>NW_026575134.1:27561944-28176388 GCF_905146905.1 Nyctereutes procyonoides | reverse complement strand
CATTTGAGGTCTGCATGCTAAGTGTTCAAATGAATTTGCTCATTATTTAAGTACTTCTTCTACACGTCACCCTTACAAGATCACATAATTCATACTAGCTCTGCAGCAAAACTGCAAAGATTTTTATAGTTGCTCACAAAGAATTAAAACTGTTTAGGGACAGCTGAGCCTGGGTGGCTCAGTGGTTGAGCGCCTGCCTTCTGCCCAGGGTGTGACCCCGGGGTCCTGGGATCGAGTCCCGCATTGGGCTCCCTGCATGGAGCCCACTTCTCCCTCTGCCTGGTTCTCTGCCTCTCTCTATGCCTCTCATGAATAAATAAAAACCTTTAAAAAATAAAAATAAAACTGTTTAACATTCATACCTTGACTGCTAAATTTCTACTGTAGGTATCAGATTAAGACAGAAAGCAAATCAAATTTATAATGATTCAGTAGATGATGTCACATAATGTCTATATTTGGATAATGTCAGAGGGTATTGCAATCTGTAACAAATTATAGACTCTTACCACAAGTTGCATTATCTAGCATTTACAAAAGATTCCTTAATTCAACCTTCAAGTCATAAATTCCAGTATGTTGGATAAGAAAGTATGTTCTTTATGCAGTCCTGGAATTAGCCAAGGAAAATATGGATCTACCTCTTGGTATATCTTGTTTTCTCTCTTACATTGCCAACGAGCTCAAGTAGGAATATATTTTTTTCTTTTTTTTTTTTTTACCCCCTAAGCAAGGTGCAGGTTCAAGTTAGCATTATTGCTAAAAGCATTTTTAAATATTGGACTTAAGCTTAGCCTTAGTTTGTATAACAGTCTCAGATGCATGGAACACCTCATGCAAAGGAACCTAATTTCTTTAAATAAAGAAGAAATCAGAATAGAAGCATAAATTACAATGTGTCAGGCAGTGCCGTATCTATAATTAGCCCAGGTATTAAATGTCTTTCTTGAGATAAAAACACACAGATCCTTAAGTCATTTAAACTAACCATCTGTTTGCTTAGTACTTATTATAGTTCTCTAGATTTTGTACAATTAGTGGTGTTAGTTTTACCTTTCAAAGGATTTACATTACTTTGGACTACAAGGTGAAAAATAACCCATTAAAGAAGCATCAATGAGTGTGTATTATGTGCAATGTATTAACTAAATATAATAGAATTAAAGTGGGGTTAATTTTGTCCTAATTTTAAAGTCCTTAAACCTTTGCCTCCAGGATGGGAAAGATGTCAAAGCTTTGGAATGATGTAAAAATGGCTGACTTTCCTTGCCTTCTTTTTAAAAACCTTGTCATCATTTTTTTTAATAGCTTAGAGAATTTCTAAATGGGAAAAGAGAGAGGCAAAGAAGTACAGAAGAAAATCAAGACAACCCAGGCAAAGCTTATTGAACGTCTGTTATATACCAGGCATTGAACTATGTGTTTTCACAAATGTTATCTCCTCTAAACCTTCCAACAGCAGTTTGATATAATTATAATTCCTCCATCTAATAGCTATAGGCACTTGGATTTAGTAAGGTTAAATGACATGGGCAAAGGGCTGATAAGTGGCCCAAATGGGATTCAGGTGTTCAGATATTGAAGTCTATTCTCTTTCCATAAACCAAGATAAGCTACACGACTTTTTATAATGCTCTCCACTCCTAGGATTCCATAATCAAGTTTGACATACAGCTACTGGTCTAGAAAAATGATGTAGCATCATTTAGCAGCAGTAAGAACACTGGGTTAATGGTCTTTCTGCTGGGAGTCAGATAAGACATATGATTTGTCCCGTACTCTCACCCCACCAGGCTATTATTACTCTGGCATGTGGTAGTCTCTCTGTAATGTCACTTGAGTGAATACGTCTCGGAACTTTGATTCTTCTGTGCCTTTATTCAAGCTGGTACCCTTTCCCTCCTGTTTATTTTCTTGTGAAAATCGCCTTCACGTTAAGGTTATATTCTTCAAAGTCTAGTTCAAATACTATTTTTTTAAATGAAGACAAGGTCATACCTATCAGAATGGCTAAAATTAACAAGTCAGTAAATAACAGATATTGGTGAGGATGTGGAGAAGGGGAAACCCCTCTTACACGGCTGGTGGGAATGAAAATGGGTTTGGCCACTCTGGAAAACAGTATGGAGGTTCCTTAAAAAGTTAAAAATAGAACAATTGTATGACCCAGCAATTTCATTAAAGCAGCATTATCAATAATAGCCAGATTATGGAAAGATCTCAGATGTCCATCGTCTAATGAATGGATAAAGAAGATGTGGTATGTACACACATGCACACACACATAATGGAATATTACCCAGCCATTAAAAAGAATGAAATCTTGCCATTTGCAATGATGTGGATGGAGCTAGAGTGAATCACACAAAATAAAATAAGTCAGAGAAAGATAAATACCATGTGACTTCATTCATATGTGGATTTTTTTTTGTCTTAATGTTTTTATTTGAAACAAATAGTTGCACTGAGCAAGAGCTTACTTCCCCATTCCAAATTAAAACAGAGTGTAATAGGGGCAAACGTCAGGATAGTTCCAGTACGTGAACATCCTTCTACTCACTGTGGCTGGGGCAACTTTATTCATCGGCAGTCATTCTTACACAAAATATTAACCCCAAATACTAATGTCACACAACAGGAGTGGTCTTAGTTTCATGTGTGGGCCTGTATGTTCTATAAATGCCAAAAGGTAGGAGAAGCACAAACACAACCCAATCTTTAAAAAAAATAACTAAATAGTTTAAAGAATTTTCCATCCCCCCCCCCTTATTCCCATAATAAAAAGTAGTGCTGGGTTCTGATACCCAGATTTGGTTTTTATCCTGGCCATTTACAAAGTATTTCCCCATCTGACTTGCATCATTAGAGTTATCGATAAAAGTTCATTCACTTTGAAGAAATTAAGAAACAAAAAGATGAACATAGAGGAGGGAAAACGAGAGAAAGAGAGACAAAGAGACAGACACAGAAAGAAGAGAGAGAAGTAAACCACAGGAGACTCTTAAGTACAGAGAACAAACTGAGAGTTGAGGCTGGTGGAACGAGGTGGGTGAGGGATGAGCTAAATGGATGACAGGTATTAAGGAGGGCACTTGTGATGAGCATCGGGTGTTACAGGTAACTGATAAATCACTAAATTCTACATCTGAAACCTATTTTACCATGTTAACATCCATGGTAACTATAATTTAAATGACTTAAAATGGTGGATAAATGAATAAATAAATGTAAGTATGTTTGGTGGAATTCAAAAGGGTAGGGGGCTGAGGATGGATAATGAAGACATTTGGAAGTCACTAGTCAGAAAAATCCATTCTTTTCTTTGGTTTATGTCTGTGCAAGGCCACTTCTTAAATGGATTCCAGGTTTCCCCACTTCTTGGTTTTCTTGCTCTCTTCTGTAATCCCCTCCCCTTGAGAGTATGCTGAGCCTAATGGCTTGCTTCAAATGAGTAGCATATACAGAAGTGGTGGGATGTCACTTCTGAGATTAGGTCACAAAAATATTGTGACTTACATCTTCCTAGTCAACTCACTCTTTCTGTCAGACCCCTAACTCTTGCAGAAGCAAACCGCTGAGAGTAGTCCTATGGAGAAAGCAACATGGGAAGGAACTGATGTCTTCAACCATCAGCCCGAGAGGACCTCAGGTCATTGGTCCTAGAGCCACAAGTCACAAACACATTAGTGATGAGTTTGGAAGTGGTTCTTCCCCACTTACGCTTGGATATGATTACAGCCCCAAGACCATACCTTGGTATGAGGTTAGTGAGAGCCCCTGAGACAGAGGAGCCAGCTGAGCCATGTTTGGATTCCTGCTTCACAGAAACCATGACATAACAAATGTCTGTAGTTAGAAGCCACTAAATGTGGGGGCAACTTGTTACATAGCAATAAATACCCAATATAATCTCTATTTCAGCACTTACCTCAATCGGATTTGCCTGATGCTGTTGGAGTCATGCTTAGGATTTGGAGAGATTGATTTATATAAGCAGAAACTCTTGTGGAACCAAGGTGGATACCCAGTATCCAGCACACAGAAAGGAGGGAGTAATCCTATCTCCACCCTAAAATCACAGGCTGGATGGAGGAAATCGACCACTGTGTATCATACAAGTACAGTAATCCGTGGAGTTTGTCAGCTACAAAGAGGTGGGAGAAAGGAAGGGGGAGATAATGGAATAAGGGAAAGGGAAGTTGGAAGAAAGTAGCCATATGTCCCTCCTACAGAGATGATACACACTTAGTGCACAGATGAGTCTACCTCCGTCTCAGCGATAACAAGCTCTTGAAAATTTGGTCAACATATATATCTGGGCCTTTGTTCAGTTCAGCACATAGCAGGTGCTAAATAAATAATCACTGAACAAATGAATGAAGGAGGAAATGATGCTATAACCCAGACAGCCTGATTCAGAGTCAGATGGTGAAACTGATATAATCATAATTATTTGGGTTTAAGTTTCTTATCGATAAAACAATAGGACTAAGTCAGAAAAATTCAGTATCCACCCTAGATAGGTCTGAGAGTCTATGGTTCCATACCTCCTGGAGAATTATAAAACTACAGTTACTACAACTGGCTCAAAACTCTTTTCCTGAACTTATTTATTAGCTCTTAAAAGCAAAATGACAAAATTTAGAACTTCCCATTCAGCGTATGCATACAGGTGTGTGTGATGTATGAGAATATTTGTATGTATATATATTTTTTTCTTGACTGTCATATATCATCAGTTTTCCTGACTGCAAAATGGGAATAACACTATCCATTCTACATATATGTTTGAAGATTAAATGAAATACAAAAAGTTTCTGGCATAAAGACTGGTATAAAATGATCACTATGAGCTCAACAATCCCTCTACTGATGATTCAGTGAAAATGGACTTCTGTCTTTTTTTTTTTTCCTATATGTACTAACAGGACTTTTTAAAAATCAAATTCATAATATTTTGAATATCAAAATACTAATAATAAAATTAAATAATATCAAAAGTAGACAAAAAAGACATAACATAACCACATAGGGGAATAGTAAACAATCATTAAATTCATGTTGTTGGGGAATAGAGACACAGGAAATGTTCAGAGTAAAAATAAATGAGATTAGCTACATACAACAGAGTTTGTACAATATGATAATATTGTATAAAAATATGTGTATATAGAGATTGCATTTATGCATTATATATACATATTAATGTGTACATATGACACAACATATTGTATATATGACTGTTTATATACATACATATATATATACACATGTATATATGCACACATACACTATAAATAAAGATCTTCACATATATTCATACACATGCAGCAGTGCTAGGAAAGTATGCTCCAAAATAGAACGATGACTGAGTGGTGTCATTATACCTGAGTTATTTTTCTTTATGCATTGTCGTAGTTCTCACATTTTTGGACTGAATAGATAACGCTTTCACATTGGGGAAAAATTAATATTTGCATATTAAAATTACATGAGACCAGCCTCAGTGTGGCAGCAAGGGCAAGTGTTCTGTGGCTGGAAGACCTAACTGTGCCCAACTCAGCTAATCTGTGCCCTATTTGACACGGGTGACTTTCATGTGCTGCGTGGCCCAAGGACAGCCAGGCAATGATGTTTGTGCTGCTTGGGGTACAGAAACACTCGAACAATACGCTGGTTGTACTTTTAGATTGTGTATAGTGGTTGTATACGTCCCTCCACCTTGATGGATTTCTCTCTTGTATTTCTAGAAGTGTAACAGTATCACCATTAAGGTGTGAAGAAAGTCCCTAAAACGTATGTCTGTTTTTGGGGGGAAATTACACATTCATTCAGGATACAGAGCTGTCTCTAGTTCTACTACTATGGCTCAAAATATGCTCTGTATTTATTTTCTTCCCCACCTTCTCTCTCTGGAACCTGATTCTTTCTCTCCATAATATCTGCTCTAAGAACACTTTCCCCCCCCCCCTCTTATCTTCTAAGACCTCTAATATTTTAATGAGCACTTGGAGGTATCACTGGTCATTGTGAATATTGAATATACAAGAAGAGGATAGCACACAAATATCTGATTAATGAAAGAAAAATAATTTTTATTTTTATTTATTTTTATTACAGATTATTTTGGGGATGGAGACAGGGAGAGAGAGAGTGCACAAACAGTAGGGGTAGATGGAGAGTAGGAGAGAAACCCAAGCAGACTCCACACTGAGCGTGGAGCTCGATCACATGACCCTGAGATCATGAGCAGAGCCAAAACCAAGAATCAGATGCTTAACCAATGGAGCCACTTGGGCACCCCAAAAGTGAAGAGTTTTTAAAAAGAGACAAGAAATATCTTTGTGCATGCTAACATAATGATCGATAGAATTTTCTTTTGTTTGATGCCCTTTTCACTGATGAAAAATGATACATCTTGGAACTATTATAAATTCTGATGTCCAGTATGTAAACAGTGTCGTTAACGTTACCTCTTTTGAACCTAAAGAGACTCAGGAATATGTAATTAGATTAGAATAAAATTACATTAATGGTAGTGATATAAGATATCTAATCATGGCTTCTGTACACAGCATGCTCAGGACCTGTTCTGAATTGTTAGGGCTAAATTTCCTTCTGTGGGCACAACCATTCATTTAATGAACATTCTGGGACTAGCAACCACGTGCAGAGCACCACTCTAAACACTGAAGATACCTCAGTGAACAAGATGAAGTCCTTGTCAGTCCTCACATTCTGATGAGAGAAGTCAGATGGTAGTCATCAAGCCAAAAATATCCATAGAGCTAGAAATGGATGTTTTGTAGAAAGAAAAGGAGGAATCAAGGTAAGGAGAGCACAGCAATGGGCGGTCCACCAGCTGGGTTGGTGGGAGGAGGTCTCTTTGCAAAGATGTGGAGCTGAGACCCGAATGATGTGGGTGACTCAGTGATGCCAGGATCTCAGAGAAGGCATCCTGGGCAGAAACAGTGGTCTGTGTAACAACTCTAAATAAGGAATGACTTTGGGGTATCTGAATGGTTGAGAGAATGCTCTTACCCTTGAACTTAGTGAAGAGGCAACAATTCAAAAGTATTGAAGTCACAGTGGGTGACAGGGCTTTGTTTCCATACGTGGCTGTAGAGGCCACAATAAGATGCTTGGATGTTGTCTCAAGAGCAAAAGAGGTGAATGGGGAGGAGTATTAAGGAAGAGAATACAATGGTCTTAGGTTTTAGGGAGATCATCCCAGCTGTTAGGGGGATGAGAATGGAAATAATGCATCCAGCTAGGAAACTTTTACATTTCAATTACAAAATATTTGTGCTACACCGAATTACATGTTTGAGTTACAAAAGTAAAAACTAGAACGCATACTGATGCTCACTGCCCACAAATGTCAGGGAGTTTTTTTGTTGTTGTTGTTGATTTAGTTGTATTTTCTTTGTCCGTGACTTTCACTGTCGACTAGTCGTGTTTATAGAGAATGTTCACATATCCTCACAGAACTCTCCGATGAATAAGATTGTTAGAAGACATAAAATAACTTAATTCCCACCAATCTATAGCTGGACACACTTAGCACAGAAAACACAGCTGTCATAGTCAAGGGCATCTTCTAGAATCAGATACAAAGAGAGAGATGACTGGAACTCAGGACTCCTGACTGTCAGCTGAATGATCTGTCCTATTTTATCTATAATTATAAACAGCTCAGAGGCTCTTTCTAAGTAAAACTATATCTGATCCTAACCTTTCCACTACACTGTGTTTCCATCTGTTATTCCTGACAATTACAGATCTTTAAGTATTTCCTGTGAGTTAGGACATCTTCCGAGAGTGAGGGCTTCAGGTTTCTTTGGCAACTGTTTCTTATGAAGAGTGAGAGCTGGATAAATTCAGAAGCCCCGTCTGACAAATAAAGGGAGTCTGGAAGGTTTTCCAAATCACCTGGCAAACAGAACCTTTCTCTAGAGCAGTAGTACATCTGTGCTCTGTGGATAGATGGATCTTTTCCCCCCAAAGAGCTGACTACTTCACCAAAAAGTGGAACCCTATATCCTTCCTGAAGGAACCTCACCACACGATCTTCTTGCCTCTCTCTTAGTCTCCACTATGATATATTTCCCTCCTTAACAAAAGGCTATCATGTCTTTTGTTACCTAGACAAAAGGTAGGTACCTAGGCTACCTAATTTAAGACAAGGCAGGCACATGCAGTAGCAGTTAAATTATGTGACATATAACTTTTCAAAGATACTAACTGAAAGGTGCCAGAATGAAGCCCTGCCCATCCAGATGAACACCCTCTGCTGAAAAGTAACAGCAGATGACAGCTCAGTATGTCAGAGTTTTGTTATGTCCTAGGGACGGAAAGGGCTCATGCATGAGTACATGTATTTAGAAATCCAAGATGACTAGACCAATAACATCCATAGAAAAAGAAGTGGAGTTCATTTATAGGCTGGGTTTAGGGCTGAATATATATATTTTAAAGATTTTATTTATTTATTCATGAGCGACACAGAGTGAGAGGCAGAGACACAGGCAGAGGGAGAAGCAGGCTCCATGTGGGGAGCCTGATGTGGGACTTGATCCTGGGTCTCCAGGATCATGCCTAGGGCCAAAGGCAGACACTCAACCACTGAGCCACCCAGGCGTCCCTAGAACTGAATACATTTTTTTTTTTTTAAAAGAAGATCAGAACAGGGAGGACAGAGCTACAGAATAGTATGAGGGCCCATTTAACAGAATTGAAGTCAGGGTCCAGGTTTGGGAAATGAAACAAGAGCCTGGCTTCTAAATTGGGATGTCAACCTAAAATGTCGACACTGAATCATTTCCATAAAGAGTAAAGGGTGGTCCTAGAAATAGGACCAGAACAGTGACCGTGCCAGATACATACAGTGAGGAAATCTGAAGGGTTTGAGTTTCACATACGAGTTTGATCACCTTTCAAAAAACACACTCTAGATGCAAATAATAGTCACCAATATAATAGTATTTTACATTCAAAAATTAGATAACCACTCTAAATGAAGTGATTGTACATATTATTGCAGGTAGATGATTATCCTCATTCCAATCTATCCACCTTTATTTGATCTTCTACAAAAACGTGTTCACTAAAATCTAGTCTGCAATTAGACTTGAATTTGTTAGATTAGTTAAGGTAAGATACATTATAGGTCTCAAGCGTGATTATTAGAGCCTGGAACCTTGGGTTTGAGGACTCAGAAGAATATCCCTCTACTAAGTTTTAGCTCAGAGCTAAGGAAATCACTTAACTCTATCAAGATTTTCATTTCTTCATCTTTAAGATATTTTAGAGAATGGTAAGGTTTCAAGATTTTCTCTTGCGGTGGAGCCCTATTTATTTATTCACTTATGAAGATAAAATCCACTGGTGTTTTCTAGCTCATGCACATTTTCTTTAGTGTTCTTGGTCTTTAAAAAAAATGCTCTGTTTTTGTCTTTTCCTCCTTTATAGCACCCTCCTTGCCCCCACAGCCAATCATAAGAAAGTAACTGTCATTCTCTACACCTTCCAGAAACATCCGTGGTTCCATGACTTTGCATATGCTGTTTCCTTCACTTGACAAATTTGTCCTTGTTCCATCAGGCTTAGGTAATTCCTGTTTCTTCTTTCAGACACAGCTCCAGCTTTGACTCTGCCTGAAGGTACTTTCAGAATTTTTTTTCAGTTAGGGTTGAGTTCACTGCCCCTCTTCTAATTTCCCCCCAGATCCTAAGCCTTCCAGACAATAGTAAATTCCCCCATAAATAATTGTTTTGTTGTCCATTTACCCAACACACTGGGAAGATCTAGCACAGGCCCCAACAAATGACAGGTTTGCAACAGATGTTTCCTGGATGAATTGACAAATAGTTTGACAGGTAGCTTACTACACAGAAGTTATGTTACTTGGGCAAGAAACACACACTAGAGCCTCAGTTTTTTGTGGGTTGTTTTCTGGGTTCCTATTTTATTATTTTTAAATTATTTTATTTAAATTCAATTTAGTTAACATATGGTGAATTATTGGTTCCAGGGGTAGAATTTAGTGATTTTTTAGTTACATATAAATCCTACTCATTGCATCATGTGCCCTCCCTCATGCCCATCACCCAGTTACCACATCCCCCACATCCCCTGACTCACCGGCCCTCCAGCAACCCTCAGTTTGTTTCTTAGAGTTAAGAGTCTCTTATGGTTTGCCTCCCTCTCTGTTTCCTCATTTGTATAATGGAACCACACAGTCACCAAGTTGTTGCGAGAATTAACCAGGACAATGGTTGTAGACCATTTAGCACAAATTTGGTACATTATAAATGCTCAGTGAAGAATGGCCACTGCTATTTGTTAGATTTTTTTAAGGCCTATATCTGAATTTATGAGATTTGGCTACTGTGTTAAAGTAGCTCAATAGTTTACTGACACAGCAATGTGTAGAGTTGAAAGGTGAGAAATCTGTTTGTGAAACGTGTGTGTAATATAAAACATGAAGTATCTTTTTTACACTTGAACTGTGCTGAAAAAAAAAATTCTTCCCAGAGAAATGTAGTTAAACATAATCTGATGGTATCCACCCCATAGTTCTGAGTCCTTCTATCTCTATCTATCCTAGGAAGTT
The DNA here is from genome assembly GCF_905146905.1 of Nyctereutes procyonoides. Lineage (NCBI taxonomy): Eukaryota > Metazoa > Chordata > Mammalia > Carnivora > Canidae > Nyctereutes > Nyctereutes procyonoides. The sequence goes on along the minus strand of NW_026575134.1, from coordinate 28,165,773 downwards.
TACTTATTTATTTATTTATTTATTTATTTATTTATTTATTTATTTATTTATTTTACAAAAGGAGATACCAGGCAGTGACCTGTCTCTCTCTGACTGCAGTTGTTTGGAGCCACTGGCAAGTCAGAGTAATGGAGTCAAGACTCAAAAGAGTACAACATGGACCCTGAAAACTAGACATAAAAAGTCAGCATCATAGATACTCATTCATATATAAGTTTATTTGCTTGTTATGTTGTTCAGAGAGCCAGTGTGTCTATATACATTTAGAGGTGATATCTGGAACAACTCTGACCCAAGGGAAGACAGCAGACAAGCCCTCCCTTACAAACTGCAGAGTCTGGGACAATAGTACAAATGCAAGCCCAAACACCATATGGATAAATATTTTAAAATTATAAATCAAGCTAACCAACTGTGAAACAAAATGTATGCAAACCTCCTATCTTGACAAATGCCCCTTCATACTAATCTAGAAGGCAAGATTTAAATTTAGAATTCTCAGACGCCTTGGAAATCAGGGCAAGAACTCAGAGAAGGGGAAGGTGGAGCTGGCTCCAACTCCTGGCTTTACTTCTCCTTGGTTTTCACTGGGCTCCTTCCCACATCACCAGGAAATGTGTGCACCGACATACAGACACCTCAATTCACTTATTCCAGTTCCAGCCACATCTTCTTTACCAGACTCCTGCAAACAGCTGCTCTTGGCCACCTGACAAGCAAGTGCATATGGTGAAGAGACCTATACATGCCTCAGAAGGGTTCACATCATCTCCTGGTTCCCTGGTGGTTGGAATGCTATCTAGGAAGGGGACGTGATCTCTGTGTGGGCACATCTTGGTGGCTACAGGACTCCTCACCCTACGGACTGGGGCATGGTCAGAGGAGAACCAGAACATTCTCCTCCAAAGGATGAGCCCAAGGTGAGAGCCTCTTGTGTGCCACAGGGCAATACAGTCAAGCACTTGGCAGCACATGGTACAAGAAAAAGAAGGCAAACACAACACAGCTTAAGAAAATCTCAGGCTCCTAGCCTGCAAGTGTTATGTGTGAGATGAAAGAGGCAGAAAGAATATGAAATAAGTATGTGTCATAGGGTGACCATTTGTCTAGATTATTCTGGGAATGTTTCCTGGGAATGAGGACTTTTGTTTCTAAAACTTGTAAAGTCGTGGGCAAACCGGGATGTGTCCATCGCTATGTAATTGCAGGTCTCCAAAATTATCTTATTAGAAACATTTTTAGCCAGTAGGAAGGGCATATAAGTAGGTATAGATGTATTTGATTTTTAGTCTGAAGGCTACTACTATTTAGCTGTGTGAGTCTAAGCCTCTTCTAGTTGGGTTGCATATATAAAATGAAGAATTTGGTTTTCTCCAAGATCTAAGTTGTAAGATTTCATAAATGTACTAAAGACTTAAAAGAAAGACTTTTTATATCCATGGAAAACAACAGTAATCATAAGAGTGACATATTTCTAGGAATAAGCAAACATTTGTTAGGTATACCACTCCAACAAACAGTACATGGGAAAAACTACACACAACGGTGGGTTGGATCATGTTGATGGACAGATTGCAAAATGTGGCTGCATTGCCTCCCAATCTAATTTAATGGGTGCATTTTTCTGCTTATAAAATTATATCCTGATACATCGCATGTAAAATAGCTAGCACTGAAGGCGAATCACAGCTTCCCGGACACGTTCTCACTTTCTTTTCTTTTATTTTTTTTTCAGTTTATTTTCCTACTGCTGAAGAGTAAAGCAAATGGCTTGATGGCCCTGGGAATTGTCTGTTGTTTTAATTTTATAAAGAAAACAATGTCAGTCAAGCCAAAGGTCTTTTTAATACAAAGATGAAGGAGGATAAAACATCTAAATGGATTTGCAACTGCTCTCTTGGGCTGAGGCTTCTTCACCAGAAAAACTTGAGGACAACAGGTATTAACAACCCACATTTTATCCCTAAATTGTGTGACCAAGCTGATGGGTGGGTCTAGTAGTTGATGTTTGGTATCAGGACCTTCCATCATTGATTGTCTTGCTCTTATGATTGAAATGTGTGCTCCTAGATGAGTTCTTTTTTTCTAATTTTTGGTCTGGACTCTTGCCTCTAGTACTGTCCTTACTTTGATGTTAAGTCAGTATCCCTTAATGACTACGCAGGTCCTCAAGAGTGCATAGGGGCCCTAGTTGATCCCTGAAAATGGACATCTTGCCCTTGTCCTCTGGGGCCCCCAAAGGCAGCTTTTATGACAGGTCAACTTTCTAAAGAAAAAAAGATGCAAGGAGCTTGAATGCACATTTGTATATACATAACAATTCCACCACCACTGCCCAATAACGTGGCCCTGAAAGGGATACTTAGATTTTTAGAATGAAGGCAATCCAAAGCTTACACTCCCAACCTGAGGCTGATGAAGCCAACTTCTTCTTGGCTTCATGGGAAAAACAAAGAAAAAAAAAAAAAGAAAAAGGCTATGGGAAAGCCTACCTCTTCAATCACTGAGTACCTATAAAAACCTCTGTACTATTCCATAATACCATGGGAAACTACTCTATTATTAGACTGTTCATGTACTTTATGCTACAGAGAGGCAATTTTGAAAGGGGAAACAGTAATTATTAATAATCATAATCATTCCAGGATAACAGGAATAAGCCAGGTCTTTTCCAGGCAAAACTGGACATGCAGTTACCCTGATCCAGCCATTCACTCTACACCACTAATTTGGCACCAGTGCAGGGTGGGGAGAGTGGATAAAGAGAGGTGATTTTGCCCCTCAGGAGTTGTTTGACTCTATTCAGAGACATTTTTGATCATCATAGGTGAGGGGAGGTACTACTGATCTCAAGTCAGTAAAGATTAGGGTTGCTGCTAAACCTCCTACAATGCACAGTACGGTCTTTCAGAAGAAAATAAATCATCTGATACAAAATGGCAGTAGTGCTGTTTTTGAGAAACCTACCCTACATCCTCTAAAACCTCCCAAAGTTTCTTAAACTGCATCATCTTTTATTTTCTTGCTTCTGAGCTGAGAATTTGACTTTCTCTCATCCCATCTCTCTTTCCTGTGTCTGAACTTCTCTCCAAAATATGGCCCCTGGTAGGTAGGTAAAACACAGAGAAATTTTATGTACATGCCAAAGTATTTTTGATCAGGAAATGCACCTGCGGAGGGGGGTAACCTTTTAACATTTCAGTTATATCTTAAAATCTCGATCTCCTTACTTTTATTAAATCCAACTGCAAGTGTCTCTTGTCCACCAAGTTGAAGATGCTTTTATAGAATATAATCTTATCCATAATAATTTTTCATCATAAAATGACTTGCTTCTCACTTTTCTACCCAAGCACCACACACACACACACACACACACACACACACACAAATACACAATGAGAATGAAAAGATTAGAAGTAGAATTTCATTTGTGGATTTAAGTAGGACACCTCACCACTAAAAAGCCTCTCAACTCTTGTATTTTTAAAGGGATGTTGAGAGGTGGGAGCAATTTTAATAGTACACACAACAACCTAGATCCAAACTTTCTACAGATATTTTATAAATGTTACAAACTAATCAATAAATTCTATAAGGCACAATTTTTAATCAGAGCAAAGATGGTCTGTTTTGTTCATTGCTAAATAATCAGCACCTAGAAGACAGCCTCATCCATGGTAGGCATATGATTCATATTCCCTTGTTAAAGGTGTCCTTGTTTACCTCAAACCTATTGGACAAAGAGTCCCTTATCACAGATATCTCAAAAAAATATGATAGTTTTGAAGTCACTGACTTGGTTAGGCTGAAACAAAGTGATAGAAAATACAGTAAGTATTCTAGGTAAGCATTAAAATTAGATTTATGGAAATATCTAGAACTTTGGTCTCTCTATACTTTTCTCTTTTTTTTTTAATTTTTTTTTATTTATTTACGATAGTCATACAGAGAGAGAGAGAGGCAGAGACACAGGCAGAGGGAGAAGCAGGCTCCATGCACCGGGAGCCCGACGTGGGATTCGATCCTGGGTCTCCAGGATCGTGCCCTGGGCCAAAGGCAGGCGCCAAACTGCTGCGCCACCCAGGGATCCCTATACTTTTCTTTTTAAAAAACAATCTTGCTATGGTATAATCACATACCATAAAATTCACCCATTGCCAGTCTTAAAAAAAAAATCTTTGATTTTTAGTGAATTTCTAAAATTCACGATCAACACCACAATGCAGTTTTCGGACATTTCTATCATTCCAAAAATGTTGTTATTTCTAGTTAATGTCCCTTGTCTCAGCCATTGTCTATGTGTCTTAAGTGTTTGGACAAGTTGACTCTTCAAGCCAACAAGGAGTGACCCTCCAAAAAAAGTGCCCCAAAATAAAAAGAAAGCGGTATATACTACACCCTTCTGTTCCTTTTGTCAATTCATGTCAATCACTGTAACTTATCTCAGATTGGCAGACTGGTTGAGGAGAGGGTGGAGAGAGAGTTGAAGCCATGCCTGAGACTAAGAGGAGAGTGAGACATCTGCTTTGTCCAAGTGTGGTTCTCTGGAGCGTGTGTGTTTCAAGATGGAAGGATTTGAGGAAGAATATGGTACTGGCTTTAGGATATAATGGAATCCTAAAACTGGGAATGCAAGCAAGATAACCCAGTTGAGGAACTGATAATAAAGCATTCTCAAGTTTGATCAATTTTCAAATATTCCTATTTTACTTTCTAGATATCCTTTTAATCTATCCATTTTCCTCCATGTCACCTCTTCTACCTTCATCTAGGGAACCAATATCTCTAGTCAGGATTATTGCCACAGGTCGTTAATCCAATTGCCCAACTCTAGGACTGCTCCTGGCCTATCAGGTCTTTACAGAGAGAGTGAGTAGTAGTGAGTACTGTTTTTCTTTAACTTACGTTTGAGCACAGCACTCTCCTTGAAGCAGGGCACTACCCTATCATCCCATTGCCCTGGGATGTAAGTGTACTGATGGGGTCCCTGCTGATGACTGTATCCTCACCCCTTACTATTCTTCATTCCTATCCCTCCCCTCTATATTGAAATATTTCATTTTCTGACATGTAAGTGGTTCTTTGCTTCACATTTTATAATTTCTGAAAATCAGGGTGTTTACCATAGAATCTTTAGTAATAGCCTCCCAAAATACCTGACATTGAATGGATGGTGCACTCATGGTGTCATAAAATTAAAGAAACATAGTACTTTCAACCTTTAAGATGCACATGCTTTTTCTCATTTCCATTTTTTTCCAACTGCTGTTCTCCCTGCCTAAAGTACTCTGTAGAGCCCATTTACACTTGTTTTCACTCTAAACTTGTTTTGATTTTTTTAAGGATTCAGACAAATTGGTAATTCCTTAAAGAAGTATTTCCTGATATAATCAAAGGCTGGGTTAAGTAGACTTCCCATGTTCTGTTCCATTCATTTTCGTATATCCAGCCTCATTTCCATACTGATTCAGCAACTGACCAAAATGCATAAATGAACAAAACTAACAATTCCATTAATCCCGTTGCAATTTACTGACTTACAGAATTATGAGCAAAATAAGTGTTTATTATTTTCAGCCTGTAGGCTTGAAACAATTTATTAGGCAGTAGAAGCTAATTAATATGGCTAATAGGTGAGGGGCTCTAGATCACATGGTAGGATTCCTTACCCTGGATAGTAGATTAGGGCCCAGTGTCAATGGAAGTTCATATCTTCCCCCAAATAAAATAGGTGACAGCAGAATATGTGTGTGTGTGTGTGTGTGTGTGTGTATATATATATATATATATATATATATATATATATATTATAGCAGAAACTATTAGACTAGAGAATTACATATATATCAATATATATCAATATTTTAAGATGATATATAACCATTAATATGAGTTTTAAAAGGTAAAATTCTATGTTGCAATCAATGGACATTGACAGCTTTTAGTGTCTTAGTGGGATATAATTGCAATCCTAATGAAATTATATCTTATTATCAAGGTCACAGAATGAATAAGTGAAAGCACTGACTACAATAAGGCCAAGAACAGTGTCTCTGTACAGTACTATATATTTGTTCATGTCATTATCTCAATTAATGGTACCATTGGAAGTGTGGAGCTTCCTCAGAAGCCTATCAGTTCCAAGCAGAGATATCTTTTCCTACGATGAGGAAGGAGGGGAAAAAAAAAAGTCTGCTCTCAGAGAAAAGCAAATACCATATGATATCACTTTACAGGTGGAATGAAAATCAGCCAAACTCATAGAAATAGAATTAGAGAGCAGAAAGGGGATTACCAGGGGCTGGGAAGTGGGAGAAATGGGGGGATGGTGGTCAAAAGGTACAAGACAAGGTCTGGGGATTGAATGTACAGCATGGTGATCATAGCTAATAATAATGTATTTTATACTAGGAAGGTATGAAGAGAGTAGATCGTAAATTTTCTTATCCCAAATCAGAACCTATTATTTGTGATGTGATGGACATATGATCAAATTCTATGGTGATAATCATTTTTCAATATACATGTTATCACATCAATTTATTGTACTTACACAATGTTATATGTCACTTATATCTCAATAAATCGAAAAAAAGAAAAGTAAGCTTCTACTAAGGACCAGCTCTTTTAAGGAGAAAAATATACTGATTTCTGGCTTTGGAGTTGCCAACAGATGGGTAAATAGAAACTGCATGTCTGATTTAATATTCTGACCCAATTTGATCTTCCTCTTTTCCTAAGGAAAAATGAAATTATAATTATGTAAATGTTTAGATAAGAATAATTATCTATGCAATGATTATCTGAGTATTCCTAGGATCATGGCCAAACCTCAGAACAGCAAATGACAAAACTGAGGTAGGAATTTAGCAATATATCTGAGCTTGGAAAATAATATTTTTTTTTCTTGATCCCTAAAAGTTTCTGGCATTTTTTATTCAGTGGGAAAACTCTGAGTGTTAATACCACCACTTTCACATTACTGCTTTTCCCTTTCTTTGAAGGACAGAGAAGGAGTAGATAATAAAAAAATAAAAAATAAAAAAAAAACATATAAAATCCTTGCATTTTACCAGCTGTCCTCTGAGCATGAAATATATACATTCTTCTCTTGAATGTATCTGAAACTTCCTATTCCCAGAGTAAATCAGCAATAATCCTTATCTTCTCCATTTTGTAAATATCCATAACCAAAAATAAATAAATAACTGCACCCACCTTCTGCAGAGAATAACTCGGTGACATTTCATCTTTGCAATGAAATGCAGATGTACATTCCCCATTAAGAGGCGAATCCTCAAAGCTCAAATCTTGAATAGCTCCATACTTCAAAAAGAATTGCCACTGATGAAATTTATGGCATTGATAAGAGTCCAATTCAAAAATCTTAACTTGGAAAAACAGGATTTTCATTTGATGAAGAACTGGATAAATGGGCATTCACTCTAAAGCCTTCCCTCTCAGTATTTTGTTCTGAAGTAGTTAAACAAGTTTTGATGGCTACCTTGGACTCAGTAATGCTGCTTCTTTTTGTTAAATGAACTATTTCAGATGTATTATTGCCACTTAAATATGACCTTGTACTCCAAGAGAGTGTTCCAGTGAATGATTGTGCAGGCCGGCAATATTGATATTTTTCTAAACTGTTTACCTCCTTCATGCATCAAGCCTGGTCTCTGTGTTTCCCTTCCTTTGAATACATTCTGCTTTCTCTTCTCTGAAACCACCGTCTTGGAGGTGTGGCAACGTGCTCTACTAAACCTAAACTGGCTAATTACACTGAAAGTCGCCCCATCAAATGGTGATGCATTCAAGCACAGAAGCTCCAGCGAAGGGGCACCTGGGGGGCTCAGCACAATGTGGGGCTCGACCCCAGGAACCCGGGATCATGACCTGAGCCGAAGGCAGATGCTCAACCACTGAGCCACCCAGGCATCCCAAGTTCAAACTATCTAATATTTCATTAGAAATATTTCTAAGAATATTGGTGATTTTCCTTCATACAACTAGCCGTCAGCTGGGTTGGCTCCCTCTGTAACTTGAACCTAGCAGGTGTTCCTAGCAGGGTTAGAGCCCACTCTCTTGTTTGTGCTGCTGCGTGTTTCTTCTGTGCATAGTAATTTATGCTAGTTTGCTTTTTTTTTTTTTTAATATTAGGAGAATGTCACGGTGCCTTGCCACCGCCCAGTGGAATCACCTGCGAGGAAGTCCTTAAATATCAAAAAGAAAGATAGTATTATATGTGTTAAAAAGTGAAGTCTCCCAAAATTTTATATGTGGATTTATGCATACATAGTCAGACAGGCCAGGAAAACAAACCCAGCTAGCCCAGCGGAGAAAGGCTCCAAAAATCAGGTTCCAGGTATCCTGTGGGTGATTCGATAGCCATGAAGCAGGATGTAGATTAAGACTATGCATCTAGACAGGAAGTATTTGTAGATAATGTTCAGTTTTTTTTTTTTAAGGGAGAAGCACGTACACTAGTGTTTCCCTCGTATGAAAATATTACTGCAGATCCTCAGACACTGACAGGGAAAAAGGAAAAATAAACATGCTTTCATACAAGGTTTTAAAATCCCATTTCACTTGAAAACTACTTTTTCATTGGTTTTCCAATCGCAAAATCACAGTGCCAGGTTTACCACGTTATACGTCCTGCCATCAGCAGGCAGTACCAAACGATGACCCTCTATACTTAAAAAAATATATTGACTTTTAGAAAAAAATAGATAAAAGAAAGAAAAATAAAATAAGAAAATAAAAGAATAGACAAAAATTGTTTCCTAACCCAAAGCAAAGAATTTTTTTTTTTAAGACCCTTGCCTCCTTTGAATGGAAATGAAAATCTCATAATATCCTTTGGAGTTACTTAAGAATAATTTAAAAGTGACTAGACTAAGTGAAAGGATAGATAATTATAGATGAAAAATGTATTCTGAGATATGTCAGTGATATTCCAGGCAAGAACAGGGAATCAGTGATGACGGGGCACGGGCTGGCTCCCTGAAGCTCTGGAAGCTCGGGGACTACCTGGGTCACCTTCAACGTCACCACTCCTGGCCTGCCTTGTTTTCCAACAGTCTTGCCGACTCTCCTGGACCCTCCCTCACTCCCATTCCCCCCCACCCCTGCAATCCCTGTAGCGGATGCTCCCATTTTTCGTGTAGATGCTAGCTAGCTCTCTAATGGCTGGGAAGGCTAAGGACCCTTTGCCACATATTCAGTCCCGTAGTTTGCTGGGTTCTGCATGTGCCTCATCTAATAGAATCCACAGGCTCCCTCCAGAGGGATGGAGAACCCTGGTCCTTGTTTTACAGATACAGAAACAAGAGCACTGAGATCTTGCAGACTTTGCTCGAAGGTGTATCAAACAGGTGCAAAGCTTCCCTCGGAGTCCAGCCTTCTCCGGCCGGGAATCTTCTGCTGTCCTCCCTGCCATTCCACCTGGTCCCCCTGGGGGAGCCCGGCCTGGCAAAATCTAGTGCCCATGCCTGACCTGCTGGGCGCTTGATCATACAGAGCCACTTGATATTTCATCATATTCAGTTCTCCAATTGCAAGGCAGAAAGTGGTATCTCCAGCTTTTTGGATAAAAAGAGGTTATGAATATTGGCTGAGGTCACACACTCACTCTTGAACAAAACTGAAACAGGAACACAGCTTGTCCAAACCGTGACTACCACCTCTCTCTGAGCTGGGACAGCGTAGGGTGACTCCAGTCATCTACGTATGGGGCGATTTTTACAATAGCATGTAATATTTTCCTTATTTTTAAAAATATTTTGTTTATTTATTCATGAGACACAGAGAGAGAGAGAGAGAGAGAGAGAGAGAGAGAGAGGCAGAGATGCAGGCAGAGGGAGAAGCAGGCTCCATGCAGGGAGCCCAATGGGGGACTCGATCCCGAGACCCTGGGGTCACGCCCTGGGCCGAAGGTAGAGGCTCACCTGTCGAGCCACCCAGGTGGCCCAATTTTCTCATTTTTTAACATTAGTTTATATTTTATAGGGCATGCTAGGAAATCAAAACTAAGCAAAAAAGAAAGAAAATCCTTTATAACTGAGCTGTCCAGAAAATATTTCATTTGAATACACACACATATATATACAATATCTATACAAATATAACAAAAGAGGGTTATCACAGACACACGTTTATCTTAGCCATTCCTTTACACAGTGAATTTCAACGGTTGCTTAGTTTTTTATCATATGAGCTTATCAGGATTTATTCACTCCTCTTAATTAGCCATGCATAATTTATTTTCAATCTTCCTCTAGGAGAACAGTGATGAATTAAACTCTAGGCTACACAGAACTTTATTTATGGTGTATGGGAAGGAGAGGGACATGTGTTTATTAAGCCAAACCAGTAATAAAATGTTGCAAATTCAAAACATTAGGTATGATTTTAGAAACCCATCAATAAATGCTGATGACGAAGCACTCCAGGAGCAGGGACTGACCCAGATGGGGGAGAAAGTGACTTGAGATAATACGACAACATTTTGGAAGTGTTGAATGATTCAACAGAGATCTTCCGGCACTTAGAGAGTCCGCCACAAGAATTCCAGGAGAGCGGGAAACCCAAGGGCCATGGGCTAGTCCAGCATTCCCCCTGACGGCAGGCCTTCTCCCTTGGGCCAACGGCTTGGCCCCCGGTGTGTTTCTTTTTTTTTTTCTTTTTATTTTTTTTTTCAAGACTTTATTTATTCATGAGAGACATAGAGAGAGAGGCAGAGACACAGGCAGAGCGAGAAGCAGGCTCCCTGCGGGGAGCCCGTTGCAAGACTCGATCCCGGGACCCCAGGATCATCCCCTGGGCTGAATGTGGCGCTAAACCGCTGGGCCACCAGGGCTGCCCCCCCAGTGTGTTTCTATGTCCTCTCCCTCCTCTTCTTTCACCTGCTCCCTCAGCTCCTCTTCCTCTTTCCTTCTCCTCTTCCTCCAACTCCTCCTCCTTCTTTAACCACAGAAACATCCGTTGGCGCACAACTATGTGATACTGTTTAGCAAGAGAGGCGGCCGACTTGTTTGCAAATATTATGATATTGGGGTGTTTCCTCTGATTTAACCCCCACCCCTGCCACCATTCACATAGCTGCCTCTGCATTTCACTGCTGCCCAGGAGGGTCATAGCCCCAGGAAACAGGTACCCCCCCGCCCCACCCCAGAATCCAAGAATTTAGAGGCTCCCTGAGAGCTCTGAAAGGAGGTAAAGGGAAGGAAGGAGCGTTTTTGGATGAAGCGGAGTAGCCCAGAAGGTGGCGAGGGAGGGAGGACACAGCAGTGGGGCAGTGCCTGAGCATCTCCTATCCTCTATGGCAAAACTGAGAATTGGTCACAGGGTATACACGATCCCAGATGGGAGGTGCTTGCCCCACCAGAGTCCTGTGCCCCCAGTGAAACTCAGAGGCTGCACAGGGCCACCAAATCGGAAAGGGTCACGGATGGAGGGACAGAGGCAGGCTGAGCACAGGCAGCAAGAGCAAGTGGGAGGGGCCAGCATCCTGACATGGCCTAAAGCCCCAGAACCCAGACTAAAAGCCGAGGGAGCGGCCCCAAGAACGTGCAAGTGGATCCTAACCTGCCCTGCCTGTGAGATGGAGATTTCAGAATTAGATTATTTGTTTGAAAGTGTAGAAATTGATAACCCTCACTCTTACCAGGGAGACATGTGACAGTCCTGAAAAACAGAAATACGAGGTTTATAAAATAGGGAATACAGATTGCTCTACGGAACATGCGGGCCACAACACCTGCTGCCACATGTGTTTATGAGAAAGCCATCAGCTCAGGAGCCATGCCCTGAGCCTCTAGCCTACGTGGAGACGAGTTCTCCAACTGAACTGAGGGTAGTAACGGGGTAATTCGCACTTGGTGACGGCCTTTTGTCTTCTTGGCACTTTATATCCTTGAAGCCACTGAATATGTTCAATTACCTGCACTGTTAGCCAAGACACGAAGCTTCAGAAAGGTGGATTGGCTCGTCCCCGATCACAGGACTCGGCAGTAGGATTCGCACCCAGACCCGACTGGACTCTCAATCCCTTGATTGATCTTTCTACTCCCGTTTCGAAGCCCTTTTCCTGACAGTTGTGCCAAACTGGTACTTTGCAACTCCACAATCCCCACTGCCCTGCCATCAAACAGAAGCAGGGTGCTACTTTACCACCCAACATTTTTCAAGCCACATATATTAAATTTGCATGAACTGTAGGCACGTATGTAGCAGAAGTGTGTTGAGGAACATCCAGCAGGAAGGAAGAAGTCCATTGCCTCAGGTTCAGGTACCCAACTTCTATTTGCTAAAGGACTGCGGCGGAACAAGGGCTACCATGGGAGGGGGCAGGCAAACCACTGGAGAGGTCTGCGGGAAAGCCGGGTCAGGCAAATTCAGTCTCTGGGCCTCGTCTGTCCCTGGCTGCACTGGACACGGGGACTTAGCCGTCGGTCCCCTAACAACACGGTGATGAGAAACGGTTGCAGTCAATGAGGCCCCAAAAACGGGATGGGAATTGGCCAACAGTTTGCATGATATTTTTGCCCCTGCAAGGGCATTATTACCACCCAGCCCAGAAGCAAGCATGGAGTCCAGAGGACCGCTGTGAGGCTTGATCAATTAAGTCAGAAAACCAGTTTTCTTTGGTTGGATGCATGGTTCAGAGTGCACTCCCTTACCGTTGCTCACTCATAGGTGCTTTTGCAAAATCTCCCTTTGAAGTAGCAGAAGAACTGTTCCTTCGAGAAAACAGGCCCCACAAGACATTGGAAAGTCTAGTTATTTTTAGCGATGCTGAGTGGACACTGGCTGAAATCAAGAGAAGCATTACTTTTACTCTCTTCCCTGGAGCTGGGAAGGAAATAAAAGGATTTCTAAGGCATCTCTGCTTATCAAGCATCTTTCTACTCAGTCACATTAAGGTGTAAACCAAATAAGACAAAACTTAAAGAAAAAAAAATTGGGAAGGGACACTGCATGTTTAAGAAAAGTATTTTTTATTTTATCAACTGCTACTTTGAAAATAAAAAATCATCACACTCCAGGGAGACCAGTCACAAACCAGTCTGTTACCAAGACACTGGCAAAGCGCTCAGACCACTGCCTACCAAGCACTCAAAACAGGTTGGCTGTCAAACGTCAGGTGAGAAAGGAAAGGTCAAAACAAGCTGTGTTACTACCACAAAGGCCAATCTGGAATGTTCCGTGCTATCTTCACAACGAGTCCAGATGCTCCAAGTCCTTCAGCCCGTATCTTATGAAACTTATCCTGATGAACCTCACGCCCCAAGAGCTGTGCTTTCTTTTATTAGGGCCTTTGTACGACTCCTTTGTTAACGTACACTAGATTTTTTTTGTTAATTGCTTTTAATTGTAAGTTGTACCTGTGTTAGAGGCGCATCTTCTTCTATAGCTTTGTTTTGACTTTAGGGGAGACTACTAAATTGCTAGTTAGTCCTGGCAGCAAGGGAAGACGGATACAATGAAATGGCCTCAGAAACATTCCTCTACAATCTACTTCGCTCCAGACTTCTGTGGTCGGGATCCTGGGGAGGGATTGGGTTTAAAATGAAAACATGGGAGGTTACGCTCACCGTCAGAAAGCTCGGCATGGCCATGGTGGGGAGAAAGCTCAAGGAAGATGGTGAAGTTTCTTTAGCATTGCCTCTAACCCATGTTTTAAACTAAAATTTAAACTCTCACACAGTAGGTGGATATGCTGTTGCCAGCACTCTGTGCGCTTACTGACTTTGCTCCCTTACTTTTTTTTTAAAGACTTTATGTATTTATTTGAGAGAGAGAGAGAGAGAGAGAGCGCATGAGCAGAGGCACAGGGAGGGAGAGAAGCAGACTCCCCGCTGAGCAGGGAGCCCAACACGGGGCTCGATCCCAGGACCCTGGCATCATGACCTGAACCGAAGGCAGATGCTTAACCCCTTAAGCCCCCCAGACACGTCTTCTCCTTTACAGCTATTTAATGGTAGTACTTTGGTTGGTTGGTTGGTTGGTTGGTTGATTGGTTGCTTTTAGTTTCTTGAAACTTTGGTGCTTCAGATCTTGGCCTAGAACATTTTCCCTTCTGCACTTGGATGTTGTTTCAACCCTTAGCTCAAACACCCCCTCAGAGAAGCCTTCCTGAGCATCTAATTTCTTTACTTCTACCCTGTTGCTCCATCAAGTACTCTGTCATAATTTTTTGCCCATGCTTTTGCTCTCTGGAATTGCTCGATACTCTTCATTTACTTGGCGTTGTGTTCATTGTCTTCTTCCTCCATTAAAATGAATTCCGGATAAGGACAGGCACCATGTCTGTCTTTCACAAAGCTCTGTCCTTAGTGCCTAGTCTGATATCCGGCCAATAGTTGGTACCCAGTAAATAATTGTTGGAAGAATGAATAAATGAATGGAGGGATGCAGATATAAAAAGTACTTGAAATGTTTACTAGAACAAGCTGAAGTTATCAGGATAGAAAAGCTGATGGGGAGTTAGGGCAGAAATACAAATAAGAGAATGGTTTTTGCCTAACATGGCCTATGATGAACACTCTGGGCACAAAAGCAACAATGTCAGGTGATTAAATGATAGAGTACGTTTCCAACAGAGAAGAGGCCAGGGAATTTCAACTCCTGGGGTATCCTAGGGGCAGAGTCTGGGTGACAAGTGAAGAATGGAGCAAGTGTGTTCTCACATAGTACAATGAATATTAATATTTGATCATTGATCTCATAAACCCTATCTCTGCATCTAGCTTACTATTTATAGAGGAAATAGAAGAAGTGGAAAACCTAGAAGAAATCTGAAGGTTCAGGGTTACTGGAGGATTTGAGCTCAGTGTAGGGACTTCACAGCCACTCAATGAGTATCAACACTGATAATTTCTCTTGGCTACTGACAGTGTCCCAGCCACTATCCTAAACAATTTAGAAGCATTATCTTGTTTGATCTTCATAGTACCTCTGTGTGTAGGTATTTGTGCTCTCTTTAACAGAAGAGTTTATTCAGTGTTACAGGGATTAAGTCACTTGTCTCAGGTCACATAGGAAATCACATAGTATACACAGAACTCAATACCAGGCCAGCTTCACTACAAGCCCGCACTTGAAACCACTTCATTACTAAGGGTTTCTCAGCAGGACACTGATGACATTTTGACAAGAAGTTATTTGTTTAGCAGGACTATCCCTCCATAGACCCCCAGGCTCCATAATAAGTTCTTATCATCCCCCCAGTACCATGGTCCCACTTCTGTTGTGGAACACGGTGCTAATAAAACTAAAATGATCTATGGGGATATGTCTTCACCACCAATCTTCCAGACACTTCAAACTTCCCAATCAGAGATAATGTATCTCCTTGTATTCCCCAAGTCCAAATTTGACTGAAGAATCTCTATTGGAAACCTTACCTTGGTACATTCAATGCATGGCACTTTCATGTTTGATTTGATTATGAAATATATATATATATTTCATATATATATATTACCACAATCATGTAGGAAATTGCAATTCAAAGATCATGAATGTATCAAGATTTTTATGGAGGGGGAAGTGTCAAGATTAAAGTTAGTTACTATCTCATATAGAAACATAACTTAGATTTTTACTACTTTGACCTAAGACTGGTACTATTATTAATTGCACTCTGATTCCAATACCAGTTCCTCTCTAACCTCTCCAGCCACTGCACCCTTACAGATAAATCTTTCTAAAATGTGGTTTTAACAATGGTATACCCTACTCTAATACACGCACTGGTGTCCTGCTGATTAAACCCTCATACTTTCCCCTTCCTGGCTTCAAAGTCCTCCACAACTAAGACGTTATCTAATGCTCCAGCTTTATCTCCTGCTTCTCACCAAGTGTCATTAATTTCTGTCAGTGTTGCCTCTTCACTATTCCCTCATGCCTTTTACTTTTCACCTTAAGACATTTACGCTTTTCATTTGTCCTGCCATGAATTCCCTTTCTAATACTTCCTGCTTACCCAAGTGCTATCAATCCTTCACTGGCCAAATATTTCCTCCTTCATGGCCATGTGAACTTAATACCATTTTTCCTTCCTCTAAAGGCCCAGAGCTCATTATTCTCCGGTCAGTAATTCTCCAACCTGTTTGGTCATCAGAATTACCCTGTGGATATTTTTGAAAGTACAGTTCCTCTATCTAAAACTCCAAAGGTCCTGATTTAACACATCTATTTTAGGGCCCATAAACCACCACTAAAACAAAACAAATATACATATATACTGATAGATAGATATAGATATAGATACAGATAGATAGAGATAGATAGATAGAGATGATTTCTTATGATCAACCAGGTTCAGAAATCACTCCACTGGCACATCTAGCTATTTTGCCCCAATGGCTTTATTTTCATTTGATCATCATTACCATCATCATTAACATTATCATCATCATCATCATTTTGTCATTTCATATTTCATGAAAATTTCCTTGCTTGGATAGATCTGTGTTTAATCCATCAAGGTCCTAATTTACAGAAAGCACTCAAATATTTTCTGATGAACGTAGTGTGAAATACTTGATAACATTCTATCTTAATCTATTTGATCATTTTTCTTCTAGCCAAAGAATACATATATAAAAATATATATTATTATAATAATAAACAAGGATTCTATTTTATTAGACTGTGGTCAATGCTAGATTGGAATATAAAATTGTACAGCTAACATGACTCTCTCTTACCTCAAGAGAGAAAAGAATATCTACTAAGGGAAGTAACTTCCAGGAACTTTTAACCAAGCTTTATTCTTGTATCCTGCTGGCCTCGCAAAATATTTTAACAGGTACAAATATTGTAGCTTCCCTCTTGATAAACTCATTTGAAATCCCAGTTGGAGATGTGTATTCTGTATAGCTTTGATACAGGTGAAAACCCACGTGTGCAAATTGTGTTCATGAGAAAAGAATGGAAGTGAAAATGAGTGCTAGTCTCCCAAAGGTTGTATATTTTTAGTCAAATGATGGCTGCACTGATGGTAGCCATGACAAAAAAAAAAAGAGAGAGAGAGAGAGAAAATAAGTCTTAAATTATCATAAGACAAAGATGAAAAAGGTGAGAGGAAAAAAAAGAAAAAGAAAATGAAAAAAGATGGAAAGAGAAAGATAAGAAGACTTAAGGGAAGGGTGAGAAAAGGAGAAGAGAGAAAGAGGAAAAGATGTCATCAAAGGTCTTTGTTGGCAACATATATCCATGTGGTGAGACTGGATCTTATAATCAAATAGCGTTGATTCCTACTCAGAGTCTCTAAGTAAAATAATGCAAAAGAACAGAAACAGTATTGGATCTTGGAAGGCACCCTGTAAGTAAGGAGTTTGAAGCTAGTCTTACTGGTTTTACCCTGTATCTGTTCTGATCATGATTCTTGATGTGACTTTGGTTATGGACCCTAGAAATTCCTGAATATGCCTTTTTGAGGCACCCCTCCACACTGTGACTTCCACGGAAAAGATATTCATACAGAGGATAAAGATACAGTGAGATATTAAAAGAACAATGACAAAAGACAGCCAGAGTATCTCATAATTGTTGGAGAATCTTGTCCTGAGACACGAAAGCCACCCTGATGAAAGGGATTGAACACAGACACGAGGCAAAGAAATAAAAGGGAGAGAAACTGAGTCCAAGGATGACTACTAGCAATGCAGATGCAGTTATCTGAACATCAAATATGATGATATGGCACCATCGAGACACTGAGGCATACTTCTCCCTCCAAAAATTTCACCAGCAACGACTTTTGATAATTACCAAAGGAATTATCATTTCAAGATTGATGTGTGAGTTGAAGTAGGCTTGTGAGCACCTGCCAAACCAGGCAAGAAAGAACCACTTACTGCCAAGACTTGCTTCCTGTGCTTCAGTCATATCTTATGACTGCTTTGGCTCTTGTCCTAATATTCAAGAGAGTTTAATTCCCAGAAACACTACATGTAAGGTGTGCAGACACAAACTTGGAATGCTAATATAGAAAATCCAATACAGATCTTAACGGAGTTTATGGAAAAAGCAAAGCTGGTGTACAGAGCATACGGTGGCTAAATGTCAGTGCAGGCTTGTGAGCGGATATGGCTTGTGTACAGAGATTTGGGGCAACCCCAATTCTCTAGAATATGGCAAAAAAAAAAGTTAGAAAAAGCTCCTGTATGCCATAAAGAGCATTGGCTGAGTTTATTCACTTTATAACACAGAAGAGGCCCTCAAGCCCTCACTAAGAGCCAATTTATTTGTAAATTAGACACATATTTCAGTCAAGTGATTATCAGATTCCCAAGCTATAGCAGCTCAAAGTAAACTGGAGGTTGAAGTGGGGAAAGTGGAGAGAGGTTGCTATAAGAAAATACAAAAAGTGCAGAAAACAATAAAACCACACAACCACTCCAAAAGTCTGGTGGAATTATTCAGAATATAAGAAGGCTGGGCCTATTTACTGAAGGTGCTAAAAGTTTTATCTAACTCTTAGCTTAGCTCTTTGAATCATTAGCTTTTGACTTGGGTCAACACAAACTGCAATCTACCTTTCATGTTTATATGTTACACCTCACGTAAGAGAAAGAAATATTTACCCAAGCATAAAGACTCAACCTGAAATTTATATTTAAATATTAAAGAAATCGCCAAAACTTTCAGCACAAATAATTGTTGAAAATACATTATCTACAACTTTGTTATCTAAGGAAGTTTTCAATATGATAGATTCTGAAATATGTAATCATTTTCCTTTGTCACCTTCTCGTTTCTGGAATTGATAGGCAATCTCCCTAAAGGCAAAGAAGCACAAGGTTTATACCCTGAAACACTCGAAACACTGCTGAAGGAAATTAAAGAAGACACAACTAAATGGAAAGACATACCATGTTCAGAATTTGAAAACTCAGTATTGTCAAAATGTCCATATTACCCAAAGCAATCTACAGATTCAGTGCAATGCCTATCAAAATCTGGATGATTTTTTTTTCAGAAAGAGAAAAAAAATCTAAAATTCATATAGAATGATAAGGTTGCTGAATAGTCAAAACATATTTGAGGAAGAAAGCAAAGAGAGAGAGCTCACAGTTTTTGACTTTGAAATACAATACACAGCTACAGTAATCAAAACCAACTGGTACTGCCATAAAGACAGACATATGGACCAATGGGACAGAACAGACAGCCCAGAAATAAAGTCAAGTGTTTACAGCAAATGGTTGTTAGCAAAGGTTCCAAGGCTACACAACTGGGAGAAAAATAATCTCTTGAACAAATGATGTTGAGAAAACTGGAGACAGATATATTAATTAGAGTCTTTTCTCTTTTGTGTTTAATAAGGCTGACTAATGGTTTATCTATCTTATTAATTCTTTCAAAGAACCAACTCCTGGTTTTGTCGATCTGTTCGATAGTTCTTCTGGTCTCTATTTCATTGAGTTCTGCTCAAATCTTATTAACTCTTTTCTTCTGCTGGGTGGTTTTATTTGCTGTTCTTTCTCCAGTTCCTTTAGGTGTAAGGTTAACTTTTGTATTTGAGTTTTTTTCCAGTTTTTTGAGGGATGCTTGTATTGTGATGTATTTCCCTCTCAGGACTGCTTTTGCTGTATCCCAAAGATTTTGAATGGTTATATCTTCATTCTCATTAGTTTCCATGAATCTTTTTTAATTCTTCTCTAATTTCCTGGTTGACCCATTCACCTTTTAGCAGGATGGTCTTTAATCTCCATGTGTTTGAATTTCTTCCAAATTTCATCTTGTGATTTAGTTCTAGTTTCAAAGCATTATGGTCTGAAAATATGCAGGGGACTATCCCAACCTTTTGGTATTGGTTAAGACCTGATTTGTGACCCAGTATGTGGTCTATTCTGGAGAAAGTTCCATGTGCACTTGAGAAGAATGTGTATTCGGTTGCGTTTGGATGTAAAGTTCTGTAAATATCTGTAGAATCCATCTGGTCCAGTGTATCATTTAAAGCTCTTGATTCTTTGGAGATGTTGTGCTCAGAATGTCTGTCATTTACAGAAAGTGCCATGTTGAAGTCTCCCAGTATTAATGTGTTATTGTCTAAGTATGTCTTTACTTTGGTTAATTGATTGATATACTTGGCAGCTCTCACATTAGGTGCATAAATATTCATGATTGTTAGGTCCTCTTGTTGGGTAGATCCTTTAAGTATGATACAGTGTCCCTCTTCATCTCTTACTACAGTCTTTGGGATAAACTTTAATTTGTCTGATATGAAGATGGCTACCTCTGCTTTCTTTTGAGGACCACTTGAAGGATAAATGGTTCTCTAACCTTTTATTCTCAGGCTATAGGTGTCCTCAGGTCTAAAATTAGTCTCTTGTAGACAGCAAATAGATGGATCTTGCTTTTTTAATCAGTCTGAAACCCTGTGTCTTTTGATGGGATCATTTAGCCTATTCATGTTCAGAGTTACTATCGAAATATATGAATTTAGTATTGTCATAATACCTATTCAGTCCCTGTTTTTGTGGATTATTTCTTTAGGCTTCCTCTTTCTTTTTTTAATAAATTTATTTTTTATTGGTGTTCAATTTTTCAACATATAGGATAACACCCAGTGCTCATCCCGTCAAGTGCCCCCCTCAGTGCCCGTCAGCCATTCACCCCCACCCCCTGCCCTCCTCCCATTCCATCACCCCTAGTTTGTTTCCCAGAGTTAGGAGTCTTTCATGTTCTGTCTCCCTTTCTGATATTTCCCACTCATTTTTTTCTCCTTTCCCCTTTATTCCCTTTCACTATTTTTTATATGTCCCAAATGAATTAGACAATATAATGTTTGTCCTTCTCCGATTGACCTATTTCATTCAGCATAATACCCTCCAGTTCCATCCACATCGAAGCAAATGGTGGGAATTTGTCATTTCTAATGGCTGAGGAATATTCCATTCTATACATAGACCACAGCTTCTTTATCCATCATCTGTCGATGGACACCGAGACTCCTTCCACAGTTTGGCTATTGTGGACATTGCTGCTAGAAACATCGGGGTGCAGGTGTCCCGGGGTTTCATTGCATCTGTATCTTTGGGGTAAATCCCAGCAGTGCAATTGCTGGGTCATAGGGCAGGTCTATTTTTACCTCTTTGAGGAACCTCCACACAGTTTTCCAGAGTGGCTGCACCAGTTCACATTCCCACCAACAGTGCAAGAGGGTTCCCTTTCTCCACATCCTCTCCAACATTTGTGGTTTCCTGCTTTGTTAATTTTCCCCATTCTCACTGGTGTGAGGTGGTATTTCATTGTGGTTTTGATTTGATTTGACAAAAGAGGAAAGACTATCCACTGGAAAAAAGACAGTCTCTTCAATAAATGGTGCTGAGAAAATTGGACATCCACATGCAGAAGAATGAAACTAGACCACTCTCTTGCACCAGACACAAAGATAAACTCAAAATGGATGAAAGATCTAAATGTGAGACAAGATTCCATCAAAATCCTAGAGGAGAACAGAGGCAACACCCTTTTTGAACTTGGCCACAGTAACTTCTTGCAAGATTCATCCATGAAGGCAAGATAAACAAAAGCAAAAATGAACTATTGGGACTTCATCAAGATAAGAAGCTTTTACACAACAAAGGATACAGTCAACAAAACTCAAAGACAACCTACAGAATGGGAGAAGATATTTGCAAATGATGTATCAGATAAAGGGCTAGTTTCCAAGAACTATAAAGAACTTATTAAACTCAATACCAAAGAAACAAACAATCCAATCATGAAATGGGCAAAAGACGTGAACAGAAATCTCACAGAGGAAGACATAGACATGGCCAACAAGCACATGAGGAAATGCTCTGCATCACTTGTCATCAGGGAAGGACTTCCTCTTTCTTTTACAGAGCCCCCCTTAATATTTCTTGCAGAGCTGGTTTGGTGGTCATGTATTCTTTCAGTGTCTGCCTATCTTGGAAGCTCTTTATTTCTCTTTCTATCCTGATTGAGAGCCTTGCTGGATAGAGTATTCCTGGCTGCATGTTCTTCTCATTTAGGACCCTGAATATATCCTGCCAGCCCTTTCTGACCTGCTAGGTCTCTGTGGAGAGGTCTGCTGTTAATCTAATAGTTCTCCCCATATAAGTTAGAGATCTCTTGTCTCTTGCTGCTTTAAAGATTTTCTCTTTATGTTTGGAATTTGCAAGTTTCACTATTAAATGTCGAGGTGTTGTATGATTTTTATTGATTTTAGGGGGTATTTCTCTATCTCCTGGATCTGAATGCCTGTTTCCCTCCCCAAGTTAGGGAAGTTCTCAGCTATTATTTGTTCAAATACACTTTCTGGTCCTCTGTCCCTTTCAGCGCCCTCTGGAACTCCAATTAAATGGAGATAGATGTAGATACAGATCTACGTAGATATTTATATATAATATATTGTATGTTTTAATATATGAAAATAAAGGATGAGAATGTAGAAAATTGGAATCTTCGTGCAATCTTGGTGAGAATGTTAAATAGCATAGATGCTATGGAAAACAGTATAGAGGCTCCTCAATGAGATGTAGGGGTAAGTATTGGGCAGGGAGATGTACTGATGTCCACAACCTACTCTGAAAGGCACCCATACAAGATGGGTTGAGGGATGGAGCAAGGAATGAATAAATACATAATAAAGCAAATATAGTAAAATGTTAAAAAAAAAACTTAAATAGAAATGCTGCCAAATGATTCAGCAATCCCATTTCTGGGTATTTATCCAAAATAAAGAGATCATTGCGCTCCCCTGATCATTGAAGGGTAATTCTCATCAGCCAAGAGGTAGAAACAGCCTGAATGTCCATTGGCAGATACATGAATAAACAAAATGTGGTGTATACATATAGTAGAAGATTATTTGATCTTTAAAAGAAGAAAATTCTGTGGTATTCTACAGCAGATGAACCTTGAGAACATCATGCTAAGTGAAATAAGCATGTCACAGTAGGACAAATTTTGTGATTCCATTCTACAGGATGTCTAAAGTAGTCAACGTCCTAGAAACAAAAAGTACAATGAGGGCTGCCACGAACAGAGGAGAGGGGGGACATGGGAATTGTTCAATGAGTACAGAGTTTTCATCATCATCCAGGATAACAAAGTTCTAGAGATCAATGTACAACTTGTCAATAGTGTACGATATGCTTAAAGTATGTTAAGAGGTTAGCTTTAACGTTATGTGCTTCTATCATAATTTTTAAAAGAACGTTAATTGAAATATACACTTAAAAATGAAATCCAATAAATATATAGTCAAAGAAAATAATGTAAATACAAGAACGTGAAACATGATTTCCCCGCCCCCCCTCAGGATTGGTTGTCTGCATACTTAAAAAAAAATCCATATGCATGAATAGACACACATAGACATATTTTAGGGGGGCTTTTTACCTTGCTGCTCTTTTCCAGACGTGCCCCAATCTATTTTGTAAAAATCTGGGATCCAGAATAAGCACAATAGTTGATAGTATCTGATCACTGCAGAGGGCTTTCTGGTTATATACACTATACTGCTTTAACAATGACCAACCAATTTATATTTAATATATAAGTATCTATATATTTCCATAAATTCTTTTCAGTGGATCAATTAGTGTGTGTTCCTATTAAGCTTGTGGTCTAGTACCTAAACACAGGATTCCACCAACGTGAAATCCATTTCTAATTTCTTTGCAGTTAAAGCTAGTATCTATAATACTGAATGATTCTGATCCCTAGCTTCATAAATAACAGGTCAGAAATTTAGCTCCATTTCTCTGTCCCAAGCTATTTGGGACATCACAGTCTTGTTCATGTCAATATCTACTGGATGACCCTAATCTATATTTGATTAAAATAAATACCAACAGATATTAGCCTTCCTTTGTGGTGGAGTGAAGTATTTTCACAGCATTAAATAAACCTACTAAGCAAGAAAAGTGAGGGCATTTGAATTTCTATGACTAACAGAATCTGTTAAAATCGGCTTTAATTGCAGTTTTAAAAAATTATATTGAAAATTTCAAGTAACCATTTGTAATACTGAAGGAAATACATTATCTTTAAATCTGAAAATTTGAAATAATCTATTATAATGGGCCCCGAGGGCATTTTTGATACTTGTTGGAGCGTTTAATGGTTGTCACAAATAGTATTTGGGGGATCCCTGGGTGGCTCAGCAGTTTGGTGCCTCCCTTCGGCCCACAGTATGGTTCTGGAGTCCCAGGATCGAGTTCCGCCTTAGGCTCTCTGCATGGAGCCTGCTTCTCCCTCTCCCTGTGTCTCTGCCTTTCTCTGTGTGTATCTCTCATGAATAAATAAATAAAATCTTCAAAAAAATAGTATTTGGTATATGTGTCCCACCTGATACTCAAATAGGTGAAAAAAAAATCTGTATATAATTATCTAAGCCTGGAGTCTAATTCTATTTTTCATATAAATTAAAATATTTTGCAAGCTTTAAATATGCATGGACATTATGAGGACTGAAACTCTCACATAAATCAGGGGAAGACTATTCTGTTTTATTCAGATCTTTATTAATAGTTGGTCATCATTGCAGAGATTTACATTCTCGGCCACTCCACTCAGGATTTTTTTTTTTAATCACCAATACAATGAACTTGCATTTGTAGTTATCTCATTTTCAGGAACTCTACATCTAGGTGGAGGCATCTGACTGCTTTATTGTGTTTTCTAGTTTAGAAGAGTATAGCTATTTATATATAATTTTAAAAATGTATATATAATTTAAAAAATAGCTTTCATGTATTTATCCTTTTATTACAGACAGATGGTTATTTCGATTACTAGTTTTTAGTATTATATGTGTGAGGACTATTAGCAGCCACCAGAAGGTAGGAGAGAGGCATGGAGCAGACTTTTCTCTCAGAGCCTCCACAATGAACCTACCTCATTTCTAGCCTCCAGCAGTGTAAGAGAAAAAGTTTCTTGTGTTTAGACCACATGGTTTGTGTTAATTTGTTACAACAATCCTAAAAATACTCACATACCTTGCAAGCCCTGGCCCACATATATGGGAAGCCTTACCCCAACCCCACCATCTAACCGCAATCAAAGCCAAAGCCAGTGACAGTCTTTCTTTTGCTCTCAAGGCATCTTTGGATTTGCTTGGGAGCCTTCTCTGCTATCACCACAACCCGATTAAGTAAGTAATAAATCTCTTTATACCCCCTTGGTCTATGTCTCAACATCTGAGTCAACTTTGGGGTGGAGATTCATTCTGTTTCTATTGGGATGACTACATCATCTGCTTCCTAAGTCACATTCTGCCACTGAATGGCTGTAAACTTTAGAAAACAGGTAGCATTTATGTATTTCTATTTGTTTGTTTTCCATCTACAAATAGGTATGTCGGACCATAATTATGGTCACCAAATACAAGAACTGAGGGTCATCACTCCCCATTCCCGGGTTCATGGCCAACAGCTCTCTGCAATGATGCACTCTTTCCAACTAAGCCTGCATGAAGCCTCATTTCCTAATCAACTGAGTGGTCTAGGAAATTACCCCCAATTACTCTTCTATCCTTAAAAGTCTATGAAAGGTATGGACACCCATTGCCAATAGTTTGCCACTCAATCTCTGGTTGACATTTTCTTTCTTGGGGCAGATCCCCGCCCCCTCCCCCAAATCCAATAGCTATATTCTTGCCTTCCCCTACTGCTTCTTTTTTAGAGTTGATAACTTGGTCTACAACCTACTCTTTCTCGGTATCTACTTTTGCTTCCAAGTTGACACAGTTCTCAAAATAGAAAATGTCAACATTTCGTAATCTATCAGTAACTCTTGCTTTAACTTGGCTTGCTGAGGTGCTAGTGAATGCACAGGAAACATCAAGACACGCCCCCTTCAACTCTTCAAACTGTGCATAACGTGGGTGGTTACAATTCATCGCAGGACATTTATACTTTATGCAAAAGACGGACCGTGAGAAAAAAAAAAAAAAAAAAGACGGACCGTGACGAGTGCACCAACCAATGAATGAAAAAAGTCCACTACTTATGTAGTATCTCCAGATGTGAAAAACCGGTTTAAAGAAAACATACGTGAAAAGAAAAGAAACAGTGAAGCTGAGAACGGCATCGGCCGTTTATACAATGTTCTGTCCATGCCTGAGCTGCAGGTCTGGCCTTCTAACTCCTGCAACCCGCTTCAGCATTCAGAGAAAATGAGAGGCGTTTCTCTGTGTGACTTCCTCCATGCCTTCATTTCATTGTATGTGCTAGTAAAACTGTCAGGAGTTAACTAGCTATAAGAGACTACAATAAATAAATAATTAGAATCTGGTGTAGTGGAAAAAACAAAAACAAAGCAAAACAAAACACCTCTATGGGATAAGGCGTCTTTGGTTCTTCTCTGCTTTTCTCTTTCTCAAGAGCCTTAGGCTGGTCACTAAAACTCTGTGGGTCAAAAGTTGCTCCTCTTTTACAGGAAGGAGTTAGAATAGCAACAGTCTAAGTCTCTTTACAGTTCCCTGAATTTCTTTGATTCAACTGGTGTCATATCTGGATCATTGAGGGACAGTGTGCAGTGAAACTGACCTTCACTGTGGAACATAAAATAGCATGCGAGACCTAGAGATAAAGAGATAAAGGGGTATGAATAGGTTTTTTTGTGTCATTTCACACTAGAGTAAAAGGAATTCAGTCTTACAGCAGCCCCATTCAAGCTGCTGCTCGTTGTGTATTCAGCTAACAATGTGTATTTAAGAAACCCTGATATTGTCATTCTCTATTATGCATTGCTCACTTAGGAAACATTTTTTGCAGTCATTAAACTTTGCCTATAAGGATCCTAACCCTGCATAACTTTTTCTTTTCATTAGTAGGGAGAGTATAATAAAATCTGAGATTTTGTACGATAAAACGTGGGATGATAGAAGCAACAATATTTATCCCCAATTTACAACTGTCTTTCAAAGAATTCATAGTCTAAAAGGAGAATCATTCATCATTCCATGTGCTCTATGGGTTTATTTATTTATTTTTTCCCATGAGGAGGTGACATCTGGAGAGCGTGAATACCACTGAATTAGTCAAATAAACTAAGGCCATAATTCTCACTTTTTTTTCCCCTCTGTTCTCTTCTGACCTTTTCACTCCTACTATGAATCAGAACAGCATCCTCCTAATAAGTCGGCTCTCTTCTTCCTTTTCCTCACCCGAGTGGGAACACAATGCAGTCAGGGTGAGTTGTTAATTCACAAATTTGATCATTCATTCTGTTTAAATCCCTTTAGTGGTTCTTCTCTTTCCAAGGATAATAGAGACACTTTAGTAGGACATGAAGTCTGTATCTAGCCCTTGCCGGCAGCTCTAAGCTTGGCTTCGCCATTCACCACTCCACCTCCACCAGCAATACAACTACCTCCAGTTGCCAAGACATACCATGCAGCCCTCGTACTTCACGACTTTGCACCTGCTTTTCATTCAGTGTTAACTCAAAGCCTTTCTTCCCAGTGCCTACCTATCACCAATTAAAATCCTGTTCTGTCATGAAAATGTCATAAAATCTCAAGAACAAAATGTTTTCTTATTCAAACCACTTCTGCATCTTGAGACACTTTCATTAATATTTGTTTCACATTGGATATGACCATGACTGTGTCTGTTTATAAGGTGTATACTAAATTACAAGCCCCACGAGGAATGGGATCTCGTCTTATTCTTTTTTACTACCCTGAACTCCTTGTTTAGTGTCTGGCACATAATAAGTTCTCATTTAAATTAGTTGGATGGCTCTAAAAGAAAAATAATAATCAGCACGCACTGAGTGTTTAATATCCATCAGGCACTGTTGTCTGTTCTGAGAGGTTTTTAACATATTACTTCAATTAACCTGATTTAAAAATTCATGAGATAGACACTCTCTTTATTTTATTCAGATAATGATGGTAAGACACAGAGAAGTTTGAGACTTTGCCCTAGACCACACAGTTGGGATGGAGAACTGGGGTTTGAGTGCAGGAAATCTAGTTCAAGAGCTTAGGTCTCTGAAACCAGGAGACTAAGGGTATGTTGGCAACCTGCTCCAAATTCATTTTAACATTTCATGACAAAGTAATTAAAACCAATCTCTCATGGTTTCTAATCCATAATACAAATTTCAGCATCTTCTTAACCACGCACTAAGTATTTCTCTTATGATTTTAATAATATTTTCTTTGGTATACAACTTTTAATTTTTATGATTCTCAACTCCAAATTTATCCTCTGAAATCAACTCTTCCAATTAGGAAGAGTTTTATTTGATCATGTAAGCAATTAAAATGGACCTTATGGCTAATGATGATAGTGGATGTGAGAATAAGGTCTGCAAATGGACTTTGACGGAAAGGATTCCATAGAGAATCATAATAGCAGACATAAGACCAATCTCCATGAATTAAAGCTTCTGCCTTCTGCCCCACAATGAACTCCATGCCTAGAATAACTCAACTTGTCTCTTGGCCGTAAAAGAAGAAAGTGATAATAATAATTGAGTCTACCTCAAATAATTATTATAAGAATTACAAAAACTAACTGACCTAATTCATATGAGATGCTTAGCATGGGATCTGGATTGTAGTATGTTGTCAATAAGTAGTAGTAATACCATGCACAGGAAATGCTTCCTGAAGATTTTTAACAAAAGTCTGTCCCCTTTGAAGGAATATAGAGTATTCAGATAATATCTATAGATATTCAGATAATATTTATACCAGGCTGTCAGTTATATTCATTTAATAAAATAAAATAATTTTGAACAGTCCCTTAATTTTATTGAATTCACTAAATTAACAAGCTCTTTGGCATCATGAAATTTAGTTTTCTCAAACGGTCTACTAAGGATCACTGATTCTCTCTGATATTAATAACTAAAAACAGCCAAAATATCAAAAGGTTCTTTTGTCAGATGTATTGGAGATGCTTTCACACTGTGTGATCTACTAGAGATTCAGAGATGGTTCACCGTTAAAAATAATTATAGATGTTATTTAACCTACTGGTTGTAACATTTCTTTGACCTCCAAAACCTTTTGTGAAGAAGGCATCTATTGACATTTCATAGAAAAGGAGTTACAGTTAAAGACAGTTCAGAAAATGCTGAGATACATAAACCATTGTCTCTATTTTGACTTCAAATTATCTTTTTGAGGCTGTTCCAGCAATAGGGAGTCTCTGTGACCCAATTTTCTTTGCTTAATTGCCTAGTCATGGAAATAAATTTCTTGGTTTACACTTATTTTCTGGCTAGTTACTTAGATCCTAAAAGAAGTCTGGAATGCCGAAAGTAAGTCCCATGATCCATAAAGTAATATCATGTGGAATTCACCATCTTTATTTGCAGTGGTGCCAAGCGCCGAGGCTTTGATTTCTGCCTAGCAAAATTAATATCTTCTGCTAATTGGAATTTACACAAAAGCTCCACACACTCAAGAAAACCTACTGAGGTGCCAGGCTGCTCCAACATTTGGGCTTCTGGATAACTCCCAGGGTTTAGGAATAATAAAACTTTTGTTTGTTTTTTTCCAATTTTCTTGATGATGATTAGCTGAGGGCATCTTGCATTCATAATAAGGACCCCAAGGGCCAGTCCGGCCACAACAGTGGTTATAATAGGTTGAGATTAACACAAAAAACACCCACCCTTGAACAAAAAAAAAAAAAAAAAAAAAAAAGAATGTTCTATGATCATGCAGAAACTCCCATTCTATGATCACCAATAACACATCTATTTAACCTCAGTTAACCTGCTTGTCTCCCTCTTCCTCTGCCCCTTCCCCTGTTCATACTCTTTCTCAAATAAATATTTTTTTTAAAAAATAAGATGGATAAGAAGAAGTGGCTATAATTAATATGTTTATTCCAGTTTACTTGGCCCCCAATCATAAATTACAACTGGATTAAAAGCCATATAGGGCAAAGGACAGTGATTTTTTTGATGGTTTTTAGCAGCTTATTGTGAAAGCAAAATTCCCTGATTTGGTAATGAACAGTATTCCCTGAACCCTGCCCCCCAAAATAACTCTGGTTACTTCAGCATTAGTTCAGTGATACAGATCAATCTTGATGTGTCCCAGATGGGTTTTCATTTGACAATTTCTGAGTCTCCAGTTTGGTTTCCTAATAATGTGCCAAGATTCACAAATACCAACTCGGCGCCAAAAAGTGAAGTTGATTGCTTTGGTCAGACCCAAATATCCCTGCTGGCTAGATGACAGGATCATCTAGCTATGCAGGGTTTTGGACTCTTGGGTATGGTGCAAACTACGTTCCTGAGACATAGTAGCAAATAGGAAAAGCACTGAATTGAAGTCAGGAGACCTGAATTAACTTTAATATCTACAAACCATAATTCCGGGTAAACGACTACCACGTTTGAACGTAGGTCTTTTCAAGTCCAGCATATTTCTAGTCTGATGCAAGCCCTTAAAATCATATAATACTGCCAAACCCAACAACTTCCGAGGCCATATTAAGATGATATTTAGTGAGCATTCACTATAGTCCAAACATTGCAATAAGCAACTCAGATCATGTAATATTCAGAATAATACTGTGATGTTGATAATGTTGCCCTTTTCCAAAACAAGGAAAATGAGCATTTTAAGTAATTTCACATGGTTAATAATCGTCCTGGCCTAGACTTTAATGCAGATATATCTATCTATATAGCCCATGCTCTAAATCGTTATGCTACATTGAATTCTCATTAAAATAATGATTGCAGGGGCACCTGGGTGGCTCAGTGGGTTAAGCATCTGCCTTCAGCTCAGGTCATGATCCCAGCCTGCTTCTCCCTCTCCTCTCGACTCGTGTTGTCTCTCGCTATCTCTGTCACCATCTCTGTCTCTCTCTCTCTCTCTCAAATAAATAAAATATTTTAAAAAATAACTACTGTAAAGTTTTACTATAATACGTCCCTTCCAAGTACTGTATCATGGTCTGAGACATGGTATACCATATAATTTACTGTTAGGAAATTACTGATTTTTTCCCCTAATTTCCTCACCCACTGCACTCCAAATAAAGTGGCTGAGCAAAAGTGACTTGCTCCTCGTATAAATGAAATCCTGTCATGTCTACCTTTAAGACCTATTCAGACTATGACCACGCTTACACCTCCACTATAACCAATCTTACCCAAATTTATCAGCTTTTTTGTGGATTACTTCAATATTCTTGATTTTTCTGCTTCCCTTTACCTGGTCTTATCTCAAAAGAGCAGCCAAAGTGATCCTATTAAATCATAAGGTGGATTGTTTCCATCCTCTGCTCAAAATTATCCAGTGTTTTTCTTTTTTTTCTTCCACTCAGAATCAAAGTGGTATGTCCTTTTCAGTGGAGCAGAAGACCTCACATGGTCTCCTCCTCTCTCTACCCTTTGCCATTCCCCCATGCTCTCTGAATTCATCTTCTAATACACTCTATGCTCTCTCCACTTCAAACCCAGTAGCCCTCTTCTGTCATTCAAAAGCATTGCTCCCTCTACTGAAATGCTCATTTTCCAGGTATCTCCATGCCTTGCTTTCTCACCTTTCTCTTGTCTTTACTCAAATGCCATCTTCTCAGTGACATCTTTCCCAGTCATTCTATCTAAAACTGCAACCCAAATATGCTTCCTACCTTCCTTTCCTGCTTTTCTTTTTTCTTTAGCCCTTGTTGCCATCAAAATACTGTGTGTTTCCTGATTTATCTCATTTATTTCTGTTTACACCTGCTCAAAAGTAAGCTCCATGAAAACTTTAACTGATTGTTATATTGATGGTATTTAAAACTATGCTTGAGGCAAATATTTGATGGATGGATGGATGGATGGATGGATAGATTTCTCTTCTCTATCACTGTGCAGTCCTTTTATCATGTTCCCAGTCACTGCACCAGGCGTCAAGCACCACAGAAGAATACAACTCTAAGAACTGGCTGCTAAAATGTTTTCCCAGCTCTTGTTAAGCTCCACATATAGTCTATACCATCCAGATCCACATGCACTAATCTCTTCTCTTGTTTCTAACTTACCTGTGTAAGAATTATTCTGCTTAAATGACAGCAATTCTCAGGAGAATGTTCTTTTTGCCCTAACCCAGTGCAGGTCCATCAGGGGCACCTGGGTGGCTTAGTTGGTTAAGTGTTTGATTCTTCATCTCAACTCAGGTCTTGATCTCGGTCACGAGTTCAAGGGCTGTATTGGGCTCTACACTAGGCATGGAGCCTAATTTTAAAAATAGATAAACAAAAGAGCCACACCAGTATGAGTGATAAATCCCCTCAATTCACAAAAGATAAACCAGATATAGTTTATTTTTCACATAACAAGAATGCTTTTCCCTCCTTTATCAATTCCATATCTTCCTTGATTCCATTTACACCTCTGAGGTCTGACACTCTACACTTCCTAAGCACTCATCTCACATGTAATTCACAATTTTGTTTTTTTTGTTTATTTTTAACCTATCAGCTCTACTGCTTTCTTTTGCCACTTTCTAAAAAGGGTCTGTAAATTGCTGAACAAATGTAGACATCACCCTCCAGGGTTACATTTTATCCTAAGAAGAATTCCTACAATAACACAGAATGACAAGCCGCAAATACTCCCCTTCAGCAGCAAGGTGTGTTCCCCTTGAAATGGGAGTGGGGCAGGAGAAGGAAAGGAAGATAGAGAGATAGACATCATTAATTAACTACATCAGAGTAAATAGCTTAACATTAAAACACAGACTGTGATTTTCAAAACTGGACACTGTGGAAGTTCACAGCTGAATGTCTTAAGCATGCATTTGTCAAGCACTGTGAAAATGAGTGTCTGACTTGGGAATGCAGTGAGTCTTAAGTAGGTCTCATTTTGTAAAAAAATATGATTTTTAAAGGGTTTCATATTTAGGGAATAGTATTCAGGCTAAGTTGTGCACGGGAAAAATATATTGTGAGCTGCATTTGCCTAGAGAGGACGTTGCACTCTGATTCTGAGACCTCCTTCCAGATGGTGCATGAAGTCTGCCCCTTTGGTGTTTATGATTGATTAGAGTCAGACTGTGATTGCCTCCCTAGGAAGAACATATAGTCAGGAGAATACAATTTCTCCCCTGCCTCTATTCTTCCATTTGAGCACTTAGATTCTAGGACTTTAAATGTAAAGAAATATTTCTCTAAATTCCAACTCCTTTTCAGGATTTCATCCCTATTGTCAATTATTCCCCCTACAGAAAGGCTTTGGTTGTGTTCCATATCACAGAAGCAGCACTGGACAGAGAGTCACATACTTTGTAATGATGTCCCAAATTGGTTACTATTTTTTTCCCTATTATATTTTTTTATACATAAAAAAAAAAGAGTTTCCAAACCTAACCAAGATGATTTGAGTATCAAATATGCTAATGGATATAATGGCACTTGAAAATCATAAATGCAAGATTTTATAGTTGAAATAGTTATTTTTAACCGAGGGCTAGTTTTACCTTAACCATATAAAAGTCACTGTGTGATATTAGGAAAGATCACAGAATGCAAAGTCCAAAGACCAGATTAAAACCTAACTCATCTTTTTTGAGTATAAGACTCATGGGAAAATCACTTCATCATGCTTGATTTTAGGGTAACGGTACTCCCTACCTCACAGTCATATTGCTTGTCAATATTTGCAAATGTGCTACGCAAATTGTCAGGTGTTGACTTCACATATTTTCAGCAACACATTACAGATCTTACTAGTAGGAAACAGACTTGACTATTTCAGAAGTCTTTCCAAAACTGATATATTTTTATTGCTATTTTCCAGACCTCTAGTAAGAAAAAAAAAATCAAACTTTAATCAGAAGTTAGAGGATCCTTGGAAGAACTTACAGTGTTTTCCATCAAGTCCAATGAAGGTTGAAATTTGAGTTTTAATACAGTGGTTAATTTTCTTATACTTAAGTATGTTTATATGAAGTAAAAAAACATTGATTTCCCTCAATTGTTAATATGAAATTCCACTTTTATTTCACTTGTTAAAACTTTGGCCTATTGTGGTAAGAATATAAGCCAACAAAAAACATCCAAGCTCTCATTTTTTACCAATTTATAAGGTATCCTTTAGCAAATTATTACTATTATTATTGTTATTGTTGTTAAAATATTTTATTTATTTATTCATGAGAGACACAGAGAGAGAGAGAGAGAGAGAGAGAGAGAGAGGCAGAGGGAGAAGCAGGCTCCATGCAAGGAGCCTGATGCAGGACACCATCTCGGGACTCCAGGATCAGGCCCTGGGCCGAAGGCAGGCACCAAACTCCTGAGCCACCCAGGGATCCCCTAGCAAATTATTATTAAACCACCTTTATCCTTGGTTATTAACTTCAGAAAATAAAAATAAGAAAAGTTGATTTTTATAAGGCTGTGAAAATCAGTTCTACTTTTGGTATGCTGATTGTAACAGTCATTTAAATATTGTTATTGACACTTGATCATTCACTTTATTCATAATAAATTGCTTTTGGTAGCTATTCCCTATTCTCACAAACATTATTTCATGAACATCCCAACTAAGTGTTTATAGAAAGAGATTCTAATGCTCTTGACCAAATATCCCATAACCGCCCAGGCTGGATTTTTCATTTTTTAAAAAAGATTTTATTTATTTATTCATGAGAGACATAGAGAGAGAGGCAGAGGCACAGGCAGAAGGAGAAGCAGGCTCCCTGCAGGGAGCCCGATGTGGGACTTGATCCCAGGACTCTGGGATCACACTCTGGGCTGAAGGCAGACACTCAACCACTGAGCCACCCAGGTGTTCCTGGATTTTTCATTTAATGTGGCTTTTATAAGGTAGATATTTTCCCATATTCTCTACCTAATTCTATGCTTGCTTTCTCCAGACTAAGGCACGTTTCTGTCTGTTGAAGTAACTTACATAAAGGAAGAGAAGGCTATGCACCAAAGAGGTATGTGCTTCAGGAAATGCACTTGCCAGCCACAGAAATGGATTTACTCCATGTCACACACACTTACTTGTTATGCTTCTCACCTGTGTCACTACAACTTCGATTGAGAACACTGAATACAGGCATTTGACAGAGTACAGATTTCTCATCCACAGGCAAATGGAATGGTATTGACCTCATTGATCCTTTCCCTGTCAGACTTAATCATCCCTACTCACAGCAGTTTAGATTATAGAGGTTAATAGTATGGCACCCTTTGCTTTTAATTCTATTTTATACAAACATCTTTACAGGTTTCTTTATAGATAACATTATTATGACCATCGAGAGAGAGAGAGAGAGAGAGAGAGAGAGAGGGAGAGATGGATGTACGGAGCATATTTAAAACTTTAGTTAATATAATTGATGGAAATATATGAGATATCAGATTAGGTCTTCCTTCTAAAAGGTTTCTGAATACTGAAATCACCATTATCTCTCACGTAACATTTGGAGACAGGGTGTTTGTTGGTTTTTAACCTCTGGTTGTAGACTTTCTGAATTTTAAGATGCATTCTTATTATGAAAGTTCTTACATTTGGATAAAGTCAAAACCATATGGAAGTAGATCTCATGAATATTTTTCCAAAAAAGGAGGAGTACAAGAATCACAATGGGGAAAAAAAAAACACTAAGATAAGATACGATGTAGAGACCCGGAACTTTAATACATTCCCTTGCTTTTATTACTTGTTTTATTCATAGTCAAGTTACCACTATCACCCACTTTTGCTACTAGCTGCTGTTCACCGTGAGATTGTTATATGGCAAGCGTTGAGCTAAACCTTTAATATAGTTGCTTTATGCAATCAGAGCAATGCTATAGCAAGTGTGTTTTCTCATTACCACACAGTTCATAACTATGATTATGTTAGTTCATAATACTGCATCTTGGAAAGGTTAAACAAATTGTCTCTGGTCACATAACACAAAAGTGAGTAAGCGGGGATTTTGACTTCAGAGCTGCTACATAACAACATCTCAATGTTATTTAACTAGCAGCCAATCCTCTAGTTAATACTCTCACCAAAATATAACCAAATTCAGTTCTTTGGCTGCTTGCCTTTCAAAAATCTAAAGTGGACTCTGGCTACAATGACCAAAGCATCAGTAATCTTAACATTCCCAACAGCCTCCCACAATTCCAAGCTATTTCACTTTGTAACAGAGATTTTTATGATATGAAATGTGCTTTATACTTTCATAGCCCACTCATGAATACGCTCATTTTCCTTGGGGGCACAGTTTCTGTGCATCTTGAAACAGAGGAATTTAAAAGAAATTCCATTTCTGTGAGTAATTTCTCAATGTGAAATAATAATGATATAAAAAAAATAAATATAAGCCATTTAAAAGGAGAGAAAAGAATTTACTGTGCTTCCACTGGAGAATAACGGGAGAGTTTTCTGACTTCCCTAATCCATCTCCTGAATGCCTGATGTGTACTTCCACTGCAGGGAGAAAGTAGCACTGGTTTTCACTCTCTGAAATGAGCTGGACTATATCTTTCTGCCTATCTGATGCTCTTTTCCGGGCTCTTAGCACAGTTAAAAATGGAGATGAAGCTGATTGGGTTTTTTATGTGTGCCAAATGTTGGCTGATGCCCACAAAAGTTAAATCACACTGGAGATGTGTCCAGCGCGCAGAACACAGAATTTCTTAAGCTGCCAGGGAGATGGAGGGTGGAGTGAGGGTGGTGCCCCTGCAATTGCTGGAGCTGTTTTTGGCTGGAGTCCGTTGAAACTGATGAAGATGTCACACTAGCAATCTCAATATGTGACAGCTCAATATTGTGACAGACATATGGCTGCAAAATGGGAGAGGCAACAGCTTTACCCTGGGAACTTTTGTTCTGTGGCACTTTTCCCTAATACCACTTGAATTATTTGCATATGGGAGGCTTCATTTTAGACCTGTCATTTCTCTTCTCCCCTCACTCCATCCTGACTCTTTCTTAACCCATAATGGATTGCAGGAATATTATGTTAAGACTGTAATGATGTAGCATCAGTAGAGTCAGAAAAATATACACTTGAAATAGCATTTCAGAAGTATTGTCTGGGATCTGAATTTAACATGGAATCACTTGACCGTATCATTCTTCCATTGTCTGCCAATTATGCCATCCACGTAAAGCATATTTGCCCCCAAATATAATTTCTTTGAGTTTCAGGAGCCCTATAATGATCTTATTGGGAAATACAGAATGTGAACTATTATCATCATAATTCACAACTGGAATTAACACAAAACTGTCAACAATGCCTCTTATCAAATATTGTTTTTTTTCTAAGATTTTATTTGCCTATTTATTTGGGAGAGAGAGCATGAGTGGGTGGAACGGAGGGAGTAGGAGAGGGAGGGGGAAACAATCCTCATATTGAGTGCAGTGCCCAATGCAGTGCTCAATCTCATAACCCTGAGATCATGTCCCAAGCTAAAACCGAGAGTCAGATTCTGAGCCACCCATGCATCTATCAAATATTGCTTTAATGTTTATGACAACCACTTGAGGTGGTATTAACATCATTTTATCAAAAAAAAATTGAGGTTCAGAGAAGCTAAGTACTTGGCAAAGGTTATATAGTTAAGAAGTAATAGCTCTAGATCTGTACCCCAGAGCTACTTATTTTAATTATTCTGCTATCTCTACCATTTTATTCCTCTTGAAAATATTTGTCAAATGGATTTATATTCAAGGAAAATACAGCCATGTATTGGGAAGATGAATTCAATATTAGGTGTTCATTTTTGAAAAGGCTAGGCCCAGACTCAGAAGTGAAATATTTTATGTGATCTTTCAGGCTGGTGACATATCCTTGAACTGGTAAAAAGAACATCTCAAAAAGCACACATTCAAAACAATTCAGAAAGCCATGTGCAATCTAGGGAACTCAACCAGAGTTCTGAAATGTTGCTGTGTCAAGAAGAAAGGAGATTGACGAGATTGTTTCCTGATGCTTCCAATGGCTCCCATCCTTTTCCTATTGGTGGCTGCAGGTCTACGTCTTTGAGGAATCAGAATTAGTTCAAGCTATGTGGAATGAAGAAGAAAGGAATGCAGGGATGGAACAAGGAAATGGGGACATATAAGAAGACAGTCTGTATTTTACATGTAGCCTCACATCCCATTGAGAGCATACTCAACAGTAGGACAGCACCTGTAATACTTATGTAATCTGAGGAAGCTATTATAAAATCTCACAGACAAGTGCCTTGGAGGGGTTCCCATTACTGGACTTGGCCTTCACAAAATCAGAGATTTCATCTTACTTATCTTTGAATCCAACACTCTGGATAATTTGTATTTAGCAAGTGTTGATTTACCCATCCAGTGGGTTGCAACTCTGGAGGGTCTCAGCAATGAAGATTCCTCAGTAATGAAAACCATCAGAGAAACATGTTGATTAAACAAGCTCATCAGAGGTAGGAAACATGTTGTGCAGTTCTTAAAAGCACAGAATTTGGAATGCAAATTTGTTTTAATCCAGACTCAGCTCCTTCTTTTCTAATTGAGATGCAATCCCTTTATTTATGTTGAGGTGACTTTGCTCCTCTTTCTCAACCACTTTATCTCCTTTTTCCTCCCCCTAAGTCATTATTTTTATAATTTTTACTAATATGTATTATTCAACACATGGTAGAATGAATATATGGATAAACAAATGAATAAATGATCAGGTCTAAAGAATGTTTTTAAGCTGAAGAAAATGAAGTTATCTTTTTTTCCACAGAATGTGAAGTGTCGATAGAATGCAAAAGGGATAAACACACATACATACATATACACATGCACACTGATCATGGTCTCGCAATAAAATGCTTTGATTTAAATCATGACATAGCCAAGTTACACTTCTGAGCTCTAGTTACCTCTACTACAAAATGGGGAGAAGAAATAGATAAATAACCTACATTCTTTGGGGGAATATGGAGTTACAGGGAAATTTGACTTTTTTTTTTAGTTTTTTTTTTTTTTATAATTTTTATTTACTTAGGATAGTCACAGAGAGAGAGAGAGAGGCAGAGACACAGGCAGAGGGAGAAGCAGGCTCCATGCACCGGGAGCCCGATGTGGGATTCGATCCCAGGTCTCCAGGATCGCGCCCTGGGCCAAAGGCAGGCGCCAAACCGCTGCGCCACCCAGGGATCCCGACTTTTTTTTTTTTTAATTTTGATTTTAAAAGAGTATTTAGAAGAGTATTTTGTAGGCAGGAAAATCATTGAAGTTATAAAAAGTAACTAAAAATAGAGAAATTAATAAATTAAAAGTCCATTTTGTAGACTAAATGAACCGGCTGTAAACTTGGGAAAATAACGGCACCTGTAAAGTTACCTTCTTGTCTTCTTTCCTGTAAACAGTTGTGAGTAGAACATTTTGCCAGGTCATAGCCATGCTCTGAAGACCTATTTCTCACAGTTGACTATCAGATTTTTTACCTTCTTCTTTTTGGATTTCACAGTCAATGGCAGTGTTAATATGAGTTGGGGGTTTTCAGAATAAAGCATGGATGACTAATAAAGGATGCAGAATTAAAGGAAAGCAGTACAAACTGACTGTAATTTCCATATTGATTCTTAATTCTTAGTAGTTTCAACCTAAGGGCCACGGAAGTTGTGTTTATGTCTTATGCTGAAACGAGCTTGATTGAAGATACTGCACATTCGTATATGTATCAATGAATCTTTCAGTTTACTACAGATGAAAGAAAGTTGTTTTCAGGAACTCTAGATTTCATTAAATAAGTATGTTGTTTTCTCAACTGATCTATGCAAAACCACCTGAGTCAAATAGTGAAGTCTTCACACTGTATAGGGGGAGTAAAATGCAACATTCTCGTTAATTCTGAAAACTATGAAGTTTATACCAGCATTTGGATCTAGTTTGCTTAAGAAGTAAGTGCTCTGTTTTTATGTTTATGGCTAGCGACAAAATGTGGATTCTATTTCTTTAGTTTCATCTAATCACATTCTAGATAATTTTGTAAAAGGGGAAGGGGCCCATGGATAATTACAAGATGTTATCAAATTGCTACACATTGAAGGGCTTTAGTCTTTGGCTCTTAGGCTTTTCCTCAAATCCTAAGGCAGTCTTGCAAAACAGATTCCCAACACCCCTACTCATCCCAATAACATAATAAAAAAATAAATCAAACTGGTGGCTTTAATGGCCTGTTAATATTTGCCAGCCCTTTCTTCCCTTTGCCTGTTTCACCCTGGTGATCTACGGCAAAATTCACAACCCCAAGCTTTAGTATCCTAAGTGAATGTATGTTTCTGAAATGAATTTAAATCTCAATTATAATTAAAGCTAGTTGTCTACAGGGAGATTTTTCTTAAGCCTTTCCTAATACATCCCAGACTCCCAGCCTATGGGTCTCATTAAATTTCTCAGCTGCCCTAGGGATTCCCAGGCTTTGGAGAGCTAAGTGATGCTTATTGTTCAAGCTGTACTGAAGGAGCTAATCTTCAAGTAGGAAGGGAAGAGCATATACACACATATAAATAAGCATATATATAAGATGCTGTAAGACATGTCCACAACAACACAATGACAATCCAAGGAGCATATATTCTTAGGGGAAAATCAAAAGATGCTTCATGAAGATGATATCTGTCCCAGATATTGAGGAAAAGACTGAAATTTGAAAGCAGAAATAGGAAGTATCATAAATGAGCAAAAATCAGATGTGAGAAAAGGAGAGCATGCCAC
The DNA here is from genome assembly GCF_905146905.1 of Nyctereutes procyonoides. Lineage (NCBI taxonomy): Eukaryota > Metazoa > Chordata > Mammalia > Carnivora > Canidae > Nyctereutes > Nyctereutes procyonoides. The sequence goes on along the minus strand of NW_026575134.1, from coordinate 28,125,117 downwards.
GTCTAGTGTGGCTCAGCATGGATTAGCAGAAAAAACATTGACCCCTTAGACCTTGGGGTAATCATGAGGGTCTAGGTGACCCTCCTCTAGGTAATATATAGTAATTAACACGTGATACTGCTCGACTAGGTTGTGAGAGTAAAGCGAAGGAGGTACCTTTCCACAAGACATCTATTTCAACAGCCAGTTGCTGACATGTCTCCACGCATTGCAGAAAGGAAGCACCCAGGATAGCTGAAGTAGACTGCAGCGCAGGAGCCCAGGGTGCTCAGCCCAAGGAATATGGCTTATGGGTAAGAGAAGGTCAGATGGAAGCACCAAATCCCTTTCACAGAAAGAGCAAGTAAAATAGGAGCCGGAAATCTTCACCATGTTAAGGTGAATTATGAACATAAAGACATAGGTAAGAACATCTCAGAAAGTAAAGTAAAACCAACTAAATCCCTGAAGTGTAAGAAAACCACAAAATGGCATATAAAGAGCTGGCTCAGAATAGAGAAGTGATGCTGGGATTTCACTATCAAAACTCCTACTGAGGTCCCTCCAACCTCCAGAGGGGCAGGTCACCATCCAGCACACCAGGGTTGCTTAGAGATGTGGCTGTAGTCTCTGACATATAACGGGAATAACGTTTGGCATCTCCAACCAATGAGTTAAAAAATGAAGCCTCACTAATGGGTGGGTGAGATAGTTTCTAATTTGTTCTAGGTCAAAAACTTACTCATTTCATGAAAATGTCCAATGTTATTTCTGAGAATCTCTTGGAAGTCTTTGCTTAGGACATGTCCACTCACTCTCATCTTGGTCAAGATGTTGTGCCACAACCTCCATTTGGCAGTGAACACACTGAGAATGCTGCTCTGAGCCACAATCTTCTTCTCACGGCCCTTCTACATCTTCCGTTGACGTCACACCGGCTCTGAGGTGGGAAAACTTCCTTAACTCTGCATTTGGTGTTAGTGTCTGGCCCGGAGCAACATGGCTCATACCCAGAGTTAATTACTCTTTCAGGCAGCCAGGTTCTTCAATTTATGTTCTTCACAACTCCCCAGATGTCTAAAAATGACTTGAGCAGGGCCAACCCCATGGTGTCTTCCTTTCTCGAGTCTTCTGTCCTGAGAAACTCTGTATCCATAAGCACACATCAGCCTGTTCTGATATTTTAAGCCAAATTAAAAAAAAAAAAAAAAAGAAACTTCTTCCTCCTCTGTATATGAAATAAGTTGCCCACAGTCTACTGATTCTTTTATAGCCACTCTAAATCTTAGTCTTGACACAATTATATCACCCTGCTGAGAACAGGATGGAGAAAAAGAGCTAACGGACATTTATAGTCCTTTCATACAGTATAAACTATTGAAACTTGTACTTTGAAGTTAGATAATATTATTTCATTCTTGCATCTCCTCTTTCATGAACTTATGACATTTAAAAACAAACTCATCTTCCACTGCAAATCTCCCCTTCCACTGTTCTGCCCATTTCAATAAAGGCAAACTGAAGCTTCCATTTCCTGAATCCAAAACCTTTACCATTATTCTTAAACATGCTCTTTCAAAAAAAAAAAATGCTCTTTCACATCCTACCTCTAATCATCTCACAAATTATGTATACTCAAAACACTCAAAATTCAACCAATTCTTACCATTTGCACCTCTATCGTCATGGCGTAAGAAATTATCACCTTTCACATGAATTATTGCAATAGCCTACTAATTGTTCTCTCTTCTACCATTACTCACCTCTCTTTGGTCTATATTCACCACAGAAACCAGAGGAACTAGCATCCTAACCCATATTTCCCACCTCTAGTACCTCAATTCTATCACTTGATCCCTTATTTGCTCTGCTTCCCTGCTCCACAAACTCTGATGTTACTCAAATGCACGAAGCATGCTTTCACTCCATGGCCTCTCCTCTTGTTCCCTCTACCTGAAAATATTTGCTCACGGATACATGCATGCCTCAGTTTCTCACCTTCTTTTGGTTTTTCTTACCTTCTTAGTGATGCATTCTCTGACTCATCAGTTAAAATTGCAAGGCACTCCCATGCCAGTACTATTTGTTCCTCCCCTACTTTATTTTTTTTTTGATAGAGTTTACCCCCATCCAACAGAATATTTACATCTTTTATTTTTATTTTACTTATTTATTGATTGCCTCTGCTGACTGAAATATGGATCAAGAGGAGCACACTATGAATTTGTGTTGTTTTCTATTGCATCCCCCAAAGAACAGTGCCTGACTCATAGTGGGTGCTCAGTAGACGTTTGTGGAAACACTGAGTTTGTAGAAAATCTGACTTGTGATCCAACTACTCTTCTCTAACTTTTAAGCTCTTGACCTCAGGAGTAACTTTATCTCCATCTCAGCCTCATTTAACTCTTCTATAAAACAGAAATGACATTAAGAGTGCTGATTAAAATGGTAACTATGAAATGTCTAGGACATCATAAATATGAAACAGATGATTGTTGTCATTCAAATATTATTCTTAATAAACTGTGGGATGCCATTTTCATTCTTCATTAAGAGAAAGAATTTCTATTTTCACTACAAAGCATAAAGGCACATGAATTAAGCAAACAATAAAAATACATATATATGTATATTAAATATGTATGTTATATATTATATGTATATGCATATTATGTATATAAAATAAGTAAAAATGACCAGGACAGAGCCTGGTCCATAGAAGTTCTATCATGAGCTATTGTTTCAACTGTAGTTAAACTATCCTTAAGATTTTTGTAGTTCTCCTATGAAAGCAAATTTCTTTAATTCAAAAGTAGTACAGCATCATGGGGACTGGAAGGATTTTATAAATTCGAAGACTTAATATACTATGTTGCTAAAAGAGTGCTTTGCCTAAGGCTTTCCTAGTCAGTTGTTGAGCTTGCAGTGACTAAGAATAAGGATTCTTCAAGGCATGCTTAACAGCTTCCTGGCCCAAAGTAGGTGGCCCTTGTTAAAGAGATTTCTTTTTCAACCTCAGGAAAATCCATAAGGACTTTGTTAGTTTTTATTTGCTATCAAAAGCATGTGGGCTCCTGGGGAGGCATTCTTACAGCCTTCTTCCTGCAGGTAACCCACTGGAGAAAAGTAACACTTTCTTATCATTACTGAGAAAAAGACTCAATGCCAATTTTCATCAATATCAAGACAGCTAATTCACCAAGAGGAAATCTGGTGCTATGTTGTTTGTTTTGTTTTGTTGCGAAATCACATGAAAACAAGCCAAGTATCTTACTGGAGGAATACTGGAGCTAGTCTGCACTGGTCTACAAGGGAATACTCTGCACATCTCTTTCCTCCTCTGTGTTCAGTGACATCACACTGGTTATTGAAATAAGCCAGAGGGGGAGGATTTATACCACAGAAACAGGAAAACATTAGAAACCAGAGCTTTTATGGTTTTCTTCTTCTTTTTTTCTCCTCAGAGAGCTGGTTTTCCTGCACACCACTGGTTCTACCTTGTTATTTCCAAATGTTTGAAATAAACAACCATTCATTCAAAATTTTGTTATTGCTGTGCCTTCTCTGTGCAAGACATTGGATTTAGGAGCTGCTCCCTGAAATAGATGCATATCATTCAGTTGAATAGAATGGTTGCCTCAAATTGTTTTACTGCATTGAAATTTCTGGTTTCTGGTTTGGTTTCTTGAATGGTAAATGTGCACTGTGAAGCATTTTGCTTTACTGCAGAGATATTTCATTGTATTGTAACATGAATATGGAGCTGTAAAGATGTAAACTGTGATAAATCAAGCATAAGGAATCCCCATGATACTGAGCTTATTTGTCACTGGGGGAAAAGTTGAGAAAATTGAGGTCCTGCCAATAATACAATCATTTTACCTAGTGGGACAGGCAGGGCAGGAGACTTCAGAGACATGGACCGATTTTTCTTTCAAAAGCTGTTTCAAATACACCTGGAAACTTCTGAAATTATGTTTGATAAGCTGGAATGTGGCAAGAAGATGCAATCTTTCTGATTGTGTTCTCTGCATTGCTTACCTATCACCTCTCAAGCTCTCAACTAGGTCATGTGAAGGTGGCTCAGAAAAATTGGCTAAATCTTGTATAACATGGTCAGAAAAACTGCAAAATCATATTCAGGAGGATGGCAACAAAAGGTGCCTGCCACTCTTTTACCCCTACTTTTTGATGCCTTTAATTTCTTTATTAGTTTTTATATTTTGACCTTAGCTTTGAGAATAAAATTAATATTTTATTAAGGAATTTCTTACGGGCCATTTATCACAAGCCAAATTTCCTTTTAATCCAATCCTCTCTTGTTTTACTCCAGTTGGGAAGCAAGATTTTGAACCATGACTTTTTAGATTTGTCTTTCCCCATAAACTACTGCCTCCATTATGAGAAATCCCTCAAAAAGGGATGTAATACATTTCTTCAAGGTATAAAGCTTCTAAAGATCTAGAGAGGCAGAGATGAGCCAAATCTTTATTTTTGTGATCTTAAAAAAGAAGAAGAAAAAAACTACAACATTTGAAATAGGTTCTAACACAAAAATCTCTCTGCCTTAACAAAATGGTGATTATCTTATTACTTTATTTCTAAGTTTCTAATAATAAAGCTAGTTATATTTATGGTAGTACCTAGATATATTTTAAATAGTATTTTAATTCTCAATGTAATAAAATCGATTTGAAAGGAAGTGATTACTTAATACATGGCAAATTTTTAAAACCTAATATTTTTGTAAACACTGAAACCCACAGAAGAGGGTAGTCTTCTATTACTATGGATTATTTTCTGTGCTGAGTACTGTATGGCATATTGATCATTTCAATTAGTGGCAGCTATGAAGTATAAAGGACAAATAAGATTCTTTCAGAGATTTCCAAATTCTTGGTCTCAGTCTAATTTTCTGTGTAGGGAAAGTAGTAAAGTGAATTTCCATGAAACAAGGTATACCGAGCATAAATATAGTCTATTTCAATATGCTAGCTTTACTCGTAGTCTTTACTGAAAAATTGTATAAAGTGGAATTCACCATATTTCAAATTCACTCTTCCTATTTATTTTGTAACACCACGCACTCGTGGAAACCTTTTCAATCAAAAAACAAGCTTTTTAAGATGAAGACAAATAAACAAAAACCAGGATGCTTTTTTTTTTAAAGGGTCCTGTATATATTCATTATTTAGAAAACCCCCTATATATCCTCCTGCTTTATCAATACACAAAGTCAAAGCTGATATCCTCTAAGTGTCTATGATGTAGGCCCCAAAGATCTCTTTTCAACTGCATTCAATGAGTAAACTCTTCTGCTTTTGCAGCAAGCCCTTTGCTTTCATGAAATATGGTGTTTCTGGTCCATCAAGGTTCTTAGAGCATCAGGGTTCTTGCTGGTTTCTCTAAGCCTCTAGCATCCACTAGTCCAGAAGTGAAGTGCTAGACTATTTGCTAGTAGTACTTTTGACTTTCTGTGAAGATTCTTTTTGTATTTGTGGATAAAGTCCCTTCCTTAGGAAACTGGAGAGCCATTGTCTCTGTGATACCTACCCTGACAGACTTTATAATAAATTCATGAAATTCAGAGCCCCTCCATGGGCTATATTTAAGGTCAGAATTAATGCCTGTGTTAAAGGACAGTAATCTTAGAACATAGGCAGCAACCTCTTCAACCTCGATCACAACAACTTCTTGCTAGACATGTCTTCAAAGGCAAAGAAAACAAAAGCAAACATTAACTATATGGGCTTCACTGTGATTAAAAGCTGCAGAGCAAAGGAAATAGTCAACAATACTAAAAGGCAGCCTAGAGAATGGGAGAAGATATTTGCAAATGACATATCAGATAAAAGGCTAGTATCCAAGATCTATAAAACAAGTTTGATCATGTTTGAGTTTGATTTTATCAAACTCAAAACCCAAAAAACAAATAACCCAGTCAAGAAATGGGCAGAAAACATGAACAGACATATCTCCAGAGAAGACATACAAATGGTCAACAGACACATGAAAAAATGCTCCACATCACTTGGCATTAGGGAAATACAGATCAAAACCACAATGAGGGATCCCTGGGTGGCGCAGCGGTTTGGCGCCTGCCTTTGGCCCAGGGCGTGATCCTGGAGACCTGGGATCGAATCCCACGTCGGGCTCCCAGTGCATGGAGCCTGCTTCTCCCTCTGCCTTTGTCTCTGCCTCTCTCTCTCTCTGTGACTATCATAAATGAATAAAAATTAAAAAAAAATTAAAAAAAAAAAAAACACAATGAGACACCACCTCACACCAGTCAGAATGATGAAAGCTAACAAGATAAGACATGTTGGTGAGGACGGAGAGAAAGGGGAGCCCTCTTCCACTGTTGGTAGGAATCCCAGCTGGTGCAGCCACTCAGAGAAACAGTTGTGCAGGTTCCTCAAGAAGTTAAAAATAGAGCTATTCTGTGATCCAGCAATTACACTCATAGGTATTTACCCCAAAGATAATAGATGCGGTGATCTGAAGGGACACATACAATGGAATATGACTCAGCCATCAGAAAGGACAAACACCCACCATTTACATCAGTGTGGATGGAACTGGAGGGAATTATGCTGAGAAAAGTAAGTCCGTCAGAGAAAGAATTATCACATGGTTTCACTCATATGTGGAACATAAGAAACAGTGCAGAGGATCACAGGGTAAAGGAGGGAAAACTGAATGGGAAGCCATTAGAGAGGGAGAAAAAACGTTAGAGACTCTTAACTATAGGAAACAAACTGAGGGTTGCTGGAGGGGAGGTAGGTGGGGGCATAATTGGGCGATGGGCATTAAAGAGGGCACATGATGTGATCAGCACTGGGTGTTTTTACATAACTGATAAATTACTGAACACCTGAAATTAAGTATGTACTATATGTTGGTTAATGGAATTTAAATTAAAAAAACATATTTGTCAAAACGTGTTAAATCCAGTTCAAATGATGTATACTTTAAATTGTACAATTAACTTTTAGTGAATTTGGAAATTCTTTTATCAATCCTGTACATTTAATTATTTAATGTACCTCTAATTTTAGTAATGTAATATTTCCTTATGTGTTACAATACACAAATTTTGAATGAAGAATCTGACTTTTCCTCAAAAAATAGGGCAGTGATGTTGTCATGTTGTTACCATATACTGCTATTTTTGTTTATTCATCATAGTTACTTATTTTTTCTTGTGTGTAATGGGATGGGTGGAATTGACATTTGACTCATAGACACCAGTCTACATGTATCGCAAAACAAGAGGCGATTGCAGTTAATTAATATCTGGGGTCAAAGCATGTATCATAAAATAGAAGGGCACCAGATCTTAGATATTTTAAAGTATACGTGTGAAGAAAGGTGCTTATCTTTCTTCTGCTTCTACTGAGGCTACAGCAAGAAGCACCCGAGTTCATTTGTAGGCATAGGATTCACATTAAGAATTCTCTGACTTGCTCAAGAAATGTGAAATGTGAGAATACATTATCTAGAAATGTTACAGAACACTTTTTCTGCAGAACTTTTGGAAAATATAAGACAGATTACTTCCTGGCATCTCAAAGCACACTCTCTCCCTCTGCTAAACTCCTATAGCAAGTCATGTATGATGAGTAATATGCTGCATCAGGCACTAGCAGCAGACAAAGATGAACAAGACACTGTCTTACTGTCAGGAGATGAAAGACAACTTTCGAACAGATATTGTAGTTATGTTAGTCTTTCGATTTTAGCACTGGGAATGGTTTTTATATAACTTGATCGTTAGAGCTCTAGGCTAGGATATGTATATGGTACAGGATATATATATATATATACTCCTTAGTGCCTAAAACATTCTTTAACATGTCAGAGTTGGCACACTGTTAATTCAATTTAGTAAATATTCCTTCATTCAATAATTATTTTTAAATCCCTCCTATGTGAACCAATCATCTCTTTGAGATAGTATTTTGCGTACATCCCTACCAAAATGCAGGAGAATGGATTTGGTGAAATTTGGATTTTTTTTGTGTGGGGGGTGGGTGCTTTGTTTTGCCTTGTCTTCTTGCTTGCTTCTTTGTTTGTTTTACATCTTTATGGTTCTGCCTTGATTGTATTTTACAGTTAGTAATGAAAATAGATCCATCACAGTATCTTCAAAAATGCTTCCAAGGGACTTCCATTTTTAGGATGTTGGAGTAGATTCTCCTTCTATTCACCCTATTAAGTACACTGAAAACTCTGGAATATATATATATATATATATATATATATATATATATATATATATATAAATTCATATATATATATATATAAATTCATATATATATATGAATTGCTTAAGAAGACCTTGAAAGGTGATGAGAATGAGGCAGACAATCTAGGAAGCTTAGATCCAAGTAATGACACGGTGGTAGGAGTTTCTGGGTTTTCCCTTTGCCTCATATACCCCAGATTTAAGGTAGAAGAGACCAGAGATCGAGAAATACTGACAAGTACCAACAAAAAAGAGAAACAATAAAGTCCTGCTCTTTCTATTCAAAAGACAAAGAAAAGCCAGCTTAGCAAGAAAGAAAACTGTGAGACAATTACTCTCATCCAGATAAACATCACAGAAAAAAAAATTGCGGCTCTCTCCCAGAGACCATCAAAATCTAATGCAGACCTAGATTTTCACCTTCACCAAGCTATGAAGGGTCCCCCAAACTCTCCACTAAGGCGATACCAGAAAAAGTCAGTTAGGACACCAGCATGTGTATCCTTGCCACGTAGCAACAAGGCATCCTCCAACCCTCGCCCTGTCAGCAGAAATGACATGGGGACGGACCCTGGTCTACTATCTCCACCCAACAGTCATAGGAGGACCTCTCCCTGACATGCCAGAATGATGTCAGAGTTGGCCACATGGAGAGTTGGGGCTTTCACCTCCACTCAGCCGTCATGAGGCCAACCCCCGGCCCGTGCTGTCAGTGGTGGCCACGTGGGTAGCCGTTCCATGCACTGGAAATATCAGTGACAGCCTAGTAGGAGTTGAAACTCCTGCCCAGAAGTAATGAGAAGCTCCCATCCACTCAAGTGTCAACAAAGGCCAAATAAGGAACATGGAATTCTACTCCTGATATTAACTCTACCTTTGCTTCCCTGCTGGCGCAAAATCAGAGGTCAGCCAAAATGGAAGGTTTAAAAAGATATAGAGTCTCACACTAAAATGCTCAAAATGTCCAGATTCCAATTGCAAGTTACTCATTACACCAGTAACCAGGAAGATTTCAAGTGAAATGAAAAAGACAGCTCACAGATGCCCACATGAAGAAGAGCAACTGCACATCCACAGGCAATCAAATTAAATCTGACTTAAGTTTCATTTCTTACTAAACAAAACTTAACTCAAAATGGATTCTGCACTTAAATATAATATGTAAGACTATAAAGGTGCTAGGGGGGAAAAAAAAGAAAACAACTGGGAAGGCCTGGGGGTAGGGGAAGAATTCTTAGACTGGACGCTGACAGCATGATCCATGAAGGGGAAAACTGATAAATGGGACATCAGCAAAATTCAAGACTTTTGTTTTGTGAACTCCTAGTAGAGGGTGAAAAGACAAGTTATAGAATGGGAGAGAGCATTTGCAAACTATTTATCTGGCAAGGACTAGTACTTAGAATATACAAAAAGTTCTCAAAACTCAACAGTTAAAAACTAAAAATGGGGGCCCATGGGTGGCTCAGTCCGTTAAGTGTCTGCCTTCGGCTCAGGGCATGATCCCAGGGTCCTGGCATCAAGCCCCACACCTGGCTCCCTGCTCAGCAAGGAGTCTGCTTCTTCTTCTCCCTCTGCCCCCAGACCCCCAACTCATGCTTTCTCTTGCTGTCTCTCAAATAAATAAATAATCTTAAAAAAAAAAAAAACAAACAACCCAATTAGAAAATGGGCAAGAGACACAAACAAATATTTCCCAGAAGAAGAGAATATGCATATAGTAAATAAGCACAGAAAATGATGTTAAGCATCACTAGTTTTTAGGCAAATGAAAATAAAAACACAATTAGATGATTTGAGAAAAAGCTCTCTGACATTGGTCTTGGCAACATTTTTTTTTTTTTTATTATTTGTATGACACCAATAGCACAAGCAACAAAGGCGAAAATCAACAAGTGGGATGAGGAGGCTGCATTTTGTACTTGCACAGCCACCAAGGCCCAGTTGGGATTTGGGGGCCCCGGCCTTGGGATGCTGTGGGTGGAAACAGGGGAAGCTGTTCTCAGGCTGGCTGGAATCTGCAAACACAACAACCTGTGGGCTGAATCTTGCAAAATCTGTAGGCAGTCTGAGTCCAGTTTCTTTAGTGACCAAAGCTGATGAGGTCCTCTGCAGAGCAGGTCACTACGAGCCACTGTCATTCCCACCACATGGCCGATATGGGTGACCCTGCCCTTCTTACTTGTTCTCAGCTACCTCTTAACATGTTAACTTTGACAGTCCCTGGATGGGGTCACGCCCCCGGGAGTCCCTCATGCAGTGTCCCTAAGGTTGGGGTAGCTCATTCCTCACTCTGTCCTCCCTTTCCTGGTTAGAGGATTTTTTTTCTAGCTTTCCTGTTGCAAATCAAAACCATAATGAGATAGCTCCGCACACCTGTTAGATGGACTATTATCAAAAACCAAACCAAACCAAAACAAAATCTAGCAACAAGTGTTGGCAAGGATGTAGAGAAGAGGGAAGGCTGGTGCACCATTGGTGAGAATGTAAATTGGTGCAGCCACTGTGGAGAACAGCATGGGGATGTCCCTCAAAATTAAGAACAGAACTGTCACAGGATCCAGTAATTTTCTGGATATATATGCAAAGAAAATGAAATTATCTTGAGCAGATACCTGCACTTCCATGTTCAGTGCAGCGTTATTCACGATAACCAAGACACAATAGCAACCTAAGTGTCAATCAATAGATGGATTTTTAAAAATTATATATATATGAATAGAAAACTATATATATATGAACTATTATTCAGTCATAAACAGTCCTGCCATTTGTGATGACATGGGTAGAACTTGAAGGCATTATGCTAAATAAAATAGGTCAGACAGAGAAAGATAAACACTGTAAGATGTCACTTACGTGGAATCGAAAATGTGGAACCCTGAAACACAGATCGATTGTTACCAAGGCCTGTGGGTGGAAGTTATAGGGAGGCACTGCTCCGAAGGCATCACTTTTGTGAGAAGGTGAACAAGCCTTGAAGAGCTAACCCACAGCCCGATGACGACAGTTAGCAATGATACTGTTTGTACAGTTGAACGTTGCTAAGAGAAAGGCTCTCAACTGTTCTCCCCCGCCCCCCAACAGTACAACGGTAATTATCCGAGATGAAGCAAGCTGGTAACGAACTTTATTGTGGCAAACGGTCCACAACGTGAACCTGTATCAAGTCATCAGGTGGTTGGTACACCTTACACAGTGTTATATGCCAGCCATGTTATAATAAAGCCAGGAAAAATCTCTAACTATGCAACCATCATATAATCCAGCAGTGCACGTCTAGGCAGTGAAATGAAATCCTAGGTTCATGCAAAAATCTTGTACATTAATTTTTATAGTGACTTTATTTATAACAGTCCCAAACCGGACACAATGGAGATGTCCTTCAGCAGGTGAATGGTTAAACACACTGTTGTATATCCCTACCAGAAATACTACTTAGTCGGAAAAAATAATGAATAAATTACTGCACCCATAACTTAGATGGGCCTCTTGAGCATTGTGTTTCACCATAAAAGCCAATTCCATGGCTAAAATAACAAGACAGGAAACCACAAATGTTGGCGCGGATGTGGAGAAAGGGGAGCCCTCTTGCACCATTGGTGGGAATGCAAGCTGGTGCAGCCACTCTGGATACAGTGTGCACGTCCTCAAGAAGTTAAAAACAGAGCTACCCTATGACCCAGCAATTGCACTATGGGGATTTACCCCAAAGATAGTGAAACACCGGGACACCTGCACTCCAATGTTCACAGCAGCAATGTCCACAATAGCCACACTGTGGAAGGAGCCTCGGTGTCCATCAACAGATGAATGGATAGAGAAGCTGTGGTCTATGTATACAGTGGAATATTCCTCAGCCACCAGAAACGACAAATACCCACCATTTGCTTTGATGTGGATGGACCTGGATATTATGCTGAGTGAAATAAGTCAATCGGAAAACGACAAACATTATATGGTCTCATTCATTTGGGGAACATAAGAAATAGTGAAATGGATTATACGGGAAAGGAGGGGAAATGAGTGGGGTAAAACTAGAGAGGGAGACAAGCCATGAGAGATTCCTGACTCTGGGAAACAAACACAGGGTTGAGGAAGGGGAGGTGGGCAGGGGGGTTGGGGTAACTGGGTGATGGGCACTGAGGAGAGTACGTAATGGGATGAGCACTGGGGGCTACATGTTGGCAAACAGAATTTAATTTTTTTTTTTTAAAGAAAAAAGCTGATTCCAAATGTCACATATGATTCCATTCATACAACATTCTTGTAGTGAGTAAGTGATAGAAACTGAAAGATCAATAGTTGCCAGCTACTGAAGGAAAAGGTCAGGGGGTGGGAATGAAGTGGGTGTGGCAGGAGGGCCCCTGATGGTGAGGGGAATGCTCTCTGCATAGTGACTGCATGACCGGCCAAACCCTGGCTGCCATTGAGTTCTGTGAGATAATTATCACTAGGGCGGCCAGGGGGAGGGGTTTCACAGAATCCCCCCATGTCATTGCTTAAAATCACACATTAATGTACAGTTGTCACAATGTTACAATTGTCGCCACAAAATACTTTAATTAAAGCAATAAAATGAAATCAGTCACCAATAATGTCACATGTACATATTTTATATCTGGACCAGGTGGCCGTCACAGAAATGCCCTTAGCTGACTTTAAGGAAAACTGTCGGGTTTACTGCCCTGCTACCTCAGGGCCGATGCTTTCTGTTGTGCTCAGTAAGAAGTGACTACCTCTCGTTCAAGACCCTCCTCCGCTAGTTTGTTTTGAGAGGTGGGGCATGGGTCACCACAAAGCACATTCCCTTGGCCACTCGGCTCTGTCTGTGGATCCCCTTCTGGTTTCTCAGCCTGTAATCCTGACTGAACATGATCCCTCATAAAATTCTGAGTCCCAGGTCCACATGGTCCCCAGTCGGAGCTCCTGAGGCACTGGCACCTGCCAGCTGCTCTAACTTCTAAGAGACATGGATCTTGGCAATGTGGAGTCCTCCCCACCCCTGAGCTTCTAAAGCTCCTCTACTTTTCAGGCAACACCCTCACCCGAGACTCTGAAATTCCAGTTCTTAAAACTCCCTCCTTCAGGATTCTGATTCTAAAAGTCTAATCACCCCCAAACACTTGCCCACTGTCCCCGTACCCAGGACAGCCACTTCTCTAGTGGCTCCTTCTAGAATTCCCCAGGGTCCCCCTTTCACCTTTTTCGTTCTCCAAAAACCTGGTGAATCATTCTCCAATCTCATCTGTTAAAATCACCATGGCACGGTTGCTGTTTCCTGAGTGCGGCCTAACAGGTGCAGATTATCAGAACAGGGTTCGAAGCCTAGTGAAGGGAAAGTAGCTGGACAGGCCACGAAAGGCTCTTCACGGGGCAAAACCATGAGCTGAACAAATACAGGACTAAGAAAATCAGAAATGAGAAGTGGGGTATGAGGTGGACAGGAGTTCGGGGAGAAGCAGAGTCGCAAAGAAGTAAGAGCTCTGTTGTTTTTGAGAAGAGGACAAACTGATGAGGACAGTATTGCCCTTTAACCCCTTGTTTTCAAATTTTACTTCACTTCTGTTGACATATGTTACCAGAATAATCTTTTTTTCCACCTACACGGGTCTTTCTTCTCTATAAACAAAAGATACTAACTAAATGAAAGCAGCATTCATTTTACTGAATAGATAGGACTCCAATGAAAGCCAAAGAAAAGGGACGATCATACATACTTAAAAAAGAAAGAGAGAGAGAGAGAGAGTGCAAAAGAGCTTCACCAGGCACCTGAGTGGTTCAGTCAGTTAAGCATCTGACTTGGGCTCAGGGTGTGATCTCTGGGTCCTGGGATCAAACAGGCATCAGGCCTCATGCTCCACAGGGAGTCTGCTTGTCCCTCTGCCCCTTCGCTGCTCATGCATGCAGTCTCTATTTCTCTCTCAAACAAATCAGTACAATTAAAAAAAAAAAAAAGCTTCAAATCTTTTCTTTCTTTATTGGTTCATATTCCTCTACCAGACTTCATCTGAACGTAGCCTTTTTGTCTTTTTTTTTTTTTTTTTGCCTTTTTGCGAGCACTTCCCATACTACAAAACAGCTCCTTATTCTATGTTCTTATGTGACTCTCAAAGCAACGAGGTCTCCCTAGAGACAGATAGCATATCCTCTAGTAGCTTAATCTTACACAATGTGATAGATTCGGTGGCAAGAAACAAGAGTTGTCTTCCGGGAAGCTCTTGAGTTATGAATTTAGGTCAGAGAGCTGTTATACATGCAACCCAAGGAGACTAAATATTAACAGGAAAATGTGTGAGCAATTCCTTCTCTGACTATGGTTTCAGGTTCTTGCAACATTTCTACTTTCCCCCCTTAGAACAGCATGACTGATTCAACCAAGTGTTTGCCAAGGAAAATGGCAAGTACAAATATCTCGCTTGCCATAGATGGAGCTTCAAGTTTTGATCTTTTATCTGTTCCACAGAGTGAAACACCACAGATGAATGAACAGATTATTTCCATTGAACCGAGCTGAACGGCTCTTGCTTCTAGGCTCAGGTAGCCTTGACCCCTGATGGTACAAGATGCAGCTCAAGGAGATGCCCTGACACGTGCCCCACACCTCACATACTGCCACTTGTAGGAGTCGCTTGGACTTTCTTGCTTCCCCCACTGGTCCATTTAGATGAGTTCCACTTTCCCAATAGCCCAACAGCAACTACTTTCATGCTGTTACCACCTCAAGCTTTCCAGTCTTCCCAGGTTTGCAAAGGGAGACGAAAAAGCTGGCTACCTTTCCCAAACACTTTGTTCCACATTAATGACTTAACTTCTGCCCCCATTTCCAAAAAAGAGGGGGCATCCCCAGTTGTCTGCTTGTTTCACTCTGAACCCTGGGCAGGCCAATCTGCCACTCTTTCCACTCCCAGGCAGCGCCAAGAACATCTGCTCCAGGAACACTCAGTCTGACTCCCGCCCCTCCACAGAAATCACTGCTAGTAAAAGTTTTATGGGGTGGGTTCTTTTGTTTCCCCCCTGCTTCCTCCTTGTGTAACTGACGGAAGCCCAAATGAGCAAGATGAAATGGCCAGATATTTAACCATATGTCGGCATCCGCATGTGTGTGTTTGGGAGGGAAGAGAAGCTGTCAGCTGTACCAAAGGATTATTATAATCATCCGAAACGCAATTAGCAAGCCCGCAGTCAATGAACGTGTGAAGGATTCTAGCAGAGTAAATTATACCTCTCACTTACCTGTAGCAAATCATCCATGGACCAGTCTCCTTGTTCTTGAAACTCGAATCCAGTCGTTTTATTTAGACTCCAGAGTAGTTTCAGGATGTTTCCATACTGTTAATCTGCGTGGGTTAGCTCTGTTCTTCCAGCAACTCCTGTAAAAATACACACACCCGCACTCACACACGGAATTAAAGAATATCCTTGGAATTTAAATACCAGATGACTACTGGTTGAGAGTTTAGATATGTTAGCACCCATAATGCACACTAAAATCTTTTTGCCGCTCTTATTATCTGTAATAGAAAAGTTGGTTTAGTAGGAAGTGATGGGTCTTAAAAACTATACTGCCTGTTAATGTGGCTTGGTATCTATAATTACACCTAACTTCAGAAGTGCAGCAGGTGGATGGCACAATCTTAATAAAAATTTATTGATTAGAGACTTAATTTAATAGATTTGACTAAAATTGGCCTGTTATTTGCAGGCCCTCAGGAAGTGGTGAGGAATTCAACATTTGGAGAAGTTACCCATGGGCCTGGGATTGTGCTAGTACTTTTTATACAAGCAATAACAATAATAAAACAAAATAGATAAAATAATGAGATAATTATTTTCTACCAACATACAAGTTTTATCCTGTCTTGCACAGATTCAGCGAACTTCTCTGCACACTCTGAAAGAAGCTAGTTTCACCTACATTTGCACATCAACTTCAGAATTCCTAACCTATAAGCGCATTTGTTTTGGATTTTTCTTTTAACTGGTTATAACACTCCTGGTGCCCTCCCTGACTCACCCAGTTTTATAAAATCTTTAATACCTGTTCATTTTATATCTGTATGAGGAGTCATGATTTGATTTGCCCTTTTTTTTTTTTTTTTTTTGACATAACCTTCTACCATTCTTCACTCCAACCACGGGGCGTATACATTGTTAGGTACATTTTACTCAGCTGCTGCAAGACTCAGCAGGGTCCCATGATTTGCCTGAGGGCCACAAACACAGACAGACAGACCTCCCCGACTGGTAGCCATTGTGCTATAGGCTCAGGGTGCAAAGCTAAGCAAGGCTGTCTTTATCCTCAAGGTCAAGGAGACCAGGGTAGGTCTTAATTGAGTGTTGGCTATATGCAAGGTGCTTACATAGATATCCAGGAACTAAAAACACATGATAAATCCTCACTATCCAAAACTCACCACTTGCTTCAGGAAACACCAAACTCAAAGAGATTCCAACAGTGCTATACGCCTCACTATCTGAACTCATTCTATAAACTCTTAATAACTGAATTCAGAAATCAAGTAGGTTTGTATAGGAAAAGGCATTCAATTGTTATCTTTATATCCTCAAAGTCACCTTGTGAGGTAGGCATTCTTCCCATTTTTACAGATAAGAAAAATGAGGCTCAGGGAGAGTGATGTTAAAAAAAAAATCACATAACTTTAGAATAGAAAGAGATAGCAAGATCACACAGCCCAGTGTCCTCTTTTTATAGATGGAAAAGCAGAGCTCAGGGAAATAGAGTGATTCTCTTAAATCTTTTATTCAGCTACGAGCAGGGCTTGTCTCCACATCCCCTGCTTCTAGCTTCTCTGCATCTTTCCATTTATCGGGGTCTAGCTATGTAAGAGAATGGGCCACCCATCTGTCAAAGCCGGCAGAAAAAGTGAGGGGTAAATTATTAAAACTTGCTGAAGGCTGTGAGGAGGCCCCAGGATCTCTCCAACCCATCTTACCTTGTTATTTATCTATCCAGCTAATCTGAAGTTTTCCGTCTGAATTTGTTTCCCTTTCTACTCTAATATTTGATTGTATATGTTTATGAGTCTACATAAGCAATGCTATGAGCTATTTTAAATATTCCAAAAAGGCAGTGACTGCCATCATCCGCAATAAGACAAAAGCCACCTGAATCGTCCGGTCTCTTTATGGCTAGATTTAAAGCAACTCAAGGAGGGAATCACTAAGGAAAAAAAAAAAAAAAAAAAAAGGACTAATACCAGTCTGAACTGACAGATGGCTATATTTTCTAGATTAATAAGAAGATGAGAAACACATCAAGTATCATCAAAAAACGAACTCTGTTCAGCAGGGAAAAAAAAGATTCAAGTTACAGGTTCATGTAACAGTAAGAAAATATGAGAGGGGTCTTTGGTGGCCCAAATTCTGGGAATCATTTTTCTATATTCAGCCATTGCCTGTGGATTCTAAATACCTCTACAGAAAACCACGGTCCTGGATGGCTTGATGCTTCAGTAAGCCTTTGCTCGCAAGTTCAAGCACATGTTCCCCCCGTCAGCACCAACCGGGGGGCAAGAGTGATCTCTTTCCCCATTTGCAAAGTGTCGCTGAAAATTTGGGTGAATTTCAGAATCTCTGGCAGAGTCAATCACTTCTCATCCACTTAGGGTCCCACAGACCAGAAACGTTTAGGGCCGCGCCCTCAGGACTACTAGACTTAGCACCAAACAGATTCCCTGCTTTTCTTCTTTTTCTGCCCACTTCATCCCAACTCTTCTTGCTTTCATCCCCTCCTCTATTCTCTTTGCTCATTTACCATTTTTGTCTCCTTCTTGTTCCTCCTTTTCCTCCTCTCCCTCCACACGAGTATTGCTAGGAGGAAATTATGGTCGTAGGTATCTAATGAACAGGCTTCTACTAGATCACCTCTCAATAAGCATAACAGAGAGAAAGGACACCTGTTACTAGCAGCCCTCCGAATACTGTGTCGCCCCAGCAGCAACAGGTCACTTTTTTGGAAGGAAAAAAATGCAACACATTTGTCATTTTTCTGTCCTTTCAGGCATTCATGCCATGCTTCTTCCATGGAGCTGATTTTGCTTCAAGACTTCACACCCTCCAGAGACTTTCCCTTAGGAAATTTACAACCTTCCTTTCCTTTCCAAGTCATCAAAATTCTAATGGAGTAGTGTACTATGTAAACCTATGCTAATTTCCATCATTATGCAGATGTCCACGAACATTGCAGGTTTCCACCTAAAAGTGTTATTTCCCTCTAGAGTCAAAGGTACTCAGATGAGCTGTTGATCCCATTGTTAAAATATAATCCCCCTATCATGAGGCCACCAAATTTATAAAACCGCTGCCAGGAAAACAAGATCCCCCTGGGGAGGTTCGTGAATTGAGCAACGTTGAATTGCTGCTTGTATTGAAAATGGAGGGATGGGAAAACATTCTAAAGAAACTTAACTTTTTAATTAATCATAATCTCCTACCTTTGTGAATTTTAAAAATTTCTGCTTTTGTTTCCATTTCAGAAGCTCTGTTTGGCTTCCTCTGAGCTGCCAGGAAAACAGTACAAAAATATTTTTCATGCGTTGTCCCATATAATCCTCAAAATAATTTAAAAGAATGTGCCTGGAATGCATCATTGTTAAACATTTAGAAATTGATGTTTTAGTGACATTACCTGATATGGCCAAGGCCACACTGCTAGTCTTCAGTGTTAAAACTCAGACCTTCTACTAGTTTCCATGTTCTTTTCCACTTATATCGGATTTTCACTGTAAACATGTTGACCTATAATTGGTCCAAACTGGCCTTTCCTTGTATAAATATATCTAAATGTTTAAAGTGCATATGGTCTAGGCAGAGTGAGATCTTCAAAGAGAGTGATGTTCCATTGAGGAAAAATAAGAAGGCTCCCATTCAGTCTTATAACCAATTATATCTATAATGTTAATAAAATTGGATGGGGGGCAAAGACTATTGTTAAGATACATTCAATGATAAAGCCAGAGGTCTCACTTGGAATTAGGATGTGAGTTGACATTTCCATAAATGCACCCTATCCCTGTGGGCTTTCCATGCACCTAAATCAAAGAGCTAGTATTTCCAATTAATAAAAAATATTTCCAGCTAACAAAAGAGAGGAAGTTGGGATAGTCAATAGACCAAGACAAATATCAACTTCCTTATATGTGTTCTACATATAATAAGAAAGGCAAGGTTTTTGAAATCTAACAGTGGGTGAATGTGGCTTCAGAACCCTAATGTAGCATTCACAACATCTACCCTCAACCCTGCCCACCATTCCGGCTTGATATGAGAATTAAAATATCTACACTTAGGGGCACCTGGACGGCTCAGTCAGTTAGGTGGCTGACTCTTGACTTTAGTTCAGGTCATGATCAGGGTTGTGAGATCAAGCCCCACATCAGGCTCTGCGCTGGGCATGGAGTCTGCTTGAGATTTTCTTCTTCCTCTCCCTCTGTCCCTCCTCACTTGCTCACCCTTTCTCAGATAAATAAATATTTAAAAATAAAATAAAATAATTAGGACTCTTATCTCCACATTCAGCACCAGGTCTATCTTAGGGATCTATTCCAACAAGAGGTCAAATTATTTGGCTCCAATTGTGCACCTTGCGACATGCTGCTGTTAATTGTGCAGAGTGCAACACAAGAGCAAGAGTTAAGGGAAGTATAGATGCAGTGATTCCCTCTAGATGCAGTCCTAGAGACCAGCAGACACTGATATGCCCTCGAGGGTCGAGCCCTGGTGTCAGTAAGTGTTCTCATCTCTTGCCCATGTGACCAGCCCCTTTTCAAACCCAACAGTTGCTCTGTATGTACACATTTACTGTGACTATTTCCAAGAGTATATATTTTCACCATTTGAGTGTGAACACATAATTTATAATACAAGCTGAAACAGAAACACTAATGCTTAATACAGAATCTTTGCAAATTATATCCCAACAAATAATACATTTGATACAGAATCATGAGACCCAAATTGCTAACAATAGGGAAGAGGGAATGCATCATCTTCTAATACTATTTTACTGGATAT
The DNA here is from genome assembly GCF_905146905.1 of Nyctereutes procyonoides. NCBI lineage: Eukaryota > Metazoa > Chordata > Mammalia > Carnivora > Canidae > Nyctereutes > Nyctereutes procyonoides. The sequence goes on along the minus strand of NW_026575134.1, from coordinate 28,104,854 downwards.
AAATGAATAAAGGGCTATTTTATTACATTTGGGTCATCAGCATTCCAAATCTCAATGGGGCTTTTGACATAAACATACAATCAAGAGCTGAGTTATTATTTTTATAACAATAATATCCTAGCTGGTGCCTTCAATCAGAAGCATGATAAATAATCACAATTCATATAACTCAATAATGTGTTAATACATCGATCTCAAAAAAAGATCTGATGCCAGTGTATATCTTTCATTCATTCCCACAGTCTCTCTGATAATAAACTTTGAAACAAAATCTAAGTTTAAACATGATTATGGTACTCTAGTCAGATGTTCAAGTCCAACCTGCCTAGAAACACTTCAAAATAAGATGTGCAGTGCATCTGATTAAGTCACATCCAACTGCTTCAGCTAAGGTGTTTGTTTTTTTGTTTTTTGTTTTTGTTTGTTTTAGCTAAGTTTTTTTTTTTTAAAGGAATTCTTTTTTAAAGATTTTATTTATTCATGAGAGACACACAGAGAGAAGCAGAGACATAGGTAGAAGGAGAAGCAGGCTCCGTGCAGGGAGCCTGATATGGGACTCGATCCTGGGACTCCAGGATCACGCCCTGGGCCAAAGGCAGATGCTAAACCACTGAGCCACCCAGGCGTCCCGTGTTTTAGCTAAGTTTTAAAGATAAATATGACTTTTAGGAAAATTGTGGGTATTTTTCCATTCATTCATTCTCAGGAAGGCAAAATTACATTATAAGCATCTGCACTCATAATGCCATACGACCTCAGTTTCAAACCCAGGTTGTCAATCACTGGCTTTATTGCCTTCAGATTACTCTCTGACGTGTCTCCTCATCTATATCAGGGTATAATTATGATATTTAACTAAAAGCCTTGTTTTATTATTAAATGAGATAACGTACAGAAAGCAAAAGGACAGTACTTCTGACATATGATAAATGCTAAATTATTTTTTTTTTTCAGTTATCCATGACATTTTTGAAATGCCTACTAAATGTTACCTACTTTGTTAGGCAACATCCAGGTGACATATTTGTCAACTATGCTCCCACCTTGTCACATACAACTCAACCCCAAATCCCAAACATAAAGAAATTAGAGCATTCTCACAGAGCAGTAAGGAAGGAATGCACATTCTGGAGTCATGCATTTATTTAAGTTTTCATTTAAATTCCAGTTGGTTAACATAGTCTCATATTAGTTTCAGGTGTACAATATAGTGATTTGGCACTTCTGTACATTCCCTGCGGCTCCTGACGAGTGCACTCCTTAATCTCCAGCCCCTATTTCACCCATCCCCCTACCATCTCATCTCTGCTAACTATCAATTTGTTCTCTGTAGTAGAGGCTGTTTCTTCATTTGCTTCTCTTCCTTTCTCTTTTTCCCTTTGTTCATCTGTTTTTTTTTTTTTTTTTTTTTTTTAAATCTGGAATGACTTTATTATTATTGGACAAAGAAGACTTCAAGACAAAGATAATATAAACAAAGATAAAGAGGTATATTCCAAAATGATGAGAACCAACCATTCAAGAAGACATGATCTCAAAGGCCCAAGAGCTTAACAGAAGATTTGAACAATATTAACCATCAATTTGAACGAATTGACACATAGAACACTACACTCAATGCACATTATTTTCAAGAGCACATGGAACATTAATAATACATCATGTGCTGTGCTATAAAATAAATCTCAAATATAGAAAAGTTGAACTTATACAGATCATATTCTTCAGTTACACAAGCATTACATTAAAAATTAATAACATATATTGCTGTAATTTCTGACAACATCCAAAAAAATAAAATCTTCTTAAATCACTAAAAAAAAATAATAATAACATAAACTATCTTGATTTGGAAAAATCATCAAAATAACTTTAAATTAAGCCATAAAAAGCAAATAATCTATGCATCAAAGAAATGCAAAAAATTAGAAAACTTTTTGAACTAAAAGAACAATATTTTAAGCTAAAAGAATGAGAACACAACATATCAAAATGTGTGAGATTCAGTTAGAGTAGTGCTTAGGGGGCAACTGATAGCTTGTCAAATAGTCATTAAATAAAATAAAAACATGTGGAGTCAATGGATAAGTTTTCATTAAGAATTTAGGAAAAGATTGGGGATCCCTGGATGGCTCAGTGGTTTAGTGCCTGCTTTCAGCCCAGGGCATAGTCCTGGGGTCCCGGGATGGAGTCCCACATCTGGATCCCTGTATGGAGCCTGCTTCTCCTGCTACCTGTGTCTCTGCCTTTCTCTCTGTCTCTCAGAGAGAGACAATAAATAAAATCTTTTTTTTTTCTTTTTCTTTTTTTTTTTTTTTTATATAAGGGAAGGGAGAAGAAATATTTGGGGAATATGTTCTCACAGTGTATGTTCATCTGTTTTAATTCTTAAATTCCACATGAGTGAAATCATATGGTATTTCTCTTTCTCTGACTTATTTCACTTAGCATAATACTCTCTAGCTCCATCTGTATCATTGCAAATGACAAGATTTCATTCTTGTTTATGGCTGAATGATATTTCATTGCCACATCTTTATCCAGTTGATTGACACTTGTGCTGTTTACCTGATTTGCCTCTGCCTCTTCCCCTCCTCCCCTGACTCGTTTGCCCTCTCTCTCTCAAGTGAACAAATAAAATCTTTAAAAAATACTTCAGGTAAGAATAAAGCTAGCAAATTTTTAATAAAACCATTTCATCATTCATTCATCTTTAAAATGGCCTAAATGGTTATGTTAAAACTTGGAATTCTCAGATGGCTCAGCATTTTGTACTGTACTGATCTGGCATAGGAAGAGGTGGCCCTTGGTGCCCAGCCCTCTCCCTTAGCCGTAAATATATTCCTACCCCCTGTTAAGTCCAGCTTTATAGGAGGGACCTCACCCTCATGCATGTCAACATTTCAGCCAGCCTGTCCAAGCTCCAACCACATATCTTATACAGAGCCACCTTGAGTTTCTAGGTACACACTGCAGTAATGATACCTGTTCTTAGGACACATTAAAGGAAGAGCCCCATGGAGACCCAAAAAAAGTCTTTGAGTAGGAATTCCAGATCCCAACTAACATTAAGGCCTGATCTAAAGGTTTCTTGGGGACTATAAGTGGGACCCTCCCCTTAACTACATGAAGTCCATGGCTATAAAAGATAACTGACTGAAGAAATGCCATGTGGATGTTTTTAAAGAGTGGAGCCCAGGGAAGGGACCTCTCATGCTTGAGTCTAAAAGCAAAATCAGGACTTGGGAGTCAGGCCATTGGTGTTCTGACTCTGCTTCTGTTATTTAGCAATTAAGTACTCTCAGGCAAGTTATTTAGCCTCTATGCCTCGGTTTCCTTGTGAAATATGAATAACATTTACTTCATAGTATTTGTCTGAGGATTAAGTAAGGAGTTAAGGCCCACAAAGCAGTTTGAGAGTAGCTAGCAGAAAGGAGGTTTTGAATAATACTAGCAATTAGCTATCATTGTTACAATTATTGGTAAAATGAGTAATGGTAATATTGTTAGTAGTGGTAATAATAATAAGTTGCTAGTACTGAAATAATATAGTAAATCCTAGCAATAAGTTGTAATCAGGTTTTTATTTTGTCTTGTTTTGTTTGGAATAAGGGTCACTGAGATAACATTTATTTAGCTAGAATATGTCTTTACTCTGGGTAAGTAATTAAGATTTGAATTTCTGAATGTGGCCACATGACTGAACTAACCTAGGTTTATCTCCCATTACAAAACAGAAATGTTGAATGTGAATCTAAGAAAGAGAACAACAGATACACAGCTCTGAAGGAAAAAGAAAAAAAAAAGTGGAAGAAATACTGCCAGATGTGAGAAATGAAAAAAGGAAATTTAGCTGGTACTATGAGCTCAATAAAATCATACATGCCTGAATAGAGGCAGGTGAAAGGCTCTAGCAGCAGAGGAAACTTCTACAAGGTGTGAGCCACACAACTGTAAGGTATGCTTTTTCTAAACCTGAATGCACTTGATAATAGTAACACAGTCCCCAAATACATAAAGCTAAAGAAGGTAGAACTAAAAAGAGAAATAGACAATTCCATAATCATGGTGGAAGACTTTAATACACCTCATTTAGTCACTTGCAGAAAAACATCAAGATGATTGTAAAAAATAAGAAAAACAAAGACAGTGACTATAAAGGAAACAAAGATTCTCAGCAAAACTGAAACTAGTTTCAGTTCTCTTGATGATATTGTCTGAACAAAACACCAAGTTTAGAGAAGAGGTGAACCTAATAAATAAACTTAACCTTGGGACACCTGGGTGGCTCAGTGGTTGAACATCTGCCTTCGACTCAGGGCATGATCCCAGGGTCCTGGGATCGAGTCCCACATCAGGCTCCTTGCAGGAAGCCTGCTTCTCCCTCTGCTTATGTCTCTGCCTTTCCCTGTGTCTCTCATGAAAAAATAAAATATTAAAAAAAATAAACTTAACCAATGACATATATAAAATACTTTACTCAACTAAATGATTCATGTAAGAGTAAGAGAAAAAATAATTTTTTTAGATTTTATTTATCTATTGATACAGAGAGAGAGGGGGAGCAGGAGAAACAGGCTCTCCAGTGAGCAGGATGCCAGACATGGGGCTTGATCTCAGGACCCCAGGATCATGACCTGAGCTAAAGGCAGCTGCTTAATCTACTGAGCTACCCAGAGGCCCCAAAACAAGAGAAACTATACTTGATATTATGAAATGTTTGGACTTGAATGACAGTGAATACTGGATCCTTTTAATATATAAGAGGTGCAGTGACGGGACTAGCTTTCATAACAATTTAAGCTTTAAATGTATATATTATAAAAGAATAAATATAGCATATTAGTGGGCTTTGTATTTAACTAAAGAAACTCAATTTTTAAAATGGAGAATGTGAACACAAATTGAAAAGAAAAGTTTGGGATCGATACAAAATTAACCAAAACAGCAACATTGGCAGAAGGATCACAAAAATTTTCAGCAAAAGTAAAGCTGGTTCCAGGAAAAAAATAAATAAACGAAAGGAATCATTTGAAATAATTGAGAGAAACAATATTAAAATCATGGCTAAAAACAGGCTATCATCAGAAATAAAATTGATATTTAAAAATTGTAGTAGAGTACCATGGATAATTTTAGACAAAAAGAATATGACAAAATATTAGAAAACTTTAATAGCAGAAAGGAGGTTTTGAATAATACTAGCAATTAGCCACACGGTAAGGTATGCTGTTTCTAAACCTGAATGCACTTGATAACAGTAACATAGTCCTCAAATATATAAAAGAATTGTTAAAGAATTGCTAAAAAAGAATTTTTAAGAACAATATTAAATGCCAAGACTGACTAAAAGAATGGATAGGAAACTAAAGTCCATTAAATAAATTGGATGTATTTAATAAATTTTTTATTTAATAAAAAAAGTAATATACTCTTCGTCCCCTTATACTCTACTTACCTTATTGCCCCCTTAGAACAATGTCCCCAATCCACACAAAAATCAAGCCTAATGATTTTATAGACAAATTATTCTAAATCTTCATGGAACAAGGAATAAATAATGACAAATAACTCTATTCGGTAAGAAAAAGCTACTGTTTTGGAAGTTTGGTGAGATTGATGATTTGACTTCTGGTAGGGTGCTTTCATTTTGACCCAACAACGGTTCTACAAATGAGCCATGTAAAATATATTCAGCAGATCTAGGGTCTAAGTAAATTAATGTAGATTCCTGAAACCTCCCCTGTTTTACTTGTGGGAAAAAATTGGTGGTTTCAGTACTTCTATAAAAGGAAAGGAGCCACAGGTTGGGAGGAACCCAGAGCTCCATCTTCTTTAATGTTATGAGAAGAGTGGGAGGCACATCTAAAGAAATACCTGCTGCCTATATGTAGATAATCTCACATTCTATCTCCTATTATGTTATAAAATTTATGTACCATTTCAGCGCAATGAGTCTTACCAAAGCTACTGTGATTATTTCAGATAATATCCATATCCCTGATCATGTCTCCAAATCCAGACAAGGAAATGAGCCATGCACAGAAAGACAAATAATACATGATCTTACTTGATGTGGCATCTAAAATGGTCAAATTCATAGAAACACAGTAGAATGCTGGTTGCCAGGGAAAATGAGAAGATCTTGGTCAAAGAGTTTAAAGTTTCAGTTCTGCAAGATAAGTGAATTCTGGAGGTCTGATGCACATCATGATGATATACTTAACAATTCTGTAGTGTATACTTGAAATTCTCTAAGAAGGTAGATCTAAAGTGTTCTCAAAGTTAGAAAAGAAAGAAATGAAGAAAAAAAGTAACTATGTGAGGTGATGGATACGTTAATTAGCTTCCTTGTGGTGATCGCTTCACAATGTATACACACATTAACATATCAAGCGTAGATCTTAAAATATATATAATTTTTATTTGTAAATTATACTACAGGATGTGAAGACTTGAAAAGAAAACAAAGGGAAATAGGAACTGAAATAGGAACATTTATACCACTGACGAGAGTGTAAATTTTCTCAAACTCTCTAAAGAGCAAGATAGCGATATGAAGAACTTGAAGATGCTTATTTTTTGTAACATTTCTGGTATTAAGCATATAACCTGGAGCATCATTTTTCAAAGTGCTAATTAAAGCCCATTAAAATATTCCCCATTCAATTTGGTGGGTCTTTATCCATTTTAGTTTATTACGATAGAATAAAAAAAAAGCCAGAATAAATTGTATTCATTCACATTCCCAGTATGTGTGTGTGCATATGAATGTGAATATAGAAAAGGTAAAGGTAAGTATCCTTCCATATATGGATATGTGTCCACGTGTGCAGATCGCAAGTCCTAAGAAAAAAGTGTATTTCCTTCTGTGAATTACAGTCCAAAAAATGTAAACACAACTTTGCTGGAGAAACACCCCCACAGAAGCACAGTGAGACATTTACAGGGATGTTCATGGAAACGTTTTTTATAGCCATGAGTAATGGGAAACAATTAGATGTCTTTCAATTAAAAATGGATAAATAGGGACACCTGGGGTGACTCAGTGGTTGAGCATCTTCGGCTCAGGGCATGATCCCAGGGTCCTGGGATCGAGTCTCACATCAGGCTCCCTGTATAGAGCCTGCTTCTCCCCCTGCCTCTCTCTCTCTCTGTCTCTCGTGAATAAATAAATCAAATCATTTAAATAAATAAATAAATAAATAAATAAATAAATAAATAAATAATCGTATTCTTATATAACAAAGCACTACTATTCAGTAGTCAAAATAAATGAACTAGCCCTTCATGAATAACTTTGTCAAATTTCACAATATTGAGTATAAAGAGCACGTTGAGAAAGTACATCCATAAAATTTATGCAAATGAAAAACATTTGCATCTATATCCTTTATAGATATATGGAGTGAAGGTATAAAAATATACATGGTAAGGACACACACATGCTGCAGGATACTAGTCACCTCCAGCCCGGTTATCTTTATGCGGCCAGGAGAGCAGATCATGATTGGGATAATGAGGAATCAGCTCTAAGTATAAAATTATATTTCTTTCCAAAAGAGGGACATGAAACAAATCTGATGATATTGCACTGGCATACCTGAGTGTTTGAAATCTCAAAAGTAATTTCTTAATCAAATCAGGTGAACTGGCTTAAGGAAGTGTTCTGTGGCAAGAGGAGTATTACAACTAATTATAATCATAGCAGTTGTATTAAAATGCACTAATAATGCAAAAGAAAAGCTGGTATCTCCCCAAACACATTCAACATATGCCCACGGTCATTACACGTGTATCAAGATGGAATAACTTTAAATTGAACAGGAAAAAAAAAAGATACTGGAAAGAACTTCCCAACCACGAAATTCAGACGTTTGAGATTTAGAAACAGATGGTAATCAACTAAATTTCAGACTCGTACACATTCTCGTAGCTAGGGATCAGTTAAAATGACCAACTTTCTCCTGAGGTACTTCACATGTTTAGGTGATGTTAACTCCAAAAATATTTAAGTAGCTATAAAAATGCTAAGAAAGAGAAAACACCTTCAACTCATGTTGTCAGCTGTGGTTTTGGCCAAATACTTCACTTTCCTTTAGGCCATAACATTTGCCACATGCATGATTCTAGTTACAACTGCAGACTATTCAAAAGGTGGTTGCAATCACCATGAAAATCAGGCTTTAGCAGAAATGACTATGTTCCAAACAGCCACCGTATGTTAGGGCCAAAGGCTCTTTTTAAATTAACTATTTTTATGCAAATATTTTACCTACATGATCCGAAGAAAATTAACAAACATAAATTGGCTTTCACATTCTATGATGAGATCAATAAGACCGTGGAAATACACACTCCCTATAGCAGCATTTAACCCTAGATACTGTACATAAGAAATGTGAAATGCAATTAATTATCTATCGGAAGTTTCCCCAGACTAATAAGAAAACTAACATTCTGCAATTCGTTGTATACGCTCAAGTGGCCAGTTGAACTCCTTAGAATTCCTCATGGTGGACAAACTGTGAAGTGGACCCCAGGGAGTCAAGTCTTGACATAACCCACTTCCCTTGAGTGTGTGAGCAGGATCAGAGACTTGCTTCTAGCCAACTGAATGTGACCAAGGTAACGGGACAGTTGCTCTGCACTTACATCCGCCTGTATCTTAGGCTGTGGCAAGAGATTCCCTTGCTGGCTTGGACGTGGAGCTTTCACACTGTAAGCTGGTCTATAAGGGAGCTTATGAGTAGACCTTCAGGAGGAAGGTGAGAAACTGTGGTGGCAGATAGTAGCAGAGGGCCCTCAACTGAGAGCTAGGAACAAATGGGGACCTCAGTCCTACGATACCAAACCCGTAAGAGCTTGGATGAGGATTCTGAACTCTAGAAAGGAGCACAACCCTGCCCACGTGTTGACTGCGACCTTGTTAGACAATGAGAAAAAGAACGGGGTCAGCTGTGCCTGGCCTTCTGACCCACGAGGCTCTGAGGTCCGAAACTACATTGCGTCAGGCACCTAAGTTTGGGTAATCTATTACGTAGCAATGGACAATTAAAATGATTCCCCAACCCAAAATGTTGGGTTGTCAGAAATTCTCAGTTTTGAGTGCACATCAGGATTGCCTAAAACCTTTTTTCCTCCCTTTTACACAAATACACAGGTCGGTACCTCAAAGCAAGTGGTTGATCAGAATTTTGAGAGGAGGCTGAGCTATACTCATTGTGTAAAGATTCCCAGGTGATCCTGATGACACGGATCTGATCCTTAAGATCCTTTCTGGTTATAAATATGTTTACAAATGACATTTGGCATCCAAAGGTTACTAAGTCTACTTCCTCTCATTTTCTTGTACAGTAAATCACACATAGTATTTGCTGTAGCTCCAAGGACCAATTTTTAAAACATGGAAACGGCTGTGCTTGATAAATAGATCTCTCTTTGGCCATCTTCCAGGATGATATGTCATCAACCAGTGTGTGGTCATTTATTTCCCTTCTTAAAAGAGAGAGATTGAGATAAACACACAACACACATACACATGCACCATTTTAAATGACCCCTGCACACAAAGTGACTACAAATGAAGCCTGTTTGGGGAGGGAGTGGGAACAGGCACCTCTTATTACCCTCTTTCCTCTTCCTGTCTCTAAAACCAGAACTTTCCCTTCTATCCCAACTCCCGCTGGGCAAAAATCTCATATTTTCTACTGACTCTTTTTTGTACCAATCCCTGAGCAAAGCTCTGATGCTCCCCATCATCGGTCTATAATGAGAGAAGACAACAAGGTAAGGAGAGGAAAAGCTAAACCTTAGAGAACTCTCAGCTATAAATTAAAGTTCGATCTTACTTATGTTTTAAAAGTGATGGTCCCATGGAATAGAGACCAGAGTTCTTCCTCCTTCTATTCACTTCTAATTTATATTTGTCCTAAGCCAACGTACTGTGAAGAAAAGCTAGAGAAGTTGAGGGGCTAGATGAATTGATTTTTGGTTTTTGTCTTCAAAAAAGAGGAATAACAGGAATAGACAAAGTATCACAAGGTGGCATATAAGGGCACGTGCCTCAGTTTTGATCCTCAGTCAAGGCTTTATGGTTGTTGAGTTTCTAAGGGCAAATATAAATCCTGAATAAGTGGTTCATTATGGGCTTCCCTCTTTTCAAATGGGGTCAAACTACTTTCTTGGCAGATTTCCTTTAAGGTGATTTATCATACTGCTGAGAAAGTGAATGAATGAATGAATGAATGAATGAATGAATGAATAGATCCTCTCTCTTCCTCTTCTAATCATCCCCATGAAGAATTTGTAAACTCCATTAATCACACAGCGGGCTTGATTGAGTTTTCGGGACTAAGAAGGCAGCCTGATGGAGGTGTGAGCAGTTTTCCGTTTATTAATGTAACAATAATCCAAAAAAAAGTTGAAAAGGGGGAAGAAAATATTTTGCAATCTCATCTTCAAAGTCAAAACATTTTGAGACTTTTTTTTTTTCCTGCTTTTAGATTTCAGGTCAGTGGGTCTGAGTTTGGGAATCCTCAGACAGCTCATGTTTCACACAGAAGGCGTGGTGGCCTTGCGGTTTGTTCTCTCCTCTCTTTCAAGCACTATCTATCAACCCCTGCCTACCCCAAGTCCTATTGCCCCGTCCTGTTGAAGCTTCCCTTGGAACAAAGATCGACCTTTATTACACACTTGCGTGCTTCCCAACAAACAATGCACTTTATTGTTTTCAACTCATCCTTGACTCTTAAAAACTCAACCACTTCAGATGTGGCCTCACGTTTCAAATCCTGATGGGGCTGTGCCACTTGGCACTTTGACAAGGAGGGCTCACCTTTCCCTGTGCTTTTTTTTTTTATTTTATAAATATGTATGTTTAATCTGAATCACTACTAACTGAACTTACTTTTCTAATGATGATACACAATCCAACATCTCTCCCCAGGATACGGTCTCTTACAGTTGAACTAATTATGGGAACAGTGGATATGATATCTCTTCTTTTATAATAAACCCAACCAACCGTGCCATATTCTCATTGCCACTAGAACATTTAATTCCCTTGATGATAGCTTTAACTGTTGCTAAGAAGAATATTTTTTTTTCCAGGGCTCTTCATTTTCATCACCAACAACGTGATGTGTTTATTTCCTTCTCCAAGAGCAACTATCTCCTCAGGGGAAGAAAAAGAAGTTACTTCAAAACCCCACAAAATGTTCTGAGCATTCTAAGGAGTGGGTGGCGTCCACCTAGCCAGGCTCTCCGGGTCTCTTCACAGACCATGGCTGGGCAATGCTCCAGGGACACTTTTGGGTTTTTTTGTTTGTTTATTTTTGTTTTTTGTTTTGCAGCTTCTAAGGTTTTATTATCATGAGTTTTAAAAACAAGCATGCATACCGGTGTGGAGGTGAGGGGGAGAAAAGAGAGGAGGGGGAAGAAGAGGAGAGGAAGGGAGAGGAGGGCAGGGAGAGGGAGGGATTTCTGCTTTCCTGGCAGCAAAGCTCCAGGTTCATCTCATCATGGATAATCCCCCGGAGGCACATGGTCCTTAAGAATCATGTACCAAGTCTTTAGGATGATCTTGTTCAAACAGGTGCCAGGACGGGAGGTGATCAGCTTCTGAAGGCCCCTGATGGTGTCACCAGTGTTGTACTTAACACGGACCTTCTTCCCTAGACGGTAGTTGCAAGCAGCTCCCATCATCCTGTCTGGAGCTCCAAACACCTGGCATGTGTCCCTGCACAAACTCCTCACTCCAGGGCCAAGCCCGGGTCAGGTGGACTCTAAGAGCTGGAAACGGACTTTTAATCCAATTCCCCTATCTTGTCCATACCCGTAGCCCCTCCTCCTGTGGCAACCATCAGTTTATTCTCTGTATCTATGAGTCTGTTTTATTTTGTGTTTCATTTTTAAATTCCATATATAAATGGACTTCCACAGTATCTGTCTTTCTCTGACTACTTTCATTTAGCATAACAACCTCTAGGTCCATCCATGCTGTTGCAAATGGCAAGATTTCATTATTTTTCTTATGACTAATACTCTTATACCACATATTCTCTATCTACCCACATACCCGTGGATAGGAAGATTGCTTCCATTTCTTGGCTATTGTAAATGGTGCTGTGATGAACATAGGGATACACAGGGCTTTTCAAATTAGTGTCTTAATTGTTTTTCTTTTCTTTTCTTTTTTCTTTTCCTTTTTTTTTTTTTTTTTGATAAATACTTAGAAATACAATATGGTCCAGCAAGTCCACTTCTGTTTATTTTTTAAAAAGATCTATTTATTTATTTGTTTATTTATTTATTTATTTATTTATTTATTATTATGAGGGAGAAACAGAGATAGAGAGACAGAGATAGAAAGAGAGAGAATAAGCAAGCAGGGGAGAGAGAATAAACAAGCATGGGAGAGGGGGAGAACCCTCAGACTCCTCCCTGAGCATGAAGCCCAATGTGGGACTTGATCCCCAGACCCTGAGATCATGACCTGAGCTGAAATCAGGAGTCAGCCACTTAACTGACTGAACCACCCTGGTGCTCCTGGTAGTTCTATTTTCAATTTTTTGAGAAACCTCCGTAGTGTTTTCCATAATGGCTGCACCAATTTACATTCCCTCCAAAGGTGCACCAGGGTTCCCTTTCCTCCATATCCCAGCCAATATTTACCATTTCTTGTCTTTGTCAGAGTAGCCATTCTTACAGATGGAAAGTGATACCTCATTGTGGTTTTTATTTGCATTTCTCTGATAATTAGTGATGCCAAGCAACTCTTCAGGTACCTTTTGGTCCCCTGTACATTTTCTTTTTTTTTTGGGGGGGGGGTGTCTATTTAGATCCTGTGACCACTTTTTAAATCAAATTGTTTCTTTTTTTTTGATATTGCATTGTACCCAAACATACTCCTAAAAAGAAAAACAAACGTAAGTAGCAAGAGGTGAAGACCTGATTATGTATATTATTTAATGGAATTGTGCATGATATGTTGTCCTGCTAAAGGCCTATTTTGGAGTCAAGTCATCCAAGTGATTTATAATGGTAGAGCCTATACCCTTCTTACATAATCAACATCAGGCAAAATTTTGGGATCAAATTCAAAATATATAGGTGCTGGTAATAACTCTCATGACTAATCACCCAATACATTTTGCCTTTTGCCTTTGTTTACCAATAATGTTTATATCCCGATTAAGTCAGGTATGCTGACTGGCCACCAAATGTACCACAGATGAGATTTTAATAGTGATAAAGAAAACTGATGTCTTATCCTACAGATTAAATGACCACAACACACATATGATTTCACTGACTTATCAACTACCCGGGAGAAGATAATCTTCCTCTCTCCCTCCCCCCAAATCAGTTTTTACTGAATTTCAGAGTTGTGAAGTCACTTACCCAACATCAGAGTTAAAAAGTGGTGGAGTGGGTCTTCTACCTAGATTCTGGTCCTGTGTCCTGTACAGCAGTTTCCAAACTTACTTCTAAGGTAAGCAACCCTCTTACAAAGGACAATTTAAGCACAAGTTCAACATATAATGGAAATAAATATGCACTTACCACTATCAGTTATGAAAGATGCCAGACACCGTGCCAGTCCCTTCAACTCTTTCCTCCGCTGAAGTGATTGAAGGAGCTCTGAAGGAAACACTTTAGCTCCTCACTGCACAGTTTGAAATCCACTGATGAATATCATAGATAGAGGCTGAAAGATTGCAAGGAAAGGAATTCATGATAATGACCAAGATAGCAATGCTGGTTACGGACTCATTGCATTAATTGTATGTTCATCAACTAGAGCTTTCTTAAGTGTAAGTGGATGGATTCTTCCCTCTTTGCTTCACCAGGTACTTTAACTCTGTCATCACCCAGGCCTCTGTAAGCTTTGCCCCAACACATCCCCAAATGTCACATAAACCAGAATGCTATACTTCTAATGCTCTTAAATCCAGCAACAGCTCATCAGTGATCCTTCTACTAGAAGGAAAGCAACGTAAGTGTAAGTACTTCCTTTTAGGGTATCTGTGAAATTAGCTCTACCTAACTGGTTTGCCTTTATTATTAATTCCAAGAAAATCTGAGGTTGGGTTCATGTCAAAAGAGCTACTAAGTTTTGATATCATGGAAAAAGCACCAGGGTTGGAGCTGGACAGTCATTTCTAGTCAAGGTAACCCATCTCCCTGTGAGTCTTTGTGCAAATCAGTTCTTTTCAGTTTCAGTCTTCACATCCAAAAGATTAGCATAACTGTGAATCCTAATTATGTTATTCTGAAGAGTAGTATTCAAAATATCCAGCTACTAGAATGTTAAGTACATTGTCCAATCAGAACAGATGCGGACAGCAAACACTGAAGGATCCCAGGTGTGATCATCCTGGAAGAATCTGGTGAGATCAGTTGGCACAGTAAACATGGAAATGCTTTGTTAACTACGAAGTCTACCTAAAGTTAGAGGTGATCATAACACTAGTTTTTTTTTTAATTCTGTACATCTTTGCTTACTTATAGCTTAGTATTTGCAAATCTTGTTCTCCATGAACTTCAGTGCTACAAGTATTTAGAAAGACAAAGATGATGGTGATTATGATAGTTATTTGATTTTTACCCACTTAATTCTAAATGATGGGTATCACTATGATCTGTTTTGGAGATGATAAAACTGAGGCTCAATGAGTATAATTCACGTGCCTAAACTTGCACAGCTAATCATGCCAGAACAAGAATCCAAACGCTAGTGCATCAACATCACTTGAGTAACTGAGGTATGATTTTTTACCAAAATTCACAGTAAATTTCCAAGTCATAACATATGCAAAACAAGCCTGCTATCTTCTGTTGCTTCTAAACTAGAGTAGCTGGTAAGGTGGGTTTACTTTGTATTTAATGAAGCTGCAAGATCCCCCCTCCCCACCCCTTGCACAGCAGCCCACCAGTCCTAGAGTATTCGGGGTGGGGAGGGAAAGCCAGGTTGCATACAGAAGCATATCTACATAAGCATTTCTGGAAAATGGCCTACAAAAGAATTCAGAAGAAAAGATTCTAAATTTCTAAAATTTCAGAATTTGCTTGTGATGATTTCTCTCATTTGAAATAACCACTTATTGTACCCAATTATGTTTTTATAATTTGCCTGTTGGTTTTTCCTTAAAGTCTTTAAAAATATAGGACTTTTTGGGTTCCCCCAGAAAAGTTCTGCCCTGGTCACTGTGTTAAGTTAGGACAAATACAGTAGAGTATTTGGGAAACCGGCTACACCCAGTTTTCTCACTCTTCTCTCTCGCCACTCACACTTCTGAGCCAATATATCATCAATTTCTGATTTACTAGGTCTACGTTAGTTTCCCTGTCTGCGACCTCCATAAAGCCAATGTCTTCCCCTATTTTAACAGTGTCACAATTTATGTTACTCCCCAGCTGATGGGCTGCATGTACCTCAAAGACAGGCTGTGTCTGACTTGATCACCACATTGTCTTTCATACCAAGTTCAGCATCTGACACGAAGTAGGTATGTAATAACTCAGTGAATAATTACTGAATAGGCAAATGCTTTTCTCCTTGCTTATATATATTCATGTGCTTTTTGAATGTTCCACATACCTTGTTGAAAAATGTAATTTTTTCACCTTAAATTTCTATTTTTTTCCAGATTTATGTGAGAGCAAGAGAGCATGTGAGTTGGGGGAAGGGCAGAGGAAGAGGGGGAAGCTGACTCCCCATTGAGCATGGAGCCTGACCTGGGGCTCAATTCCAGGACCCTGGGATCATGACCTGAGCTGAAGGCAGATGCTTAACTGACTAAGCCGCCCAGGTGTCCCTCACCTAAAAATTTCAATAGCAATATACCCTTACTAAAGAACTCAGTCCATATCTCTGAACTTGAAGACAAGTGCAGACAGAAAAGTCAAACACTGTTCATGTGAACAATCAAAGCAATAGAAAAAGACAACTTTAAAATATAGTCACATGTATTTAGAGGTCACTGAAAATAATTGCCCTCCCCATTCTCACAAAGACAAATCCCATGACTCACTAAACACACTTACCAAGAAATGAACACATTTCCCATGAAACAGAAGGTGTTTCCTAGAGAACAAAATGTAACTTATAGTGACCTTTTGTTTTTTTTTTTTTGCAGTGAAAGTATTTTATTTTTTTTTATAAATTAATTTTTATTGGTGTTCAATTTACCAACATACAGAATAACACCCAGTGACCTTTTGTTTTATGACAACTCCCTTGTGTCAGGAATTCAAAGTGGGTCAAATGACCACAAAAACTTGTGTCAGGGATTCCAGTCGATCAAATGGGCCAACTGGAAGATGGAAGATTGAACTGTCTTCATCTTTTGCCTGCTCTTAGGGGAATAGCATAAATCTTTTATGGCAGGTTGTGAGACAGTTTGATATGTTTCAGTAGTCGCTTCATGCCTCTTCTGAATCAACTTGTCCAGTTTTTGTCTTTGGTTTCACAGAATCATAGAAACACGGAGAGTAGAATAGGATGGATCCCTGGAGATTATCTAATTTAACTTTCCTCACTATAAATTCCTTCCAAGGAGTCCCAAAAACTAATGAGGGAACCTCCGGAGTGAGACTTCCAGATATGGGGCAGCTCCAACTATTGGAAAGAATGTTCATTTTGTTTTATTCTGTTTTGTTTCTTCCAAGTTTCATCAATACCTGCCTTCCTGTAATTTACTTCTACTAGTTCTACTAGGTATTGCTTTCCCTTCTGAGGTAACACAAAATAAATAGTCCCCTTTGCTTCATGACAGCATATCAGCATTACAAGATGATGATCAGGCCTCTTCTCAACCTTTCTCTTGGCTACATTCATTCAATTTGCCACCAGTTTCACATGGTTTCCAGACTCTGATGATCTTGACCAATTTTGGCTGAATACACCTTACACAAAATTGTTCCGTATGATTGATTTACTCATACACAGGATGGGCTATGAGCCGATGATACAGATAATTAACAAATTTGGGGGGAATTCTCAAAATAATATCAAGCCTATGACATAATCCTAAAAACATTTTCTGTTTTCTCAATCTCATACCAAAAGGTATAGCTCCTGAAGAAGGGTTTATTTTCTAATTCTTCCCCTAAAATATGGATATGGAAATTAATGTATAATGAAGACCTTCTGGAGCCAGAACCAGAACAAAGAGCTTTCATTATTTCTGTCCAGCAGATTTGATGGTTGTGATCCACCGATGATTACCCTTGAGTTAAAATTCTCTCCCTTTCTGAAAAGAAACTTTTAGTGTTCTTCCTTCTTTACTTTTAATATCCAATAACTGACATGTTTAGTATATCGGTCTTCAGATCACATAATATGTATCTGAACCTATAGGAAAGGACTGCCCATCACTCAGATTTCTATGATGATGTGTGAATTCAGTAAACAGATAAATTTTTGAGGTTTAAGGAGGAAGGGTAGGCATAAATATCTGGGAAGCAAATGTGTAGATCATAGTATGGTCTATTTGTGGCCAGCCCCAGAATCTATTTTCTCATATCCTTTAATGACAAAACCAGCAAACTTTAGAATTATTTTGTTGCTCAGTTAAGGGAGAGTTGGGGGTAGGAACACACGTTTTCCAGGCTTTGTGCACGGAAATGTGTCCACATGACGGAGTTCTGGTCCATGAGCTATAAATGAGGTTGTCTTTTGGGCTTTCAAAAACATCTCTTTAAAGGAAGCACTGACACACTTCTTTATGCTTTGACCAGACAGTTTTCTGAGGCACAGCCTTGATATTTGGAGTTTCAGCCCTTATTTTACATCATGAAGATAAGGCTTACAACCCAGGAATAGCGAAATGGAGTTGGAAGTAGCCTGGTCTCTGATGTCATCATGGAGCTGCCAGAGCAGATGTAAAGAGTACCACCAGTGTGTACCTTTCTTTATGGGGAAAAAAAAGATCACACCATGAGATATAAATCATTGTCTTGAGGGGTGAGAGAGGTTTTGCTAATCCCAGATGAGTACAATTCCTCACATGGCACTTTGCAAATGTTGTAAATAACCTTCTGAGGTGTTTCTGAAGGATTATTGCCTTCTCATCTATGAACTCCACAATAATTTTAAAAGGTTTTAAATATATATATATATATATATATATATATATATATTATATCTCATTTCATTCAAGTAAGTATATTATAAACAAAGTATGCCAACAGTATTATTCACATATCATTTCTACTATTTTCCATAAATTGTATATTAATTAGCACTGATCATGCCTATAGTCTACGGACTTGGTGGTGAATGAATATAGGCCTAGAATATACAATTTCATTTAAATTATAAATATATAACAAATAATCATGAAAGAAAACACTCTCCTCTCATCTTCCCAAAAAGTATATAAAATCACTAACTTACAACTGAATTTGAGGTTATCTGCAGTTTTGGTTATTTGACTATCTGGTTCCTTTCAATTATACAACTCGATAACTATAGAATTATTAAGTATCCAAATTTTGCTTTTTCATAAGAAATCAAAAAGGGTTTTTGTTAGCTAGCTAGTTCTATTTCCTGAAACCTAGGATAAGATAAAATAGTAAGAAGCAGAAACACATGTACAATTCCAGTGTTCTTTCATATAAAACATTTTATGTTCAATGTTCAAGAGATAGGGTTTCATATCTCCAAAACAATTTTTATACTAATATGTTTCCTTTGAAGGCTGTAAGGGCTAACTTTAAAGGCAGTGTTAAGTATGGGCCACAAGCATAATTCCAAAACTGTTCCATTCTGTGTCCTTGGGTAACTCATTTCCTATTACCAGACCTCGTTTGGTAAGCTACAAAAATGGGGGCATTTATATGTAATTGCTTTGTATTAAATCTAAATTCTAAAACCATACTTTGAAATAGACGTGATATAAGGCACATGTGTAATTTTAAAATTTCTTATAGCCACATTGAAAAAGGGTAAAAAAAAATAGTTGTAATCCATTTTAGTTATATATCTTACTTAACCCAACATACCTAGAATAGTATCATTTTAGCATTCAGTCAATATAAAATAATTAATGAGATACGTTAAATTCTAGAGTCTTTGAAAATAGTCAAAAAAATTAAAAATAAAATATGCAGTTTACACTTGCAGCACATCTCAATTTGAAGAAGCCGCATTTCAAGCATTCAATAGCCACAAGGGTCTTGTGGCCACAGTACTGGACCCCATAGGTCTAATACAATCTAGGCACTGAAATACATATCTACGGAAAATCATCCACATTCTTCTGTTGAATAAGGAGGGGTAGACAAGAAACAACTGCTGGAAATCTCAAGTGATGCCTCCCTGAGCTCTCAGAGCAGTCTACAGAGGAGATAATGAAATCATTTAATAGCCAGCAGAGCATGAGCGCTGACAAATCAAAATAGACACTGGTCCCATCAGAATCGACATCATTCAAAACAATCAGTCAAGAGAACATAAATTCAGGTTGGATATAAGCCCTGGCAGTGTATACTTTCAAAAGAAAAGAAAACAAACAAGTCACAAATGTTATTAATGATCCCTCTGATAACTATCTGCCCCAGTATATGAGACTCTTCTTGTAAAAGGGCCCTACCTGTTTTGATTCACTGTAACCCAATAACTTACACAGTCAAGGGCACATGTAATACAGTGCTTCTCGTTCCATATGTGAAAAAGTCTTTGGACTTGCAGTCACGCAGAATGGCAGGCTGTGAAGACTTATTTGCATGGGATTGTGTGTAAGTTTTAGAGTAACCTAATCATCTAGCTCAAAGAATAGGGAAGGGATAAACAAAATTGAAAATTGAGCCTAAAAGCACCTCCATATGGCATCACTGGACACAGACTAAATTACTGAATAAATACTTACTAAAGGGATAAGTGAATGAATATCTTCCATGGAAACATTACTTCACAAGTTTTTGTCAAATGTGGTTCTTGTGAGGTGCCTCACACCAATAGTTACCCATCATGTAACATCTTTTACCTAACGGTATCCTGGTTTATATACTCCTTATGACTAACTGCTGATAAAGTCACCAATCTATCTTCTGATAATTGAGTGATCAACAAATATTTCAGATATTCTAAACCGAATGGGGAACTAGCTGGTTTATTGGCTGTTCTTTGCATCTAAAGGTTTAGAATACTATGTAAGAGTGAGGAAAACTGATGGAATTGTGTGAAATTTGGGAAATAGAGGATGGCTGAACTCAATGTGAAAAACGACACTGGCCAAGAACATAGCAATATAGGTGACATATAGAAAGATAATTCAAGAAAGCCCATTCTAGCCATGCTCTTCCTCTTCTTCCCATTGTCTCATGCTACTCCCATGCAGGAAAGACTCAAAAGTTTGATGCAATGGGGTAAAATTAGGGCAACACTGTCCTTGTGCTAGAAAGCACTGGATAACAAAGGTATAGGTAGACTGGGCATTACCTTTGCATTCTACACCCCTCCCCCAACACACATGTGCCGTCAAAATATTGAAAGAACAGTCCTATTATTTAAAGATTCTTTTTATTACTTTGTTTTATTGTGCCTCTTGGTTTCATTTTTTTTAAGTATAGAAAACAAGGACTATTGCCTAAAACACTTTACAGTATTATTTGTAAAGCTTATACTAATTACTTACAGAGATGGCTTTATATTTGGCAAAATGGCTGAAAAACACTTGAAAATTCTACTACAAATATTTGGGAAAGCTGGATAAAATACTGTCATTTGAAAATGAATAATTGACACAAGAAAAAAAATTCTCAGATACCATAAAACAAAAAAGAAATTAATCACAGAGAAATAATTTATATGTAGTAATGTTACAGCTGTTCCAGATAAGTATAGAGGTTTTGAGGTAAAGAAAGTGAGCAGATGTGTATTAAGGCTTATATATAAAAAGTAGAAAAATTTTGGTTCTGCATGGGACAGTTTTGGGACTCTGCATGTAGCTGCAACCCACAAGGGCTTCACTCTGAATTCAAAAAAAAAAAAAAAAAAAAAAAAAAAGAAAAAGAAAAAAGAAAAATCTACCTATAATACAGAAAGCCAGTAAGAAAACATGTCACAACAGAAATTTGGGAGAGGCAAGAAGAGACTCTGCTGAATTATTAGTCTTGATGTTCTATATAGTGAGTTTAAATGTATCATTGGCCTTACAATGCAAAATTAGCATAAATCTTTGCCAAGTCTAATGATATTGCTGGTACAGCTCTTATTATAAGTATTGGCAAAACCACACTGGAATGATCCCCA
This sequence comes from Nyctereutes procyonoides, assembly GCF_905146905.1. NCBI lineage: Eukaryota > Metazoa > Chordata > Mammalia > Carnivora > Canidae > Nyctereutes > Nyctereutes procyonoides. The sequence goes on along the minus strand of NW_026575134.1, from coordinate 28,083,592 downwards.
TAGATACAGTAGAAATAAACTCAGTATTTCAAAAAAAACTTATACAATGTTCTCATCATGAATGAATATTTAGCAGACATAGTACACAGGTGGAATAAAACCAACATATTTTAAAACTGAGGAAATAACTGAATAAAAGACTATTGTAAATCTTACAAACATAAAATAATTTAATAAAAACATAAAAAAAGAATCAGATAGTTGGAACAGGAAAAGTTGAAAAATAACCAGAACTATTAGGATTATAAAAAAAAAAAAAAACCTAGAAATTAAAAAAAAAAAAAAAGAAATCCTTAATGATGCATTATATTTTTAACTAGATGCCACGGAAAGTAATGCTCATGAACTAAAGGTGCCACTGATGAAGTAATTTACAACCCATCCCCAAAAAGTAAATGCATGAAACATGCTAGAAGAAAAGTTAAGAAACTCAGAATTTGCAATGAGAAGAGCCAACATATGCCTCAAAGGAGTTTATAAATGGGGCTGTAGGGAGGGTTCGGGGAGTAACATATAAAGAGTGAATGAATACATTTCCCCACAACTGATGAGAGGCATACATACCCAGATTAAGGAGTGCAGAGAATATTGGAAAGAAAAAAACTAAAATAAATATCTAAAAGTCTAAATATATAAAATTGTGTACATATATGTATGTGTGTATGTATGTACATATATGTATCTTCACAGAGAGAAAGAAAAAGAGAAAGAAAAAACACACTTTGTTTTCTTTTCTTTCCTTTTTTTGTTTTTGTTTTTGTTTTTGTTTAAAGATTTTATTTATTCATGAGCCAGAGAGAGAGAGAGAGAGAGAGAGAGAGAGAGAGAGAGAGAGAGAGAGGCGGAGACACAGGCAGAGGGAGAAGCAGGCTCCATGCTGGGAGCCTGATGTGGGACTTGATCCCGGGACCCCAGGATCATGCCCTGGGCCAAAGGCAGTGCTAAACCACCAAGCCACCCGGGCTGCCCCAGACTTTGTTTTCAATCTTGTGCTAGGCCCTAGGGTAAAAAATAACTATAAAATGTGGTCCTTGACCTTAGGATTTTAGACTATACTTGAGTTGATTAACCCAATAGTCATAAAAAAAAAAAAAAAAATCCAAGGTGAGGAATTGTGAAGAACACATTCCAAAAATAAAACTACATCTATGTCCCCGCAGCTCTTTTTACAGGCTTCTTTTTTCTATCTTATGATATATTCTAACTTCCTAGAGAACTGGGTCATCATATGATGTAATAACGACAATATCTACCCCACAGATTTATTGTTAAGACAGTAAAGCGATTATTAGTACCAAGATCTTAATACTTTGCTTTTTATCACTCTTTGTATCTGCCCAACCATCCAGCTGGATGCTGGCACGTCTTAGAAGCTCAAGGCATGCTAATTGGACAAAAGGTCAAGTAAATGGAAGGCAGAAAATTAGGTGAGCTGTGTTGCTCAACAATACTCTTGCAGTGAACCACACCCCCCTCCCACCCCCACCAGAGACACTGATTAACCCGTCTGGGGGCAGCCCAAGCATTGGAAGTGTTGTAAAATCCTTCCATGTGATTCCACTATGGAGCCAAGGAAAAATGAGGATGGGCTGTAGGGGTTGCATAAGCTTCAGGTCTCGTAACAATAACTAGACTTCGCCTACTTAGGGAAAAAAAAAAAGGAATTTAAAGGTTTTTGTTTGTTTGTTTGTTTTTTAATCAGATATAATGCATCCTATAAAGAGAGGACTCTCCTTAGTGATGTGAATAGTTTAGGGGAAGTTGAGTTGAAATCAATATGATAACCACCGCTGTTAGAAGGTACATATGCTATTTGATTTGCACGGCGTCTAATGCCCAGCCTTTATATCAACCCTCCAAGAGGTATCACTGTTTAAAGATAACAAAGTGGTGGGCTAGAACTTTCCCACGGAGCGTGTGGCCCGGGAACCGGCAATCTCCCTCTGCACCCCCCCCCCCGCCCCCCCAGTCAGTGGAAGACACAGAATTCCAGCTCCCACACCCAGCCTCCTGGATGAGAACCTGCACTTTCTATAATGAAGAAGACAAGTGACATTCAGGTTAAAGTCGGAGAACTAGCCAACTAGGTTAATCATTCACAACCAGGGGTGCTCCCTGAAATCACACTGAAACCTAAGTTTTGTTTTGTTTTGTTTTTAAAGAGTCCTGATGCCTGGGCTTTGGGGTTTTTTAAATCTACCTAAGGTGACTCTGATAGGCAGCAGTTTGAGAACCACTGGGCTAGAGACTGCATGTAATAATATGTCTTAGCTGGCATGCCCACCCCTGGTAAAGAGGGAGCTGGGATTCAGTCCAGAGCTCCCGAGCCATTGCACCAGGGCCCTTCCTGAATTCTAACTCTTAGACTCAAGCAATGTTCAAGTTCAAATAAAAATATCAGTTAACACATTATGCCTATATATCGTCTTTTCAATAAGAGTATACTGTTTCTGATGGTCGTGATCATATTTTAAAATTATTTACAGGTTCTTATCTTCCGACATTCAGCTCAGTGCTAAGTAAATATTGCTTAATAAATACTGTTTGATTAATACACATTGCCATTCAAGCAATGAGATCTATGCTAATTGTACCGAAGAAATGCCTCTTCACCCTTTCAAGCTAAAACTCAAATTACACATCAGTATTAATCTATGAGGAATGTTAAACCTTGTCTTTCTTGCTGTGATTGATGCATGCAAATTATTTCACTTATCGAGACAAAGCCTGTCTATAATTTTATATTGAATATGATAAAATAATGAGGGCTAAAACCTAAATTTCCTAATGTGTAAATGGCTTGAAAATAAGCTTCATATTTATTCATTAGCTGTTACAGTGACTACATCCCAAGATTATTTTTTAGTATAGAATTAAACTTTACAAACAGCCAGAACATCTCACTTGATAGCTAATTCACAGTAAGATCATTATCTTATTATAATAAATACCTGGATAAACAATATTTAAATAAGCATAGTCCTGCTTTACAGATTTTTTTTCCCTGAGAATATTGTAATCATTATTGCTCCATAATAATGCCTGGCAATGGAGAGAATGGGGTTTATTAAAGGAATTGTAATTACTTTTGTCAGTTATTCAGCAACAGCTTTTCCTGAGCTGCATTACAAATTCATTACCCCAGGATCAAGCTTTTAAAGCTCAGAGCAAAAGGTAAAATGAGATACTGCTAAGTTTAGATGGTATCATACAGACCTGCTTCCATTGCATTTAGGATGGGACTCAACACCTGCCCAGGACATTTGCAAAAGTAGTTGATTTGCTAGGAATGTTTCAAGACACTTTCCTGTTAACGTTGCCTGAGAAGTTAAGATTAGGTAAGGAACACAGCAAACTTCTAGAGAATAAGAAAAAAACAAAACAAAACACAGTTTTCCTTTTATAATGATCTTCCTGGTAGTCATCTGGCTGCTTTAATATATATATATATAATATATTTATATTCAATTAATTAACCTATAGCACATCCATTAGTTTCAGAGGTAGAGTTCAGTGTTTCATCCGTTGCACGTAACTCCCCATCTGGGTGCTTTTCATCACTTATCCATTGATCCATTCATTCCCAAAACATATCCTGGGTTAAGAATGCAAGAATTAGGCATCAAATGTTGAAACATATCAAGACCCAAAAGGGGAAGTCAGTCAAGAATAGGAGAGTATGAGAGATGACTGAGTGCTCCAGTTGCAATAGCCACAGGATGGATGCTACCTCCACGCGGAACCCCCCCTCATCTCCAGAGGGAGCTCAGGGGAGGGCAATGCACGGACAGCTTTTTACAAGAGACGACACAGAAGGTTACAGAGAAGGTCAATGCACACCGGGCAGATACATATGGGTTAAGTTCATTTGCAGGAAGACTTAATTTATAGGTTCACGCCGAAAGAACCACGATGATTTCCAAGTGTTTCCATAAGGAACCAATTAAACAGAAGAGATTAAACCTTGCAACCCAGCTGGCCCAGAACTCCATAGTTTTCATGGCTGTGATGTGGTAGAGGTAGAAGAGGCGCCTTCTTCATAGAGGTAGAAATAAGAAAATGAACAAAAGCCTCTTGTTCTGGATACTTTTGCCTACAGCTACTCCAGTCAAAGTAGAGGATGATGTTATCATTCTTGTAAATTCTGAGCTCCCTCCCCGCCCCCACCCAGTTCAAAATCTAAAAAGAGCCCTGGATTAGAAATAGCAGAAACCTGTGTTCTAGGCCTCCGTCTCTCTTGAATTTAGCTAACTGGGCAATTAAAGTTCACTCTCTGGGGTTTAGATTCCTCACTGGTAAAGTGAAGGCACTTGCCTACACCAGTGGGCATCAGCAGGGGACTCTAGGCAATTCCTAGAAATAATTTTAGTCATTGTGACGGGCATGTGGTGGGCAGTTCTGTAGGTATCTAGTGAGTTGAGGCCAAGGATTTTGCTGAAGATGCTTGAATGCAGAGGAGAACATACATACTTCACAGCCCAGAACATCAGTGGCACCAAAGTCAAGAAACCTTGGCCTGAGAGCAGGCTTCACTAGCTGCACTAGGCAAGCACCTGCTGACGTGTATTTAAATAAAAATGTTAAGGAAATAAGAGACGGGATTTCAGTGTCTGCTTTACATGCTTCACAAGGTCATCTTATTTTTTTATATAAATTTATTTTTTATTGGTGTTCAATTTGAAACAAGGTCATCTTGATCACATGAGGAAACAGGAGTGTGTAAAACCTCGCAAACATAAGATCTTAGAGTAATCGTCATTCATAGCACCAAATATGATACACACGTAGCATCGCTAATGACAAACGTGACTTCTCTAGGTGGTTGTGATTAGCTCAGGGAGCTCCTGATTGGCTTTCATCGGGGCTGGGCATGAACTGAAGCAGAGTGCGTACCTATCAAGAATTGTGTTGCGCATTCGATTCCCGGAGCCATCTGGTACCTCCTGGCAGAGAGGGCTGTGCCCCAGGAGGCCAGAGGAGAAGGAGAAAGGGAAGGGGGCAGTAAGAGGAGGCGGGGAGAGAGAAGGAGGGAGAGCACACGAGCATGCACTAGGGTGACACGGCCTTTCTGCTGCCCGGGGCCTACCAGTATCCCAAATTCAGTTTATCCTTTTTGGAGCCTCCTGCAAAATGTAGTAAAGGACCGGTTGAGAGTCTTGCAGGTTTTGCATCCACTAAGTCTGGGTCTGAATCCCCATTCCATCATTTCTGGCTGTGTAATTTTGGACAATATGCCTAACGGGCCTACTGGCCTCATCTTTATTCATCTATAAAATGGGGTTGGTCAGAATAGTCAGTCATTGGGCCCTGGAGAAGATTAAGCAAGTTAATACATATAAAAGTACTTAAGACAGGAAGCGGTGCAGCCAAGTCCTCCTATTACAGGTTTTATGTGTTTAATATGATTCTTTGCTGCTTTCAGATGAATGAGGCTAACACACCCTGCTCCTGAAAAGCCCTTGCAGAGGGCTTACACGATAGATTTCGTATGGGTCTATTCTGTACTTAGTTATCTGCATGATATTGTCCACGTAGAGTATTTACTGTTTTAAACTACTCCATATGCTTCATGGAAATTGTGGATGTTTTCCCCCTACTTTCATTTTTCCCTAGGCTGTATTTTCAGAAAGTGGAATGACTGAAGCAAAGGGAATGAAGAACTTTCAAGCCTTTGACACAGACACCAGATTGCCTCCAAAACCTGGTCTCCATCAGCAGTGTATGCGAGTCCCCTTGCACGGCACCCTTGGCAGCTGATGTAAAAAATCAAGATCTCACATTTAAAAAACTTCCTTAGATTAATGGAATAATGAACAGTGACTTCCCCATGTTTCTATCATTTCTAGTCTATCATTTATGAGTTAGTATTCATCACTATAACCCATTTCGCTATCAGGCCTTTTTTATTTTTTAGCTCTTTCCTTATGCATTATTTATGTTTGAAAAATAAAATCCTTTGTCATATTTATATTTTCTTCAGTTTATCATTGCCTTTTATGATCCCACTAATTTGATAAAGATACAAAGCTAAAACTAATATTTTAACCAGGCCTTTCTCAAGTTAAGACTTCGGATGGCAAATACTAGTCCGTCCTGATCCTAGCCCCTGATCCTAACCCCTGATCCTAACCCTTGATCCTTTGATTCAAGACGGAGGAAACCTCAGCCTCACACCTCATGGGAACAACTCTGTAGATGATTCCTTACTGTCTCTCTACTGGGTTAATTGAGTACCAGTTGCCCATAACAGTAATTCACTTATCAATACATCTTTTTATTGGGTCTCCTCCATTCCCTATCTCACTTCCTGCTACATCATGTATTCCCTGGGATTGTCCCTCAATAAATTACTTCTCCAAAATCTATGTCTCATGGTTTGCTTTTGAGGGAATACAAACTAAAACACATTAAAGCATTTCAGCAGCTTCTTATTTCAGGTCATGATTTATCCATTTCCTGAAAATCAATGACACTAGAGATTATTCACAAACAGTATTTATAGGAAGAATCAAGTTCAAGAAAAAAAATGAAAATGTCTCTCCATCTTTCATGTATAACCATAGAAGACCTATGTCTAGAGTTTAGATATTTAGATATTTCTGTAAAACCTTTTCCATTTTGAATTTCTATGATTTTGGTGTTTGAAAAAGTTTGAAAAGCACAGAACTAAATGATCTCTAATATACTTTCCAGCTCTAAAATCATTTTACCCCCTTACAAGATTTTACGTATTTTGGTTCCGGACACATGCATTTTTTTGGTTGATTGAATGATTTCCTCCCCTTTCCTCCCCATAGCTGTATTTGCAACTGATGTAACAATTTAGGCTGCTCATTCATTTACTTTTTCTTTCATGCATTCACTTAGAAAACATTTGCTGATTCTGCTCTGTATGCAAAGTAGAAGTGTGTAAAGTAGGAGAAAGAACACTAGATTTGAACCCAATGGAGAATCTACACCCAGTTCAGATTTCTTTGTGAACTTCATACAAGCCCTTTGTTCTCTCTAGTGTTTTTTTTTAACCTTTTGTCTAAAAATAAATAATTACAAATAAAAAAAAAAACAGCGCTATTATGGGCTTACCATGTACCAGACACTTTTAGCATCTTCCATTCAGTTTCTTGTGTTAACTGACTTGATTCTATGTGGCAGGTATCACCAACATCTCCATTTCAGAATGAGGAAGCTACGACTTACAGAGGCTAAGAAACATGTGCGAGGCTATATAACTAACAAGTGGCAGTAATAGGTAATTTAACTGTGTAAAGAAATGAAAACCACCCCAATAAGAATAAGCAAAGACCATGTATTCAGAACTTGCTATAGCAAGGAGTCAGCCCCCATCACTTGTAGTTGCAATTGGCAGAGACTCAAAGGCAGGCATGGGAGTTGGAAAACAATGTGAGAAAGAGGAAAGGTTCCAAGTATTCTCTGATCAGAGACTGTTGGTGCAGCAAAACTTGAGGTGAGCTAACTAGCAATGGGGTATCCTACCTGAGTGGTCAGGTGAGCATATTTGGCTTTCTTGGCTTGGCCCTAAGTTGGAAGGGGGTGGCAAAAATTAGGGACACTGGGTGCCAATTGCTACAGAGGTTGGGGTTTGGCTTTCTGGTCTAGTCGCTGCAGCATGTGGGTCAGACTTCTAGTTTCCTATGTGGTCCAGTCCTTGTGGATTAGTAGATTCAGTCTCTCAGGTCCAAGGAATTTTTACTTCAAACCTCATGTTCTAAATCATACCTGAATATGACATTATAGAATTAGTATACTTATTCAGAACAGTGAACAAAAATACTGAAGAAAAGAGGAGTACAACCTGTTTTGCATGTCCATACTTCTTTTTAACTGAGGAAAGCACACACATAGAGTTGAAGGTGGAGTTTGGGGGGAAAGAACAATGTGGGCAAAGTATGGTCGTATCCAAAACCATGAAGTCTTAGAAGCACTTATGATCCTGGAAGAGAGTGTCAACCACAAATGGCTCCAGAGGCCAAGCGAGAAGCACTAACAAGCACTAACGGATGAAACAAGTGGGCGAAAATCAAGTGTGAAAAGGTGAGAACACCCACCTGAAAGTTATGTCCTTGGGGCACCTGGGTGGCTCAGTCAGTTAAACCTCTGACTCTTGATTCTGGCTCAAGTCATGATCTCCAGGTGGTGAAATTGAACCCCACGTACTTAAAATTCTCTCTCCTTGGCCCCTTCTCCCTGCCCCCCACCTAGTGCATGTATGCGGTCTCTCTTAAAGAAATAAATGCATGAATGCATGAATGAATGGATATAAAAGGTATGTTCTTATTCAGCCCCAGTCCTATAGGACCGGAGCCAAGTGTAGCAGGAGATTTAGATTTTTAGATCAAAACTTTTGATTTTGAAATGCTGCAACCAGGTATTTTATAAAGCAAAATAAAGCCTACCAAAACTAGAGAAACACTTGATGGCAACCAAAGAAATCAGGTCTATGATTCTCTTCCAGCCCATCAGCCACCAGTATGAACCAGTGGCTAGAGGAAGACATCAGACTGCTCAGAGGGGAAGTACAGAGACAGCAGCTCCTCCTTTACCAACCGCTGGGCTAAGCAGGTTACCTGAGCTTTTCCCTTTCCCAACTATCCAATTTCCTCGGCATCTCCAGAGCTGCAGCAGGACCAGAAGATGGCAATCATCAACATATGTTCTTTCACATAAACTTCACAGCAACTCAGTGAGCTAGGTATTATTATGCCTTCAGGCAGTCATGAAACCAGAGACAAAATGCAAACAACCAACTGTACCAGAGGGTATGAGAATACCCAACCAGTGCGCAGAGGAAGTGCACACGGAAGAAACAATCCGTGTATAGAGAAGTTGATTACTTCTCCTGCGAGGTAGGGAGCTTAGAGGAAGCTCGTCAAAGAAAGTGACTTGAATAGGTAAATTTAGCGTTTGCCTCAGGTTACAAGACTGGAAAAGAACTAGAATTTGTTTATATATTGCCATCAGATGCTGACATTCCTAGCAAAAAAAAAAACTGTAATTGAACTTACACAGAGTTCTCCCAAAATATTCATGTATTCCACATAAACGCTTTCCTCAGTCCAGAGGCTGAAAATACCCATTTTGAATAACGGGCAACTTAAATGGATGACTTTCTGATCTGAGAGCCTGTTATATTTGACACTTTTTTGTTTCTTGCACTACCAGACTTCAGGGACAGGTAGGGATTTCCATGAAGATAAGACAGCAATCTACTAGTCTTTGAAGACTGAAGTGGCCGGCCCCTTTCCTTCCACAAAGCAGATGCCTATCATTTCCTTTTGCTTCTGTGTATCTGAGTTTCCAGGCAGGTGAGTTAGGATGTAACCCCCCAGCCCCCAGCCTCAGAATCAGGGATGTGCATCATACAGATTAAGCATTATTGTCCCTGAGAAAATAAACCCAAGAGAAAGATCAGCATACAATGCATCAATTCCCCAGGCATTCAGCAGAAAATGAGCTTGTATTGACCAATGAGTGGAATAATAGCTTTGTTGACAATGTCAGTGGAGGTGTTCAATCTCTAGGCAGAGGAGTGCAGAAAGGAAGGGGGGGAAAGAACAGCCTCTCTCTGCTCTCCACTTCTCCACCCGTTCTTCCAACACATGGGTGGGCAATTTATCCTAGCACACTGTCCTATTATTTTGAAAGTTAAACTCTTGTAGTTCATTTTTTTTTAAAAAGTTCAGGTCCCGGTCCAAAGAGTTTAAAACGAGAACATTGAACAATGCAGAAGGGGAAATAAGGCAGGGAAACAAAGAAACTGCAAATCACTAGAGGATTGGAAGGTAGAAGGAAAGTTTCTGCTCGTTAGTGCAGAAACTATTTCTAAACAGGGAAGCTTGAAGAGTTCTCATTCATGGGTTGATAGCGACACTATTTAAGAAAGTAAAGGGACTTCGGCAGATCAATCACTCTAAGCAATAGTCTGTTGGGCCGTGTTATCCCAGCTTTCCTTTTCTTTGCTAATTGTTGAGATTTCCATGAGTTAATAAAATAAAATGGGCTCCTGCTTGGATTATACGCATAGTTTGATGATGATCCTATGACACCACACACTTGCTTCCATTATGAGCACTTTCACCGTATGGAAAGAACCTTATCTATGAATCTTAAGCGTAAAACAGGTAGAAATATAAATCCTTTGTGGAGAATCCGAAATAGAGGGAAAATTAACACCTTGTACATGGCAAATCTATGAGATTAATGCAAAAAGTGAAATTGGAAGCCCTCCCGTAACTTCAAAGTCAATGAATATTGTCTCTGGGCTATCCGGTAGTAAATTTTTATGGAACACATTGTGGGGAGACTAAATGGCCAGCCCAAGCTGTGTCTCTTTGGCATGTAGCATCACTGTAGGTTGATTATTTTTAAGAAACAGAACATTCAAGAACTTTTCTTTTTACACTCCTCCCCACCCTCCATACCCCCAACTGTCTAAAAGAGCTTAGATACAGGACCTGTCCCAGGAAGGGAGCTTTCACCACAAATACCTAGAATATGATAGAAGCTAGACAAAGTAGACAGGAGGAACCCAGCAAAGTCTGTCTGCTGAAGGTCCTCTCCAGGTCCCATTGTTTCTATATTGCCCACCATCTGTTCATGAAACATTTACTCTTTTCCATCTTCCTATGAATTATCTTCCTTCTCTTTGAGGGAAGACCCTGCCTGCTTTTCCTTAGCTCTGGGTGGTCTATAAGCCTCAATCATATGACCACCTGTGGCCTCCTATGCTCATGGAGTCCTTGCACACAGGTAATTAATTTTTCTTCTTTTAACCTGTCTCATGTCATTTTAATTCTTAGACCAGCCAAAAGAACATTGATGGGTACAGGAAAATATTTTCTCCCCATCAGTGTCATGATTGTTGTTGTTTTCTACAACACACACACATACACACACACCGTTGCACAATTATATAATTATATATATATAAAACCTAAATTTTATATATGTAAAATTATCTCTCTCTCTCTCTCTCTCTCTCTCTATATATATATATATATATATATATATATATATATATATAAACCTCAGTTAAAAGATTATATAGGTTGGTTGTGTGACATTATAAAAAAAGTTGATTAGCGATTTCACATAAGTTTTATAAAGAGGTAAGATACAAGCAAATAAAATAAAATCTAGATGGCTGACTAAACTCATCACACTGCAAACAATGAGGTTTGGGCAGAGAGAACACTAAAAAAGAATATAGCTGTATAGAGAGATTATCACTCTTTTACACAATGGTGGCTATAACAGACATTGAGTTTTCAAAGGCAGCAATTCCAGCTAAAAATTACTGAATAGAATGGAAATCTTAGCTACCAGTTGTGGAATAGCTGCAGATGAAGTAAGCTGTGCGTGTGTGTGGGGTGCACACCCTGCCCATGAGGATTGGGTAGGTGATCTACAACCTTCTGCACACAGCTCCCCTCTTCCACTCTTAAGGATACACGCCCAAGTCTTTGCTGGTTGCTCAATACATCTAGGAGGTTACCACGACTTAACAGAGGTGAGCCAGGTAAGCACACTCTGTTTCCTTCGGGAACAGAGATTATTGGAAAGAGTTATCTTTGTGCCCCACAACAAGAGATACAGTGGCAGAGCCAGCTCTTGAATCCAACGTGTGTCTATGGCAAGGAAGGAGGAGTTAATTCATCCTAAAATAAATTCCCCAGGTCAAGGAAGAGGAGGGAAAATAAAAGGTGAGTCGGAATGACACAATGACACAGTCTGTTCTCCACCAGGGAATGAGCGGTTGACATTGCCAAAAGCCCTATTGTGTCCAGACGCACTGTGTTATTACCGTTCTGCTATCAGTGCCAACATAGCAATTCCGAACACTTTATGTCGTATCCTGATTTGCCCTGCGGGGTGTAAGCTGCTGATATCCAGTCATTTTAAGACCGTGAAAAACAAAACAATTGCATTTGCTACCTGGGAGATGGAAAGCCTTGCATACCAGCTCTGTTCTCTTCTCAAGCTCTCTTCGCCAGGGTACCCATGTAGCCTGGAGTAATTGAACCAGAGTCTCAATGTAAAATGAGCCCCCTGCAATCTTTAATACCAATAGGTTCTTATCAAAAGAAATAAGAGCAAGAATGAGGTAAACAGAACATCAGGGAAATTTGCTTCACCCATCAGGGCTGGGGTGGCCGAGGGGAAATGAACCGTCTTCCACCCAGGACTGGGGCAGCATTTGAGAAAACAGGGAGTGACGATGAATCCAGGCTGCATTCTTTCTCAGCTCTTTGATTCCTTCCCTCCGTGGAAATCATCTGGCACATTTTCATCACTTTCTTTTATTGAGTTTTATAAAATAAATGATTCGAGAGCAGCAATCAATTACAGTCCACCGATGAGGATAATTCAGAGAAACCGAGTTCCCGTTTGCTGGAGGTAATAGCAGCTACGTGCCTCTGCCTGTGTATTTTATGCACTCGTAACTTATTATCCTTAAAGTGCCAGAGAGGTGTGTGGCCGTTGTTTCTCTTTTATTGCCTCCCACGGCTATATGGAAACACTACAGAAGTCAACTTCCGGAGCCACCAGGCAGCAAGGTGACTTGGGCTGGTGGGGACAGTTGGTTTAAGGAGATGGCCTGGTCCCCGCAGCCAATAAAACATACCTAAGGTTGCACCTACCTAGGGCAGCACGCAAGTATCACCTCACAAGTGTCACACTGCACAGATTTGTGTAGATTGGCTTATTTGGGGCAATGAGAGGTATGGAGTTCACCAGCATGACTGTTGTCAAATATCAGTCCTCCTTCCTTCCTTTCCTCCATCATTTTCTTAGCTATTTTTCTTCCTTTCTCCCGTATTTCCGACCTTTCCTGCTTTTTCTTCTATATTTGTTCTTTCCTAACTTTATTCCTACCCATTTGTCCCTATCATTTTCCTTTCTTAAATATTTTTTTAAAGATTTTTTATTTATTTGAGAGAGAGAGCGAGAGAGAGAGAACACACAAGCAAGAGAGAGCATGAGGGAGGCAGAGCACAAGCAGGGGGAAGGGGAGAGGGAGAGAGATAGGCAGATGCTCTGCTGAGCAGGGAGCCCGATGTGGGGCTCAATCCCAGGACCCTGGGATCATGACCTGGGCCAAAGGCAGATGCTTAACCAACTGAGCCACCCAGGTGCCCCTCTTTCTTAAATATCTTTTGGGCAGGGGCTTCTGGTGAGGGGGTTCAGTCAATTAAGCTCAGACTCTTGATTTCAGCTCAGGTCATGATCTCAGGGTCCTGAAATCAAGCCCCGAGTCTGGCCCCTTACTCAATGAGGAGTCTGCTTGCAATTCTCTCTCTCCTCCCCTCCCCTTGCTCATGCTCTCTCTCTCTTTCTCTCTCTAAAATAAATAAGCAAATCTTTACAAGTTATCTTTTGTGTAGGTATTGTGTGCTAGACCCAGTGTACAATTAAATACTACACCTGTCCTCCATAGGTGAAGAACTCACTGACTAACCTCATTAGGAGGGAAGAACAAAATGCTAAGTGAATCCTATGAAGGAAATGACCCGCTCTGCTGGCAACGAGACAGGTCCTGGTGAGCTATCGTACCAGAGAGGGAATCTCCGTAGGTTGGCTCCATTCACATATTTAATCATCTAGTCATTCTTCAGCCTGATTTGACTGCCTACTTCCACCTTTTCCATAGCACTGCTCTCCTGCACATATTCATGTATTTTTATGTGTTTATGATCTGTCTTTGCCAGAATAGAAGTTTTAGGAAAGCAGAGGCCTCATTGTTTTTGATTGCTACTATGTCAACAGCACTAATTTGTAAAGCCTGGAATAGAGAGAAGAAAGAAAAAAAACCCTGAATTGATAAAGGAACACCCCTCCCCCAGCAATTTCTAATTGCTGAAATTACCACAAATTGAGTGACTTAAAACAACCAAAAAATGTATTATCCAACAGATAATCCAACCAGTTCTGGATGTCAGAGATGGAAACGAGTCTCATGCGGTTAGCCACCGTGTTGTCAGGGCTGCATTTCTGTTTGGAGGCTTCAGAGGAGAATACATTTTGCTGCTTTTTCGGCTTCTAGAAGCTTCCTGCATTCTTGGCTCATGCTTCCTTTCCATCTTCATGGCCAGCAGTTGCAACCCTCTGACCTCTATTTCCCTCGTATTTCCTTCACTGGTGCCCCATTTATTTCACTTAGAAGGATATTTGTAATTTCATTGGACCCACTTGGATAATCTACAATAATCTCCCTTTCTCAAGGCCCTTAATTGTACCCTCAAAGTCCCAATGTCCATGTAAGGCAAATATATCCGAGTTTCCAGAAAGTGAGTATCTTGGGGGGCTGTTACTCTGCCATAACCCCATTACATTTCCTCAGTTTTTATCCAAATTCACCTCTTTCAATTAGTTCCTTTCCCTCAAGCATTTAAAGAATGGAGCAGATTTCTACCCTTTTCCGACTTTTGTTTCTGTACATCTTTCTTAAGGACACATGGGGAACGATTCCAAATACCTGTATGAATTAACAAACTCCAAGAAGTTTTCCCAGACTAAGATAAATATGGAGATAAACTTGATGATTCTGTAACTTCCTGTTGTCTCTCATTGTCCCAGGGTTCCAAATATTAGAATATCAAAAAGAGCACTAAATTTAAAGAGGATTGTGTTTTAGTTTTGATTTTAATTACTATGACATTTGGGAAAGAAACTGAAATTCTCTGAGCCTCAATTCTTCTTCCATAAAGTGAAGAAAATAGTATCAGTCCTACACCTTTCATATGAAAAACACTTGCTCATTGACGTAATCCTCAGTCTACACCCTTTTAAGAAAAATACCGTAGACTGCCTGGCTTAAACAAATACATGCTTATTTCTCAGGATTCCGGAGGCTAGGAAGTTCAAGATCAAGCACTAGCGTATTCAGGGTCCCGTGAGATCTGCTTCCTGGTTCTTCTGGCTGTTACCCCACATGGCAGAAAGCAGGACCTCTCTTGGGTCTCTCTCTCTCTCTCTCTCTCTTTTTTTTTTTTTTTTTTCTTTTTTAAGGGCATTGATCCCATTTATGAGGGCTCCATCCCTCTGACCTAATCACCCTCCAAGGGCCTGGTTCCAAATACCATTGCACTACAGATCAGACTCTAATATACACATTTCGAGGGGAGGAAGACACAAATATTCAGTTGATAGCACTTGGGCTATTCAATCCTTTATTTGTTCAATGAATATATATGTGGCAAATGCTTCTGTAGAATAGAGATGAGTAAAACATTATCTAGGAAGGGGTGACTGGGAGGTTCAGCAGAGACTGCATGAAAGAAAGACATTGAACTAAGCCTTCAGAAGTAAGGTGAGCACCACAGGGCAAACTGAACTAAGAGGGAGAGTGGTTAAATTTAGATTCAAATTAATTGGTGTCGACGGAAATGGTTCTCCTAGGACAATGTATAATTTGGGTGTACATTGTCACTATCTGCTAGCTAAGAGACATGTAATTGTCTAATAACATTTTCTTTTTATGAGGGGAAAAAATAATAATAGAAAAAATTTGAAGGGATCCCTGGGTGGCTCAGCGGTTTGGTGCTTGCCTTCGGCCCAGGTTCTGATCCTGGAGTCCCGGGATCGAGTTCCATGTCGGACTCCTTGAATGGAGACTACTTCTCTCTCTGCCTGTGTCTCTGCCTCTCTCTCTCTCTCTATTTTTGTGTCTCTCATTAATAAATAAATAAAATCTTAAAAAAAAAGAAAGAAAAAATTTGAGAATACTAAAAGAAGTGAGAGAAAAAAATCACAGGCAATCTGAAGACACTGAGATGATGGTTTGTGATCATACGGTATATTTCCTCTAATTCTCTGATCACTGACTGTATTTTACACCTATGGATCACACCTGAAAACTGTTTTTACCTTTAAATAGTCCAGAGTGGGATCCCTGGGTGGCGCAGCGGTTTGGCGCCTGCCTTTGGCCCAGGGTGCGATCCTGGAGACCCGGGATCGAATCCCACATCAGGCTCCCGGTGCATGGAGCCTGCTTCTCCCTCTGCCTGTGTCTCTGCCTCTCTCTCTCTCTCTCTCTCTGTGACTATCATAAATAAATAAAAAATAAAAAAAATAAATAGTCCAGAGTGATCATTTCCCCCATTAAATACTGTTTATGGATATCATTTTAATAACTGCATAATATTCTATTATATGAACATACAATTAAATGTAACCATTCTCCTCCTTTTGACCTTAGTTATTTCCCCTTTTCTTGCTATTATTCATAAAGTCATTGCAATGCCCTTGAACATAGATCTTTGTCCATATATGTGATGTTAAAGGCCATACTCGTAATAAAGTATTTAAGAATACCAAAACAAATGAACATTCTAACAATTGTATCTCCACACAGATGTGCAGTGCAGTACAAGGGAATTCCCCTTTTGCTTTATTTTTCCCAACATTTATTGTTATTTCAGAAGCTTTGTTCTTTTGACAATTACAAAGTATCATTTCATTAGCACAATTTGCATTTCCTATATTGACACCGAGGATGAACTTTCTACATATGATCATTACTTAACATTTATGTCTTTTCTATACCCGCAGTTCTTTGTTTTTTGGAGAAGAATCCTATTCTGGCCAAAGAAGAGAACCAATGTCTCATTCTTTTCCTCTTCCCTTTGTTCAGTTTTGTCCAATCCTGCCTCACTTAATCACCCCTCTTCTCCCACACAAACCTTATTTTCAAGTGGAGAATGGGGGGGGGGGAGGTACGATGGAAAGAGGAAGGGGAAATTGAACATACTAGTACCAGAGGCAGATTTTCATGGGTGAGTCTCCCCCAAGGCACCCCCCTCCATCTGCCCCACCTACCGGAACATACAATGGCTCAGCACAACATGAAAGCCAAGGCCTGGCTTCCCTACTCTACCTAACTGCATATCTGATTTTTGAAGAATTCAAAGTATTTACAGGAGGATCTTACACTAAAGAATTTTAGGAAATATTTGGTGAATTGTCTTTGTTCTCTCCATAATCATAGACTGATTACAAAACTGCCCAGAAAGAAATTCATAAGTAAAGAAGTCACGTCATCTCTAGTAGAACCCGCCAAATGGCTAAACAACGATTGACTGAGCTTAGCAGAAAAAGTGCCCCCACATGGTCCAGGAAACCTACTAAATTTTGTAAGATCATTTAAATTGAAAGGAATACTGATGGAGTGAACATCCACATGCATGAGTGACAGTCCAGTAAATAATCCAAATATTTTAGTCTGTAGGATATTTATACCACATGTGCCAAAGATATCTGTTACAAAGATAACTTACTGAAATGTCTAAGAATAAAAACAGCCCCTTGTTAAATATGCTTAAAAAGGATGGATTTTATTTTTAATTTCTATTTATTTATCCATTTATTTATTTAGAGCGCGGTCAGGGAGGAGGGGCAGAAGGAGAAGGAGAGAGAGAATCTTGAGCAGAATCCACACTCAGCTCAGAGCCTGACACGGGGCTCAATCCCATGGCCCTCATATCATGAACTGAGCCAAAACCAAGAGTCAGACACTTAACCAACTGAATCATCCAGTCACCTACTCAAAGAGAAAGGATCTTTAATAATTTACTTGGAAAGTCTTTTTAAAATTTTTAGTTTATAAAAATTAGTGTTTTTTGTTTTTTTTTTTTTTTAGCAAAATTCATTTTTGTTAAAATGGCTTTAAAACTCAGAGCATTATCTAAGATCTCCTATTGGATGCCCTCCGCGGTATTCTTTAATCGGCCATTTTTCCCATGTGAAGTTAACAGGAGGGGCGCTCTTCCAATGTTTCAATTTCTGGAAGATGAGTGAATGTCTTAGATGACTGAAGATAACTTGCTTAGACTTACAGCTTGTGCCTAATGCCAAACAGATTAATCCTCAAGAAATCCCTCAAGCCATCCACTTTCCTGTCATGTCATTTTGTTTAAACATGAGACAGGCTTTGGATATTTCATGGTTGGGAAAACATCAATTATAGAAACACACATTGATTTTTATTGTTCTTTTCCTTTTATTGTAATTTTTACTTACCTTCCTACATGCATATAATGTGCAAAATAAGGATGTTTTTAGAAGGTAAAAATCTTAGAATCCTGTAGCACAAATTATAGAAATGTCAAAAAAATCCCAATCTTTCCATTAATATTAATAAGGTAAATTTATATATCAATCTAAACTCTGCAATGTAATTTCACATTCTTACCTCATGTAAATATCATACAGCTCTAAAATGGAGATGTAAGTCGTACATTAGGGGGAATTAAATATGGTACAGGGAGATTAAGTTACTTGCCTGATTAAAAAGCTAGCAAAGGACAGAATCAATGCTTCGACTGTCTTGGGAATCCGATTCAAGTGTGCTTGCAACCAAAACAAGGATCTATATACTAAATTCATCTTGATTAGCAGTTTTGTTGTTTAATTTGATAACCTTTAGCAGCAAAGCACAATTCCTGAATTTTAGAAAAAGCCACCAAATAGAAAATGAAATCAATACCATGTTTGTGTATTCATCCATTTATCAGTACGCACGCATCCACATCCATCCAACTGAAGTCAGTGCCATTGCTCTGCCCAACTCATCCCCCACCAAAGAACTTTGAGAATACTTATTTTTGTTTTCCCTCGGAAGGGACACCATATTGTTTTTTATCCTTACATTATAAATCCTTCACTATATGATCAAGAAAATAAATCATGTGGCTTCACCTCCCCCATAAAAGTGTCTAATTAAGATTAAACTTGTCTCTGTGGTAAATGTAAAATGATTTAATTATAATCAAAATGATCTCAATTGAATAGCTTCTGTTTCAAAGAGTCACTCTCCCAGTGCTAAGAAGCTCATTAAATTCAATTTGCAGTAATGTACTGCTGTCATGTTTCCTTTCTGAACCACAGTATTATAGTAAAATTCTTTGATTATTTCCCTGTAGGGCAGCATTAATGTGACACACCATGTAAAAGAAAAGCTTAAAAGAGACTCAAAGATGCACTAGCTTTTTCTTTTCTCAATTGATGTTAATGTTGAGCAGCATGAAAAATATGCCAGAAAGAGTTCCTGTAGCCTGTCCAATGAAGGTAGAAAAAAACAGCCAAAAACAAAACAAAAAAGTGTTGTTTTTCCTGGAAATCTAAAGACTTTAGTCTGTACTTATGTGATTGTAAACATGTGGACATTCCCTTCCCTACAATGTAGATGATGCATTGTGGTGTGGGTTTTTATGTTTTCATGGGCATAGATTTTTCACATAAATATGAACATTTAGGTTTTATTTTTCTTTTCAAGAAAGTTTGCTCTCTTAGAAATGTGGAATTGGTGTTTTCAGGATGAACTATCCTTTCCAATTTAAAGTTACTCAGTACTGCAAAGTCTGTATAAAGGACTCACTCCATTTAATCATTTGCTATTTGGATGAATCAAATGGAAGTTTTAAAAATCATTTTTTCATTTTAAATATGAATTTTTTTTCCTGGTTTGTCTCTTCATAAAAAACACATACTAAATAACTTGAGTGTTCAATCCACAACTAAAAATTAAAAAAAAAATCAATCAAGGGAAACTGGATAATATAACTATTGAATAGACTATTGAATAGACACAGTGGAAATAATTGGTAAAAATAATACACCCATATCTTCTTTTAAGTTGATTTTTTAAGTAATTTCTACCCCATCGTGGGGCTTAAATCCACAACCCGGAGATCAAGAACTGTGGGGTCTTCTGACTGAGCCCACAAGGTGCCCCAATAAATACACTCAGGTCTTTTAAAAATGTGCATTCAATTTCAACAGTCAGAACTAAAATTACAAAAGTATGCCACATTTGTTCGGCAAAACACGTTACTATCATTTAAAGAGTGTCAGAGAAAGCAAGGTTAATATGCAGTTGGGGTTGTTGGAAGCTATCAAGATAAACACAAATAAATACACAACAAGGTTGTTGCTTCACTGCTTTTGGTTACTCTATCAAACAGCTATTCAAGATATAAAATAAGATATAAAATAAAATATAGATGCTTCTATGCAGCACTGAAACAATATGTCTTTTTGGCTAGCGTCCAATGAATCAATTAATTCAGTTAAATAATCAGTCTAGACATTGCAGGAAGAACAAGCTGTCTACCAAACTTAGAGACTTATCTTAATTTTTGAAGACAGTTTGGCTACCTCACTTCTTTCCTTCCCTCTTCACCTCCTTCTTCACGTTTCTCTCCCTTCATTATTCTTTCCTTCTTTAAAATTGCAAATGTTTGTTATTAATCATACAAATTATGTAACAAAAACATCCTCTGAAGAAAGACTGGATACGCTCATCCTTCTGCAACAGCAAAATGCGGCCAATTCTCCACATCTTTGTCAGTACAATTTAGTCTTGATCAAGCTTAGTGGTGACAAATGAAATCTTGTTGTTAATTTAATTTTCATTTATTTATTAGTGAAGTTGAACATATTTTATATATCAATATCCCAGGAATATCTGTTGCTTTCTATTCATATTTTATTTTTATTATTTGCCTGTCGGTGTCTTCTGCTCAGGGGTAATTCCTTTTTCCTATCAACAATTAAATTCTGACTTTAATAAAAATATTTACTACCTATCAAAATATTTATGTTATAAATATTTTCTCCCACATTGTCACCGAACCACCTCTTGATGAAGAATGTTTTCCCTTATTGTGGAAATTCTCAGCTCACATGAATATGATTATCTTCAACGTAATTTAAAGTTGTGTGTAAAATACATTTTATTCCATCTTAGAATGCATCTACAGCTTAGCATAATGTCTAATAGAGTCTAATAGGCGGCTGAACTGTTAAATGATTGTCTTTTAAAAATACGATCCTCTGTCCTTCCCTCCTACTTTCTAAAGATGCAGTTCACAACTGGCTACGACTACTCCTCATTACTTAGCAGCTAGTATTGTAGCCAAATTATTAAAAGCATTGGAATATTGGCTGAACTGTATTTTTTTAACTCTAATTCTACAAAACACGGACTCTACCTGCTAAACCTGCATACCTAGTGTTCACTAAGGGCTAATACCTATCACTATACACTTCAGATTATTTTTGGGAGATCCCATTTTATTCCTATACTAATATCATTGAAATTTTTTGATATTCCACACTGGAGTCAAGGAGGTTTCTCATGAGTTCAAACCATTCAACAGAGCAGAAAAATGTTTTGAACACAACCTACATAAAATAATGGAAGATACAATCACTCACTAGATGACAAGCTCTTCAGAGCCCTAACTCGTATCATCTTCTCAATCATTGCCATTCAATAGATGAAGAAACTGAAGCACAGATGATTACATGATTTATTCAAAAGGACAGAACTAGCAGGTCACAGAGCTGGGCTTTGAATACCAGTCGGGGTCTAGATTTGGTCATTTCCTCACCGACCTCGAAGCTATACGGAACTGACAGAGGCAGAGTGACAGATATTTATAGATAAAGATACAATTTTCTCATCTATGAAACAGAGATAATAGCCACGGAGGTGCCATGAAGATTAAATGAATACATGTAAATACTCTTATTCTGTTTTCTGTCACAGTAAATGTTATGTGAGTTGTTCTTATTGTATTATTATTACTATGATTATTACTTCAGTACCATAGCAATATCTATTACCTTGGCTTATTATTCCCTTTCTTCATCCTTAACGTCTCCTTTTCTTTCTCAGATCCAATTCCCTGTTGCATCGTTTAACTCTAGCTATCCGCCCAGTGGAAACCTCTGCATTCTGCTCATTTCTAATTACACACTTTTGTTCGGTCACCTCACATACTCTTATGTCTTTAAACAATATCACCCAAAAAATAATAATAATAAAACAACCCCCCCCCCCAATATCACAACCAAGACTATTTACCAACCTGCATCTCCAGCCTTGACCTGCTTCCTAAATGTATCTGCATATGCATAGCTGACATTTCCACTTTGATATCCTTCATCTGGAAGTTTCTTAACATTGAAATCTGCAGCCTTACAGCTACATCCCCTGTGTGGGAATATGTTACGAATCGGTATTTTACAACGTTATGAGATTGAGTAGGCTGTACATTAGCAACTTCTGAGCCAAATATTCAGTATTGAAAGTTAGAACTCAATAGTTTTTTAGGAATATAAGATTTACAGTCTGGAAAAAAAATGAAGAAATATAGAAATTAGAAATGTCTAACTTAGTGGCTCTCAATTTCATACTCCAAGGGGACATTTGGCAATGTCTGGAGACATTTTGGGCTGTCATATCTAGGCGGAAGGTGCTATTGGCATTTAGTGGGTAGAGACCCAGGTTGCCAATAAACATCCTACAGTGCACATGATATAACAAATAATTAACTGTCCATAAGTATGTAAAACCAGGCTTGAGGAGCCCTAGTCTAACTTCAACCACAAGGTATATGGATTCAAGGAAGTGCTCAAGCAGCTAGAAATGTCCCTTTATAAACAAACAACAAAAATCTTTAAAAAAATTAAAAATCTCAGTCTAAAAAGATAATATGTGATCAAACAACCAGCAAGGAGCAGTAAGATTAGTGAAATGGTGTTTAGAGGGCAATTTCCTTACCTGTTCATTATTACTCAAATGCAGAATATTAGTAAAAGGAGGGAGAGGAGAGGCTTGGGCAGGGGAAGGGAAGAACCAAACAAAAAGGAAGCAAGTGAAAGAGATAATAAGGGGAGGAGAAAGGACGAAGGAAAAGTTCTCTTTTAGTAAGGAGATGGGGCGGTTCACAGCCTTACAGGCTTCAAGAGTGATGGAGATAATCGTAGTGTTTAACTAATTAAGAAAGAAAACATGTACTTTAAGTCAAACTCTAAATTTAACAGCCCAACGAGGCAAAAACAAGACCCACCTGGTTTATGGCTTCGACTACATGTTTCATTCAAGCCTGGAGATGAGCCAAGTCTAAATTAAGCCATGATGGAGGACAGTCAATAAACTATTTTTGCTATATTTTTGTTTATATTATAAGTTTTAGCAACTAATCATCCATGTTTAATATGGAGCTAAAACCTTTAAAAATAACCAATTAGATAATTTATCTGGCCGAGAGTTAAGACGGCAGAGGAGTAGGGGATCCTAAGTTTTTCTCCCCCCTCCAATACAAGTGGATAGTTATCAAATCATTCTGAACAACCAAGAAATCAATTGGAGGTCTGAGAAAACAAATACTGCAAATCTACAAAAAAGAAAGAAAAGCTTCTACCTTTCAGAAGGTAGGAGGTGTGAAGATCTGAATCCGGTGTGGCGGAGCTGAGGGGATCAGACAGTGGGCAGGGGCCTGCTTATGGAGGCTACTGCAAAGCATTAGAATCAGCAGAGCAAAAAATCTGAACTTTCAGAACTTTGCTGCAGTGGGGACATGCCTGGTTGAGAGGTGCTCAGGAGACAAGGCGGAGCGGAATTCCAGGTGTGACACCATGATCTGAAGATCCCCAGGGTCATAAGAAGAAAGGACGACACCTAAGTGATACACCGTTCCCAGCATAGGAGCACACAAGCTGGCTGTGAATAGCAGGTCTGGGTGCCAGCTTTCTGCTCTGTGTTTTCATAAACTGCAAACAACTGC
Source organism: Nyctereutes procyonoides (assembly GCF_905146905.1). NCBI lineage: Eukaryota > Metazoa > Chordata > Mammalia > Carnivora > Canidae > Nyctereutes > Nyctereutes procyonoides. The sequence continues at coordinate 28,060,001 of NW_026575134.1, read as the reverse complement.
ACAGTCGGATGATGGCTTTCCTGGAAGGACTCCAGCAAAAGGCAGAAGAATGAGGAGACCCTCCCCAGGAGGAACAGCATAGGTCCGCACCCTGAAAGTCCCTAAAATAGGGAGTTTTGAACCTCAGGTGTGTGGCTGGGATAAAAAGAAACTCTGACACAGGCTGGGTGAACACAGAGTTCTAATGGAAACCAGCGAGACAACAGTGATTGATGGCTCTTCTGTGAGGGTTCACTAAGAGAAGATGGTGTGAATTTTCACCTCCTGGGCTAGAGAGCAGAGGGCCTCCATCTTTATCCTGCCCATCAGTGCTGACAGCCTTCAGAGAGCAAAACAATGCCACCTAGAGGGGTCTGGAGCTGCTTGCATCGAGCCCTACCTCCCTGCACACTGGGGCCCAAGTGGGGCAAGTCCACCTGACAATCAGCCCAATAAGCTCCTACCCAGAAGACCCGCACAAACAACTCACACTAAGTTTACTGATCAGAGGGAGCTACAGAGCTTCAGCTCTCAGGGAAAAGAGTATCTAGCATTCTTTGTGCTTTTATTTGTTAGACTTTTAGGGTTATTTTTTCCAGTTATTTTTTCAAATATTTTAAAATTATTTTTAAATTTTATTTTCATTTATAAACTATATATTTTTGTTTCCTTTCTTATTTTATTGTGTATATATATATATATTTTTTTTTTCTTTCTTATTTTGGGATCTTGTTTCTTCTAACAAGCAGAACAAACACACCAGTGTCTAATTTTGTTGTTGTTGTTGTTGTTTGTTGTTGTTGCTCTTGTTTTTGTTATTTCTTTCTCTTTCTTCTTTTATTTTCTGGACAAAATGATAGGACGAAGAAATTCACCCCAAAAGAAAGAACAGGAGGTAGTATTCACAGCCAGGGATTTAATCAATGCAGATATAAGGAAGATGTCTGACCTAGAATTTAAAACAATGATTATAAAGATACAAGCTGGGTTTGAAAAAAGCATAGAAGACACTAGAGAATCCCTTACTGTAGAGATAAAAGAACTAAAATCTATGCAGGCTGAAATGAAAAATGCTGTAACTGAGATGCAGTCCCAAGTGGAGGGCATAAAAATGAGGATGAATGAAGTAGAAGAGTGAATCAGTAATACAGAAGATAAAATTATGAATATAATGAACTGAAAAGAAGAGGGAAAGAAAACTATTATATCAGAAAGGTAGACTTAGGGAACTCATCAATTTCATAAAGCAAAATAATATCTGTATTATAGGAGTCTCAGAAGAAAGAGAGTAGGAATAAGAGAATAAAAAGGAAAAAAAGAAGGTTTATTTGGACAAATTATAGCTGAGAACTTCCCTAATCAGGAGAAGGCATTCAAGTCCAAGAGGTACAGAGAATTCCCCTGTTAATCAACAAAAACAGGTCAACACCATGATGTATTATAGCGAAACTTGTGAATTACAAAAATAAAAAGAAAATTCTGAAAGCAGCTCCAGGACAAGCAGTCCTTAACTTACAAGGGTAAACACATAATGCTGGCAGCATACCGGTCCACTGAGACCTGGCAGGCCAGAAAGGACTGGCATGTTACATTCAACATGCTAGATGGGAGAACTATGCAGTCAAGAATATTTTATCCAATGAGGCTGTCATTAAGAATAGAAGGAGAGATAAAGAGTTTCCGAGACAAACAAAAATAAAGGCATTTGTGTACACTAAACCAACCCTGCAAGAAATAGTAAAGGGGACCCTTTAAGCAGAAAGAGTGATTAAAAGTAACAAATACTAGAAAGGAACAGGAACAATCTAGAGGAACAGTGACTTTACAGATAATACAATGGGACTAAATTATTATCTTTCAATAATTACTCGGAATGTAAATGGACTAAATGCTCCATTCAAAAGACGTAGGGTATCAGAAAGGATAAAAAAGATAAGGTCCATTGATATGCTGCCTATAAGACATTATAGAGCCAAAGACACCTCCAGATTAAAAATGAGGGAGGCTGGAGAACGATTTATCATGCCAATGGAGATCAAAAGAAAGCTAGAGTAGCCATCCTTATATCAGACAAACTAGATATTAAACCAAAGACTGAAATAAGAGATGGAGAAGGATACTCTATCATAAAAAAGGGGTCTATCCACTGATAAGGTGTAACAATTGTAAATATTTATGCCCTTAGCTTGGGAGCAGCCAAATATATAAATGAATCAATAACAACTTTAAGAAATTCATTGATGATAATACAATAATAGTAGGGGACTTGAATGCCCCACTCATACCAATGGATAGATTATCTAAGCAGAAGATCAATAAGGAAACAAGGGCTTTGAATAACACCCTGGGCCAGACGGACTTAACAGATATATTCAGAGCATTTCATCCTAAAGCAGCAAAATACACATTCTTTTCGAGTGCACATGGGACATTCTCCAGAATAGATCCCATACGGGGTCACAAGTCAGGACTTAATCAGTACATGTTTGAGACCATACAATGAATATTTTCAGAGCAAAATGCTATGAAACTTGAAGTCCACCAAAAGAAAAAAAAAATTGAAAGGACCACAAATACATGGAAGCTAAAGAGCATTTTACTAAAAAAAATGAATGGGTCAACCAGGAAATTAAAAAAAAGAATTTAAAAAGTACATGGAAACAAATGAAAATGAAAATACAACAGATCAAAATCCTTAGGCTGCAGCAAAGGTAGTCCTAAGAGGGAAGTACATAGAAATATAGGCCTTCTTCAAGTGCAAGAAAAGTCTCAAATACACAACCTAAGCTTATACCTAAAGGAGCTGGAAAAAGATCAGTAGAAGAGGAAAAATAATGAAGACTAGAGCAGATATCAATGATATAGAAATCAAAAAACAGTAGAACAGATCAACAAAACTAGGAGCTCGTTTTTGAAAGAGTTAACAAGACTGATAAACCCTAGCTAGACTTATCAAAAAGTAAAGAGAAAGAGCCCAAATAAATACAATCATGAAAGGAAAAGGGGAGATCACAGCCAACACTGAAGAAATACAAACAATTATAAGAGAATATTATATGCCAACAAATTGGGCAATCTAAATGAAATGGACAAATTTCTGGAAACATATAAACTATCAAAGCTGAAGCAAGAAGAAATAGAAAATCTGAACAGACTTATAACCAGCAAAGAAGCTGAATTGGTAATCAGAAATCTCCCAGCAAACGAGAGTCCAGGACTGGAAGGCTTCCCAGGAGAATTCTACCAAATATTTAAAGAAGAATTAATAATTATTTTTCTGAAACTGTTCCAAAAAATAGAAATGTAAGGAAAACTCATTCTATGAGTCCAGCATTAAAAGCATTCAGGATCAACCCTGAACCAGACAAAAACCCCACTAAAAAGGAGAATTGCAGACAACATCCCTGATGAACACAGATGTAAAACTTCTCAACAAGATACTAGCTAATCGGATCCAACAGTACATTAGAAGGATTATTCACCATGACCAAGTGGGATTTATCCCTGGGATGCAGGGGTGGTTCAACATCTACAAATCAATCAATGTAATACACCACATTAAGAAAATAAAGAGGGACCATATGATCCTCTCAATAGATGCAGAAAAAGCATTTAACACAATACAGACAGCATCCTTTGTTGATTAAAATTCCCCGTAGCATAGAGGGTGGAGGGAACATACTCAATATCATAAAGGCCATATATGAAGGACAGCTAATATCATCCTTCACAGGGAAAACGTGAGAGCTTTTCCTAATGTCCCAAACATGACAGGGAGGTCCACTCTCACCACTGTTGTTCAACTTAGTACTGGAAGTCCTAGCCTCAACAGATAACCAAAGAAATAAAAGCCATCCAAATCAGCAAGGAAGAAGTCAAAACTATTACTCTTTGCAGATGGCCTGATAGTGTATGTATAAAATCCAAAAGATTCTACCAAAAATTTGATAGAACTTATACAGGAATTCAGCAAAGTGGCAGGATATATAATCAATGCACAGAAGTCTGTTGCATTTCTATACGCTACAATGAAGCAGCAAAAAGAGAAATCAAAGAATTGATCCCATTTACAATTTCATCAAAACCCATAAAATACCTAGGAATAAGCCAAAACAAAAAAGCAAAAAATCTGTATTCTGAAAACTACAGCACACTTATTAAAGAAAGTGAGGAAGACACAAAGAAATGAGAAAACATCCCATGCTCATGGACTGGAAGAACAAATACTGTTACAATATCTCTGCTACCCAAAGCAATCCATACATTCAATGCAATCCTGATTTTTCACAGAGCTAGAACAAACATTCTAAAATTTGTATGGAATCAGAAAAGATCCCAAATAGCCAAAATAATGTTGAATAAGAAAACCAAAGCTGGCGGCAACACAATTCCAGATTTCAAGCTGTACTACAAAGCTGTGGTCATCAACACAGTGTGGTCCTGGCACAAAAACAGATACATAGATCAATGGAACAGAATAGAGAACCCAGAAATGAACTTACAACTTAATGGTCAATTAGTCTTCAAGAAAGCAGGAAAGAGTAGCTGATGGGAAAAAGGCAGTCTCCTCAACGAATGCTGTTGGGAAAACTGGACAGCCACATGTGGAAGAATGAAATGGATCACTTTCTTACACCAGACACAAAAAAATTCAAAAGGGATGAAAGATGTAAATGCAAGACAGGAATCCATCAAAATCCTAGAGGAGAACACAGGCAGCAACCTCTTTGACCTCAGCCACAGCAACTTCTTGCTAAACATGTCTCCACAAGCAAGGGAAACAAAAGCAAAAATGAATTACTGGGACTTCATCAAGATAAAAAGCTTTTGCACAACAAAGGAAATAATCAACAAAAGTTAAAGGCAACCTACAGAATGGAAGGAGAAATTTGCAAATGAAACATCAGATGAAGGGCTAGTATCCAAAATCTATAAAGAACTTTGCAAATTCAACACCCCAAAAACAAAACAAAACAAAAAATCCAGTCAAGAAATGGGCAGAAGACATGAACAGACATTTATCCAAAGAAGACATGCAAATGACTAACAGACGCATGGAAAATGCTCCACATCACTTGCCATCAGGGAAATACAGATCAAAAACACAAAGAGGGGGGATCCCTGGGTGGCGCAGCGGTTTGGCGCCTGCCTTTGGCCCAGGGCGCGATCCTGGAGACCCGGGATCGAATCCCACGTCGGGCTCCCGGTGCATGGAGCCTGCTTCTCTCTCTGCCTGTGTCTCTGCCTCTCACTCTTTCTCTGTGTGACTATCATAAATAAATAAAAATTAAAAAAAATCCATATTAAAAAAAAAAACACAAAGAGGTATCACCTCACACTAGTGAGAATGGGGAAAATTAACAATTCAGGAAACAACAAACGTTGGAGAGGATGTGGAGAAAAAGGGAACACTCTTGCACTGTTGGTAGGAATGCAAGCAGGTGCAGCCACTCTGGAAAACAGTTTGGAGGTTCCTCAAAAGTTAAAAATAGACCCTGTGACCCAGCAATTGTACTGCTAGGAATTTATCCAAATAATACAAAAATAGGGATTTAAATGGGCACACGCACCACAATGTTTATAGCAGCAATGTCCACAGTAGCCAAACTATGGAAAGAGCCCAGATGCCCATTGACAGATGAATGGGTGAAGACGAGGCGTATATATATATATATATATATATATATATATATATACACACACACACACAATGGAATATGACTCAGCCCTCAAAAAATAATGAAATCTTGTCATGTGCAACAATGTGGATGGCACTAGACAGAGGGTATTACACTAAGCGAAGTAAGTCAGAGAAAGATAAATACCATATGATTTCACTCATCTGTGGAATTTAAGAATAAAATAGATGAACATAGGGGAAGAGAAGGAAAAATAAAATAAGATGAAAACAGAGAGAGAGGCACATATTATAAAAGACTATAGGAAACAAACTGAGGGTTGCTGGAGGCGAGATGGGTCAGGGGATGGGGTAACTGGGTGATGGGCATTAAAGAGGGCACTTGAGGTGTTGAGCACTGGTTGTTACATGTAAGTGATGAATCGCTGAATTCTACTCCTGAAACTAAAATACACTATATGTTAACTGAATTGAATTTAAATAAGAAAATTAAAAAAAAATTATCTGGTATCTAAATTCTCAGTTGCTTATGCTTTTATATATTTATATTTAAGAATTTCAATGAGAGACTTTCAGAATCAAAGATCTACAAAGGAACGAGGAACAAACTCAACTTCTTAGCCATGACGTCTGACTCACGGCCAGCTCTTTCATTCATCTGCTCATTGTGTAATCACGTTGTACAAGGCCTCCTACAATCTCATCTCCAATCAGTCTTCTCTTTGGTCTAATACCCTAGGTAACTGTGCACATAAACTGTAGTAGTTTTATTATTTATTTATTTATTTATTTATTTATTTATTTATTTATTATTTATTATTTATTTATTTATATTTATTTTTACTGTAGTAGTTTTAAAGTATAGCAGGGAAGGGCAAGAAAATCGAAACACAGATCCTATGATTTTTGACTGATTAATCATCTCTCTGGGCTCAGTACCCTCAACTGAAAATGAGACATATTAATAATTTCTATATCATGGGGATGTTATATGAGGATAAAATAATACAGGGTTTTTTTTTTAAACAACCTCACACAATTTTTATGGAAAGGCACTGTTGCTATTTCTGAGACATTTTTGCCAGCCACGCGGGGGGCCTGTGACATCATAAAGTTACTTGTGAAATAGAGGAGGAGGGATTGAGGCTTGGGGGCAGCTCTCCGACCCTGGCCAAGCTTTGGCTTCTGTAAGCCTCAGGCCCTCGTTTGTCCGATGCAGGAGTTAATTAGCATCTACCTCTTGGCCCTCTCGTGAGGCGTCAATGGTGGTACGCTGGGCAAATTGCTTGGCCCCGTGCAGAGCGTGGAAAGTGCCCAGTATCTGAAGATGTGACTTCCTTCAGCTCTGCTGTCGGTCCCACCTGCTGGAAAACAGGCTCTAGACTAGTGGCTGGTACATGGTATAGGCTCAATAAACATTAGCTATCATTTTTAATAATGTTACATCTACTTTGGAGAGGAACCTACATTGTTTTAAGAATTAAAATGTATCCAATTCTTTCTAGAAGTACACACTACTGTGTACACACTACTGTGTGTCTGTGTGTGTGGATGCATTATAGTCTTTCCATAATTGTTACTTCAACATTGTAGGTTCCAACTGAATATTGATGATCAAATGCTAACATGTAAAACCCATTTTTTTTTTTTTTAGGAACTTAAGTATTTTATTGAAAAGAAGACACACGTTAAATATTATATAATTTCAAATATTTGACATGATCATTACCTGTTATGGGAGCTCAAAGAAATATTAATGTGAATATATGTGGACATAGGTATGCGTGTAGTAATGGTGAAACGCTTTATACACCCATGTAACATATATGATTCGATCCTCATAACAACATGGTTTCCTAAGGTCCACAGCACTCTTGTTTTATACTTGAGAAAGTCAGATAAAATAATTGGCCCACGGTGTCAAAATCATTCAGCTGATTTCAAGTTTGAATCTCAGATTTGTTTAAGAGCTAAAGCCATGACCTCAATTTTTTCTACTCATACCCAAAGTAGGGCCTATCGTACCTTCTAGTTATTGGTCAAATTTTGGTATTATAAAGCATGTTATAAACTGAAAACCGCTTATTAGAAATAATAATAATGTAGGTTATGGTAGGCTATTTTATAGAAGTGACAATCTAAGCATTTATGAGGAATATGTAGATGTTTCGTGAATAGAGATTAAGATTGCATTTATGCGTTATTTTATGGATATAAAAGAGGATGTTTTTCTGGATGTTTTCTTTTGGATTAGTTTGGTTTATACTATATAGACATAACCTGAATGAAGAACCATAGAAATTTGTGAGGGGGTAAGGAATGGTAATTGGTGGACATAGAGTTGTTTTTTTTTTTTTTTCTTTTTAAATCAGATTTTATCAAGGATAGTAACTGAAAATGTTCTCCCCTTTGCGTAAAACCATGAAAGAACTGTGCTTAATGTCTTTTAATTTATAAGTTGGAAACATAAATACATGTCCTAATGAGAAGCCTAAGATAGAATAACGAATTAATCACATTAGGAGAACCTTGCCCTTTGCATTTCCTTGCTCCTGGGAACTTAAATGCTGAATTTTAATGTTGCATTAACATTTGCAATAAAAGTTAAAACCCTAAAAGTAAAATGCAAACTTCCTTGCAGAGTAATGTGGTAATTGTACAAAATAACTACACCTAATAACTCAGGAGGGCTAAAGGGAAGGAAAAATTGTTGCCCCTTAAAATTACGAAGGAATTTCCAAGGTTTGATGAAGTTACTGACTTTAAAGTTTGCCGTAATATCAAAGACAAATGCTGCATATTTGTTTTGCTTTACTTAATGGACATCTTCTGAAAAGCCATGTATCTCAAGCCATTATAAACATTTCCTTGGTTGCTAAGATTATTATCATCTTGGATATATTGTATTTTCGTTGTGGTTCAAACATCACCTTGATTTTTTTTTTTTTAACACTTTGATTTTCACTTGCTGGATTTTTCCAGCATCCCACAGCTAATACATATGTATACTCCATATGTAGGAGGCTTTAAAAAGGTAAAAGTCAAAACTGGTGCCACAAATATTTTTGAAAGAAGTATAACATGGGCTTTTGCAGCCAAAGTTATTTATGGGGGTAAGAGTAAGATTCGATTAAAAGAAAAAGAACTTTTGAATAACTGACATGGTTCTTTAAGGTACCACTGAGCTGGACCACTTGGGTGGCTCAGCAGTTGAGTGTCTACCTCCGGCCCAGGGCGTGACCCCAGGGTCCTGGGATCGAGTCCCGCGTCGGGCTCCCTGCGTGGAGCCTGCTTCTCCCTCTGCCTGTGTCTCTGCCCCTCTCTCTGGGTCTCTCAGGAATAAATACATAAAATCTTAAAAAAAAAAAAAAGGTACCACTTAGGCCCCCAAATATTACCTCTCTGCTGAGCCCAGGGCTGACATTCTGAACAACTTCCAAAGCAGCAGAAAAACAATCCTCACACAAGGCTATTCCTAGAAAACTTTCACAAGTAGACAACATTCAGAGGAATATTTCATTTTGTCAGGATTATCCCAGCTGCATATCTATGTTCACCTTCATCTAAAGGATTCACCCAGACAGTGAGGGGTCAGTGTAGAAAATAAAAGCAAAATTATAAGGAAGGAAGAGTAAACATAGCAAGACTAGGGCACCATCTCACCGCTCCCTTAAAAGAGAGATTCTAGTTGCCCTATAAATCCACTAAAGTTATTTATATTGTTAAGTGTTTGATATATTTGAATACAAAGAGTGGAAAAAACATGGAAAGCAGTCTATCCTGAGATTCTGTTTCTTTCAATGGAACATTTTGCTGTTTCTTCTACATACCTGATCTAAACAGTTTCGTTCCGGTACTGTTGAGGGAGGAGAGTGTCTAAAATAGATGATTACGGATCTTTGCCGTCTGTTACGTATTTGAAATTTGGGCAGAACGAATAAGCATGCTCTTTTAAAGATGCTCACCTGAAGCACTACTCCCAATTCTTACATCGGGGATTCCTGACCAGCTCTTCCTGCATATTTGGGTGCAGCTGCGTGGAAAGCCCAAGGCCGTGGACATGGAATAGGCCAGGGTGAGAAGCCCACCTCTGGCATTCTGTGGCAATCTACATTTATAAAAGTTATGTGAGTGCTCTGAATTTGTCTCTTCAACTTTAAAATGAGACTATTGATACCTATTTAAAAGGGGGGAAAGGTAGTTATAAGGATTAACATACATAACATGGAAGAACGTTTACAGAGAAGTCGCTCTGGAATAGGCACTATTTTAAAACCACAACCTGAGTAAGACCTTTATTTTTTAAAAGATTTTATTTATTTATTCATAAGACACAGAGAGAGGTGGAGACACAGGCAGAGGGAGAAGCAGGCTCCCTGCGGGGAGCCCAATGGGGGACTCGATCCTGGAACCCCGGGGTCATGACCTGAGCCAAAGGTAGATGCTCAAGCACTGAGAACCCGGGCATCCCTGAGTAAGACCTTTAAAAATATAAACCTATTTTACCACCTGATGTAAATCTATCTTTAAATAGATTTGTACTTAAAACCCAAAGACTTTGGGGGTGGGTGGGTAATAATATGTAGATTTACTATAATATCTTTAAAAAAAAGACCACAGAAAATAGTCTCCATGATTGTTCCCCATCCTTCTCACCTCCTAGTAGTCAGGCTCTTCTTCAGTCTCCTCCCCTATTGAACAGAGCTGGCCTGTGTGCCTCGCCGAATATTGTGGAAGAGACGGAGGGCAGCTTCACGGCTTCTGCAGAAAAGACACTGAGTGGGGCGTCTGGGTGGCTCAGCTGGTTAAGCATCCAACTCCTGGTTTTGGCTCAGGTCATGACCTCAGGTTCATGAGGCCCGGTGTCAGGGTCTGCGCTCAGTGTGGGTCTGCTTGAGATTCTCTCCCTCTCCCTCTGCCTGCTTGCTCTCTCTTTCTCTCTCTAATAAATAAATTAAATAAATTAAATCTTCAAAATGACTGCATTAAAAAAAAAGAGAGAGAAAGGAGAGACATTCAAGCTTTTACCTCACTCTCTCTTGGATTAATTGCTCTGGGGAAGCCAGAGGCCATCCTGGGATCACAAGGACAGCTATGTAGCCCTACGTTAAAGAGCCGCCGAGTGATACAGATCTCGAGTGGCCAGCAGCCAGCACCACCCTGCAAGCCAGGTGAGTAAGCCACCAGGGGAACAGATCCTGCAGCTCCAGTCATGCATTAAGGTGACCGCCGGCCAGCAACACTGTGACTGCAATCTCACAGAGACTCTTGAGCCAGTACCATCCACCTCCACCCCTCCCAAATCCCTGACCATCATATCGTGGGAGAAAATAAATGTTGCTTATTGTTATTATGCCCACATGTTTTGGAGAGGTTTTGTATGCAGTTAAATATATCGGATAAAGATTTAACCCTGCATCTGGTAATAAAATCTGTGTTATTTTGTTCTTAATTACCCAACAGCAGCCAACTCTGGCTTAGAACGGAAGTACCATCCAACTGAGCCCAGACCACTTTGACAAACCATTAAACTGGGAGCTGAATAAGTGGTTGTTGCAAATCAATAGCCTGGGGTTGTTAGTAACAATAGCAAAAGCCGAATGATGTATATAATCTTTGCTGTTGTGACCTCTCATGGGAGTTACCAAGCTGAACCTCAAATGCTCCTAGAAGAGGAAATGATGGAAATGACTACACCCCCCCCCCAGAAGAACAAATTCATGGGGGTGGTGGTGGTGTTGAGATCCATAATTAATATAAAACTGTATTAACTAAGAAGGTGCAGTACCAGTAGGAGAACATGACAAATGACCCATGGACCAGAATACAAAGACCAGAAACTGATACATGTTTACAAGAAAATTTGATTTATTATGACTGAGCCGGTATTTTTCACTGGGAAATGTTAAAAATTTTCCGTAGAGGTTCCTGGGGAAATAATTTAATTAAAGTTTTATATTAAAAATATTAATTATAAGGATGGAAATAATGATACTGTCATTATCTTACACCATGGAAAATTAATTCCATGAGGCTCATAGATTGATAGTTGAGAGACAAACTTCAAAATGAATAGAGGGTGGGGTCCCTGGGTGGCTCAGTGGTTTAGCGCCTGCCTTTGGCCCAGGGAGTGATCCTGGAGACCCAGGATCAAGTCCCACATTGGGCTCCCTGCATGGACCCTGCTTCTCCCTCTGCCTGTGTCTCTGCCTCTCTCTCTGTGTCACTCATGAATAAATAAATAAAATAAAATCTTTATAAAAAAATGAATAGAGGGTATTACAATAGGATGGCTTGATGACCATGGGCAGGAAAGAATTTCTTAACAACACACATGTGCACATACAAAGCACAGATCATAAAGGAGAAGGTGGATAAGCTCAACTGTATTAAAATGAGGATGATCTATTTATTAAAAAAAATCAAAACAGTGCAAAGATTAGCCACAGATAGAGATAAGGAACATAAACTATTCTCCACAACCACTGTCCGAAGCATATAAAGAGCTGTACCATTGTACATGAAACAAACTCCAAGTAGAAAAAAAGGGGCAAAAATATTAAATAGGTTCTTCAAAGATAAGGGAAACCAAATAGTCAATAATCTTACAAAAATATAGTGTTTATTCCTTAGTAACCAGGGAATCGTAATTCATAACCAAAACAAAGTGCCAATTCATCAGATGGCATATGACATTTTTAAAAAGTCAGATGATGCCAAATATTGGCAAGGACATACATAGAGCAGGGACAACAATGCCAGAGTTGTTGGAAGTGAAAAACAGTACTGGAAATTTTCTAGATAATTGTAATGACCTAAAACTATTGAATGTGTGCCCACCCTATGACTCAGCAAGTGCACTCCTAAATCTATAATCTAGAAAACTTTCCTGTGTGAGCACCGCAGTCACTGACAAAAATGTTTGTAAGCACAATTTGCAGCAGCAAAAAATTAAAATGTCACAAATACATCAGGAATAGAATAGGATCGCATACAGCAGGGAGAATAAATTGCAATCATACACATGTATTATTAGATGCACATTAGAGTGATTTAAAGGGATGGGTTTAAAAAAATAAAAATTAAAAAAATAAAGGAAGAGATTTTAGAAGAAATCATATATAGTTGACCCCCGAGCAATACAGGAGTCAGGGGCTGTGACCCCACCCCCATGGAGATGAACATCTGCAGATAACTTTTGATTCCCCAAAAACTTAACTCATAATAGATTCCTGTTGACCAGACGACTTACTTATAACATAAAGTGGTTAAACACATATTTCGTACGTTATCTGCAGTATATACTGTATTCTTACCATAAAGTAAGCTAGTGGAAAGGAAATGTTATTAAGAAAACCATAAGGAAGAGACAATACTTTCACAGTGCTGTACTGTATGTACCAAAAAAAAAAAAAGTGACAAATGGATCCACACTGTTCAAACTGTGTTGTTCAGGGTCAACCGTAGCCTATTGTTACAAATTGCAAAAGCATGCCAAAAATTAAAATCACATCCAATATATGTGTTATTGCATAGAAAAAAAAAGGAATGATAAACACAAAATTAAGAACACTGATTTTCTCTGTGGGGAAAGGATACGCATGGACTGAGGAAAGGCGCCTGGGTAGTAGATCCATGAGCTACTGTGGTATCCCTCTTCTTTGTATCTCACACATGGTGCAAATATTCCCTTACATCTACTTGATGCTAAAAAAAAAAAAAAATAAAATAAAATAATAATTAATTTAAAAAAGAAAACCTTATGTCATCAGTTTTCTTCTTGGAATTGGTCATCAAGGAAGCAATTTTCCATGCTAGTAATTCTTACTGCAGGTCCTATAAAAGCACTGTGCTTCACATTTGGGCCTCTGGGCAGGGGGTCACAGCAGATGTTTGCAATGAGCTGAAGGGAAACTGGGTGGGTGCCAAGAGCGTTGCTTATGACATTGCTCGCACCCTGGCGGGGATATTAAAGTCAGCATATAAAGAAAAGCAGTAATGTGCAATATCCAAGAGGTCATGGATTCCTGAAAGTCTCAACACCACAGTTCATAACGGCCTTAAAACCATATTGAAAAAACATCCGTCCTCTGCCTGTCTCCACCTGAGAATTTGCCAAACCCATTAACCTTTGTATTCTAAAGGGAATGAGTCCCCTGTAGACCCAGAGAGCCAAGAAGGCGCTTATGATAGGCGGTGGTGGAGAACTGCTGCTCACAGAGTGTAGGGAAGTGACCCATAGAATAAGAATGAGGATGCGGATGCTTGGCTGTGGCTACCCACAGGGAAGCAGAAATCTGCCCCAGGAGCTCCAACTTGAAGATTGCTGCCACTCATACTGACAAATGAGCCATGATTTTGCCCTTTTTTCTGCAGGCCTGACCCTTTGGACGGCTTTGTCCTGACCCTGGAAGATTCAAGCTCATTCAGTCTGTCTGCTTTGATTGCAGGCACCACCAGGTTCTCTGTAGTCTTCTAGGGGTTTACACGTTCATAGCTTATTTGGCGTGAGTAGGAACGTGACACTCAGTGGGCAACATCCTTCCACTGTTTGTCTTCCTTGATTATTTACTAGTCCAAGAAACAGAACCATGTACTTTAGCCATGCATCACAATTTAGAAGGACTTTCAAAAAATATGTTTCTTTTCCATCTTTTTCAAGAAATCTGAGGCTCCAAGTAGTTAACAATTTTTAAGATTGCTAACACCAAATAAGAATCAGAGCTAAAAGTCAATCCCAGGTCTTTCGAAGACCCAGAGCTTCAAGCCTCTTCCATCAAATCCTAGAAAGTCTTGAAAACACATCCTTGATGAAGAGGTTTGAGGAGTGGGAAAATTATACCTTCATTGGGTGCTGACTTACACTTCATGATTGAAACTGTTAAAAGCAATGTTTTTTTTTTGAGTGCATATTAGATGCCAGTCACTGTGCTACGTATTTTCATCTACATTTGCCCATTTTGTCTTTCAACCATCTGATCTGATGATGATGATGATGATGGTGATGATGACATGTTGCTGTTGTTGCAACATGAGTCACTTTTACAGTTCAGATTCCAACAGGACATACAACAACTAAATTGCAGTGGAATTTTTAAACCAAATTCTGTCTAAATATAGCACCTAATTGCTATGAAAACACCTGGCTCCCAAGTTATGTAAGATACAGAGACATACACTGTTTCTGAAAATGCAGGGCTGACTCAAATACATATCAAAATCACTACTCTGTTTACTACAACTGATATGGAAGAGACAGAGATTTAACACTCTAGATGCCCATGTGCAAGTGCATGTGGGGGTCTGTGCGTGCATCTGTTAAATGTACTGCAACGGGCACCTCATATTTTCAGATTAGGCAATAGAGGATCTGTAAATAGATATGTACCTCCCCAATTTTCTTTCATCTCCAGATACCATGGAGAAGAGATGACTTCGTCATTTCTGAAGAATTTCAAATACATCAGTACGTATGTGTGGTCTAAGGGAGTCATTCTTAGGAGTGATTTTGTTCTCAAGAGGACATTTGGCAATGTCTGGAGACATTTGTAGTTGTCACGAGTGAGGGAGGTGCTACAGGCATCTTATGCGTAGAAACCAGGGATGCTTCTGAACACCTTACAATATACAAAGGCAGCCCCCCCACAACAAATTACTTTGATCCATCCCCAAATGTTAATGCTATTAAGGTTGAGAAACCATGGGGCTGAGGCAAACAAGAGTTAGAAGCAGAGTGCCAAGATTTGACCATGAGCAAAAGTACTGAAAGCTTTTCACCACTGCTTACTTGTCCACTAGCTGGGTCTACAAAGGGACTTGCTATGAGCGAGGGGATAGTTATTTTTGAGGTTAGAGAACACTTAAGTCACCTTCCAGCTATGTATTTCCAAGCGATGAAAGATTCTGGGTAACCGCAGGTAAAATAGCACTAAAAATAATATCACCGCATAAAGTTAATGATAATATAACTTTCACTATTTAACTTTAAAAAAAGGTACATTTAGAAACTTCTGGAAAAAGCCACATTAGCAAAGACAGGCTGCTTATTTTTAAATAAGGAGTTTTCTGATACTGGTGATAGGTGTTCATCAACATGGCTACAGCCATCCCTTACTTTCTTTTATTCTTATGAGGCTAAGGAAAGTGACTGGGCATTGAGCAGTCACTGGAGAGAGAAAGAAAATATTCATTTCCTACCCTCTCATTTATTTTCTTTCCCTTGCTCTAAGCTTTGCATTAATAAAGCACAGAAGGAAGAAGAAATCAGGACTAAAGATATTTGAATGCATCCTCCTTCCCATATAAAACCTATAATTTTCTGAAATTTTCAGAAATGCGTTACTTCTTTTCCCTTTTGACTGCCTGTGTTGAAATTCACAGAAACCAACAAAAGGCATCATGAAGTCTCCAGCATGAATCATTTATTTGGACAAAATAGGGAGGCTATTTAAAAAAAGGGGGGGGCAGTTATTCCTTCTTGCTGTCAAAAGATAAAGGCTTACAATTTCCTGCTGAAATGTGTACAATACCTTATAAATTGTGAACATGTAATCATCTTTTGAAAAAGAGGAGAAAAACACCAATTGGCAACATTTTGCCATAGAAGTGAATACATTACTGCAAACCGTAAATATTTTTAATTCTAGTCTTCTCGGGGAAGAAGATAAAGGTCGATTGTTTCATACCAGACAATTAAAGGTTTAGTTAAAGCCAACTAAAAGGGGTGATTGAAGTTATAAAAGTGACCATAATAAAATGAGTGAGTCCTCTCTCAAGTAAACTTTTGCTCTCGTTAGGTTGTGGGCATCTCTAACTATGTCGATGCGAGGTCTGCAATATTCCAAAGTGGCATAGAATGAGCAATTCCATTCCATCTGTCCTGAACATTACTGAGGAAAGCAAAGCTTCTTTTGGATGGTGACAATTCTACGACCGAGAATACCCCGACACTGGCTGCAGTAATTACAGAGAGCAAACTTCTGTTTGTCCACGCAAACTGCCATGTTCCTCTATTGCTCCCTATCCTCCAATGGAGAATTATGCAGGAACATTTTCAGTAAGAAATTATATGTGTTCACTGTCATTTGGGAATCATCATCACCATTTAAATGAAAATTGTTGGTGTCAGTGGTAGGGCTTTGTGGATACTCTGTGGTCTTTACAACCCTTCCCTGTAACAAGGCAGGCAATTCTATTAAAATGGGCTACTGAGTTTAATTGGGAAAACACCACCATCACCACCACCACCAACAACAACAACAACAACAACACAATTTTAATCTGGTTAATTTCTAGAGTTCGGAGGCAATATTGGGAAGTGGATGGTTTCATCTTGGTGAATCCCTCCTCTCATTTCAGCCCTGCCCTTTCTCCTCTGACCTGCTTACCCTCTGCGTTGATGCTCAGACTGGGAACTATTCTCAAAAAATTCACTTTTCCCCTCGCCCCTTTCCTAACTTTGTCTCCCTCTCTCTTTAGTTGTGGAGCTATTTTCTCACCTGATCTCATGAAAGGTCACACGTCGGAATAACAAAATCCAAGCTCCCTTCATTACACCAGAGTCTTACAGAAATAACCTCTCTTTGGTCCTTTCACACTCAGACCAGCCTCCTTTATTTCTCACTTAGGAAGCCAAGTTCAAGCTATCAGAGGGGACTGTGGATATCTATGGCTTGCCAAAGCTATCAAGGAGACCAAAGAATGACAAAACTAAGACAGCTCTAGTTTGATTTCTACTATAGAGACATCATCTTCTGCAAAAAAAAAAAAAAAAAAAAATACAACAGTTGAAAAATTAATGGACTTATTTTTGGCCTCCAGGTTCCTTCAGAGACCTAAGTTCATAAAAAAAAAATAGCAGTATAAGAGAATGTCTAAGGGGCCAAATGAATCAGAAAAATTATATAAACAAGGGGGTTCCAACACGGCGAGAAGGCATGGCACTGGGAAATCAAGAATCACTGCATCATCACCTTTTGGGTAACAGATTTGCTTATGATCTTTGTTTAGGGCAAGGGAAGGGATAATCTTATGTTATTTGATAGAGATCTCAAAACAGCAGAGAATCAGAATTTCCCCATTTTTCCCTCAAAGGAATTGCTCAATCATGAAAGATAAGCCTCATGTTTAATTCATACAATAAAATCTCTCTGATTTATAGTATGATATATAGGTGCTATTCATGAGTAGAGGAGTATAATCATATCTTCACGGGTGATATCTCAAGTGATGCAAGAGGGGATTCATTTTGTTAAAATGAAAAAAAAAAAAGACTTTAAATCGGTAGCCCCTGCTGTTAGCAAGGGACTTGGACACAGGAGGTGAGACTATTGATTACAGCAAGAGAGAGAGCTGACCCTCTATAAAGGGAATTTATTTTTATCTATAGTCACATTCAGGGAAGAAGCCATTGAATGCTGTTTTCCAGAGAGAGCTTTAGGGTGTGATTCAGAAACATGTAAGAAACCATCACTTGGTTGGAGTTTCAAGAGCAGTTGATATTACCTGACCCTTGTCAACATACCTCAGGTTGCTCAAGATATATAAGTTCATAAAAGGATAGTTAGCAGTACAAGAGCATGCCTAAGGGGCCAGGGGAATCATATAATCCAGGTGATTCAGACAGAAAGAGGCCATGGTACTGGGACAGCATCCTTTCTTCTCTTTTCCATGGCGGCCACCTAAGGAGCAAGGTTGCAAATGAGCAACAGTGACAGAGGAGGTCTCTTGTGGTCACCAGCAAAAGAGGTCCATATAAGGAAGTGAAAAAGTTTGAAATACTGATAACATCATTACTCAAATTGACTTCTCAAGAGACAACAGCAGAGGAGATGGGGAAACCCTGGTTAGATTAGCATCGGGGTGAATTAGAAAACCCACAGGCCAATATACGTAAGCCTTGTTAACAGTAGCCATTTTGAGGTAATGCATGTGTGTAGGCAGGGAAGAACTCGGAGTTAGGGTGTTGTTTGTTGTTTTTGTTTTATTATGTGCCTTTCGTATTATTTGGTAGTCATGTACACATATTACTTCTGAAATATGAAAAAAAGTTTTAAAAGCATGCTCAACTGATTCTACTCATTATGGACATATTTTTGTCTAAGTTTAATGTATCTTAACACACATTGACATCTGTTTTAATATCTAATGCTGTATAAATATTTCATAGATTCATTAGGCCCAGATGGAAGGATGAAGGACTAAGGAAGATTTACAAGAAGCTAAATAGTCGGCCTTCTGGTGTCAAGACAGGAATAACACAGATGTGATATATTTTTGTTCTTTCCCACTTTTTTTTTTTTTTTTTGTCTAGACTTTTTCTGACTCCTATTCTGGCCTAGTCCTCATCACGCCAGATTGAGATTCCTGGTATTGCCCAAATTCCATGTTTTCTGTGTCTGGCCTTGCCGTATGATGTTCCAGAATGATCATTCCACAAAGCCTGTACCCAAAAGCCTGCACTCTCTCCCTCCTACTGCTTGCCTGGGCTCTGATTGATGCTTAAGGCCTGGTGATGTTCCCTGAAATCACAGCCCCTCCTCTTTGCAAATCTTTTGGTATTAACCTCTGGACTCTTCAAACTCACCTTCTCTAAGGTTATTTCTGACCATGTATCTGATCCCTGAATGATTAGACTTCCATTTGTGACCTTTATCAGTAGCTAAATCTATGACCTCCACCAATCTATGGTGAATTCATTGTATGATGAGAAGGGTATATACTACAGGGAGGCACAGCAGAAAGGGCATCGGCTTCTGTGTCAAACCAAACTGCTCATTTTCTGGCTTTTCCAACTTTCCAATTTCGGAAACTCTGGATGAATTAATTGCATTGAAGTCTGGTTTTCTTATCAATACAATGGGCAAAGCTATAGAGCAAACTGGAAGGCTGGCCCAAGCACCACAGTATAGATTTGATCTTTGTTGTCTTCTAAAAGAGTAAGATCATATTTCTCTACTTACTGTCCTTCAAAAACTTCCACTGCACTAAAAGAGAAGAAGAAGAAGAAGAAGAAGAAGAAGAAGAAGAAGAAGAAGAAGAAAGAAAGAAAAGAAAAAAGAAAAGAAAAGAAAGAAAAGAAAAAAGAAAAGAATAGAAAAGAAAAGAAGAAAAGAAGGAAAGGAAAATAAAGGAAAGGAAGGAAAGAAAGAAAGAAAGAAAGAAAGAAAGAAAGAAAGAAAAGAAAAGAAAAGGAAAGGAAAGGAAAGGAAAAGAGAAAAGAAAAGAAAAGAAAAGAAAGAAAAGAAAAGAAAAGAAAAGAAAAGAAAGAAAAGAAAAGAAAAAAAAGAAAAGAAAAGAAAAGAAAAGAAAAGAAAAGAAAGAAAAGAAAAGAAAAGAAAACCCACAGTCTCCAAAGTCCTGCCCAACTATCATCTCACTGCTTCTCCAATCTCCCCTTACACCACGTTCCTATTCATACCACCTGCTGGAATTACTGATTTTTGATTCTTCTATCCCTCCCTTTGCACTTCCATGGTAAACCTCATCTCATCCTTCAAAACTCAGTTTTAATATCACTGACATGAAGTTTCTATCTAATAGTTCATTTTTTCTTATTTATACAATTACAGCACTTTGTTTACATATATAAAATATACATTTGTAAATATAAACTGATTTATTATTTTCCTTTATGCTCTGTCTTCCCAACCAGACTATAAGCAACTTCGAGATCCTCCCCCCAACTGTATGTACTCAGTATCTAGTACAATGTTTATCTTGTAAATGTTTTCAAGGATAATGGGAATACTTTAGAATGGGATTTTGGTTGCCTAATTCAAACAATACATGGATAAGGTAGCACAATGAGATATTATGAGATGCCCAGCCTATGGATAATTTAATAATTATCCTTCAGTTATCTGTGGACTTGGCTGTAAAACAGAGAAAAAGAGAAACGGCAGGGATAGAGATAGTGGAAATTACTTTAGTCTCCTTTCTACTTTAGTAGAAATTTAATTTAGAGTATTTTGTCAACTGTTGGTCCTGTAATGTCAAAAAACATGAGTATCCCTTCCATCGTTTTCTCTTCTGTTATTTAGCCTCTGTAGAACCCCAGATATTATGTATAAAATGATGTCACAATATATTCTTGAGGAATAAAGAAATGGTGAATATATGTCTATAGAAATATAGATTTAGATAAATCTTGAAACGGAAAAGACTGAAAAACATATAAATCAGTTATCATTTTTTTAGATAAATAAACAAACCTAAAGAAAACACATGGTGAATAAATTCACCCAGAAAATTAGCAAAAATAAATAGTACAAGGGCCCAAGTACCCTCAAGTCTAGTTCACTGTTTCCTTTGTGTATTACAGCCGACTTACACAGATTTTGTTATTTGATTTCAGACTTCATAATAATAATATTTGAAAAATGAAATTAACCTGATTTAGGCTATGAGTCATTGTAAAGATTTGTAATCCCTCCAGACAATTGAGAGTTGGCTTCAGACTAAATGCCTTCATTCACATTTGTCACAATCTCTACCTAAAATGGATCCAATAATTTTTTGATTAATACTATGTTTATTTTTCACTCCCTTTACCAGATCATTTTTTCGTTACCTCTTTGCCTTCTACATGTTTCTTTCATTTTCTTTACATGTGAAAATATATCCATCACAATTGGAAGCAAACAACAAAATATCTTCCATTACAATGTGCTAGAAACAGAAGAGCTTTAGAAGCTAAAATCAAAGCATGTGATGAGGAACCACAGTGCTGGGGAAGAAAATGCATCAAATTAAAAAAAAGAAAATGTCTCATTAATGGGCCACCATAAGCCAGAGTAAACAGCATTTTTTTTTTAATTGAATGAAAAGAGCTTTGTTACTCCTTGAGTGGATCCTTTTTCTGACAACTACAGGTCAGCACTAAACCTTGTTAGTTGTTTTTGTTTAACTTTATGAGAAGTTCTTCTAAAAAATCAAGCAATTAATCTTCTACCCTAGGAATACTTTTTTCCTATGGAAAACAAAATAATAAGATACAACACAAAAATGGAATACCTACTTTCAATAGAAGTCCTTATAATTGGGTTTCTTCTGTTAAATATACATAATATATATTCTTGCAGTTAAAGTTTGAGTAAAGGTTACCTAGGCTCAAAAATACTAAACAGTTTGAGCAACCATTTTCAAAAGAAAAGTATGGCACTCAGCGCTGGTAGAAAATAAATAATCTTTCAGCTATCTTGCATTGTAGCTTACTCAAGAAGATTAAAATAACTGGATGAAAATCCTTCTAGAGAGTAAATACTTGAGTAAGCCTCTGTCAAAAATCTCAATGGTTTAAGTTCTGGCTTTCTTCCTGAATGATGGTCTCTCTAGTTCATTTTCTGCTATTTGCTTTGCTAATTCAGTCTCAGTCTCCCACAAGTTAAAGTGACACCACATGCAAGTTCAACCAGCCATAATTGAATTTTCTCCTTCCATGTACTGAGACTGGGATCTAGGGAAGACTATACAGCCACAGAAGGCATGCTGGGAGAAAGAGGTCACATGTAACAGATGATTTGGTCTGACTTCTATCCATATTCTGAGTCCTCACTGTCACCTCCACCATCATGGTCACTACCACCATCTTTACCATCACCATCACTTTTACCACAATGATTTCTGGGTTTCAAGTACTAGCAGGTTACCTGATCCCTTTGAAGTGTACCTTATGAAAATTAAAAATCGGCATTTGAGACACCTAATTTTCAGAATTGTTTTATTAAATATTAAACAAAGTTATGCAAAGTACCTACCACTTTATCTAGCTCTACTATACCTGTTTATGGATTATTTCAACTATTTGTTGAGCATTTATTAGGTGAACGCATTCTCATTCCATTGAACCCTCTCATCAACCACAATGGTCCTATTTTAAAAGTGGGAACGTTGAAAAGAATATCTCCCTTACCCAAGGCTACTAACTGGTGGCATGAAGATCTGAAGCTGGGTCTATTCTAACCTGGCCCTAAAACCACTTATGGGCATATATTATGTTATTATAAAGTCCAGTTTACTGTTAAGTTGATTTTGAACTCAGAGCTGATTGAAGCCACCTAGCCTGCAACTCTATTCAAAGAGTTATCTGGGCTTGGCTTGTAAATTATGAGTTCTTGGAATCATACCCTGACTGCTCTCACTCATGAAGCAAATAGCTAAAGATATGACTCCTATATCTCGGGCAAAGAGTAGAAAGCCCAAAGTTTTATGCCAGGTTTTAGAAATCTCAGTTCTAAACTGAGATAAGGTCTTATCCATTATCCATTGACTGAGTGGTAATTTTTTCTCTAAATAGACCTGACCTTATAGATCATAGATAATTCAAAATTGAGAAGTTAAGACCTAGACATTTCAAATATCCATTCCCCATTTGTATTGTGATCCCCAAGCCCCTAAAATGTATCCAAACTTATTCAGAAAATGATAAAACCCAATCTTCTTTGAGTTTATTAGAGAAAAACAATCAAGAATCACATTAGAGTAACCCTTAACATATGTTAAGGGACATGAGCCATCACAGGTGGTTTTGAAGGAACATGAGTCACCATAGGCATACTTGGGAAACAAGTATTACTCTAACTTTTGGTACTAAGAAGAGATCCATATATTCTACATCATGGAATTCCTAATAATATTATTAGAATTGATTTATTGCAATTACAGAGAAACTGAATCTTTTATAAGAATGCACAACCAGTGGAAAGAAAGTTAGAGAATTAGTTATAGCATCCATCAAAAATGATACTTTTTTAAAAATATAGGGAGCTGTGCAAATTGAAGAAATTTCTGATTCTATCTTAGAGTCCAAGGATTAGGAATTCTATCATTCTTAAATATTTTGTGAGAAAAAAAAGCAACTATAACATTTGGCAGAGACAATATACAATAGAATGTTCAAAGACATTGAACTAACCTCATTCCTAGAATATATCTTCCAGATATTCTTTAAATCCTTTGCAGAGATTAAGAGGTCAAAGCTTTTTTTTTTTTTCTTTCTTTCTTTCCTCCCTCCTCCATCCCCATCCTGATCCACAAGAGAGTCAGCAAAAATACACATCCATTTTCAAGGAAAGAAATACACCTTACCATCAGCTACAGGGTTGGTAAATTCATCTGTAGAGGAGATTTAACAGAAACTATTAAAAACTCTCCCCTACTCTAATGGCCATTTCAATTACAGAGATTAAATACTCATTGCCACCCCCCCACACACACACACACTCCATGTCTCTATGTGAGAGAATTACTATATGACTAAATAGGAGAAAAAAATTTAACAGCCAAATATTCTTAGAATTAGGAAACAAAAACAATATTTCTTCCACAAGCCACAAAATATCTGAAAGCCAATTTGATCATCTCCAAGGACACCTGGAAACCAACACTATAGATCAACCACGTGGGAGCCAAAGCTTAGCTTAGAAAGGTTAAGGGAAAAGGTTCAAGATAGTTCATAATAGAGGCAAGGGATATATAATTTGAAGACACAGAATCATAGACAATTATGAGACAATTAATAAGTGTTCTCTCCCAAAAGTCTTTTAAAAATTAAGATAAATTTGTCTTCACGAGGAAAGAATGAATGCTTCCCTGGGTGTTAAGTGGAGTCTAGCTGACATTTTTCTTAAGGCCATCACCATCAGCACCCACTCTCACTAATCTTTTGACTCTTATTCAACAGCCATGTAAATGGAATTTACTGCTGACCTTTCTAGCTGATAAAATAATGTCAGAGCCAAGAGCTTTGATAGGTTGTCCATACAATCTTAAGTGTAATAAAACAATCCAACACATTGAATCCTAAGCAATTAGTAGAAGGAAGAAGAGCCAAGATTTTATAATAACACATTTGGAGTGCTGAGTAGTAGTGTGTCCAAACAATACTATCAATCTTTTGTCAACCCAATTGAAATAATTTGCAGTAATATATGATCATCCCCCATCCCTTCAATACACATTATTACTCCAGTTTTTCCTTTTTTTTTTCTTAACACACTAAGACTTGAGGCCTTCTAGATTCCACAGCATTATCCTAGAAATCCACAGGATGCCTGAATGAACAGCATTTTATATGGATTAATGTCATTATAATGCACACCCTAGCATAAATCCAAATGGAACCAAGGCCTATTTTCAACACTCTTTGTGTGCAGACTATTTAAAATTGTAGAAGTGACACAATTATCCCTCCCTAACTTTTCTGTTGATGCAAAGACAGCAGTCACCCTCTTATAGGGGTACACATTAATCTATGACTTTATATTTTGCACAAAACAAATACTGCCTTATAAGTTTTGCTCCATATATACATAAACATACATATACCCATATATATATTAACATACAATGCTGCACATGTATACATACATATATGCATACACACACAAGTATATGTATGCACAAATATATTTAAAGAGAGCAAGAGCGAGAGGGGCAGATGGAGAGAAAGAGAATCTCAAGCAGACTCCACACTGAGCACAGAGCCTGATGCAGGGCTGGATCCCAGGATCCTGAGATCACAACTTGAGCTGAAACCAAGAGTCAGACGTTCGACTGACTGAGCCACCCAGGCGCCCCTTTGCAATGTATTATGATATGCATCAAAATCAGAATTTAGGTTCGTTCCCTATTGACATCACAAACGGAGACTAGCCTTGAAAACTCCCTGAGCAGACAAAACAAGTTTAGTCATATAAACAATGCTTAATTTACCTTATTTTGCAAGGCTAACTTGACCTGTGTTATTTCTTGCTTAGGCCTCTGAAAATCATAAGCAAAGCTTGAAATTTATAAAGGTTATAAATAAATAAATAAATAAATAAATAAATAAATAAATAAATAAATAAATAAATTTATAAATAAATCACACTGACTGATTCCCTATCATTTAAGAAAAACTCTACTATTAGACCCCCTTTCTGTGAAGAATAAACAATCACTACTTTCTTACTTTACTAACTGCTTTATAACAAGATATCCCTGAGTCTCATTCCATGTTTTGGCTTGAACGCTCCTCTTTACTGTGTGTACCCTAAACTTTTACCCATTACCGCTTAGGTGATTGATTGGCTCTACTTCTGTTATTTCTAAACTTTTGATGCTCCACACAAAGATTTCTCAACAGGATTTTGTACACAATATGGTTTTTGTTATCTATCCATGATTTAGAATGATCTGATTATCACTCTCTTGAAAACTTTACTGATTACCAAACCAAATAAAGATGAATTTCACAAACTTTGGTTTTATTAGATGTCATAAAAGCCAAAGATAGAATTTGAAACTGGAATAAAGAAAGGTCTTCTCATCTAGGAATACGGAATCTTTGTACTTTTGAATTCCATCTGCCCTTGTTACTTCCAGCTAGAATCACCATATTTTATTTCTGACAATACATTTTGGTAAAGCAGAAAAAGACTAAAGTCATAAAGGGGTATTATCACTTCACAAGGAAGGGATAAGCAGCAGGAACAGATGAAATTCAAATCAGCCAAGATCCTGTTTCCATGATAATGTATTTCTCTAGCTTTGAAATCACATCAGAATTGCTTCTGTACGGAGTGGTTTTCAAAGTCATCTTTGAGACATCATTGAGACTTTTTAAATAGATAGCATCTAGTAGAGTTAGACCCCTAAGAAAGGAGACTTCTGCATCAGAGAGCGAAAATCCATTCTTCCCATTTCCAGGGGGATGAAAACCACAAGTAGAGTGTCTTGAAATATTTTTTTTTCTTCTTCTTCTTCAGATTCATTACAATTTTCTAATTAAGGCTTGGTGTCCTATGTAATTAAGGCAGGTTCCTTTGTCAAAAGCTACCAATTCCTCTTCATTCTATCACATTTTGCACTAGGACCTATTAAATAATGAATAGAGATATATGCTAGTGTCATCAAAAAGACAGAATGGAGAGCAAGTAGATGGCATATCCTAATAGATTGGGCAGTTGAAGAGCTTCAGAGAAACTCAGAAAGCAATAATTTACCCTCACATGTGCCTAATTATCTTTTGCAGCTGATGGTTACAATCCTTGGAGTAAAGTGAAAGTGCAGTTGTTTGTCTATTAATTTAGTATTTTAATGCTCTAATACTTGGATCTGTAATTTCCTGTTCCACTCTGTGACAGTTGTCTGTCCACTGACTAGTACGACATTGTTATACATTTGAGTGAACACCATTTGTTTTTAATTTGGGTCTCTTTGTAATGAGGTCATATAAAAGCCATCATCATTAGGAATTATTTTTACAATGTGTGAGTACAGAGAAGCCCGTCCCCTCCCTCCTAGCCTCCTTCATGTCAGCAAGCAGGGCCTAATGGTGCAAATATCATATTAGCATCAGGAAAGGGGATGCAGAATGACTCTTAAACAGTTTATCGCCCTGCACTGTTCATCTGAATCTATAACTTGTCGAAGGTGGAGAGGGTCATGGTCCTTAAAGTCAGTGAAGGTCCACTAGGTTCTCTGATGAGGACCCATAAATATCAAGATATTGATCATTTTCAGGATAGGAAAAGGTACATGGGGACAGACCCTTGTATTCCATAAACACATATTTCTTAGTGATATCAACAGCCTTAAGAATAAGGTCAGCAATCACAACAGAAGTTCACATGACATGAACATGTAGTAGAACCAGGCACTTTGCTAAGTGTTTTACGTGTGTAACATTACATCATTCTTAAAACCATTATTGGCAACCCCCTCTTGGTTACTTGTTGCTCTTGTAAAACAAACACACAACAAACAAAAATCACAAGTTATTGGCTTAAAAAAAATACACCTTTATTATCTTACAGTTTTCAAGGTCAGAGATCCCACATGTGTCTCCCTGGGCTAAAATCAAGGTGTTGGCAGGGGTGCCTTCCTCTCTGGGGGCTCTAGCGGACAATCCGTTCTCTTGCCTAGGGCAGTTTTAGAGAGCAGGGGTTTCCTTTGCTTGTGGCCTCCTTCCATGTGACCTGATATATTTACAGGTTCTGGGATTAGGACCTGGACATCTTTAGAGGGTCATTATCCTGCCGACCACACCCTCCAATCTCAAGGAAAGTGAGAATTTCAGATTACAATTTAAAAAAATGATCATTGGGCAGCCCGGGTGGCTCAGCAGTTTAGTGCCACCTTCAGTCCTGGGCATGATCCTGGAGACCCAGGATCGAGTCCCACTTCGGGCTCCTGCATGGAGCCTGCTTCTCCCTCTGCCTGTGTCTCTGCCCTCTCTGTGTGTGTCTCTCATGAATAAATAAATAAAATCTTAAAAAAAAAATCACATTTTTGCCTGTCACCATCCCTTCCTTGTTTCAATCCTTTCAAGCTCCTTGTTACTGGTATGAAAACAAAATCCTCCAACATGACCTTCAAGACCCAGCAGAGCCTACTCCCCCGCCCCTTATTTTTCCCTATCATTCCCACTGTCTTTCCTCTAGCTGCACTAGCCTTGCTCTGGACCTGTGACCTAACATACACATTCCTGTTTTCCAAGCTCAGTACCTGCTGTCTTCCATCTGGAATGCTCATCCAACACAGCTTTGCATAATTAACTTCTATTTATTCTTCTGCCTATGCCAAGCATCGCTTCCTCAGGGAAGCCTGCACTAACTCCAAATCTTCCTCCTGTTAATTAATTAACTTATTTATTAATTTAGTTATATACATATATTTCTTTTGTGCTCACCTTGTGCCAAACACTCCTCCCAGTGCTGAGGATACAGCAGGGAACAAAACAGACAAAGCTCTGGCATTTGTGAAACTTATGTTCTGGGGATGGGAGACAGATGATACACAATAAGCAAACCCTCCATATGTCCGGCAGACCAAATACTAGAGAGAAAACTAAATCAGACCAGGAGATGAGAGAAATGAGCGTGGGAGCTACGTTAGCCAAAGAGGTCAGGGAAGGATTCTATAACGGATGACATTTGAGGAACCATGGGAATGGGGAGGGGATAGTGAGTCTTGTGGATTTTCGAGGGAAGAGCATTCCAGGAAGAGGTATGTGTGAAGACCCAATAGAGGAGGAGCACCTATGACATACTGGTCCCAGAATTCTACGTCACTGTCCTGTAAGGGTGTCAATTTTCCATTTCATTGTCATCATTTGACCTCTGTCTCTTCAACTAGACTTCAAATCCATGAGAGAAGATACTTTTTCTGCTTTTACTTAACCATCTTAATCATACTGCTTGTCATACTGTTGACCCTCATAAATGTTTGTTGGATGAACAGATAAAGGACTCCATCTTACGACAAAGTGTCATTCTGATCTCTAATGTTAATTTATGAGGACATGGAGGATTACAATTTGTAATAACTTTCCAAGGTCATATAAATAATCAATAGCAAAGCCATGCCCTAAACCTAAGACTATCTGATACCATAGTTTATGTTCTTAACCATTCTATCTATTATCTACTAATTTTTTTTTTTTTTGGAGATGCTTAATGTCAATTCTCTCTCGATAAGGAAAATGACTTAGAATAGACAGACAAGTAGTGTTATCAATGACAGCGTGTTTTAACAGGAACAGAGACATATCTGCTTAGAGCCTTGGTCTCATAAAACACTGAGATTAATGGCCACCTTAAAAGTGTATTTAAAGAAGACGACATTGCATAGGATGATAAACATGAAAACAACAAGGAAATGGTAAAATATTTCTGGGGCCAATACCGTATTATACATGGAATGAATAAGTAGAAAATCTGCTAATGTGTTTATGGTCTTGATAAAAGTTTCATGATGTTACACAGAAAGTGAGTGTTACAGCGTCCACTTGTGTTCATGGCAGGTTATTCTTTTTCAGCTCACATCCCTATCAGGAAAGGGCTCTTCCCTCTAAAAGGGGTGGATTATCTTTTATCCCATAGCACGGTGGGGAGGAAAGGTAGACCATCTATCAAGAAATGGAAGTTGAGTGGTTTTCAACAGAGAGCATGAGAGATGGAGACAGGAATTCAAAATATATTTTGGGGGGCATTTGGGTGGCTCAGTTGGTTAAGCATCTGCCTTCAGTACAGGTCGTGATCTCAGGGTCCTGGGATGGAGCCCTGTTTTGGGCTCCCTGCTCTGTGGGGTGTCTGCTTCTCCCCCCACCCCGCCATGTTCTCTCTGACTCTGCTCTCTCTCTTAAATAAATAGGTAAATAAATAAATAATCTTAAAAAAACAAAGAATATTTTGGAAGGCAAATGTGCAATGTGTATTGGTATGAGTAGACTATGAAATACTTTGATAGATGTTGTGATGTAAAGTGGACCTTGAAAGACATTGAATACTGTTTAAACATATGAATAAGGGCCATGATTAAAATAATAAATGAATTAGCATGGAATAACTTCTGGTTGGAACAGATAGCAGAGGACACTTTGGACAATGTAAGCTGAAAGAAGCCAGCCTAAGAGAGACTATTTTAGAATATATTTTTACTAAAAGTTTCCCATAATTTTTACCAGGAAGGAAATTTATGTTTACATTAGAAATATAATAAATATCACTTATGTTTATTGTATATAATTTTGCTTACATTAACTCCATTTAAATTATATGTGGTTCTCATTGCATTGTATGGAGTTTGAGTCATTCTCGATTAAGCTTATTGTTGTTCCTGGAAGAAAAGTTTAATTCAAGGTATTATAAACACTGACATTATTAATCAAAATAAATGCTTATTTAAAATATATATTTTAGTTAAGCAATTTAAAAAGGCAATATATGCACATAGTACAAAACTCAAAATTGTAGTGATGTAAAGTGAAAAATGAGTTCCCTTCCGATATCCTAAGCTATTCAGTTCATACTCCCAGAAGCAGCATTTTTAAATACGTCCTCCTACAGATAATGTATATGTAGGTGTATGTGTGTATACATATGTGTGTGTTGTACGTACATATGCATATATAACACACACACATATATATGCACACATGTTCTTGATGTTTTGCTTTAATTTAAAAATACTTTCCTATTTGCTATGGTACAGTGGGTCATATCCATTATATTCTGTGATTATTTTGTATCTATATGTAAATCTGAATGCACTCTGCACATTGGTTTTAAATGACTGAATTATCATTCGCAAGTTTTTCAGTTGATTTTCTTAGGCTTTCCACACAAACAGCCTCATCATTTGTATATGTGCTGCTGAAGCACGCACGGCAACCTCATCATTTGTAATAGTGATCATTGACATGCTCCTTTCCAATTTTTATAATTCTCATTCCTTTGTTAGATTTTGTTAGCTTTTACATCAAGACTACGCTAAATACTCCTGTTGATAAAGGAGACACAAAAATTGAACACCAATAAAAAATAAATTTATTATTAAAAAAAAAGGACACACTGGCTTAATCCTGACTCTAATATTTTAATGGGGATACTTCCAGTGAGTTCTACAAAGCATGATGTCATCCTTACTTGAAGAGCAGCACTATTGGTCTCTAAGAAGAAACAAGAACATTGTCTTCTTTTAAATACACAATAAATACATGATAGGGAGACAGACAGATACTTCATGTAACAGGGACTAAAATAGTGTGGCTCAGACTAGTCCTCAAGGAATTGTAGGCTATTTGGGCCCTTGGACTCCGGCCCCAGGGAATGGAGAGAGAGAGCCAGCCTGCGACCTGTTGAGGGGTCCAGGTGGTAGTCCCAGGCCAGGAGGCCACCTGGCTCTCCCAAGGCCACACATGGTTAGAGGATGAACACAAAAAGATGCCAGGGATCAAGGTGTAAGCATTATTATATATCTTATGATTCCCAATAATAATATGTGTATCTATATAATGATTATTTATTAGCATAGAACTGAACAAAGCAGTCTCATAGGAGTTATTTCTAATTTCCTCCGCTTTTATATTAATATGTCTGTTTTTACTTCTTATTTTGCGTTACTTGTGTTTCACTCCTTTTTTTTTTTTTTGACTAGGTTAGCTAATGGTTTATCATGTTCACAACTTTTCCCCCAAAGATCGGCTTTTGAATTTTCTATTTTGATTCACTAATATCTATGAAGCAGCATTTCTTTACATTTTTGTAGTTTATGGGTCTCCTGGTGAACATGATGAAAAATTACAGTCCTGTCTTCAGGAAGATACACGTGCTCACACATTCTTTAAAAGTTGCAGATTTTAGGGAGTTTATTTATACTCATTCATGGATCTTCGATTAGAAGGATCCATTCGTCATGGATCTTTTCAAGTATTGCCAAATAACAAATCAGTTAAGTTTGCAAGGTAAGGTTCAGCTCAGACCCGGATCTTTCTTGGCACATTTTAGAATGGAGGCCTGACTATTAACAGGTTTAGGATTCTCCTACTCCCGCTTCTACTACTACAACCACTGCTATGAAAACAGACTTCCATGATAGCTACTGTGTGCCAGGCACAGTGCCAGTCCTTTATTTATTATCACAAAAATCCTAGGAGGAAACTACTGTTATCATTGCCATTTTACAGATTATAAAATGAAGATATAAAGAGGTCTACGTTTTAGGGGAAACTTGTTTATAACCACACAACTAGCATTTATGAGAGCCAGAATGTAAACCCTGGCCCATCTAGCACTAAAGGTGATAGGGTTTCATCCAAGAAAACTCAGAATAAGCTCCATTCATTTTCAACACTCTCATTGCTGCCGCCCCATATTTTTTTCATCCCCTTCACATTGGCAGTGAGTCTCAGCTAGGCGCAATTCTGTACCCCAGGGAACATTTGGCAATGTCTGGAGATGTTTTCATTGTCTCATCTGCTGGGGGGTGGGGTGGGGGTGCTACTGGCATCTCATAAGTAGAGGCCAGAAATGCTGCCAAACATCCTATAATGCAGACAAGAACTCCAAACAACAAAGAATCATCCGGCCTAAATGTCCATAGTGCAGAGGCTGAGCATCTGCTTTAGGGAAACTGACAATGTCCGTTTGCCATTGTTTGGCAGCCAAATGGCAAAAAAAAAAAAAACAAACAAACAAACAAAAAAAAAAAAACCTCACAAAAAAACAGATGGACAAACAACCCAACAGGAACCCAGGACTTCTGTCTCAGTTATTTGTCATTGTCTCCCCATAAAATTCATGAAGCCCTAACCCCCAGGATTGCAGAATGTGACCACGTTTGGAGATAAGGCCTTTCAAGTCATATTTAAGATAAAATGAGGCCCTGAGGGGAGGCCATAATCCAGTCTGACCAAGTGTCCTTAACAGGAGAGGAAATTTGGACACACACAGACATCAAAGCCATACAGAGGTGAAGGCATGTGAAGAGGTTGCAAAAAGCTGGCCGCCTGCAAATGGAGGGAAAAATTCTGAGACAGTATCTTCCCTTTAGGAGAGGGGACCCGGCCACGCCTGTACCCTGATCCTGGACTCCCAGCCTCTAGAACCGTGACAAAATAAATCTCTGTTGTTTAAACCCCCTGGTCCGCTCTACTCCCTTAGGGTGGCCCTAGCTAATATACGACTTAAGGCTATAAACTATTTTCGAATAACTTGAACACTCCTAAAGCAATTTTTACATAGTCTATTGCTATGCTAATTAAAATGATTCAACTCTTCAGTAAACCTGGTGTTTCACTTCATTCACTATGCAGCGCTTTGTTAACTTAATTTCCTTTTTTGTAGCAAAATCCACTTTCTGCTCCCCATTTCAGGCTGCAAGAGACTCTGAAGGTCTTCAAAGCCCACGTCCAAGTGCCCTGCTCCAGTGACCTTGCTGTGTGACGCTGGGCCTGGGCCTTTTCTCCATATGCAAAAGACTCCTTGGTACTTGGATACTTTTTCAAAGCTGCTGTCTTTCAAAGGTTGACAAATCACTTACCTCAAAAGTTAAACCGTTCAAATGAAACCTCCTCAAAAATGCAAACTCTTGGCTTTGCGAATATGAGATGTAATGAAGCATCTTAAGCAATGCTTTTTTTTTTTTTTTGCATTTTCTCTGATATCATTCTGAAGCTGATTAACAAAATTAGCATTTCTCATTTCAACAGTTTGAAAACCAAAGGATGAGTGTGGTTCAAGCAAGAGAAAGACCTGGGCTTTAGCTTTAATGCCCTTTTCCTTCCATTGGGCTCTATTTCATGCTTTGCTAGAGGTCATTGTAGTTCAATAGCAAAAATACACGTGCACAAAAGTGCTTCCCTAATACTCTTCTTTATAGGTATAGTAGCGTCCTTTGTTCATATGATGAAACAAGCAAATTCACACACACACACACACACACACACACACACACACACACACACAGAGCCTGGCTCCTGAAACTCTTCTTTCCCATGACAACCTAACAACATGACTTCCCTGTCACCTTTTCATTCTATCCACTTCCTGTTGAGACTGTTCCTTGTAGATCATTTACGATGGATATGGGGTCTCTAAGCCCAGCCATGACACTATGAACACTCTAGAAATCAATCTGTGTCTCAGTTCCTTTCAATTCACTTTTCTGGGTAACAAACGTGCAGGAGCGCGCATGAGCAGGGGGTGAGCAGGGTCCTGTGCCATCTCCTATTTACACTGTGATGCTTGCAACTGTCCCAGTGGTTTTCTCAGGACTCATCACCTAAAAGTTCATGCATTACTAAGAAAAAATTTAAAAAAAAGTTACATTGCTCAGAGAATCTACAGCTGTTTTTGTACTTTTTCAGCAGAAAATAAATTCCATTGCATGTTTTTTTGTTTGTTTGTTTGTTTGTTTTCTGGCTAATCACACCCCACATCCCCTGTCTGCCCCCTGAATTAGCCAGGTGGATCACAGCAACCTCACTGACCTCAATTTTTACTACCTCCTTCTTAGCAGTTTGGGGTCTTCGGCTAGGACTTTCCCTTTGGTTTCAGGGATATGTTTTGTGTTCCACAATGACCAGGGAAGCAAGTGCTGTGGGAATAAAAGGTAGGGCCAAAGGATGCCAAACACCCCGCCATCTGCAGTGTGGTTCCCACACATAGAAGAAATGTCTAGTCCAAAATGATAATAGCACACCTGCTGAAAGCCATTGACAGATAGCAACACTCTATGTCACAGAGTTAGAGTCAGAAATATTGGCTTCCTCAAAGGCTCAAAGATAAAACATACCTTGACAAGACACTTTTTATTTTTTTTATTTTATTATTTAATTATTTTATTTATTTTATTTTTTTATTTTTTGAGCCTCAGAAACCTTAAATGTTTCACATTTGAAGCCTCTGAGAGTAAGGATGCATTATGTGCTGATGATGACATCTGGAGAATGACATTGAAAGGAACTTCAGTGCAGCGCTGTGGTTGGAAGTTTATGGTAGAGAATATATCTCCGGCAAAGTGCACGTCTGAGTTGAGAGAACAAACATCATTCACCATTTTTTCGGCAAGCATTCCTGGGCGTCTTTCCTATTCCATGCTATGCTAAGTTGCTCTGGGGGTACAGATAAATTACACTGGATCCTTGCCTCTGAGGAGCTCTGTTTTATTGAGTAAACTGGCTTAAAAAAATTATGTCTGCTCCAGTGGTTGACCTTATCAATGATTCTGACTCTTCAGGAGTCTTTGCTTTTATGTATTATTTGTTTGGTGGATGAGTTGGCCATTTGGATGGCAATTTGAATGGAGAAAGAGAGTTCCTGGTTTGGGGGTTTAATGAATTTAAATGCCTTCTCGGCTGGAGAAATAGACAATATGATTTCAGTGAAAGGCAAATTAAGGGCCTTAGGAGCCCTAAGGAGGAATTTTGTTCCTGCTTGGATTAATATGTTAAAAACCAATGTTTTGCAAGCAGTGCCTTTAATAGAATGGGTTGCTGCAAGACCATGGAATGAAGAGTTTGATGGATTTCTAAGGTTTGGGAAAAAGGAAGCACAGGGTGTAGAGATACTTGGGATGGGTGAAGAGGCTGGGACTCAGGAGCGTACAGTACAATAGGGGCTAGAATCAACCTGGCTCTTAGATGAGTCCTTGCGGCCTTGCTTATTTTTTACTCCCCACTTAGAGCATCTAACACAAACCTGAATATACAGAACAAGTTCCCTTCATCTTCTTCTGATACCAACACTCATTCACGTAATCAACCTACAAATCATACAAGAAAATTCAGGCTCAGGGAAAGAAGGCACAGGCTCAGTTACCACTGAGCATCAGCATCTCTCTGGGTCTTATATATTCGGCGTCTCCTTCTTAACTGCATCAGACCATTGGTTGTTTCCTCACCTCCTGCCTTGTGTCTTAGTTCCTTTTCACAGCCAAACCTCTCAAGAATTCTAAGCAAAGTATTACTTTATATCCATTTTCTAATTTCATGCATTTGAGTCTCTTGCCCATTACTCATTCCAAAGAATTCTCATCAAAGTCATCAGTGGCCTCCATATCACGATATGCTATGGATTTGTCTTTAGTCCTCCTCTTACTTCACTTCTCAGGACCAACACGGTGCTACCGGCTGTTCTCTCCTCTTGAAACATTGGCTTCATTAAACTTCTGATTAATCCTGGCTACCACTTTTTATCTCTTTCCTGGGCACCTCTTCTTCCTGGAGATCATTAAATATCAGAGTTCCTATGGTTCAGCCTCATGCCATTCTATTTTATTTATTTTTTGTTAAATATTCTCTGTGTAAGCAATTGCATTATAGTATATCAGCTGACCACTTACTTGCCAATGGCTCTTAAAATTGTATCTCTATACCCGGAAGTTATCCATCAGATTCGAACCCCTATGCAAGCAACTATCTACCTAGATGATATTTAGGAACCTAAAGAAAGGATACTTTAAATTCAGTCTGTCTGGGCAGCCTGGGTGGCTCAATGGTTTAGCGTCACCTTCAGCCCAGGGCATGATCCTGGAGACCCGGGATCGAGTCCCACATCGGGCTCCCTGCATGGAGTCTGCTTCTCCCTCTACCTGTGTCTCTGCCTCTCTCTGTGTGTCTCTCATGAATGAATAAATAAAATCAAAAAAATAAAATAAATAAATTCAGTCTGTCCAAAACTCCAGCATGATCTGCCCACATATCCCTCAGAAAACTCAGGCCACATATGTATTCACCATTTAAATGAGTACATACACCATCCATCCATTTTTGTGAACCATCCCCAATATAAGCCTTTTCTTTAGTCTATGGCCTACCCTATCCAATTCATCACCTATTTATGTTCATATTCTAGTTTCTGTAAACTTAGTTAATATTTCTATTATCTTCCGTATCAGTTGATAAGGCTAATTCCAAGTGATGATTACCCCTTATCTGGACTTCCCAAATGAACTATTCCCTAATTGAATTCCCTATATTTACTTTCTGCACAAGGTTTAAATAGAAATATATAAAAAATAAATTTATATATACAAATATATATATATGTTTTTCCTTATTCTATATTATTTTAAGACATATAAAGAGATTTATTATAGAGGAGGTGCCTGTGTGGCTCAGTTGGTTAAGTAGCTGCCTTCAGCTCAGGTCATGATCCTGAGGTCCTGGGGTTAAGCCCCACATGGGCCTGGGGCATCCCTGCTCAGCAGGAGTCTGCTCCCTTCTCTCCTTCTAATCCTCCCCCCATTCAGGCTCTTGCTTGTGCTCTCTTTTTCTCAATTGAATAAATAAAAATCTTAAAAAAAAAAAAAAAAGAAAAAGAGGGAGAGACTTGTGTTAAGGAGTTGGCTCATGTGATTATAGAAGCTGAGAAGTCCCAAGATCTCACGTGGCAGGCGAGAGACCAAGGAGAGCCAGTGATGTAGTTCTAATCCCTAGTCGAAGGCCTGAGAACCAACCCATAGAGTCAGTGATAAAAGTTTCAGTCTCAGGGCAGGAGAAGACCAATGTCTCAGCTCAATCCTTCAGGCAGGGGAGGTTTCCTCTCAGTAAGGTTTTTTTCTTTGTTTTATTCAGGTCTTCAAAGGATTGATGAGGAGAGGGCTGCACATATTTGGGAGGGGAATCTGCTTTATTCTGTCTACTAGTTCAAATGTTCATCTCATTTAAATACACCCTCACAGAAGCATCCAGGATCATGGTTGACCAAATGTCTGGACATCCTGTGGTCAGGGCAAGTTGACATATAAAATTACCCATTCCAAAAATTTAAAAAAATAATAAAAAATAAAAATAAAAAAAATTACCCATCCCACTCATATACCTCACCATCCATATGTACCAGCGACCAGAGTTATTTTCCCCAAAAAATGCACCTGCGTAACAGAGCCTACAAAGCACTACATGACTTGCTCCCTACGTAACTACTTAACCTTGCTTCATACTGCTTTCCCCGCTGGTTTCCACATTTCACTTCCCCTGGTTGTTTACAGGGCCTCCAGCAGCCTTCTCCATGCTGGTTTGTCCTGCTGCGGTGATTTCTTACCCCCTCTTCTGCTAAGTGATTTCTCTGCATCTTTCAAATCTCAGCTCCAATGCAATTTCCGTGGGGAGGACTTCCATGAGTACTCAGACTACGTTGTATATCCCTGTTACGTGTTTTACAACACCTTTCACTTTACCTTCATATATTTTACCTTAGTGATGATTTTCTGGTTATTTAAATGTTGCTAGTCCAGGAGACCATAAGTCATGATGAATTTTGCGTCAAGCTTTTAGAGGATTAAACAAGAAAATGGATGGAAATCATTTAACACACTACCTACAATGTGCCAGAAGCCTGTGATGAGGTGTTTTACCTTGAGAAAGCGATTGACCAGATTCCTCATCTGATATGTGGTGGTGGTGGTGGCGGGGGGGGGGGGGGGGCTAGGGAACATAATAAACAGCATTAGCTTTCCTGTTGCTGACCTTGGGCATTGAAACTGATGTTGAAGTTGGTTACACATGGATTTCTAAAAAAGACAATATGGCCCTAGATCTCCTTATGAAGACAGCAAGCTGACCAGTTTCCCAGACTCTACTGCAGATATATCACATTATATCAAGCGCTCAGCAAGATACACTTGTTAGCTTCCACATGGAAAACCGAGTCACATTTTCACATAGCACTGGACTGGTGAGCACTGTCCGGAACGCCTTTTCAGGTATGACGAAGAGCCAGTTTTTGGTCAGCCGCCATACATTAAAATAATACATTAGAAAAGAGCACCATGGTTCTGCTTTCTTTCATACTTAGGTGATTCCATTTTTAAACCATCATCTTCCTCAGGTACGTGTTGTGATGATTCGTAAAGAAATTCCATCCTTGGTATTGGAGAAGACCTTTACAAACTAGGAGTGCAGGGCATCTGGGTGCCTTGGCCGTTGAGCATCTACCTTTGGCTCAGGTTGTGATCCCGGGGTCCCAGGATTGAGTCCTGCATTGGGCTCCCCATGGGGAGCCTTGTCTCCCTCTGTCTCTCCCTCTCCCTATATCTCTGCATCTCTCTCTGTGTCTCTTGTGAATCAATAAATAAAATCTTAAAATAAAAAAAACAAAACTGGGACTGGGAGTTCTTTACCATTTTGTGGATTTCCATACCTGACGACTTTATTACATTTTCATATGTGCAACCAATAAGGTACTTAGATGTGCAGTGACCGAGCTAATAATGACAAATCATATTCATTTTAGGACTTCTCTAGGGCATATAGAGACTTTTACAACTGGTGATTGATCCGAGGGTTGCCTATCCTCTGTAGTTTTGGGGAAGGAAGCACAAAGACCACAGTGGAAGGCTACGACTCCGAGGAAGACACTGGCTTTATAATTTGGCCCATGGAGAAATGTTAACAATCGTATTGCACGGCTTGGCTGGTCATGCTGTGTAGCACACACAATGATCTCAAGTAAAATTTCTAGGAGAACCTAATTATGGCATAATCACTTAGTGTGAGACATTTCTTTCTTTCCAGTAAGGTTTTCAGGTAGAATCAATTCCTCAACCCACTCATCTGGCAAACCAAAGACTTTGACTCAAAACACAATTTCCTCACATAATCAACAAAACTATAATGATTTAGGGTACCTAACGTGACTGCTACAATTTATAAATATCTGAAAGACTCCAATGGTGTAGACGAGGCATTTATGTAGTACAATCAAGTTGTCACTGGTTCCTTCCTCCTCTTTGTGCTCTTTTATGAGCAAGATAGAATTAAGTAAGTTATCATTTAGAAACGACAAAACTGGGCAGCCCGGGTGGCTCAGTGGTTTAGCGCTTCAGCCTTCAGCCTTGGGGCATGATCCTGGAGACCCGGGGTCGAGGCCCACATCGGGCTCCCTGCGTAGAGCCTGCTTCTCCCTCTGCCTGTGTCTCTGCCTCTCTCTCTGTGTCTCTCATGAATGAATAAATAAAGTCCTTAAAAAAAAAAAAAAGAAACGACAAAACTAAAACAATTATACCATTTCCAATACTTTTCTGCATTCTAAAATCATTCTTTAGGCTATGATAAGATTAACAGTATTCACATGTGTTTGCAGAGCAGACCCTGGTCTCAAGAGTGAAATGTTCTATTCCATTCATAACAATCCAAGACTCATCTTCCTAGTTTGGAACAAAAATGAATGAAAATATGGGACCACCAAAGGTGAGTCATTCCTTCTTTCCAATAGGCAAAAACTATTTTAATGCGGAAATAACTTTTTTCTACTATTTTGTCTGACTTTTAATAGGTTTTACAGTCTTCAAATCAAGTTTGTTGAAGTGTAATTTTATTTTTGAAGTATAATTTTAAATTAAAATATGCCATGCTGTGTATTTGCATGTACAGTTTGATACATTTTGAAAAGTGCATGCATCCATGTAACTGCTACCACAATCAAGATATAGAGCATGTTCTTTACTCCAAAAGTAAATAACCATAATGTTCTCTCATGTATCTTTGCAGATGATTACCTACTCCATCCCTGGTCCCAGATAACTACTGATTTGCTGGTTTCTGTCACTAAGATTATATTTAATTTTCCTCTAATTTCATATAACCACAATCAGACACTTTGCATCATTTTGTGCCTGGTTTCTTTCATTCAGCATGGTAATTCTGAGATGGATTCATACTGGTGCATGCAGTAAGTCCGTTCCTTTTATTGATGAATAGCTTTCCACTGTAAGACTATATAGCGGTCTGTTTCCTCATTTACCCATTGATGGATATTTGGACTATTCCCAGTTGAAGGCTATTAGAAAGTTGCTATGAATGTTTATGTAAGTCTTTCTGTTGACATATGCTTTCATTTTTCTTGTATAAATATGCTTTCATTTTTCTTGTATAAATACCTAGGTTTGACATTTCTGGGTCATATGGCAAATAGAAGTTTAACTTTACAAGAAACTGCCTCATTTTCTTTTAAAATGGTCAAACCATTTTATATGTACATCAACATTGCTCCACATTCTCATGAACATTTGATATTATCAGTACTTATTTTTAAATTTTTGTCTTCCTACTGGGTATGTAGTACTATTTCTTTTCTTTCTGGGTTTTAATTTTCATATTGCATTTTTTTAAGAGAGATTGAGAGAGTAGAGGCAGGGCAGAGAGAGAAAAAGAGAGAGAAAGAGAGAATCTTAAGCAGGTTTCATGCCCAGTGTCTGACTCTGGGCTTGATCTCATGACTCTGACATCATGGCCTTAGCTGAAATCAGGGGTCAGATGCTTAATGTACTGAGCCACCCAGGCACCCCTTAATTTGCATATTCCTAATGATTAATAATGCTGAGCAGGTTTTTTTTTTTTCCATAAGTCTCTTGGCCATCTTATTTAATCAAGTATCTGTTCAAATTCTTTGCCTATTTTTTTTTTCTCATTGAACTGTTTGCCACCTTATTTTTGAGTTCTAAGAGTTCTTTATACATGCTAGGTACAAGTCTTTCTGAGGCTTGTTTTTATAAGATCTCTTTTTCAAATTTAGTGTATCCTTTATGGGGAGTGTATTAAGCCCTACCACTAAGGAACAACCTTCTAATGTCTATACAGACTATACAAGGTGTGAGAGACTCTCCACATAGGCCTCTAGACCTGTTTGTGCTCTGGGAATTATTCAGCCTATGACCTCTGGTCAATCTTTGCCTGGCTTCATGCAGTTTCAGTCTGTTCGTGTTGGCTTGATATCCTACAACAGATGTGAGGCTACTCTGCCACAGATTTCTGGAACTCCTTCTCTGAAAAATTCTCTCCTTTCTGTTTTCACCCTACTAAGTCAAGCAACCTCATCTTTTTCTCCTCAACTCAGTAAGGCTGATGTGTTCTATTTATAAAACCATCCCCAAAGTGAATCCAAATTGCTCATAGGCGTTATCTCATTCTCCTGTCTCATGGACCACAATCCTGCGTTTCCTGTTTTACAAAATCTGTAAACAGCTGTTTCATAATTTTTGTTCAATTCTCTAATTGTTTATGGTAGGAAGAAAAATCCATTCCAATTATTTCATTATGGCTGAAGCAGAAACCTCAATATTCTTCTTAAAATCAGTTTAACCACACAGATGGAATGGGAGACATATGCACATTTCATTTAGGAATGTCAAAGATATTTTATTCTAAGATGATACAGTTAAAGAAAAGAAGATGAAGAGGTAAATGTGTCAGAGTCTATATGTGTATGTAAATATATTCTGCAGTATGTTCTGGGTCTAGCAAATATTAAAATATCAAAAATATAAGAAATTAAACATGTTTATTGAGCAAGCAAGAGTTTGATCCTGTGACTTCCTACAATAGGAAAGGAAGAGACACCATAATGTTAACTTGCTCCCTTGCACACATGTGACTCATGAGAATATTCTTTGCTAGTTTTGGGAATCCAGATTTGACAAATCTTACTCTGGGCTGCTCCTCTGCTGCAGTATATGCAAACATGGGTAAAACAAGTCTAATGTATTTTTTTTAATTTTTATTTATTTATGATAGTCACAGAGAGAGAAAGAGAGAGAGGCAGAGGGAGAAGCAGGCTCCATGCACCGGGAGCCCGACGTGGGACTCGATCCCAGGTCTCCAGGATCGCGCCCTGGGCCAAAGGCAGGCGCCAAACCGCTGCGCCACCCAGGGATCCCAAGTCTAATGTATTTTTAAGAAAAAGGAGATGTTTGTTTGAATTACATATATAATTCAGGACCATCAGTCTTTGCCAAAGAAGGGGATATGAGAGGTAAATTTGCTTGGCTACCTGTTGCATACCTGTAATCTAAAATGCAGATTTCTTTTTTTTTACGCTGGTTCAGCCTCTGTTTTATGTTGTTTTTCCTCCCTTACTTCCTCTCATGGTTGGATCTTCTACACTAACTTATTTTGAAGCTCATTCCTGATCTCCTACTAAACTTCGTATTTTTGAGGTAAGATAATGAGTTTGTTTCTATGCAGACTTAACTCCCAGGTAAATATTATTTAATCTCACAAAATTTTGCATATTAACAAGGTAAAAGACTTGGCTCAAAAACAAGGAAAGACACTTGTGAAAGTAAGGCCATCTGAAAACTCTCTGAAAGCCATGCCTTCAAAAAAAAATATATATATGTATTTGAAGACAGAGAGCAATATATATATATATATATATATATATATATATATATATATATATAATGTGTACTTAGATGTTGATGTGTGTTGGGTCTCTTCCAAGTGCCTCTACAACAGGGGTGAGAGCCAGCAAGTGCTGCTTATATTTAAACCCATTCCATCTGTTCCCTGGCTCCTAGAATGAGTTGTGCAAACCAGTACATATAGAGGTAATTTAACAGAAATGTATGTGAACTGTACAAGAATAACCATTTAGAAAATAGCAATGAAATTTTAAAAATTGAATTAAAAATATTCAAAACAAAATAGTATCTGGAAAATAATATATGTACAAATAAATGCACAAAAGTCATAGGAAGAATTTATAAAACCTTTTGAAGACAACAAAGATAATAAAAACTTAACTTGTGGGAAATATTATTGTTACTACTTAGGAACTCAGAAATTGAATGAAAATAATTTTTTAACTTGGTAAAATGATTTGGAGTTATTTTGTACAGATGGACAGTAAATCATGGACTTGCTCAATAATACATGGACTTCCCTTATACATTTCACTTGCATTACTTTCATAGTTCATTAATGGAAAAACAAAGAAAGCAATGAAAAGAGCAATTTAAAATGTTATTGTATTTGTTCAACTCTTAGTCTGATTTATACAGTCCAAGATATTTTCAAGTACATGATATTAAGTTTATTGCTAAATTCAAGGGAGTTCTAAAGATTTATATTTCTCTTGGTCACATTAAAACAAAAGTTCATGGAGGGTATTATTACACAGAGTTACAAATGTAGAAATAGGAAGCTTCCTTGGAATTAAGGCTGAGTAGAGTCTACTGCTCTGAAACTTCCCAACACAGTTAAGATATACTGGTTTCTGGTAAAGTAAGGCAGTTTGTAAAAATATCATGGATATTTACGTGGAGACAATGACAGATTCTGTTACAATGGGTGGACGAGGAGGGCGACATTGTCGAGTGGCTACTTTTGGGTGATCATTAGCTAAAGTGCATGGAATCTGAAATTATATTCATTCAGGAATCATTCCACGACTGCTGTGTACCCTTGTGATGGTTACATGTAAATGGCTATTTTCAATTAAATATAAACGTGTATTTATATAATATATATGATGGTATATAAAGGCGCAGCAAGAGAAATCAAAT
This sequence comes from Nyctereutes procyonoides, assembly GCF_905146905.1. NCBI lineage: Eukaryota > Metazoa > Chordata > Mammalia > Carnivora > Canidae > Nyctereutes > Nyctereutes procyonoides. Next base: position 28,015,834 of record NW_026575134.1, on the reverse strand, counting down.
GGAGATTGTCTGGTGTAGCAGAAGACCCAGGCAGGGGAGACAAGGCAAAGCGGGTTCTAGACATTATCATCTCAACTATTTACTAACATCGCTACTTTTAGTAAGTCACTAATATGTCCCAAAGCTTCTTTCTTTTCCTCAAAAATGAATTAGTTGGTTTTAATTATTTTTCAATCTCTTTAGGTTACAGTGAAAATCAAATCAGATTATGTATGTAATTTGATAAAGAGGTGTGTTTGTATCATATAAATTCATATATAAAATATATATGTATATATTGAAAGGGTTATTATTTTATCATACTTATTATTCAAGTATTTCCAAGGCTTCAAGTTCTTAAAACTGAGGGCTCTCAAATTTTTAAGATTGACTCAAGATGTCAATCAAATAGAATGCTATGATCAAATGCAATGTGTCAATCAGAAAAAAGTCTAGATGATAACTTATAGTTAAGAGGCAAAGGCTATTTTGCTTTCTTTCCACCTCCTCCCACCTTCTACCTTAGAGCTATAATGGCATCAGTTGCTTGTGCAACACTTGACTGAGAAAATAATATTTTCTAAATTATAAATGGTTATATATATCAATATATCATGGCAATAACATAGACATCAATAGAATGTGATGAAAAGAGTGTAGGTCTAAGAGTCAAGCAATGCGGCATTGATCTTTATTAGCAAAATGGCTCGATTTCTTCATCTGTAAAATAAAGCTTACACAGGATCCCTTCCTTAGGTCCATATCCAGTTCTAACATGCTGACTCTGAAAAAGCTCAAAACATAGACATCCATCAAATAAAAGGTATCTCGAGTATGTTTTGGCAAGAGATGTGGTATTTGATTACATAAAAATTATTTTCTGCTTCTCAGTAACTACTAGTATAAGATACCTTTTTATTATCATCCTAGAAGTGTCAATGTTTTGAATGCATTTATGGCACTGCAGATTTCTTTGTGGACTCACATATATAAGAATAAAAAGAAAATTCAGAAACATATAACAGTAAGCGGATGCGCTCATTTTATACACTACATTCCGTTTTTCTCATTTAATTTCTAAGATGACAAAGCAAGAATAGAAAAGATCTTGCGAAGGGCAAGAGATGTGATTACTATAAAGCAATTTCCTAACAAGAGAGTTTCAGAGGACGAGAGCTATTTAATATGAAAAGGAGAAGATACCAAGCAAGATAATAGAGCTACATTAATGATGAATGGCATACAGGAGGGTAAGTGTTTCTGTTTGACCTACTTTAAATATATGAAATAGATAAAAAGGGTCATCACCAAAGTCCTGTTCCTAAACACCATTATAACAAATGGCATTCAGAGACTGTTCTTTGAAACTGACCCTCATATACATTTCTTATAATGTGTAATAGAGTAAAAGAACACTCCGTGAAATCAGAGAGCTACAAATTGAAAATTGATTAGAGGCTTTTTTTTTTTCAATATAAGGAAGACTAATGAACATGCAGATTGCCAGTAAAATTTCATGGAAGTAGAAAGGTTTAGAGAGTGGAAAGGGAAAGAAGAAGGGGAAAAGGGGAGACAGTGAAAGATACAGAGAGTTTGTAAAATGAATATATATATATATATATATATATATACACACACACACATATATACATATATACATGACAAATATAAATACAATTATATATGTATATATGTAATTTTATATATCTATATAATATATAAAATTATATATATATAATATATAAAATAGGATCAACCAACTGCCAGTTGATCACCAACTCATAATGGGTTCAGGAAACACCCCGAGCCTTCACTCTAGAACGACCGACTAGAGCATGACATTCTGCATTCTCCAATTTAGTTTGGGATGGCTTCTTGACCTTTTTCAGATTTGGGCAGCTTTCCAAATAATAGAACCTCACCTTTAGCATAAGGATATCTTTTCAGAGTTGGTATAATATTCCCTATATTTAGAAACAGAAAGGTTAACCACTAATGGATATGACTTTTCAGCACAGCAAACTATCTTAAGATATTTAGCTTTTCACTTCTTGCCAATATTCCAATTTATGGATTTTGTCCTTCATGTCTTTCACTCTAGTCTATTGGACCCTAATCATTGCAGGTGGAAATCTTATATTGAGAAAGTAGTTCTCTCTATGCCAAAAGAGCTGTAACTCTTAGCTCACACCTACATGCACCCAAATGCAGAGTAAATAAAGTCAAGTTTTTGTAGAGATTGCTGTAAGTCAGGAAAGTGAGACGGCAGGTTTTCTATATGGTCATAGACAAAGCCATCACTTAAGGTTTACAGTGGAATACAAAAATGCCATTTACAATTTGAAACAAAAGAACCATTAGCTTTCTGCCCCCTTCATTGCATTATTGATTTACAATCCTTTACTTTCATTTATTCCAGCCAAAAGCCTGCGTGCCTAACCATTTTTTATTCTTTAAAATGGGCATTACTGATTTCGCTTCCAAACAACAGCCTCTCAACCCTTTCTTCCTGCTGTCAGCTTTTCAATTTGTTTCATTAATAAACACTTTCATTTCCCTTAATTATATTTTTGGCATATTTACTCGCAACACCTTTTACCACACAGCAATAACATGTTGTCAGGTCCTCTATTTTAAGGTCCAATCCCTGGGAGTACTGACTACTGCCCCCTGGCGCAGCTTTGACTGCGTGTGGCTGTATTTACGCCCACTTCTGCCCCAAGCTCTGGGGGCTCTCAATGCAGTTGGAAGAGAATGACTGTGACATTACCTGTGCCCTTCTCTGGCTCACGCCTCACCCCCACCAACCACAGTTTTGTTTTTAAATCATAGCATCTTTAGGGGCACCTGGGTGGCTCAGAGGTTGAGCATCTGCCTTCAGCTCAGGGTGTGACCCTGGGGTCCCTGGATGGAGTCCTGCATCGGGCTCTCTGCATGGAGCCCGCTTCTCCTCTGCCTGGGTCTCTACCTCTCTCTCTGTATCTCTCTTGAATAAATAAATAAAATCTTAAAAAAAAAAACAAACAAACAGATCATAGCATCTTTATTAGCGGTAGCAAAATGACTTGAATAAGACTACCATGCCCAAGTGAATCTAATGTTACCAAGTTCAATCTCAAACTTTGTCTTCTTGTAGGGTATCTTGTCACAATCAGTAAATTGTCACAAGCTTCAGTTCAAGAAGACTGAGTGTAGGCAAACAAATGGGAATATCAATTTACTTAGAGCCTTTGCTATTATGTTCCTTCCTTGTGACAGACTATGAATAGAATTTGTGTATCTCTTATAAAGCTGGGTTATTATTCCTGTTCATTAGATATGACTTCAGTGTTGTTAATTACTACACACATACGCACATCCACTTAGCTAGTTTTGATCAATGGCTTACTTTTTTTGCTTTTTTAAATTTTTTTAAAGATTCTATTTATTTATTTGACAGAGAGAGAGTGTGTGTGCACATACCCACAAGGGGAGGAGGGGCAGAAGGAGAAGCAGACTCCCTCCTGAGCAGGGGCCTGATACAGGGCTCCATCCCAGGACCCTGGGATCATGACCTGAGCTGAAGGCAGATGCTTAACAAATTGTGCCTCTCAGGTGCCACTACTTTTTTTTTTTTTAAGATTTATTTATTTATTCATTCAGAGAGAGAGAGAGAGAGAGAGAGAGAGGCAGAGACACAGGCAGAGGGAGAAGGAGGCTCCATGCAGGGAGCCCGACATGGGACTCTATCCCGGGTCTCCAGGACCAGGCCTGGACTGAAGGTGGCACTAAACCGCTGAGCCACCTGGGCTGTCCAGTGTCCCTACTTTTATTAGAAATTATTTTGGAAAAAAAATAGAAATTATTTTGGACATTAACATAATAATTTTGTTACAATGAAGACCAGTATCCTCAAATGATCTATTATTTTTTCAAAATCATAAACAGGAATGCTGACCAAACTCTATATATACCTTAAAGTTCTACTATTAATAAAGATCTTCACTTAAATGGCACCAAGTTTAAATAACTGGGCAAAATACAACATCAAGGAAACAAATGTGTATGTGTAAGTCTATAGAGAATGTGTGAGTTTCCAGGTTGTTCAATAATCTTACAAGAAAGTACTTGTACAAAGGAACTAGCTTGTTTTTTTTTTTTTCTTTTCTTAATAAAACTACTATGGAGATTATCATCTTCCTCCAGGATTTCAACTCTTGGTTGCAACATTTTTGGAATTCTGTGTGGAAGAGATGTATAGTATTATCTTTAATATAGTATCAGGGGAAAATTTGAATGGAGAATCACCCTCAACAACCTAAGAGTAATGAATGAGGAAGGTAAGTATTCAAATTAGATAAATTCATTTGGGTTCAGAATATATTCCAATTTTAGGATAATATGTTTTTTTATGTTGCTTCTTTTTTTAAGATTTTATTTATTTATTTCAGAGAGAGCAATTGAGAAAGAGCTGGAGTGGGACAGGGGTGGGGGAGTCAGAATAAAGGGGCAGAAAGAGAGGGAGAAGCAGACTCCCCACTGAGCAGGGAGCTAGAAGTGTGGGCATGACCCCAGGACCCTGGGATCACAGCCTGATCAAAAGGCAGAAGCTCATCGGACTGAGCCACCCAGGCGCCCCATGTTTTTATAATGTCTTGTACATCAATTCTAAAAGTAATTCTGAACGTTGAATCCCAGAATTATTTTGTAAACTGCGATAAGACCATGTTCCTGAAAGAAGTATCTTACAAGCAAGTTGCTAGCACAACATTCATTGGACAGATCATGCTATTTTAACCAAGCTGATTCTCTTGTATTGTCATAGGATTCATTTCAAGGCATCTTTTAGTTCAAAGAAGAAGGGTTTATTAAGATTCTAATCCGTTAAAGATAAACCTAAACAGATCTATATCCACTAAAGCCAAGTCCAATGCATTATATTTATTTAACACTTTGTTGTCTGGGGCCTCTACCTTACTCACGATGTCTACCTCCGTGTCTCATAGAGAAATGTAGAAACGACAAAGGACCCCTTCAAATCTCATCCAAAACCTTCATGCAGCTGGCAAGCAGTCCCTAAGCAACTGCCCAGGTTTACTCTGGAGAAAGTTGAAGAGTTGAATCCTGTTATAAAGTGGGTCAAGGGACCAAGGAAATATGACTTCTCTAATAAAACACGGCCCTGCTGCTCATCAGACTGCTGCTGGGCTCAGCTGTGATAAGGGACTGGAAAAGCAAAAACAAAATGGAAATGGTCAATACGCGGTAGAGACGAACTGACTTAGATCTCATTTTTCTCTGCTATAATTAATCAAGCAATAATAGTACCATTTTAGGAAACCATTTTAAGTGTTTTTCATTAAACTCATTCATGCCTCACAACCATTTCCATTTTGTCTCTCCCTTGTTCTTGTTTTGATTGCTGACAGATTATTTCTGTTACAGAAATATATGTGTTGGCTTTAAATAAAGTAGATTAACTTGAAAGGTCTGGCCTATAATAGTACATGCTGCAGTCTATTCCATACGACAGTCAGAGCGAATGTTTCACAACTGAAAACCCTTAGACGGTGTCTACAATACCACTGATCTTTAGGCTAAACAGGAACTAAAATAGTGTATGGTTTTTAAGGCTTACTACGTTTTTTTGTTTTATTTTGTTTTTTGTTTTTGTTTGTTTTGTTTTGTTTTGTTTTGTTTAGGTTTCAACCCATTAGAAAGGAGAAACCAACAACAGGAAGACAAAAGCAAGGAAGGAAGAAGGAAAGAAGGTAGAAAGGAACAAGGAAGGGAGGAATGAAATTAGACTATCTGAGATTTAAGAAATGAGAGTTACATTCACCTTGCAGAAAAAGAACATTTAAAAAATACCTGTCAAGTTTAAAAAAACGATGAGTCTCCCCATTAATTGCAATGATAATGTATTTGTAGACTTAGAATTTAGTGAAATCAGCTGCAATTTTATTATTATCACAGTTACACAATCCACGTTGTTATGCTAATTAACACATTTTTGTCTGGATAAGATAAGAGATGGTGCCCAAGAATGAATACAATTCTGTGATTCACAGGCTAAATTCTGTTAATGTCAGACGAGATGTATGAGTAATAACAAAAATTGGGTGTGAATTCCAGCCCCATCATGTTCCTGTAGTTACAGAGTGTCCTTCAACTTTTAAACTCCCAGCCTCATAATTTGCAAGTCCTTTTCATTAGATTCCAACTATCATAAATTATTTAACAGTTAATTTGACTTTTACTTTAAGAGGAGTGATATTGCTAAAGGGTATTATTAGCATTCTTATCGATGTCTCTGAAATGGTATCTCTTGGTAGAGTTTATAAGAGAAATGATCCATCATCGCCATTTTCTCTTTTTCAAAATATACAGTTTAAATTGTTTTCTTGTCACGGTACAATCTGTTTAAAAAAATGCATTTGTACACTGGACACAGATACCGTCAAGAAGTCTTCGCTTGAGATGGGAAAACAAGTGCTCACTGGAAGCCCCCAGACTATCCACTATCCTCTAGTGGGATGCAGGAAGGTGCTGTCTTCTCAAATGACTCAAGGCCAGACAATTTCACATGTTCCTATGAAAACAGCTTCAAATGCTACTCTGATATTTTTCACTAAATCCCAAGTGATTTATCACATTCTGTCAAAATTGGTAGGCCTATATGTTTAGGACAATACAAATTTCACTTCAATCTTTCTGCAAATCCCTCCCTCACACATTCCCATCCTATGGCACACTGCCCCGTGTAGGTAGCAGAGGAGCAGTGGACATTGGTGGAAAGAAAATGAGTTAAGAAGAAAGGAACTTCCACAGGAAATCAGGTTTGTTTGTCCTCATTCCTATAGGATCTGATGACTTCTACCAAATTTCTATGTGGATATTGGTGTCCTTTCTTCTTTCCTACTATTTTTTTTTTTCTAAAATGTTGATCCCTGGATCCGAACTTACATACTTGAAGGATAAAGGACAAAATTAAATGGTTCTGAAGGTTGATTTAGTGTCAAATGTGAGTTTAGGTCTCTTGCTGTGACGACTTGAATTATTTGCTACAAATATTCCATTCCCCTGGAGTTGTGTCCTACATGTACACCCTGGTCATGGCCTCATGGCATACCGAGTAAACTTTTCCAACCGTTGACTTTAGGTTTGACTTTGTGACTTGCTTTGGCCAGATGTTAGTGGAAATGACTTGAGCACATGCTTGAAATAGCCTGTAGGGTTGAGGTTGTCATCTTTGCTTATGCCATCATCATGAGAAGAAAATATCCTGAGTAGCCACAGTCTTTGGGCTCCACAAATAGATTTGAGGTTTAGAGCCACCACAGCTGCTGCTTATAGACACTGAACCTGAATCAGAGACACCCCAACCAATATGCAGATTTGTGAGATAAGAACATATATTATATGCCTTTCTGACTTTTTTTAAATTGTTTGTTAGCAAAAGCTAATATCTACCCCAGCTGACTTCTGCTCTAAATGGAAGAACTGATCAAAAACTCTGAAAGTGAAGTAAAGCTTTGTTACCTGGCAGCATTCGTATAGGTAACTGGGATCAACAGGGAGAAATTTGGGGTTATTTTACTTTCCCTATGCCACATTTTCATTACTGTTTTCTTAGCCACCCCAAATAAACACACATGTCAAAGATAGCACATGCTTGCTACAGGGATATAACTGGAGGACAAGTTCCCATGTCTCCATTAGGATTCCTCCAAAAACCATCTGTTATCAGCAAACAATCTAAGTCAAAACTGTGCACTCATTATGCATCACGGGCTCCAAGTCAAGGTCGCATGGGCCTTCCTTTGAACTGAGATGAACAACTCCCACACCCCATGTTTCTCTTATACAGAAATGTTGGTACTATCCTTGCTAGCAGGGAGGCAGGAAGGCCATATGAGGCCCTTCCTTCCATATCAAAATGAGGAGGCTTTCCCTCGGCACCGGAGAGCCTCAGAGTATTTCTTCCCATGCCTCAGTCTCTGCTGGGCTTCTCCTGCAGGTGCCAGCATGAACAAGAAAGAAAACCCAACCTTTCCATATTTTACAGTTTCTTTAGAGAATTTTAAATGTTTTCTCTGGATTACAAAATCCCTTCTGACACAGTGCTCTGGAACAGTTGTTGAATGGGGTCAGGAGGAGGAATAGAGGGATAAAGGCAGGAAAGAAGGGATCAGACTTGTCTTGCTGTTGACTCTACAATTCTTTTTTTTTTTTTTTTTAATTTGAGAGAGAGTGTACGAGCAAGGGGGAGGGGTAGATGAAGAGGAAGGAGCAGACTCCCCGCTGAGCAGGGAGCCCAGGACTCTGGGATCATGACCCCAGAGCCAAAGTGAGGCTTAACCTACTGAGTCACCCAGGTGCTCTGACTCTGGAGTGTTTAATAAATAACCCAAATGTCTATCCCCACAGCCCACTCCTGCTCTTCATACTTGCTGACAATGAGCTAGAAGGCTCTGTGCAACTACGTGGGAAAGAATGGCTCTTCACCACCATCAGTGTGATCCCTGCCCTCTCCTACCTCTAAAACTCTTCAAAACACCTGGGCTGTTAATGGCACATGATGCTAATCCCTGTTGTAGATCTATTCTTCTTTTACTATCATTTCAACGTAAATGGAGAGGATATAAAAAAGCAGGTGCTCAATCTGCCGTTTTGATCCAGAAGTCAGTTTGGCAATTTACAAAGATTTGATTAGAGACACATAATTTAGCTTTTACTTAAAAACAAAAAGCACCCTGCAACAGGGATTGAACTAGTTGAGCATGAAGTCAAACCATTTTTTTGTTGTTGTTTGTTTTTTTGTTATTGTTTGTTTTGTTTTGTCTAAATGATCGTATTATGATTTTTTTTTTCACATGTGGGATTTAAAAGAAGGGATGAATAGAGGGAAGGCAGGACAAATTACAGCAGCCAGTTCAGGACACAGAACTCTTTCCATGGAAGAAAAGAGACTGCTAGATACATTATTCGATCACTCTATACCTACCTACCTACCTACCTACCTACCTACCTACCTATCTCATCCTGTAACATGAAAAACACTGTCTTTATATATGTTATCTCATTTATTCCTTACAACCTAGTGATCCAGGTAATCTTATTTCCATTTTACAAATGAGAAAAAAAAAATAGGATAAGCAAGGTTTTTCTCCCCACAAACAGCTTTTCTTTTTCTTTTCTTTCTTCCTTAGAGAGAGAGAGAGAGAGAGAGTGAGAGAAGGCTGGATAAAGGGGAGAAGGAGAGAGAGAATCTTAAGTAGGCCCCACTCTTAGAGCAGAGCCCGACATGGGTCTCAATCTCACCAGAGCCAAAATCAAGAGATCATAACCTGAGTCAAAATCAAGAGTCACACAGAGCCAACCAGATGCCCCCACAAATGAGAAAATTAACTAGAGATGTTATATAACTTGTGGAAGTTCACACAGCCACTCAGAGCTTAGTTTGAACCTGATTTCTATGCTCCCTGCTGATGGGCTTCATTCTAGAGCCCTGAGGCTACTCCAAAGGGTGCCTCCCCATGCACACCCCTGAGCCGTGTGGAGTTCTCCTTTTCCCCAGGATGCATTCAAAGCAGCTGGGTGTATATTCAGCTTTAATCAAGCAACTGAACATTTGTTTCTCCTCCTTTCTCCCTTTTGAAGTCTTTTTTATTTTAAGATTTTATTTATTTATTCATGAGAGAATGACAGAGAGAGAGAGAGGTAGAGACACAGACAGAGGGAGAAGCAGGCTCCTCGAAGGGAAGCTGATGTGGGACTGGATCCCGGGACCCCAAGGTCAGGCCCTGAGCCCAAAGCAGGCTCTCAACCTCTGAGCCACCCAGGCATGCCTCCCTTCTGAAGATTTTGCTTCTGACTTGGTGGGTCATCTGAATACACTTTGATGATTTGGAGTCTTGCTTATCTCTGAGGACAAATGGAACCTGAATCCTGGCTGCAAATGTCACATTCAAATATGAGAAAATCTACCAAGGATGCCATATTTACTAGCAGGCAGCTTAAGTGATATTGCTATTGTGGTTAGGGATCAAATTCATGGGCAAAGATATAGTTTTTCTTCTTTCTTTTTCTTTTCTTTTCTTTTCTTTTCTTTTCTTTTCTTTCTTTCTTTCTTTCTTTCTTTCTTTCTTTCTTTTTTTTCTTTTTTTTTTTTGCCTTTAATTTGTTCTGTGACCTCTAAGGCCCATTTAATTTGCCTACAATGAGAGCTTCTCTGAGTTTTAGAAAAATAGTTGATTAACTTATAATGTTTCTTTCTTCAAATCTCCTAAAATACCATGGATATAAGATGCCTATTTAGGTATGAAAAAGGTAATCTGAGAGGAACTAACATGTCCTTTAAAATTGCAATTCAAAAAAATAAAAAATAAGAATAAATAAAAATAAAATAAAATTGCAATCAAGGGATGCCTGGGTGGCTCAAGTGGTTGAGAGGCTGCCTTGGGCTCAGGGCCTGACCTTGGGGTTCAGGGATATAGTCCTACATCAGGCTCTCTTAGAGGAGCCTGCTTCTTCCTTTGCCGGTGTCTCTGCCTCTCTCTCTGTGTCTCGTATGAATAAATAAATAAAATCTTTAAGAAGTAAAAAAATAATAAAAATGCAAATCAAAAAGAAAAAAAAGCAGATTATAAATTCATGGATGAGTGGAGTTTACAGGTAAGAAAATGAAAGAAAGTTTGATATCTAAGACCATCCTCTTTCATTATTTAACATCTATAGCTATAAATAATTTAGTCTAGTTAGGAGACTGGAAAAAAATTAAACTTTGGTTGTAACAAATACAATGTTTACTTTAGGTAAGGTATGAGCCAGCAATCTGTTTAGTCTCTCTTTGATCACTAGTCTGTGCCATCCAAAATGTACATGGTCCATTACACATCAATATCTAAAGTGGGTTGGGCTTCTCCCTATCCTAATTTGCATGCTCTTCAGGTGCAGTACAATACAAATGCAAGGTTGTAATTTTACTTTAGTAACTTCTCTCTCTCTCTCTCTCTCTCTCTCTCTCTCTCTCTCTCTCTTAATTGTTATGCTCGGTAAGTCAATAAGACTTTTAAAATAAGTTTACTCCACTCCTCTGTAATGCAGACATATTTCTAGAATTTAGTGGCTACTTGTCAGCTCAAGTTTCAATTCAGAAAAAAAAACAAAAAACAAAAAACAAAAAAAATACTTTGTTGAGTCCATGTTAAAAGGGAGCATAGAAAACACACAAATGTTTTCACAAGATAAGTAAACAGCTATACTAAATACTCATCAACTAAATACATTGACGAGTCTTCTTATCCAACATTTACCCTCTGAAGTGATGACATACATGGGACAGACATTCTCTGGGTGTTGAGGACACATAATCCACGTCCACCAAGTGTTACAGTACAAATTTATAGACGTGATAATAGTCACACGCTAGATGTCATATTAGCATGGAGATGGGATGTATTATTAACCCAAGAGGCAGCAACAGGCAAGGATAGGCCAAAACAGACTCAAGTACAAGTTCTACAGGTGCCTGAAGTATTTAAGGAATTTAAAGGTTGAGCAAGAATGTTTTCAGATTGAAAATAGCACAGACAGGAAGAAAGAATATGGTAAGGTCCTAAAGTCTTAAGTAACTTATAAATTTGGAGCAGCCTTAGAAAATATAAAGGATTCAAAAAAAAAAAAAAAAGAAAGAAAGAAAGAAAGAAAATATAAAGGATTCAGATGATATCCATATGGGCCGGCTAGATTACAGTGGCTCTTAACCATATAATAAAGAAAGCAGTGGTCGTCATTGAAGGAATTCATGATATGGAGTAACAACACTAGGTTGTTAACTGGCGTGGATATTCCTCCAATGGTCTGGACAAAATTAGAGGCAGGGGCAGCTCAAATATTGTAATGATTACTCTGACAGTTGCCTGATCCCATATATACAAATTTGAGTTCCTCTGTCAATTTTGATTGGCCAAGATGACCGCAAAATTCCAAACATGAGCGTGTTAGAAATTGGACTCTAACACTTAACTGAAGAGCTCCTTCCTTCCTGCTGTGTCCACACTGGCTGCAGGACTCTCTGCAATGTGAACAGGAGACCCTAATCCTCAGCTGACTCGTGCTTGCCTGAGCCAAAGGAAGCCAAGGGGTTCTCTCCTATGACCACTTCGAACAGGAGCCATGACAAGAACCCTCAATCAGGAGAATAAACTGCATCATCCTAAAATCTCTGTAAAACACATCTTTCAGGGACTCAAGCCTATGTATTTAAGTCTCACATCAACAAAGCTTTCCATTTAAATAGTCCCTGTTGGGAAAATGCATTAGTGTTTGCGATCTGTTAATTATAAATAGGCAGACTACTAATTCCTCCTGTAAGGTTTCCAAGACATCCTGTGAAAATTAATCATAATGGATTTTTTTTTTTTACATTTTTGTTTCTCTCCAATGGTTAATTATAGCTCCAATGAGTCTAATAAGACTGTGCCACAATGCTTCTATTGATAGTCTTTAGAATTGCAGGAAGCCTAAGGCCCAACTTATTTAATCAGAGGTCTTGATTTGTTTGGAAAATTACCACAATATGAGCTGTATTTTGTCACTCAGGGCCTATTTGATGAAAGGCTGCGAGTCCTTTTGTTTTCCTTATTCCAGATGAGGATTATTTAAAGATCTTCCTTACCATGAGCAACCTGTTATAAAGAAATAAAGTGCATGTGGCTACTTTTTTTGGGTAATAAGCAAAATCCCTGGTGTAAGAAGGCATTGCATGGTGTTGATAATAGACTCCAGTGGTTTTGCAGTAACCTCCCATGGAAAGTATTTGTCTCTTTCACATTTAAAAAAATTATGAAGTTACTTTATCGGACTAATTAATTTCTCCTATGTGATTTTATGTCTTGGGAGTCCAAGATGTGTTGCCTCTGAAAATATGGAGAAATAGAGGTGCTTCTGAGCATATAGAATAGGAACCAGACCTAGCACTGCTGGAATGCATAATCCCATACACACGGGCACTTCATCTAGATCCAGATTTTCCCTGGTTTCCATAAAATCACGTTCAGAAACACTTAGAAGAAATATTATTTGTGCAAAAGGTTCACAACCAACAGAAAGGTTATGTTCTAGGTGAAAAAAATATTCAGAAAGTGAATATTCAGGGAATTTACCTTTTGTAATGCAACACACCCAAAATTCATGAAGTCCCTCTGCTATTTCAGTGATATCCGCAGGTGGACGGTACAGGAGGAGAAATAAAGCTGCCTCGTGAAGAGAGATGATCTTCTCATACTAGACTCCCTTCTCTTCTTTCTGGGACAGAGAAGCAATCGGGATCAGTCAGGTCTCCTAGATAATAACCCAGATAATAAATAAGATAATAAACTAATCTGGCTAGTTTTGTATTCATGTTCAAATGGAATGTGATGATTCAATTTACAGAGGTAAAACTATGAAAACTCCAGGGTTTTGTTCCAGCTGGTAGAAAGGCTCTGGCTTTTTCTTTCCCCGCTTTGATGGCTTTGTTGAACTGGAGTTTTTCTTTTTTCCCTTACTCCGCCAAGTAGCTCTTGAAACTCTAAACACTTTCAGAGTTTACACTTACATAAGAATTAGACATTAGCTAATTAAACTGCAAATTTTGCTACTTCTCTAACATGTGGCCAAAGATATTCTAGTCTCAGCCCTATTCTAGCACTTGTTTAATTTGATTACTGGGGGGGAAAAGTGACATCTTTCATTATTTTTATCCATTTAAATAATTATAAAATCCACAGGGATGCTTCCAAAAGAATGAGATAAGATTTTTCTGTCGAGTGAAGTTTATTTCTCATGAATGATGTTAAGTTTGCCAAGTAAGTAGACGTGGCAGCTAAAGGGAGAAGAAGTTCAATGGTCAAAGAAAATAATGCCCTTTTTTTTTGTTGTATTTTAAGTACAAAAGGAGAAGTTTAAAAATATTTGAATTATTAGATATCTCACTTCACTCCATTTTGAATCAACCAAAAATGCCTAACAGCAAAGTGTTTCTCAAAAATACTTAAAAGATCATGTATTCATTCTTGTTGTTTACAAGTTTGAGGGGCTCAAAAAATTGATTAATAAATAGTCCTCAGTAAGGTTTGGTAGTTTCTAACAATTAAACTACTCAGTTCAGAAAAGGACTGCCAGCTGTTCAAAGAAAGTTATTTGGGCAATTGGAAGAGAAGCACAGAATTTGTCAAGTCCTTTGACCTACTATATAGTAACACCAGCATTATCAATAACAGCAACAAACTGCATTAATATATGCACAAGTTGAAAAGCCATGCCTGTATGAACTGATTTAATGCTCTTAAGAAAAACCAAATAAATAGGTCAGTACTACTCCTGCCTTTATTACAAATCAGGAATCTGAGGTATGGAGAAGTTGAGTAGATTGCCCAAAGCTATACTCTTAGTGACTGAGCAAAGGTTCAAACCAAGATAGTTTAGAAGTAGAGTCTATGATAAGAACCAGCAAGCGTGGGATATATTTAAAAACTTACATACCAAAATGTTATAAAATTGGATATAAGTGGTAGAATTTTGGTCATTTTCAGTTTGTGCTTTTATGTACTTTTCACATCATCTATTATGAATACAGATACTTCTATAATTAGGAATAAAGCATCTTTGATATATGTTTAAGGTACTTTTAGCAGCTCCCACACCTCTCACATAAACTTCATGAAAAACTTTAAAAAGTAAACTGTCTTTTTTTCAAATATGCCTACTTTCTATAGTAATGTCCTGTGTCATCAAACCAACAAAGCTTCGGAATAGCCTTCATCAGGAAGTGGTTTACAAGTCGGTCCCCTATAGAGGCATAATCATGACTCAGAAGTCTTGCATTAGTTGAATACAGAAAAGGGAAACTGATGTATGCCAAGAAACTCAGAATGAAGAAATTAGAGAGACTCGACTAGCGGGCTTCAGGGAATAATCATGAAGACAAGAAAATATATTCAACACATACAAAGTACAACTTCGAAGTTAGAAATTAGAGAGAGTCTCATAAAAGCCAGCCAAAGGTAGGGAATGGGGTGGGTTACATAAAGGATTAAGGGGGACAACTTCCCATTCATAAAATGAATCATGGAGATGAAAAGTACAGCATAGGAAATATAATCCATAGTCTTGTGATGATATCAACACCATATGATGATAAGTGGTAACTACACTTCTCATGGCACACACTGAGTAATGTATAGAATTGTTGAACCAATATGTTGTATCCCTGAAACTAACATAATATTGCATGCTACTTATACAAATTAAAAAAAAAAAAAAAACCTTAATGAACAGTGGCCTATAAGGGCTAGGGATGGAAAAATGGTCGGGATATGTTACTTGTCCAGGGAGACTTAACTAGTCGTCATGTCTCTGGTTATCCATTATGGGGCTCATAATTCTTTTTTTAAATAAAGATTTTATTTATTTGAAATAGAGAGCAGAGCAAGAGAGAGAGAGAGAGCATGAGCACACAGGAGGGGGGAGGGGCAGAGGGAGAGAGTGTGGGGCAGGGGAGAGGGAGGAGGGGAAGAGGGAGGGGAATAGGGACTAGCAGAGGGAGAGGGAGAAGCAGAGTCACCACTGAGTAGGGAGCCCGAAGAAGCAGAGCTTGATCCCAGGATCCTGGGATCATGACCTGAGCTGAAGGCAGATGCTTGACCATCTGAGCCACCAACGCGCCCCAAGGGCTCACACTTCTGTAGAAGGTTTGCCTATTAAAACAACAAGAACAACAAGAGCATGCCTTCCTTTGTATAGAATGGGAAGGAGAGAATACAAATTCCATCTGTCTGCTGGACTGGGGAATTCCAAGTATTAGGATCCTATACTACAAGGATTACAAGGACTAACGTGTAAGGGCTCTTGGGGACTGTTGGGAAAATCTGTAACACTTATTTCTAATGCTGTTAGAACATTCAGTTGTGTTCTATAAGAACATTAGTGAAACCCATCAACTAATCTAGGGAAGCCAGACCTACAGGAAAATCAGATCCTGTTCCAAAGTCTTATAACCATGAGTTAGGGCCAATGCCATAAAGGTGCCAATATTAATAAATGAGGCTTAGTATCTGTTCTAGGGCCAAGTACTGGACAAGTTACATAAGCGCATGAGTGCTTCTGGTTCACTTCTCTTGAAATAGCTCCTGTTTTCTTCCCCTAACATCTCAATCCTTGATTAAACAACACATTTTTTACTGCAGATACTTTCTCTACTCCCAACTCTCCCCACCTAAATTCAGATTGTAGTTATTCATCTGAGTTTTTCACAATGGTCCCTTCCTTTGATAGCACTCAGTGACCTGTCGTCTTACAAAGCAATAAAACATTCTCAAATATATGTTTTTACATTTCACCAGAGCATTGAGCAAAATATAGGTAGCAATTAACCAGATATGGAATCTCCATATTCATATTTGTTATTGTCAGGTAGGAAAAAGCAGATTTAGTAATTATGTAGAAAGTCACAGCAGAGTGGTCTTGTGTCAGGTAGAAATTTTGACATAAGCAGTTTAAAAAAAATAAAGTCATCTGTCCTTTTTTAAATTAGCATATTGATTTGGGGACAGTTCTTATATCATTAATTATCAAAATAGAGGTAATATAATCGCAAATATTTTCTTTTTTTTTTTTTTTTTAATTTATGATAGGCACACAGTGAGAGAGAGAGAGAGGCAGAGACATAGGCAGAGGGAGAAGCAGGCTCCATGCACCGGGAGCCCGACGTGGGATTCGATCCCGGGTCTCCAGGATCGCGCCCTGGGCCAAAGGCAGGCGCTAAACCGCTGCGCCACCCAGGGATCCCAATCGCAAATATTTTCAAAAGAGAAGTCATATATTTTCTTCTTGGGTTATCAAAGGCCAATTCTGATTATAGAAAAAAATGTTTAAAATCTTCCAAATAGATCTATAGCACTTTAAGAAATAATTGTACCACATTCATTTAGGAGAAAAGTAGCAAAATAAATGAGGTAAAACTTGCCTAAGACAATTGGTAGTTCAAAGAAAAAATGTGTTCCTTCCTCCCATGTTCATAAAATAATAACATGCCAATATACTATTCTTGAAATTTAATATCATCATACGTTGAGAATATGTAGGTCCACGAAATGATGATTTTCTTCAAGTATTTATGGAACTTGGAAATAGGGGTGCTTTGGTATTGAATCCAGGCTTTGGGGCTCTATTTTATAGTAAATAGGTAAACCTCTCTAGTCACTATGCATGCCCTGGGTAGGGGGTTGGACCCTGGTTGGGGCCAAACCACTACAGTAAAGGAGAGAAAAGAATACATGCCTCATCGCCAGCGGAGCTTCAAGTCAAGAAGAGAGCTGAACCAGATGCCAAAATAGTACGTCCACACATTTTGTTAAGTTACGTGCCAAGTTTATAGGACAAACTAAATTTCACAAAAGTTCACCTAAAGATATGCTGATTTGAAAATAATGTATAGTTGTGGGCACCTCGGTGGCTCCATCGGTTGAGCATCCAACTCTTAGTTTTGGCTCAGGTCATGATCTCAGGGTTGTGAGATGGATCCTTGAATTAGACTCCGTGCTCAGTGGGGAATCTGCTTTAGATTCTCTCCCTCTGTCCCTCTGAGCTCTACTCATGTTTTTTTTTTCCTCTCTCTCTCTCAAATAAATATATAAATCTTTAAAAAAAGTAAAAAAAAAATTTATGTTTTAGCTTAATATGAGACATCTGATAGGATATATTCTATGGAAAATTAAGGTAAAGTCCTGGAGAGATATTGGGTGATCTAGTAATCTAGAAATGTAGCTTCAGGGGCCACCTGGGTGGCTCAGTGACTCAGGTCATGATTGCCGGGTCCTGAGAAAGAGCCCTACCTCTAGCTCCCTGCTCAGCAGGGAGCCTGCTTCTCCCTCCGCCTGCCACTCCCCCTACTTGTGCTCTGTTTCTCAAATAAATAAATAAAATATTAAAAAAAAAGAAAAAGAAAAAGAAAAAAAGTAGCTTTGGAAGTCATAGGGACTCTTGGCCATAAATGAAACCATTAAAGCAAAGAGTTACATAAAACAGATCCACGAGTCTTGGGGATTATCTATAGTTAGCAGGTTCAGAAAAGAAAAACAAGAGAATATCTTATTAGATAGACTAACATGGTGACTTTGATGCAAAATCAAAATACCTATCCAATTTTCTGTAACTCACCTATATGAAAAATGAGTAAAAGGGGAATAACCAGATGAAAAACTACTTTATACTACTCCAAGAGGCTATTGTGTCTTTTTCCCCAGGACATTGAGACTTTCTCCTGCTCCAATAGCTAATATTAACCTTATCTGTAAATAAATTTTTGGAGATTGATTTCCATGTAGCTTGCCCCAAAAGAAAAAAAAGTGTTTATATGATGATAAGCTTCTTGGGGATAGAGGATCAGTAATTGTCGGCTATAGACAAAGGAGTACAGCATGCCACATTACATCTAAATGATGAAGAACAGATTGGAGCATTACCATTGTTATTTAGCTAAATTCCTTCAAGTGTGTAGGAGTGAAGCTCAGACTGAGAAATACTATTATTAATGACAATGTCTTCTTTTCCAAAAAAAAAAAAAAATGTAACTTGAGTCTGAACAATGGGATTCCTCTTGCGCCTACAATCTGTCCTGTTGGCTCTTCATCCCTACACATGCAGTCTTCAAGTCCCTCACTTGAAAAAGTCTTTGTCCTCTAAACAAAGGCCTGCATGTACAAGATGCTGACTTGCAGTATACATCTAGTGCGCATCAACCACAGAAGTTTAATGAATCACTTTCTTGCCTGCCCTTGACCTTGCCGAGAATGCTCTGTGTGCAGGAATCAAGAAACCTGCGAGGCCATATGCTGTGAGTCAGCCTTTGACCAGCTTCCCCCACCCAGCCGTCACTCTGAAAGTAGCATCGCACACACATGCATTTTTCATACACGTGCAAGTGTCTCGGATTTTGGCCACCGGGGAGCCTTCTTCAGAAATAATATACTGAGTTGTTCAAAACGAGTTAGTTTTCTGATTTCAAACATGGAATTTGGAAACTGTGAGTAAACATAGATACTGCCTCAATTTCTGTGGTCTGATTTTAATTCTAAAAAAAATAGGTGACATTATGTGTGTAATAAAAATCAAAATATATAATAGATGCACAATGAAATTAAGTCTTTCTTTGTTTCTCTATACCAGTTACCAGAGAAGTTACCAGTATTAGCAAGTTTTTTATATCCTTCATTTTATATGCTTATAAACAAATATAGTATCATATAATTTTTGTGAAATTAAAGGACTTTTTTTAAATTTTTATTTATTTATTCGAGAGAGAGAGAGAGAGAGAGAGAGAGAGAGAGAGAGAGGCAGAGACACAGGCAGAAGGAGAAGCAGGCTCCATGCAGGAAGCCCGATGTGGGACTCCATCCCGGGTTTCCAGAATCACACCCTGAGCTGAAGGCAGGTGCTAAACCACTGAGCCACCCAGGGATCCCCCATTTTTCTGAAATTAAATCACATGATTTACATTATTCTGCTGGTTATAATTAGCAATGGATGCTGGAATATCTGCAGCATATCAACCCATATGGCCTTACCTTACTATTTTTATGGACCCATGTAGGATTTCACTTTATAGAATTATTATACTTTATTTTCCCAGTCCCCTATTAATGGGCATTTTACATTATGTTTTTCTCTATTTTCTCCTGTCCCAAGAAATTCCGTAATGTTTAGTTTTGCACATCCTAACATCATTATATAATTATAAATGTGGATTAAAATAGAGTCAGCGAAGTTCGATGTTACCCATTTATTTTAAATATGAACAGCAGCATAGCAGGCTTAGGAGACCAACTTTGCAGTGAGGCTGAGCTAGATCTGAATCCTAGTAAAGCACCTACTTCTCCGAGTGCATTTGGGCCAAACACTTAACCTCTCTCTGAATCTCATATTTCCTCTTCGAAAAATGATGGTCAGTCCTACACAACTAAGGTTTTGAGGTTATCTTTCTTAAACGGTATAAGTAAGTTTTCCAAAACTTATAGCTAAGAGAAGGAGGAAGAGGAATGAGAACTAAGTCTAAGTACAGAGCTTTCAAGTCAGAATTGGACTAAGTACCAAGTCCTCTAGATTCCAGGTGAATGTTTTTCTAATTAATTGCATTGCAGCTTCCCAGGCTCCGTTTCATCATCTCTCCTTGCCCACTGGCGGTGAGGGTAGGTATCCTTATCTTCTCTGCCCCACGTGGTACAACGACTGAGAAACTTTTGGCAAAGTCCATATAAACAACTAAGAGGAGTCTCAGCAGAACCTGAGTGTGTTGCTACCTGATGGTCTCCTCCTTCTGGGGAAATTTTGAGGACAACACTCAGCCATGACAGCAGTTACGACTGAGGGGGGAATCTGATTGTGACCACGGCTGGTACACCCTTGATCAATAAATACCCTCTGTGAGCCTGGGTGGCGGCTAGCTGGTCCCTAAGAGGTGTTCACTTCCACAACATTCATCCGGGGCCACACAAAATCCTTGAAAATGCCACGTCACAACCAGATTTTCCCATCTGTCTGAAGGAGGTCATCCTCGTCTTGAATATAGTCTTGACAATGGCCTTGTGAATTAGACAAAGGAATCACTAATTCTTTGGGGGGGGGTGGTGGTTGAGGAAAAGTAGCTTCAGAAGCATTAATTGATTGACCCAATCTTTCAGTGCCAAGTCCACCTTTTTTTTTCCTACTGTATCATGCCAAATTTCACTGTATTTTATTTTATTTTTATTTTTTTAAAGATTTTATTTATTTATTCATGATAGAGAGAGAGCGAGAGAGAGAGAGAGAGAGAGAGAGAGAGAGGCAGAGACACAGGCAGAGGGAGAAACAGGCTCCATCCAGGGAGCCTGACGTGGGACTCAATCCTGGGTCTCCAGGATCACGCCCTGGGCCAAAGGCAGGCGTTGAAGTGCTGAGCCACCCAGGGATCCCCTGTCACTGTATTATAATACAAGAAAATAATGATCTGGCCAGCACATCTTCCTCTAGCTCTGGTCTTAGCTCTTGCAAGAAAAAGTAGCTAGCTACCTTTTATATATTTCCAGTAATTGAACAGTGAATATAACACAAATTGCTCCACATGGCTGTCAAACGTCTCCTTTATCTAGTCCAGTATTTGTGAATAGCCTCATCTCTGTCATGTCTGAGCTCCATTCTAATCAGACTATGTCTCTTAAATATGCCATGCACTTCTTTACGGCCATGCCCTCCCTACTGGCTTTCCTTCGACTCAGAGATAACTTTCCTCTGTCATCCACCCATCTACATGATATTCTTCTTTCTAGCAAAGTAGATAAAACCTTGACCGAGAGGCCCTTCCTAATTTCTGTAGCCACAGTGAATTACTACTTTTGCACAAAGAAAAACAGATACGTATATACCTACAGTGAACTCACATATTCTTCTCCATTGTGTGAAAATTCTTTACATTTTGCCTCCCTGACCAACTGGAAACGATTTGTGTGCAAGACTCATAACTGTGTCCCTTAAGAACCGAACACCTCGGGATCCCTGAGTGGTGCAGCGGTTTGGCGCCTGCCTTTGGCCCAGGGCGATCCTGGAGACCTGGGATCGAATCCCACGTTGGGCTCTTGGTGCATGGAGCCTGCTTCTCTCTCTGCCTGTGTCTCTGCCTCTCTCTCTCTCTCTCTCTCTCTCTCTGTGACTATCATAAATAAAAAAAAAAAAATTAAAAAAAAAAAAAAGAACCGAACACCTACCTCGGCATATTTACAGTTCCCTTCACCTGGTGTGTCCTTCCTCACTGAATCCTATCCAATGTTCAAGGTCCAGCTGAAAACCCCTTTCCCCATAAAACCCATTTTAAATGCCATTAGAGAGACATATCATTCTCTTTTGAATTCCAATACCACCTTAAGGCAATTTCCTCTTTCTTATGCTACAGTAGTTTGAGTATATTTTCATTTTCCCAAAAGATTTGAACCTTCATGTAGGCACAGCTACATTTATTTTGTTTAGCAGTGTAACTTCAGAGTTCAAGGCACAGTAGGCACTCAACAAAGATTTGTTGCATGTATGGAGAAGCATGTAATCTTCTTGTTCAAATCATCTATGCTTAGGTCTAATAATTTTTTTAATCTCTCACAGTTACTTTTACTCAGAATTCAGTTAAGTCTTATTTTGGACCATAAGACATTACCATTCCTCAGGTCATAAACAGTTGAGTATATATGCAATTTCATTTGGTTCAACCTAAAAGTTATGGAGCGAATGGGGTGATGGATAGATAAGTGAATGAAAACTCCCCACAGTTGTAAGTCATGGCATGTGTGTATTATAAATCATAATAGAAATATTATTTCAGTTGATGGAAAGTCATTGGGAGGTCAGGGAGGGAGAATTTGCATTAAAGTACGTCACTCTCCCACATGGAAGAAAACATATTTCAAATACATCATTAGCCAAGGGAGGACCAGGCCAGGCTACACAGCCGCCAGGCTCTTTTACCACCACATTCATTTTCCTCTGTGCTCACCAAAATGAAAAATCCCTGTATCTGAGTAAAACAACAAGTTTGCACGTTTCTTTGTCCTTCCCTGGTGAGAATTGCAGCTAGGAGAAGTCATTTTGCTATACTCCATTGTCAAAGTAGTGCTGGAGCTGCAGGAAATCACAAGGGCTCAGAGGCCAGACCCACTGTACACACCAGGAGACTGCCTTTGCTCCGGGACGTGTACACAGCGGTTACATAAAGGGTATGCATTGCCCACACTTTTAAATTAGCATTAGCCGGATGCTTTAATGGGCTGGGTTCCCCTCTATGGTACTGACAGCCCTTTTTGGAATTCATCTTTGTGCCACAGCAGCATCGTGGAGAAATTAAGGCATGAGGTTTAGAAGCTGAAATAACAGGATTCAAATCCCATTTTGTAATTTTTGCTAAATTTTGCAATCTCCCGGCACCTTCGTGTCCTTGTTTCTAAAATTATTTAAGACTAAAGTTACATGAAAGCTTTTTGTGGCTATTATAATGCTTTAGAGGAAGACAATTTAGCAGATTCTCTGTCATACGGGGGGTGTTTAATAAACGATAGTTTACAAAAACCTTCCTGGTTCACTTCTACATTGTTTAATATTTCCCTGCAATGAGAACAGAGATCCACATATACTAGATGCAGAGACAGGACACAGAAAACAGAGTTTAATCAAAAACCAAGAAACTGAATATATTGCTTGGGAAGTAGTAATAATAAAGTAGAAGAAAAAGAAGCAATAGTTGAAGAAAAGGAGAAAGAGGGAGAGAAAGAAGAGAAGAGGAGAAAGCTATGATGTCCTTAGCACTCACTGTATACCTAAGCCCCATGCTTCTACTGAGGATTATATAATAAAGTGGACTAAGCATTTCAGAATAGAGAGTGAGTAGAAAAGACATAGAAAATGAGAAAGAAAAGATGAGAAATTTAAGAATCAGTCCTGGAAGATTAATATCCTGATGATAAAAGTTGCAGAGAGTATGAAGAATAAACATGGAGGGGAGAAAATGATCAAAATAATAATTCAATTTCTCAGAAAAAAATAAGCACATACATTTCCAGATTTAATGGACTCTCATGGACCCATCATGGTGATGGCAGGCAGGCTCACACCTAAGAACATCTTTGTGAATTTCAAAATATTGGTGAGGGGGGAAGAAAAATCTTAAGAAACCTTTTTTAAAGAGAAAAATCAATGAATACAAAAAAAGGATTCAGAATCATAATGGAATTGGAATTCAGTAACACACTAAAATCTAGGGTAAAAAAAAAATGGGTAACTGCCTTCAAAATTTAGAAGGTTTCCAAACTGAAATACTCTAACCAAACTACCAGTTAAGGCCCTAATATTTCTATGGTATTTGCTATGTGGCAGGAGCTGCTAAAAACCCACTACACACAGTAATACATTTGGTTCTTTAACAGTCCTAAAAAAGGTAGGTACTATCATTATTCTCATTTTACATATGAGGAAACGGAGTGACAGAAAGGTTTAAGATCATGTGTTACGTGGGAAAACCAGGATTTAAAAAAACCCCAATCATGGCCCGAACCTGACATCCTGCACTTTAACCAAAAATAAACCACTAGCCACACAACTACTGCCTCCATCAGGTGTGGTTTCATCATGTTAAACACAAAACCTTCTGATAATAAATGCAAGGACATGTTTTCCCTATCTGTAAATTCTTACTTTAGAAATAATTATAGATTGACTAGATGGTGGCTACATTTTTCTTGCAACCTAAAGGAAATCAAGTAATTGATCAAAACCTAACTTTAATTATTATATGAATTTCTTTCTCTTTCCCCTTCCCAATGGTCTTTTTCTAATTTTACTAAGAATATTAGCCTTCTCATGGGCTCCATTTGCATATAAACTTGATGAATGTGTCTATACACTGAGCTCATCCTTACCCTGAATTAAAATGTAAACACATTCAGTAGAACAAGAAATATTTCAGTAGAATAAGAATATTTCTAAAGCTTTAGTTTAAAAACATGGTTCCAAGAAATGTGACTTTTCCAGCGACCCAAATATTCTTTAAGCTCCTCACATCCCCGGGATGTGCACCACCTAACTGAAATAGTTTCATAACCACCCGTGTTCTTTACATGTTTAGTGACACAACTCAGAGGAGAACATTAGTCACTTGGCTAATAAGCATTCTCTGAAGCCCATGGGAACAGAGGGAAATGCTCCCTTTATTCTTCTCCCGTGTATATTACGTTCCCTCAGCGTGTATTATTATTATTCTTACTACCCAGTTGAACTAGTCTAATTTGCAGTTGGATAAATCATAAGCCAGTAGATTGTCAAGTCTCCCCATCTTATTACTTTACTTCATCCAAAGATTTTGCAGCAGAGAACACTGGGGATATTACAGATCACTCAAAGTTATATATATATATATATTTTTTTTCTCTCTCTCTCTCTCTCTCTAAAAGCTATAATAGGGCAAAAACTTCTATGCAGAAAGTCACACAAATAATTAGCCCTGCATTGCATTGGGCGAAAACATTATTGAAGGTAATCCATAGAAACACAGGGTTAACCCACTAGATAGTGCTAGTTTTTCTGGATATTCAGATATACTCACTCCTAAATCACTTCCAGAGGTAGACATTTCTGTGTCTGGTTACCCTGTGATTGGACACACCCCAATTTATGATAATAACACTCTAATGGGGTGGGGAATATGGAACCCACCCTCAGTTCGGGCCGTGTTGTAGGGGACATTTTCTTTACATCCAAAATTGGGGGCTGAGCCAAGCTAACCCTCAATCCCATTACCTGGCCCCCAGAAATGGATTAGTGAAATATAAATCCTCCAACTTGATCTAGCAAAACAAGGTCTTTTGTTCGGGACTTGGGAGAAGAGAGTGATTAGGGATCTTACAGATTTCAGATTCTTGGGACGGCTAGGGCGAAAGCATGCTGAGAATAAAGCAAACCCACAGACTGAAGCTCAGAAGTAAAAAGAGAAAGAGGAAATAAGGTCTGCTCACCTCACTTGAACTGTTGACTCAGCCTCTGGACTTTTCAATTATGAGAGCCCTTCAGTTTTTAAACCAGCCTGACTTGGTTCTTCAGGTTCTTGTTTAAAAAAAATCTTAAGTAATATTCCACTTACATGCAACTCTGAGGCTATATGAATATTTGAGCGATAGATACGTCCATACGTGAAACTAGAAATTCTAAGTGTAGTAATACTACCTTCAGGAGTGTGACAATAACTAAGACATTATTTCTATCCTCAATCTACAAAGAATTTCTTGCCCAGGATTCTTGCTGATGCCCAGTCCTGGGAAGCGCGTTCTTCACTTTCTCCCATCAACTGCACAAACACCATGGATACAGCCGTCACGATCCTAAGTCTCAGACAAACAATATTTAATTTCAGTTTGGTCAGGCTACTGCCCAGTCAGTTCAGGGATGTGAAATGCACAGTGTTCATGCAATTGTCAGAGTCATTGTTTATTTTGAGTTTTCTCTTTTTTAAAATTAAGTTGTTGGGGGATCCCCGGGTGGCTCAGCGGTTTAGCATCGTCTTCGGCCCAGAGCGTGACCCCGGGGTCCTGGGATCAAGTCCCACATGAGGCTCCCTGCATGGAGCCTGCTTCTCCCTCTGCCTGTGTCTCTGCCTTTCATGAATAAATAAATAAATAAATAAATAAATAAATAAATAAATAAATAAAATCTTAAAAAAATTAAATAAAATTAAATTAAATTAAGTTATTTTAATTCTAGTATAGTTAACACACAGTGTTATATTAGGTACAGTTGTCCAGTACAGCGAGCGATTGCTTTTTTAACAAATAATAGTTTCACGGTGCTCACCAGAAAGACCACGGTCCTAGGAGTCAGATTTCCTGCTCTGGCCTTACGACTTGGCGATGAAAAGTGCAATGCTAGGAAAGTCCGCGCCCTACGACATCTCAGATGTCCTACTGCTCGTCTTTGGTATTGTACAGTGA
This sequence comes from Nyctereutes procyonoides, assembly GCF_905146905.1. NCBI lineage: Eukaryota > Metazoa > Chordata > Mammalia > Carnivora > Canidae > Nyctereutes > Nyctereutes procyonoides. The sequence goes on along the minus strand of NW_026575134.1, from coordinate 27,989,342 downwards.
CAATTTCTAGATGCACCGGGCTTCTCTTATTTATATTAATTAAAGAGAAAGGGCCTTTCCACTGTTGTTATTATCTGGTGTGGTACAACAGCCACCTCAAATTATAATGGTCTAAACATAAAAACACATTTATTCTGCTCGTGAAGCTCCATTTCACGAAGGGCTTATTTTGTTTCACTGGGTCTCATCTGGAGTGGCCTGAAGAAGGGAGCCAGACTCATCTGGGGGGTCACATGCTCATCTGTCTGGAACCTGGGACAAGAAGGCTCCAACCACAGTGGGGTGAGGGAAGGGATAACACTTGGGGTTCCCTGGGCTTCTCTCTCTCTGTCTCCATTCGATTTGCTCTCCAGCTCCAACTCTATCATCTCCATCACCGAGCTCTCTAGCCACACAAATTCAGGGAAGCTAGGCTTCTTGCACATCAGCCCAGGGATCCCGTGGCACATGTCCCAAAAGATTCGCAAGCAGAAGCTGCAGCACCTGTTTTGTTCAGGCCTCAAAAATCACACAATGTCCCATCCACTGTTATCTGGAGACTGAGACAGTGACACAGATCTGCTCCTCTTTTAGAAGAATGACAAAATCTGTCTCTTGATGGACATGATTCTGGAAAAGCAGGTAAGATATCATAATGTTGCAGGTATTTTTTTTTAAATACAAATACCCAAATCACAATACACAATTATTTGTGAGTCACGTGCATGTGTATGTTTTGAGTTAGGTCACTAGGTCACTTTATTTCACGTTAGTCCCAGAAATGCCTGCATCTGATTGCTAGATCTTTTTTTTTTTTTTTTTGATTGCTAGATCTAAAACTAGAATTGGTCATTATTTTTCAAAACACAACACACACACACACACACACAAAAAAAAAAAACAAACAAACAAAAAAAAAAACACAGCCCTATGCAGGTAGGGAGAAAGGCATACCCCAATTGTGTCCTAAGCCAGAGTGAAGCCAACCTTGAACTGAAAATGTCCTTCAATCACCCACATTACAGAAAATTAAAGAGGCCTTCCGCCTTTGTTTGAGTTGAGCAGAATAAAAAAAAAAAAAAAATCTCTCCTTTTTTTTTTCTTTAATTCATCAGAAATAGCTGCAGTAATATTATTAATGATTCAAGTAAGATACTTTCTTGGGATTTTTGTTTCGCCCCCTTAAGAAAACTGGATGCGGTTGCTTTCAAAGTACTCGGTTAACTTTCTGGGCACCTTCCCCAATTTTGTTCAGCGACTTCTCCCCACCCCCACACCGCTTTCTCCAATACACTGACAAGTTGTCAATAAGGAGAGGAATCGCCTTCACAGACTGTCAGAGATACATTCCAACATGTCTGGAAGCCAACAGGACATCTCCTTTTCACACTAATGGGCTGGTGCTACTCATTCCATGACAGGCTACAGGGATTCCTCTCACCTCCTGGTTCTTATCACCACCCCGAACCCCAGGATCCTAAGTCTATCTTTTTAAGACAGAAGGACAAAACAAAGGGCCAGCATGCCCTGTGTTTATTTCATCCTCTCAGATCCCTCTCAGCATCGAGGGCCTGACTCTGAGGGACAACTCCATTGTTGACCTTGCTGTTTAAGAAACCAGTTGTGTACTCCTGAGCTCCCCCGACTGGGCCGAAGCCTTGAGGACGGTACCATCCCTGTCTGTGACACAATTAACCTCTCTTCTGAGGAGCAAACAGAGCTGTCCTCAAAGTCGTAAATACTCTCAAACCAGTAGGCACTGCAGGTCTCTAACCTGAGTTTTATGGCGGCGTTTGAACCTCTTGCTTTTCAGATACAGTATCACATGGTCACGGTGATTCAACATCCCAGTCTCATCTTTGAGAACGAGCAGGTGGCAGGAAATAGAAAATTATAGGATACTTGTACGGGACCTTAGGGGAAGCTATCACTTAGAAATGATCATATTGTGGGACACAACATTCCAAGGTCCCAATAACAACTTCCGGTCCTGACTCCGCCTGGGCGCAAGCAGCTTTCAACACCCTGGCTTGTGGCACTGTTGTTGATTATCCGGAGGAACATAGGCCTCAGGCCCCTCTGGCTCTGAATCCCATTTCTGTGAATGACTGGTTCTAGGATCACGGGCAAGTCACTCAATCACAAGTGTGTTGGTGTCCTTCTTATAAAATGGGAAGAAGAATAACAGCTGCTGTGCCAATCGGCGAGAGTGAGGGGCTGTAATTAATGAAAACTCAACACAGTGCTCACTAAGTAATGGTTTATTAAATGAGAGTAATAAAAATAATAAAACTACAAGTTATACTGAATATCACGTTGTAGGTTACAGCATGCTGTATCACAATATTTTACATTATGATATTAGCATATACTGTGTTTGCATGTCATCGTTCAGACAATTCCCGATTCACAGTCTATGTTGGTTTGGATGATAAAAATGATGAGATGAAGAATTAATCAGCATCTTCAGAAATATATGTTCCCTGGGGCACCTGGGGGGCTCAGTCATTTAAGCAACTGACTCTTGGTTTCAGCTCAGGTCAAGCTCAAGGTCATGAGATCAAGCCTCACGTAGGGCCCCACGCTTAGTGCGGAGTCGGCTTGGGACTCACTCCCCCTCTCGCTCTGGTCCTTCCTTCTGCTCTCTCTAAAATAACTAAATACATATTGGAAAAAAAAAAAAAGAAATATGTGTTTCTCATCCCTACCTACTTACTCCTGTCTTGAGCCTCTTTCTTTATATAGTCTTCCCTTAACTAGCACCCAAGTCAACTAGAGTTCTTTCTTTCTTTCTTTCTTTCTTTCTTTCTTTCTTTCTTTCTTTCTTTCTTTCTTTTCTTTCTTTCTTCTTTCTTCTTTCTTTCTTTCTTTTTTTTTCTTTCTTCTTTCTTCTTTCTTTCTTTCTTCTTTCTTTCTTTCTTTCTTTCTTTCTTTCTTTCCTTTCCTTTCCTTTCCTTTCTTTTTTCTTTTCTTTTCTTTTCTTTCTTTTCTTTTCTTTCAATTATTCATTTATTTGAGAGACAGCAAGGGCAGGGGGGAGGGCAGTGGGAGAAGGAGAAGCAGGCTCCCCACTGAGCAAGGAGCCCCACACAGAACTCAATCCCAGGACCCTGGGATCATGACCTGAGCCAAAGGCAGATGCTTAACCAACTGAGCCACCCAGATACCCCCATTTTTTTTTTCAAGAGTGCTTGCTTTCAACCCTCGACTCCCATTACTGCTGCAATTTGATTGTAGCAATGAATAGATATTCTCTAATTTTTGTTTACTGTTTATGCTTTCTTTTCCTTTTTCCTGAGCTATTATGAAGGAAGGGATATTCTCTGGCCCCCCTGCCCCCTCCCCTGCACAACTGAGCAGAGCTGTAAAATTCATGGGACCACCCTGACTAGTCTCATTAAAATGCATAGCCACTGATCCCCAGGGGCACCAGTGCTTCCTGGAAATCCTATTTTCCAACCCTTTCTCAGTTTAGATCACTGTTTCATGCCTTCTAGCTCAGCAAACCACCCAAATCTCCTTCTCCTACCTCTCAGCTGAAAACTCAAGCTTCCTCTTTCATTAAGGAGGATCCATCATAAAGAGCTTTCCCAAGCTCTCATCATAGACACACAGGCGCCTGAGCCCATACCCTCCACCTTTGTCAACATGGTTATGTCGATGGTTCTGCATCCACCACCAAACCTTCCACTTCCCATCCCCTCTCACCTCTTAGGGGACATTGCTTCAGCAATTTTCTACCTGCTGGAGGATTCCCCTCAGTGTTCAAACACAAGATTATAGTTCTATCTTAAAAAAAAAAAAAATCCCTTTCTGGACCCCATTGCCCTCTAGCTACCATCCCATTTCTCTGCTTCTCTTTATATCAACACTTCTTGAAAGGATTTCAGTATCTTCTATCTCCAATTCATACCCTCCCTTTCTCTCTTGTACCTACTCCAACCTTGCTCGCTCCTTTATCATTCTACTGAACTGTTCTTCTCAAAATCAGAAATGACCTTGTTCCACAGGGCTTAGCTAGTGGAAGCATCTGGTACAGTTCCTCTGTCTCTTCTCCTTGAAATTCTTTCTAAACTTGGTCTAGGAAGATTCTACTTCAGGGCCCTGGCCTCACAGATTCTACTGCCCTGGCCTCACAGATATCTACGGAGATATCTGTATTTCTCAGCATTGTTTGCCCTCCATGGTTTTGTTCCAATGCTATTTCGTTACTATGGCTTTCTTGTCTATAGCTTTGAAGACTTTTACTTCTCCCCGCCTTCCAGTCCTACTAATATCTCTTACTAGCTGTAGTTTTCTTCATAACACTTTTGCTATGGACCATTTTACTCATTTAATGATTTACTATGTATCTCCCTCCTCCTCATTAGAATAACAGCAGCTTGAAGAAAGGGACATTTTCTGCTTGTTTGTTTATTCCACTATTGAAATGACAGCACCTGGGAGAGTAATTGATACACAGTAGGTGCTCATTACACATTACACTTTGAATAAATTAATGCATTTACCTCTCTATCCCTGATCCTGGTGTGTCATCTTACAAAACACATGGCACCAGTCAATGGTGGCCATTAGGCAATTTGTTGAGATATGTTCCTACTATCTTCCTAACGCAGGGAGGTCTTACTTTTTCTTCTATTTTTTTTTTTTTCAAAGTTTTAGGACCTTCAGGACTGTGAAAGATTAAAATGTAAGTAACGGTTTGAAGTCCTAAGACTGCTCATGCTAAGGGTTTTTTAAAATTTATTTATTTATTCATGAGAGACACAGAGAGAGGGGCAGGGACACAGGCAGAGGGAGAAGCAGGCTCCCTGGGGGGAGCCCAATGTGGGACTTGACCCCAGGACCCCGGGATCACGCCCTGAGCCAAAGGCAGATGCTCAACCATGGAGCCACCTAGGTGCCACCACAATAAAGAATTAAACAACTCTTCCTCTGATCCATATCCTTTTCAGCTACTGCTTCATCTGATTATTCCCCTTCACAGCAAAACTCTTTGATAATGTCCCTATTACTCACTTCCATTTCCTCACCTACTATTTATTTTGTACCAGACTCAGCACTGATTTTCATTTCAACTAGTTCACTAAAATCACTGTTGTCTAGGCTGCCAGTGACCTTTGTGTGGGCTAATCCAATGTTCACTTATCGGCCTCATCTTCCTTGACCCTTTGGCAGCAATTCACATAGGTAAATACTCTCCTTGTAGAAATACTTTCTTCTCTTGGCTCTGTGTCAGTGTGGGTTTCCCACCTTTTTCAACAGCAACCTCTCAGCCTCCTTTGTTAGTTCCTTCTCTCTTTGAGCTCTGAATGTGGGAGCAACCCAGTGCTGGTCTTGGGTCTTCATCAGTTCTTTACTCACACTCTCTCCCAAGATGATCTCATTTCGTCCCAGGGTTTAAAATAATATCTATATGCTAATGACTCCCAGATTTCCATCTCCATCTCCAGCCCTGATCTCCCATGTGAGCCTAGACTCATTTATTAAACATAGTATTTTCCATTGGATAGCTAATAAGCATTTAAAAATAAGTATATCCCAATAGAGCTCCTGGTTCTTACTTTTCATTTCTGCAATCCCCTGCTTCCCTTGCCTTCTTCATCTCAGTAAATGGCGCCAATACCTATCTGGTGTCTTACACCAAACACATAAATAATTCTTCATTCTCCCATTTCCCTCATCTCCACACTCTATCAATCAACATGCCTTTTTTATTATATTTTCAAAAACATATCACTCAACTCTCTTCAATTCCACTGCAACCCTAGGCCAAGTTACCACCATGGTTTGTTGGGATTGCTACCATAGTTGCCTAAATGATCCCCCTGTATCTTTACACATCTGTTTATAATCCAGACAAATCTTTCCAAAAATTTGTATCAGATAATAATACCTTCTTGCTTAATACTTCATTGGCTTCTAATTCACTTAGAATAAAATCCAAACTCTTCTCATTTTCTGAAAGGATCTTCCATAATGAGACCTTTGCCTTGGTCTCTAACCTTATTCTTTATGTTCTAGAAATCCTGGATTTTTGGGACGTCTGAGTGGCTCAGTGGTTGAGCATCTGCCTTTGATCCAGGGTATGATCCCAGAGTCCTGGAATCAAGTCCTGCATCAGGCTTCCTCCATGGAGCCTGCTTCTCCCTCTGCCTGTGTCTCTGCCTCTCTCTGTGTGTGTCTCTCATGAATAAATAAATAAATAAAATCTTAAAAAAAGTCTTGGAATTCTCCTGGTACCTTGAAGGGGCACTCTGATTCCTTCCCCTGTATATTTGAGCTTCCTTCATCTGGAAAGTGCTTTCCCAAGCTTTTTACATGTCTCTTTTCTTTCCAGTGACCTCACTCTACATGTGACCTTCTAAAAGAAGCCTTCCCTAACCCCATTGTCTAAAGCACTATCCCATCTTCTCATTTTTTGTGCCCTAGGTCTCGTCACTATTACAGTTCCTTACTTCATTTCCTTCAAAGCAGCTAAGATGGCTTCAAGAGGTCATGCCCATTCAGTAACTGCTGACTGTCCTCTTACAAGAATGGAAGTTTCTTGAGGACAAGAACCTTGACCTATCCTATTCACATCATATGGAAGCTATCAAATATGTTTTGAATTAATATATAAATCGCCATATTGGGTTTCACCCTTGGGTCCCATGTCCTTGTGTGTAAGACAGAGAGAATAATAGCTACTTTGCTAGGACACCAAAAAATTAAAATATATAGAAGCCGGTACAAATGCTATGGCTCTTTCAGAACAGAACAATAATTATTAATGAGTCGTAGCTTAATTCCAAACCCCATGTACCTTTTCTCTCTTATTTCACTTATCACCCTTTCTCTTACTATTGCATCATAAGTATTGCCCAGTTTAACATGTAATTGTTTGTATTTCTTGTTAGCTTATGTTATGACTTCCAAAGGATATCAATTCAATAAATGTTAAATGTAGTGGAAAAGATGCTCACTTCTATTATTAATTCTAATTTGGAGCAATAGAATATAATGGAAAGTACACAGGTTTTTAAGCCACATGTAACAGGTTTTTGTTCAGGTTTCACAAACTTTACTAGTTAAGTGAGTTAGGCCACCGACTTATGTTACCTTATTCAGTCTTCTTGTTCATATAATGGAAACAGATATATATATATATATATATATATATATATATATATACACTTTTTGAATATACTAATGGAAGATAAGCACTTAATAAGTAGCAGCCACACTATTAATAATAACAGTAAAAGAATGATTATAATATCTTATGAACTAGGCTTCAGCAAAGAAACTCCATTTCCAATATAACCACTGCTTTTGATTCTCTATGTTAAAGCGTTACAGATTTTTTAGTACTTTCAAAAAGCTGGTTTCAGAGCATCCAGATGGGAAAAGAAAATAAATATCTTTGTTCTATGATCTAGGTCACAAAAATGTATAGGTGATAAGTACTCTATAGGAAGAATAAGGCTCCAATGGCAAATATCCCAGCGCACAATTTAATTTTCATTCATCATAAAAGCAGGTTCTGTGGATAATGGGAAACTGCCATTGCCAAAATTAGGATAATCAAAGATTAAGGCACCAAAGGGCAAGAGTAGCTTTCAATTCAAGAGTAGCTATTTGTTTGCAACACATCTGTGGAACTTGTTCTCTACAAAATTTTTGGGTTAAAAAAGGAGAAGGAAATGAAGCGAGAAAGAAAATAGGAAGTGTAGAAGGCACACATAGATTCTGGAAAGGCACGGAGGACATATGTATTTTATATAATATCTATTTAATATAGTGCATCATATTATATCCTCCTCACATACACAGTACATTTCTTCATGAGAACTTCTTGAAATAGATCTTTGAATCTAAAAATTCCATAAAATTTCTCAAAGCATTTGCTCAAGCTCCCAGAATTCATCACCTCACAAAGAGTAAAGATTGGTCAACTTGTGTGGTTAGAATACCATGGTCAGGATGCAATCTAACTGCCCAGGTCACCCCAGCGAACTTTGGAATCCACACCATCCTCCTCTGTCTTATGTTACACAGCATGCTCCTCCCTCAGACCCCATTTCCCTAATCATTCTTGATATATGCTTAATTCTGATTATCTTTTGGGGTCAGTAGCCCCTATGCTTGCAGTTCTCAGATTTTTTTTTTTTCTAGAAGAGCCCTGATTGCTCTCCATAGGGGGCCATACTCTGTCACCCATAATCCTCTGTGGCTTTCTTCTTGCCTCTTCTTCGTAGAGCTGATGATTATGGCCCGTGTCCTTCCCAAGCAATGACGGCCTCATTAGAATTGACTCCTGTTGCTACTGTTCTGACAATTTCAGCAGGAATGCCATCAGCTCAGTGCACTGGCCGACCTGCACCTTCCTCTTTAACTCTAGTCCAACTGGTTGTCAGATAAACATCAAGAAAAGGAGCTTATTATAAAGGCAACACTGTTATCAGTACTATTTGATTATGTGTGTCCTAATAGAGAAATGACCTACATTTTTACTTCCTAGCAATGAAACTAATAACTAAATATCTTCCTTATTAGAATATAGCTGCTCTCCGCATAAGTACTCAAAACTATGTAATGCAATTTCACAAAGTGAGTTAACAGTGAAAGTAAAAATCTGGGTGGACCCTCTTTGACCTCCTGTTACAAAGAGAAAGGAGTAGCCCACTTGGACTAGATGAGAGACTTGGGTCCATCTGGTGAACAAGGAAATAAAGCTCAAAGGGATCAAAGTTGAGGCTTGCTGTCACTTTAAAAGTTTTAGACATGTTGACTACATCATCTGCTCCTTTAGGGGGGGAAAATGGCAGCTCCTTATCTCTAGGCCACTAGAGGCAACCAGGATAAACCAGAATGTAAAAGCAAGAATATCACAATCATTCTGCATCTGTGTGCCAACAGATTGCCTGGATTTCACTCTCAGCTTTTCACTGAGATCAGAGAGCAGCAAACACAGCAGAAGTTACCCAAGAGCAAATGTGAAAACCAAAACCAGATGTCCTATCTTGTCACAGAGTCGCAACGGATATCAGGAAGCTCTTCACACACTACTTTGCTTGAAATTTTTGCCTTTTTTTCTCCCATCTGAGAGGGGAGTGTTAGGGGGCATGCAACGCAAGAGTTCAGAATGGTAGCCACTGGATCCACATGCCGATTCATTTATAACCCATATGCTAATAAAATTGAGACTATATTTTTCAGCCACATCCTTATGTAGACTTATCATTGTTAGCATCATACTCATGGATTGAAAAGGGTATATGGCCAATTATCTAGTGATGGGATAAAATAAAATCTTAAAAAAAAAAAAAAAAGTAAGTCCTAGAAGACCATGCAATTGCCAATACCTGGGAGATTTCTGGGCTTAGGAAACAACTTTGAAATGATTTAAAGTTAAGAAGTCCACCAAAACTAGTTTCCATAGGGCAAATTGACATTTTTATCATCAAACTTATTGCTAAATAACATTATATCCAGAGGTGATCGTGAAGGTCTTTAAATGTCTCTCCACTTGTAGATGGAATACCTGTGGTTCCTTCCTGATAACATCTATTTTTAAAAGGCAGAGAATACTGGGTGGACAAAAATGCAGAAGCTGATAGACTACTGTTTCCTTTTCCCTCTGAGCCTTGTCTACAACAGTTAGCTTAATCCAAGACTAGCATAGTGACAGCTGTCTCTGTTCTACGATAAATCATAGTGGTATAATAAATGACGATCAAGAGCTAGAACAGCCAACCTGATCAAGTTTCTGCCTCATTCAGAAAACTTGCCTCCCAGTGGATCTGTACAAGGCAGGAAGCTGACACAATATTTATGTAGCTGAAGGCAAATCCAGGTGGCAGCTATCTGAAATATCCCGCTCCTCAATTACTATTTTTTGCACTAATGAAAGAAGGGGGAGGGGTACTTTCTGAGACCATGATTCTCCAATGACTGGTTTTCCATATAAGGAGTGCTGAGAATCATTTTTCAGATCCTTTCAACTCATGAGGTTACCTGGATTTCAGTGACTGATAGATATGATGCATTGCTTCCGTAGGGTTATTTTGGCAGGACTCAATCTGTTCTTCTTAGTAGAAGTACACTTTGATGCAAGGATTGCATGGTTTAGTAAGACCTTTGGTGTTTTAGTGAGGAGCTCTAGTTTCTGGTCCCTGATGCCTGATAACACTCGTGTCCACCAAACTCTGCTCCTTCTCCTATGCTCTTTCACTTAGTGGATGACACCATCATCCACTAATTTGCCCAAGTTAGAAACCTGAGAATCCTTATTGACTCTTTATTTTTACATTACATTGTAAATCCAGTCTAACTCTCCAACTTTTACCAACGTTTGCTCTGAAATACTTAGAACCGAATCCTCCTCTCTATTCCCCCCGTTAGTGTCTTCAGTTAGGCCTTCAACTTTCTTCACCTTTATTATAACAATATTCATAATATCCTTGTAATTGGCTATAGTGTTTACTGCCATGCCCTCTGACAGTATAATGATGCATGCTGTCTGCAAATCTTTGTACACACATGTGCTCATGTCAGGAACTCAGCCAAGTTAATTATGCCACATGGGCCTCAGGATTTGGTGGTTTGCTTTTCCTTAAGACTATGGAAATACCTACATAAAGTGCCTTCATTAACAGCTAATTTGCAGGATGCAAAATAGTATACTTTTCTCATTATTTCACCTTTTCTACACATCTTACCTGGATGGATTATATCCTGGCACCTTGTTTAAGAAGTCAAGATTAGGATGATCCCCTTGTGCTATTTCCATGCCTTCTATAAAAACCTCCCTCATGGCATTCAACTCACTGAGCTATCATTTAATGCTCTATTCACCTCAAGGATTATGAGTTCCTGGGATGCTAAGTGCTTTTCTTTCCACCTTTATGTACACAACACTTGGCTCTATGTATTAGTAGGTACTAGACAAACTTACTTGATTATTCTATCTTGCTATACTAAATTACTGATTAAATCAAATAAGCTGAGATATGTAACAGTTCAGTTTGTTTTTTTAACTGCCAGATGCTTAATGACATTAAGCTCTATTTTCATTATTATTGCTATTATTAAGAATTAGCTTAACTACTTCTACTACTCTCATTCAAGTTCTTTGAGAGGGGGAAAAAACAGAAAGGATTAACTTTAAAAAAAACACAGGCATTTTTTAAGGTAATTTTTCTAAAACTAATATCCTATATGCTTTCTCTGCTTTCTCTTTTTTATTCTATTATTTCATATTGAGATTTCATGTCTGGAATAATGACTTAAAAATCTATTGTAATTATTATTACAAAGATCTGAATCAATAGGCTACACACTAGAGGATGGCAAATTTATAATTTCTAAAAGAGTTGAACTTGTCATTCAAATGACACCAGTCAGGAAACAAAAGACAAGCAACATAGTAGGATACATATTTTCATAATCAAATACCTGATAAGGAATTTGAATAAAAATAGTTAGAACTCAATAATAAGAAAAGGAACAAACAATTTAAAAATTGGCAAAGGATTTGAAGAGACATTTTACTAAGGAAGACATGTGAATAGCTAACAGGCAAATTTTAAAAAAGATTCTCAACATCTCTAGTTATTAGGGAAGTAGGAATTAAACCCACAAGAAGATATCACAGCATACCTTCTAATGAAAAAGAAAGCTAATAGTACGTGTTCATAAAGAAGTGGAAAAACTGGAATCCTCATACATTGCTGGAAGGAATGTCAATGGTGAAGCTACTTTAGAAAACAGTTCACCACTTACAGTGTTAAATATAAACCTAAATGTGGCCTAGCAACTCCACTCTCTCTTAAGAATCTATCCAAGAGAAATGGAAATATGTGTTCATACAAGAAAAACTACCTAAAAGTCACAGCAGCAGCAGCACTCAGAATTGCCAAAATGAGGAACAATCCAAAGCCTATTTCCTGGAAAACTGATAAACAAAATATGGTATAACCAAACAGTGAAATAAGATTGAGCAGTACAATGGGACTGAAGCACTGCTGATGGACTTCCATGGGGATGGGGTTCAAAAATCTGACAGTAAGTAAAATAAACCAGATGCAAAAGACTGCAGAGTGCATGGTTCTATTTATATTGAAATGCACAGAAAAGGCAGGTTTACAGACACAACACAGATCGGTGTTTGCCCAGGGCTGAGGGTACAGGTGGGAAATAACTGCAAAAAGCATAAGGGAAATTTAGGAGGGAAACTGACATATTTTAAAGCTGGAAATTGTTACTAGTTCTACAGCTCTATGATTTTATTTAAAATCGTAATGTTGGACATTTCTAACATATGAAATTTATGGCATTACATTTCAATAAAGCTGTTAAAAATGTATAGTTTTCGTATAAAATTAAAAAAAATAAAAACAGATTACAATGAAAACTAATGAAATTAAAAATGAAAATTAAAAAGGAAAGTAGAAAGTCCCCTTGATTACTTCCTAAACAGTTTGCTTCATATGTAAAATAGGGAGCAAGGTAGGGCCGCTTACAAAGATCCATCACCCCCAATCTCCAGATTCATCTTCCCGCTACTGGAAATCTCCACATTTAAATATTCACTCCAACCAAGCTTTGTTTTTCTAACCATTCTATCAGTACTCATCTAAATTCATGAACGTCTGAGGCATCATTCATCATGCTAATGGTCTTCTTCGTTGAAATATCTAATACATATTTCGAAACTGGCCTGCCAGTCACAATATTACATTATTAGAAATGTCCACATGGCTCTATGGGGGGAGACCCAGGGTCCCTTGCCCCCAGTCAAAACTCGAATTGTATTCACTGTTTCTTGTTAATCCTAGCTACTCAATCGCCCACAGTCTCACATGCTAGGTCACAGGGGATCTGGTAAAGGGAGGGACGCCCTCTCACGACATCTGGACTAACATAGATGTGGCCATCACCTCCTGCTCCACTGCTGGGTCAGGTCACTGCTCTTCTCCGGTGAGTGGGTCTGTGCTTTGAAGTGGCTATTACAGAGGAGATAATGACATTTCAGGCTGCAAGAGAGGGAAACTGGTATTTATCCGGTACCTGCTAAGGACTAGACCTTCTATAGGTGCCTCCACACACACCAGATCACTTAATCTTCATAAAAACTCAGCTTGATTTTTAAATTTCCTTCCCATTAGAATAGAGGGGAAAGGAGAAAAAAATGAGTGGGAAATATCAGAAAGGGAGACAGAACATGAGAGACTCCTAACTCTGGGAAACGAACTAGGGGTGGTGGAAGGGGAGGTGGGTGAGGGGTGGGGGTGACTGGGTGACAGGCACTGAGGGGGGCACTTGATGTGATGAGCACTAGGTGTTATGCTATATGTTGGCAAATTGAACACCGATAAAAAATAAATAAATAAAATTTCCTTCCCATATACAGAGAAAATGAGACTTCGAAAAGCCAACTAGATTATTCAAGGTCTCCCAGTAGTTTCTGGGAGCGCTGATTAAAACCTCCATTCATAAAAACAATGGCTCTCACTATGCCCAGCCCCCAAGATACAGATGATTCAGATGCAGCCAGAAAGAATCCTCCATCACGTCTTCTCTTAAAGGAGATCGCTCGGACTCAGTTTCTTTAGAATCACCCACAGGAGTCTGTGTTTAGCCAGATGGGAAAATAAATACATTGAAATATCACAGGAAAAAAAAAATGGAAAAAAAAAAGGCTGTCACTATTCCAAGCCACCGAGATATGGGTGATTAATATACGCCTCTTTCCCTTCTCCCTGTCAAATTACATTCTGACATCTCAAGCCACATCTAAACTCACTCCGTCCTCTCTGAAATACAACTTGGCACTCACAGCAAGAACTCAATCATTCACTGGCCATAACAATAAGGTAAAAGTCACTTTAAATAATTAGTGCTATTCATGGGGCGCCTCGGTGGCTCCACTGGTTGAGCCAAGGACTCTTGATTTTAGAGCAGGTTATGGTCTCGGGGTCCTGCGATCCAGCCCTATGTCTGCTCAGCACAGAACCCACTTAAGACTCTCTCCCTCTCCCTCTGCTCCTCCCCCAACCCCCCAGCTTGTGTGTGCCCCTGCACCCGCTCTCTCTCAAATGAATAAATCCTTAAAAAGAATAATAATAATTAATGCCATTCAGGGTAATACAAACATCCTAAAGTGCTCCAAAGCTGAAGCATATGTCACAACACATAGATGGCTTTAACCTGGTCTTCAGTTTTCCCATTTCTATGTCTTTTAAAGAAAAGTGGATCAATATGGGGGCGTTTCCTTTCCGTCCTGACACAGGACTCATCCTGTTACAGAGCCTGCCAGAATCCACTCAGCATCCACACGTGTTGGATGCAGGCCATGCAGCCAGGAAAAGCTAAAAGATTTCTAGAACGAAAGAAGCCAATTGCACAGGGTTGTTTGTTTGTTTTGGTGTATGCCTTCCAAGAAAAAAGAAATGAAAATAGCACTTTTTTTTTCTTTTTCTTTCACTTCATGTATCTCTATTCTTTGAAATTCTTTGGGACTCATATATATTCAATGGGTACAGGAGAGTAAAATTAGAAAATTGCTGGGTTTATGAAGATTTCTTTCTGTGGGGCACACCCTTACTTGCGGTGTCCACAGGCACAAAACCAGGAGCGGATTTATAAAGGAGAGAGTTATTTTCCCTCCCAGGTATAACTAACTGCTTGTTAAAGAGCAAATCATTCCTTTCTACTTAGCCAGATTGCTATCTCTCAATTGCTTACTAAATCATGGAAATTGAACTTTCTTCCTGCAGATACAATTCTTCTTTGCAGTCAATATGTAGTCAATGCATGTTAATACAGTCAAGCTATTCCTTTCTCCTCCCTCTCTACCCAAAGCCCCATTAATAATGGCAATAACAGCAGCATTTGACATTTATACAGCCTGAAGGATTCCAAAAAGATTTCACCAATTACTGCGAACAGAGTTCTGATGAGCTGCCGCTACTTTTGAGGCAGGAGGATAATAAGCAGAAGCACAAAGTTGCAATGAGAAAGATTCTGCCCAAGGGTATTGTCAGATGCCCCCTCTTTTAAAAATTGAAGTATTTTACACCCACATACAAAAATAAGGTATTTTCCTTTTAAAACATCTAAAATATAGATGCTAAATGGTAAATAAGTCCAATGGTATTGGACTGACCTACTGAAATGATACATTAAAAAGGCTAGAACTTCCCACATCAAGCTCATTTCCAGTGGTTTCTGTATTTGAGATGGTTGTTAACCACCTGACTACCTTTCACACCAGTTGAGAGAATGGAGACATGACAACTCATGTTATCATATATATATATATATATATATACATATATATATGTATATATATTTTTTTAATTTTTCTATCCTTTGAGTGCATAGGACATTTTTAAAAAGATTTTTATTTATTCATCAATGAGAGAGAGAGAGAGAGAGGCAGAGACACAGGCAGAGGGAGAAGCAGGTTCCATGCAGGGAGCCTGATGCGGGACTCGATCCCGGGTCTTCAGGATCACGCCCTGGGACGAAGGCAGGCACCAAACCCTGAGCCACCCAGGAATCCCCATGTTATCCTATATTTTAAATGTTCCCATGTACTTTTAGAGGCCAGCTGAGTTTCAGGACAACATTTGAACTTGAAGGATTTCAGTCCATTAGCTGAAATATTCCCATACAGACAGAGAACAATAGTATCGAGAAGGTTTAATTCTCCTTTAGTAAAAACAAAACCCAGCAAAACTAACAGCAGAAACAAAAACTTCCATGGGTTCTGAAGATTGATACTCTCTTTGGAAGCTGTATTTTACTAAAAAAATTATGTAATGTCCTTAGATAACATGATCATTCTGAGATAGATCACGAAGAACTCAGTCTGTAATAATGTATGCAATAAAGTCACCATGTCTTGATGATTTAAAAGCAATATCTAAAGAGCACGGACTTCCTCAAGCCCCACAAAAACTCAGTTTTATTATAATACAAGTGTTTAAAGACTGTAGCAATTTGAATATTCAATTAAGCATGTCTGGGAGATTGGCTGCTGAACCTATTTGCTTAAATCCATTGTAGGCTAATAAATTACTTTTTTTTTCATCTTTAGTTGCAAAACAGTGGGCCTGTACTAATTTATGTTCCCTAAGGAAGCTGAAGTTCTTTGCTGTGAATGAAGCCACATGTTCTGAGGTCTCAGACAGGTATTGTTGTCCATTATTACACATATCTGTGAAAATCAAAGTATAGCTGCTATATGGGCAGAAAGTTAAGGAAAAAATAAAAAAAGTTCTTGAGCCTGAAGCCAGAAGCAAAGACAAAAATCCCTGTAAACATCTTCTAGATAGATATACATGGACTCTTTAATGTGAACTAAAAACTAATACCAGTAAAATCTACACAATACAGTGATAAATACAAACTACATGTAAACTCCAGTTCATGGTTCCCCAGAGAGAAAGGAAAATTTGGACAATAAAGAATGCTGATAAAAAAAAAATAAAGAAAGAATGCTGATAAATAAGGTGAGGATATTTCAGACTGGAAATACTAACTACCTGGATCTTTTTTCTTCTCTTTATTTTTTCCTTTTTCTTTTTTTTTGGTACAATGAAATGTGCATATATATGTGTGTATACATGTCATTAAATATGAATTATTAATTATTCCAATTCCAGAGAACATGCTCTATAGGCTTTACAAGATGTCCTTGTGCTCGTAAAAGATAGAAAGCATCACAGTTCCTTTTTAGAGTCCCCTCAAATTTACAAGTCCATCAATACAACAGATTGACATCATCTTATTAATTGATAAATGTTCCTAAAAGCAGTGACTATGACAAAAATTACATAAAGCCAAAATTATGCTTGAACAAATTTTCACGTGTATATTTATTTTGTATATACACACAAACATACATACTCTTAAAAAAGAATGAAATATATGCTATGTAAATGTATACAGTATCCACAAACACCTATATGCATAAATATTGCATGATTTTCTTGATTTAACCATATGAATTAAGCCAAAGTATTTTTCCTAATATAGTGAAAATAAGTGAACTTCACTAGGATGATGTAGCTACATAAATGCAAAAGACCATATTAACTAGTTGCCTGATTTCCATGAAGAATATGTCGTAGTTCACTAAGGTGAAGAATATTCCCAGGTCTCCAAGCTAATGGCAACAAGCATCGACATGTTCTATGAACAAATTCTTCATATATATTTAAACAATGTGAGATTTTGAGCTGTGCTTTAATCTCAGATTTACATTTTCCAGCTTTATGCTGAATGGAAATGTTCAGGTTTTTAGCATTTAATGGTTTGGATACAGAAAAAAATATATATGCAAATGAATGTTGCCATATTTTAAACTCAGAAAATTACTGATAGGAAAAAATGTCATAAAAAAAGCTTAGTTCCTGTTCTGGCTCTGCCACTAACTACTTCTGTAGCCCACGGCAAGTTTTCTATACCTTACAGTGTTGCATTTCCTCATCGGCAAAATTAATGGTTTGGACTAGACAATCAGTCTTTAAAACTGTACTTGTGAAATATTACTAAAAGTCTTAGGATGACAAAATCCCCATTCTTCCTATTCTCTACTGCCGTCTGCCACCAAACTACCTAAGCCATAAATCTAAATATTTACAAAACTATACCAGAATAGTTATTAAAACTATTTATTTTCTAACACATAGTTCATATTTTTACTCAACACATTTTTAATTATTTTCTTTCTGTCCATACCCTGGTTTCTAAATATAAAAATGCACGGACAAAAATTTTAGTCGGAATTCAGTATTTCCTGCCATTCATCTTCCTACCTGAAGTCTCAGTGTTGTTTACATCATAATTGGTTTCTCTAGAAATGATTATGTCTCCATAAACAAGATCTCTGAATTCTGCTTTGATGGAAATATTGGTTCATTGGAAAATGAAATGAAAAGTCATATGATATGTAGAACATGCTTGGGCATTATTATGATATTGAGGGTGGAAAAACAAAGGAAGAGGTAGTTCAGAAAACTCCTTCCGATCATCAAGTCATACCATATTTAAATAGTATGCTCGGACAACCATAAAGCAAGTTGAAACTCTGGATGAATTCTTATTCTTGTCTCAGAGATGGAAAGGTTTGCAGCCCCTGGAACTGTAGCACAGAAACATTCTGGAATGCTATTGCAGAGGAACATATGGTTACAGAGCTGCTTAGAAATATTAGTAATTTCTTTGGCAATACAGTAACTCAAAGACTATTGCTACAGACTTGTTCCTGAATATAGCTAAAAGCTGTTCGAATTACTTTGTTGGATGATATTTAACACCAAGCATTTTGGAAAGTTGTGTAAAAAAAAAATCCAAAGAATATTCATTCTGCCAAAACTAAGGCCATTTGAAACAATATTGTCCAAATTCAGATGTGTGCTATAGAAAGATTTAAAAAAATCATTCTGGCCGTTGATTTGGCCATCAAATCATTAATCATTTTCCATAGAATCAAAAAATGTACATTAATACTGAGCCCAAGATTAATGAATCTCTGTGTCAGGTTCTCGGCTATGAAAACAACAACAACAAAAAAAAAATGGTGTAATCTCTATGCTCAGGATACCATTTCATATCGTGATTAGATGTACAGATAAACTAATAATACAGACACAGTAAGACGCTTTTAAGAGTTACCCACAAAGGTCTTAAAAACACTGAAAATTAATTATTATTGCTTCTGGAAATGTGTGGGTCAGTGCTCATTCAAAGAAGACTTGACAGAGGAAGTAATGGTTGAATAGAGTCCTAAGGGATGAATACGTGTTTGCAAGCAAGACAAATAGCAGAATAAGTTGCATGTTTTGGGCTGTTAAGGTATAAAAACAAGCATGGGCTATTCAGAACTACAATGTGACTGCAGTAGTAAGAGAGGAAATGGCATACGTGCTTTTGCTAGGCTGAAGGTAGCTTCTCATGGAAAGATACATACACATATTCAACAATGGATTTGAATGTGGATGGATATAAACTCATGTGTCAAAATATTAGGGACAACTATGTGTTTTTTTCCCCCAACCTTCCATTGCTCTGTTGATACACGTAATACCAATTGGCATTTCATTGTGTCCCCATTCTTGCTTTAGATGCTGAATAAAGCTGCAGTGAAAGCACTCAACTCCTGACTGTCCCTGATGTCCAAAGTCCTGCCAAGGGCAGATTTCCCCTCTCCTATCACTGTTCCAAGTTTTCTTGGAAGAGAAATTGCTCAACGGAACCAAGAGTCAGTGCCCAGGGCCAATTCTGAATGGTAGCCCTCTAGTGCTAATGAGATTATACACAGAGTTCATTAGTTAGTAAGCACTTTACTGAGGGAGAGAGAGAGAAAGAAAGGAGGGAGGAGGAAGGGAGAGAGGAAGGAAGAAAAGAAGGAAGAGAAGGAGGAAGGGAGAAAGAAAATACAAATCAAACTGATGCAAAATAAAAGGGAGATATGAGAACTCACAGATGAAGGAATCACATTCTGCAGGTTCAGAACTGGTTGATACAGGAGTCTCCCTTCACCCTTCATACCGACGTACACAATGTGAGGCTTCCTGTGGACTGAATGGTGTTCCCCTCAATTCATATATTGAAGCCCTAACCCCCAATATGAAGAAAGTATTGGAAATAAGGCTTTGGGGGAGGTAATTAGTTTAGATAAAGTGTTGGGGCAAGACCCTCATGATGAGACTAGTGCCCTTATAGTAAGGGATTGCAGAGCTCACTCTGGCTCTTTCTCAGCCACGTAAGGACACAGGCAGAAGGTGGCAGTCTGCAAGCCAGGAAGAGAGCTTCTCAGGAGAAACCGATATTGCTGCCACCTTGATTTTTAGATTTCCAGCCTCCAGAACGGTGAGAAAATGAATTTTTGTTGCTTAAGCCCCCATCTGTGGCCTAAGACAAGGCTGATTCATCTTGCTTTGTAAGCTGGTCACCAATGGATGATCTGTATCCATCCTTAGTTATATGACTAACCTCCCTTTGGTCCCAAGAACAAGACATTTCTTTCCCTAATACCCCCAAGCCCCTGAACCAATCCATGGCAAAGAAGATGAACTTATCATAGTTGATGTCAGCTAATCTGCTGCAGTGAAATGGCTGTTGAGAAATAAATTACAGTGTCTGATCTGAAGCATCAAAAGAAACTTGTTGCTATCACCAATGCTGCCAACAGTATTTTCATGTCACTCTGTTAGTAGAACCTTAAATACATATATATATATATATTTTTTTTATTTTTTTTAAGATTTTATTTATTCATGAGAGACATAGACGGAGAGGCAGAGACATAGTAGAGGGAGAAGCAGGCTCCCTGAGGGGAGCCGGATGCCAGGCTTGATCCCAGGACACCGGGGTCATGACCCAAGCCGAAGGCAGACATTCAACCACTGAAGCATCCATGTGCCCCAGAAGCTTAAATATTGATTCTCTTTTATGGTGTCTCTCCAGAGGTCAGATATTACATCCTAGACAATGGGCAGCAGTGCCAGAAATGCTTGAGGAATGCACGACTGGAATGTTAAATGTTACACACAGTGACTTTTCATTGGCTTCTAAGGAATAATATCTAAGCATAAAATAAATATTTATAATATTACTTTTGCTGTCGGGGCAGCTGTGTGGTGCAGTCAGTTCAGCCACCGACTCTTAGTTTCAGCTCAGATTGTGATCTCAGGGTCATGATATGGAGCCACACATCGGGTTCCACACTCAGCATGGAGTCTGCTTGAGTTTCTCTCTCCCTCTGCCCCTCGCACTCATGTTCGCTCTGTCTCTCTCCCTCTAAAATAAATAAATCTTGAAAAGATTACTTCTGATTTCTGATAGATGCATAAAAGGTAAAATTGAATCTCATAATCCTCTAGTAGAAGAGAGAAAGGATTCAAATATTTGTAATATAATCTAATCCCTTAGTAACCAGGTAGGAATTAGATTAAGGTTTTGAAATAGACCCACTCAAAGTGCCCCAAGCAGACATATGTGGTGCAGCTGCCTTCCTGCCCCTCATCTCCAGGACACATAGGGTGAAACAGTCCTGTCATAAAAATAAGTAATTAGATTTTAAACCTTAAATTCATAATTAAATATAAACTTAATATTAAAATTATAAAATATATACAGTTAAAATTATATAGTCATAAAACACACCAATCTTTGAACAACATGAGAATAAAGGGACACTGACTCATGTGCAATAAAAAAATCCAGTTATAACTTTTGACTCCCGTATTACTGCAATATGGGAAGACTCCGTATTCCTGCAATAAAGTCAGCTGTTGAAAAGAAAATGTTATGAAGAAAATCAAGAGGAAGAGAAAATACATTTACAGAACTCTACTATATTTATGAAAAAAGAAAATCCATGAAGTGGACCCATACGCAGTTCAAACCCATGTTGTTTAGGGGCCAACTGTATATAAATGAAGATTTTAAATTATTGAAAATATACATTTAAAATATTAAAAATAACCGGTTAATATCTAGAATTTCTGTAGTATTCCTGCTTGGGCATTATAGCTAAACAAATTTAAAAACACTTTTTTTAATATGCCAGACTCTGTTCTAGGCACTGGAGATATAACAGTTACTACCACAAATCAGAACAACACAGAACCATCATGTTTCATTAAGAAATATCATAATTAGGATCCCAAAATCATGGGCAGAAGTGGAAGGGGCTTGAAAATACCTACTACAATCTCAGTTAACAATGAAGAACACTCTGATAAATTGAAAGGCAAGTTCATAAAAACAAAGGTTGGAATCTGGTTCTTCTGTTTCCTTAGTGTCTTTTTTTTTTTTTTTTTTTTTTTTTTTTACTTTTGGCACAACATATTGAAAGAAAAACTATTTTTTGATTGGGTACATTTCTAATTTATAAAATGTTGAAAATATCAAAACAAAAATTAGATATGATTTAAATACAACTACTAAAGGACCTAGGAAGAGGCAGTACAGAGGAAGTAGACAATTTATCACATAGAAAAAAAGGGAATATTTATAATTATTAATGATTGTTAAGATCATATGAATTCACTTATTTTGTACATATTCTGAGCTGGTGCATTTTGGCCATGATTGTGATGACATGTAATTCAACATAAGCATGGGAGGGCTTCACAGACCTTGGCATATTTTGTATCCTTGTAAAATGTTAACATATACCGTTAATCTTTAAAATTCTATTGACCTTTCTATTTCAATTAAAGCTGTGTAAAACTTACTTCATGGGTGTGGTTATAATGTTAGATGATATTTAGAAAGGCATAGCAGATCTTGGCTTGATACTTATCTAAATTAACTATAAAGGGAATTTACCAATCTCAGGCTCAGAATTTGTCATTGACTTGTCTTCTAATATAAAGTCTCTGCTGGGCATTGTTAGCAAAATGGAAAATATTTACAGATATATGGAAGATTCTAAACCAGGCTACTTAATGAATATATATATATATATATATATATATATTATATATATATATATAATGGGAGACATGTATGCAACTCTAAATTTTCTAGTAGTAACATTAATAAGAAACAGGTGAAATTAATTTTAATGTATTTTATATAGACAAACCTATCTCAAATATTATCAACATGAAAACCAATACAAAAATATCACTAAGATATTTTAAATTATTATTTTCAAATTAGAACTTTGAGCTTTGAAAAAAAAAAAAAACTTTGAGCTTCGGAATATATCTATCCTATAGGATATTCCAAATTGGACAGCCTCATCTCAAGCACTCAATGGCCATGTATGAGTATTGGCTTCCATAATGATCAGCAAAGTTATAAACTGAATATATCCTTTGTGATTCCTGAAATATAGCAATTGTTTAAAAATTATTTATTTATTAGAGAGAGAGAGAGAGAGAGAGGATAAGCAGGGGCCAGGGGAGAGGAAAAGAGAGAAGCAGACTCCCCTGCTGAGGATGGAGCCTTATGCAGGGCTTGATCCCGCCAGCCTGAGATCATGACCTGAGCTGAATGAAATCAAGATTCAGAAGCTCAATCAACTGAGCCACCCAGGTGCCCTGAAAATATAGCAATTTGTAAATGATTATTTATCTCCCAAATAATAGAGAATGTTTAAAAAATGTTTAAACCCAATAAGTGTGTAATACTGAGTTTCTAGAAATAATTATTGAAATGTGAATGAACGGTTCTGTTTGTGTTTGCACGAAAGAGAAAGAGAGTAAGAGAGAAAGGAGAGACCACTGCTAAGCAAGAAAGCTTGTTTTACGTAGACTACAGATGAATGACTATGGAAACAATTTCATCTCTGTTGATATGTACTTGATATCGTCATCTGTCACATAAGGGAATTGGGTCTAAGTAAAAAGATCACTCTCTACCTTATAGTCTTTTATGAAAACTGTTATATAGGTGTGTTCATGTGTCTATGTGTGTGCTCTACATATAACGAGCAGATCACAACTGCAGTATTGTGACACACTGCCCATGACAGTAATGTGTAAGACGAAAAATAATATAGAACAGAATTACAAATATATATATATATATACATATATATATATATGATCTATGTTAAAATTATAAAGATCTAAAGCTAGGAAAATAATGTATTTAATACTAATTTAAAAAGTAATATTTTCTATATCTTCTTGAAATCGAGTATACCACCTGTAGTGGATGAGAAGGAAGGAGAGTTATAAGTGCAACTGGAAATTAGGTATATTTAGGGCCCATTCATGGACAAATATCTCATATATGCATGCCATTTATCATATATGCCATGCATTCAAAAATTAAAATAAATGATTTTATATATATATATATATATGTATATATATATATATATACATATATATATATATATATATCTTTGTTACTGAGATGGCTTAATGGATGCAGGTTTCTACATGAAGCTGTCATTCCTGTCCTGACCTTCACATCCCCTGAAGATCATTTAAATAAACAAGGTTCCTGGAAATATGAATCAAATTAATTCAGACATTTAGTAAACCACAATGCCAACAGCTCTGCTCCTTGATAGGTCTATCTTAACATTGATATTCCATTTTTAGTGTTGTGGATTGGATTTTGGACTAAGAAAGAGGCTCAACAAAACATATGGAAAGAAAACAAAGCCAAACAACAACAATAACCAGAAAAATGACTAACACAGCTTAGGATTCTGGAATTTGAATAAGTATATACACTTTCTAATTCTATTCTCAAAACTTTGGTTACTTGATTAGAAATGTCATATGAACTATCTCAAAACAGTAGAACTATAGTTTTCAATAGGGATAGTTATATACAGAAATTTTTGAAGTTTAAAGGCAATATAAACATAGAATTCATTTAGCTCAAACACCATCCCAATATTCTTATCCCTGATAGAGCAGTGCTCCTAAACCCATCAAGGACAATTTATGTTTCCCATTATTGCAGACTGACACTTATATAAAATATTATGAAAATGAAGACAAAGATACACAAAGTAAAAGACTATGGGTTTTATTACTAAATTCAAAAGACAAAATTATTTGATCAAATCGCTATAAAATTTCTAAACGCTGACATTCCATTTCTGTACTTATACTTTTAGGGATTGTTGTTAAGTTCACAGATTGTCACTGGTCCATTGTCCATACTTCTTTGACCAACATATCTCTAAACTATCTCTCAGAGTATATGTTGTTTCTAATGCCACCCATGATCCTTACAAAGATATGGAACTGACTAAGGACAAAGAACACTCGATTTTAGAAATCCACTTATTAGAAAAGAAGCCATTTAGAAGTTCCAGAAAATGCAAAATAAAGCAGGAAACGTGAATGAAAGTTACAGATAAAGGCATAAAAGATAAAGGAAGACATAAAAATATTAGTATTTGAAGATTGCCTGGTTATATATTTAGAAAATATTGAAGAATTCACTATAAAATACAAGAGAAATATTAGTATGTTGGCTAGATTAAATCATAAAACATCAATGGCGTTCCCTTATATCAGCAATAAGCAGTAAAAATATAATGGCAGTTAAATTTGCCGGTGTGTATTCTTACTACATCTCATCTTGTTAGATTCGGTCCATTGCTCCCTTTGGTAAAGATATTTTTGGATCTTAAATTTGTCATCCAACATATTTCATATTCATAGCACTTCATTTGCAACATTGGTAAGTGTGTCTCTACAACTTAATTCCAGTCATTGTATGTTCAAAAGGAAAAGAAAAAAAAAGTGGAACAATCTAAAAAGGAAAGAGTTACTACAAAAATAGCACACTTAGGAGCCCAGAGTCACATGACTTGCTAGTTAGTTCTTTAACGATTACACAGAATTCTGGCTTCTGGGGCATGCATTTGCTCTCTCAGCCTAACCAACCTTCTCTGCAGGTCTCCACTACGTGAGGGTAAGTGAATCCATGCCATCCTGGTTTCATCACTGAGGAAAACAATTCAATCTCATGACCTATGACAGGAAAGCTTTGTATGAAAGAGCAGA
Organism: Nyctereutes procyonoides; assembly: GCF_905146905.1. Taxonomy (NCBI): domain Eukaryota; kingdom Metazoa; phylum Chordata; class Mammalia; order Carnivora; family Canidae; genus Nyctereutes; species Nyctereutes procyonoides. The sequence continues at coordinate 27,963,873 of NW_026575134.1, read as the reverse complement.
TGATCCACTTTTATAATACAAATTATATTTGCCCTAAGTTCTGGCCCATTATGTAGGAGCAGGTTAAGCACCTACAGAGAGCTATTAGGTATATCATATGCTCTGAAATTATATGTCAGTAATAAAATATGTATGAAAGGAAGGTTCTAGAATTGATTCTATGCACTATTTGGGGAACATCAAAGACTTAAAAGTACTGCTTCATGTTCTCCTCTGTAGGTCAAATATTCCTAATATGATAGAAATCCATTTAAGATTCCTAGAAAACCTTATTTTATAACACAACCCTCAGAATAAGAATGGGTATGTGCTAAAAAATAATGAAAACATTTCAAAATCATTGACTTTATATTCAGATCAGATCAAAAATTGACTCTTAGCTCCAACGTTTACCAGCCATACATCCTAGGGCAAAGTATGTATTCTCTCCGAGCTTTACCTCCCTGTGTTCTAAGAATAATGCCTTCCTTATAGGGTGATTGCAAGGATTACATGAGATAAACTACTCAAAGGTCTCCATAAATGGCCATTATTTGTTACTATCGCATCCACCAACATCATCTTTATTATGTCATCTCTATCTCTCCATTTTCCTGTCATCATAGGACAACCATGGCTTCATATTCTGAAGTCCCTTGATTTTTCTAACTTCCATTTCCTAAAATTTTAAAGAAGGGAGTTGAGGTAGATTTGTTTGGATTTATATTTTTTGGTATAAAAGCAAGATCCTCCATTTAATAGCCATACATTTAGCTGTGCTTAATTGATACAATTCCCCTGTATGCCTAGGAATTCACAGTCCTATGTTTTATGTCTACTCATCTTCCTAGGCAGGCATGACCTAAAGTTAGGTGACCACTCTGCCAGCTACTTCAAAACCTTATTTTGGGTCCACAATTTTAATCCATACATACACAAAATCAATCTTTACTATAGTATGATGTCCATGAAATGTTATAATGCTTATTTAGATACTAGTGGTTATATTTTATATCTAGTGTAAGTCATGCTGGGAACACTCCTTCCATAGATGCAGCAATTCTATTTATTATTATAGGAAAGATAATAGCCAAAGTCGAAGAAACGCTTTTACCCATTTGATAACCAAACAAATTTGCATACAGTGAAGATGATCATAACTACTGAAATCCCTAATATTTAAGCAGAAAAATTGACCAATGACTGTGAAACACATATACACACTCATGTACACAGTTGTTCATTTGCTCTTTTGAAAAGAATGTATTTTAGATTCAAAAACAAAAACAAGTACTATTGAAAATGACACATTTAATTAACTATATCTACAAGTGCCAAAACAACCTCAAACACTGTCTGCTTTTAGGATTTATTGTGAAAAGGACACTATGACAGTAGTTAGCCCCGCCAGTATTTTCAATGTTATTTTTTCTGTGAGCTCCAGATGAACTAGAAAGTCTACTTCTTTGGGTGGGGCATGGGCTAAATGGGGGATGGGGATTAAGAAGGGCACTTGGTTGTGATGAGCACTGGGTGTTATATGTAAGTGATGAATCACTAAATTCTACACCTGTAACCAAGTTTACCATATATATTAACTAACTAGAGTTTAAATAAAAACTTGAAAAAAAAAAACCTACTTCTTCTGACATTCAAATCTTTCTCAATGAGTAGTTCTAGAATTCTAAAATGGAATTAGGAGAGAGAAGTATTTTCACATGTTTTTATTTTCTTGTTTTCCAAAAGGTTTTCAGATGGCTTTGGCTAATTGAAACAACTGTTGAAAATTTACTTGGCATTTTTAGTTTTCTCAATATTTTCAACCCTGATGAAAATGTTTTGTCTCAGAATATTTCCTTCTGGGATCGGGCCACTCAACTCATGAAAAATGTATATTCAAAATTACATCTGATCTATTCATCTATCTAGGTAGCGACCACCTGGACTCCGCTAAGACAGACATCCCCAGTGTTCTCGTTTTTCCCCTCATGTAAGCTAGCTTGGCAATGAACGTGTATTAGTTTTTCCAGACCTGCTATACACATAGGGTCTGCTCTGTTGGTTTAAGAAGTTTGCTTATTTGCTTGTTTGTTTGTTTATATAAGAGAGACACATATGAGGAGCAGTTACTGATTCAAACACTTAGAGGTCTTTGTGTTTTGTTGTTTTCGGAGTTTCTGATTTCAAAATGTTTGACTCAAAAAAAAAAAAAAAAAGAAAGAAAAAATAAAAAAAAATGTTTGACTCTGAAAATACAGAAAGAATATAATGTCAGTGAAACCTCCCGGAAGCTATTTATGTTTAAAATTGTTGTTTATGTATTACAAAAGGATAAGTGTCTCTTCCTTAATCCAATCATCTCTTCATTGGTGATTGGAAGGAATCTATATTTTCTCAAGATTTTAAGGGAGGAAGTAGGAATGAAGATGTACTTTAACTCAAATAGTCCCCAAAATATATATATTCCTAGAAAGGGCAAATGAGTAGGAGAGACCGTCAAACTGTGCTACATTTGCATATATATGATTTTTCATCACTTTCTTCTATTATCCCTGGCAAATATACAAGTGTAGAATTGCCTCTAAATTCTGATATATTTTTTCACATATTTTCTACTAAAGTTTCTCTATTGTGTGTTCAACTTTCAGATTAAGATATTATTTGCTCTAATCACTCATCACCTATCTCAAACCTCACTGAACCTAGAATTAAGACCATGGCATGATTTAAGATGAAGTGAACTGGCCAAGAGGCAGCAAGCAATTGAATTTCCCAAGAAGGGTATTCATTATTCTTGACTGTCTTGTGGCTATTAACTGTCTGGAGGGAGAAGGGATCCTTCTAGTTAACTGATCTCTAAAACTATTAAATACTAAAGCAGTAACTTACAGGATTAGCGCCTTTCCAAGGAGAATGTGGGAAGCAAAGGCATGTCCTCACTGCTGAAGAGGAAGACATGATGTTGATGGTGTCTATTCTCTAATTATCTTACAAAAAATGATTTCAATTTCAAATCGAAAAGTTTGAAACATCTGGAAAAAAATCATGACTCACACAGGTGATAGAGAAATACACTGATACCCTAAAACAAACATACTGTGATTCATTTTTCTCTCTCCCAAACTGATAGTCCCTATTTCAATAAATGGCAATTTTCTTCTTTCAAGGAGCTTTGGCAAAATAACATCAACAAGTAATAATCATAAAATCATTTTTTTGTCTTTATTTTACCTTCCACATGCAGTCCATCAGTGAGCCTAGTTATCTCTATATCCAAGCACATTGAGAGACATACTGAAATATAACAATTCAATATTGATTTTAAAATAATTCAAAAATGAATTAATAGTTAAGCTGAAGATAGCTAAAAGTGATATAAAATTGTCAAAACTTAATATTTACTATATAAATCACTGGTATCCACAAAAGCTATTTTGATATTTTTATACAATAGGCATACAATAAGAATAAAAAGTAATTGACTCTGGGGAGAAGGGGAGGTACGGAAAGTAAAAAATCACTTTACACAGAAACTAAAATGAATTTCCAAAGAGTGCCTAAAACCTAAAATATATGTACCTATATCACTTCTATCAACATTTAAAGTGCAGAAAGTGATAAAACCCTCAGGATGATATTACAGTGACAATAATCAACACAATAGTATTAAGACAGAGAAGTCTCTTATAAAAGCAAAACAAATTTAAATATATATCAAAAGATAGACTCACACTGATATTGTGTTTCCATTTATTACTTAGTGCATCTCCCAAACCACCAGCCTTCATGCTACCAATGTTATTTCTATTTCTTTATTTTACTACCAGGCATTTGATTGTATAATCTACTCCAACTCCCCATTTTCTAACTACGAAACTAATTTTTCAGCACTCTTATAAATCTGCACTGAAGGGAATAGAATATAAAAAGCAGATTTTAGTGTTGTACCTAATGAATTTTTGCAATAAATGAAATAGTTGAAAATCCAAATAACATAAAAATTGTGAATAACACTGAGTTGAAAATAGTAAACACCATTAGAGGTAACACTAATCCATTTACCATCTGGTGATATATCAGTGCTTCTGATTTCCTTGAACTGGTAAAAACATTTTGATCGTTTGCTATTTCTCTTTTTAGTCAAATCAAATTTCTCTTCTTTTGAGCCGTTTTGACTTAAAAAAAAAAAGATCAGAAAGTTTTAGAAAATAATTCACTTTCAAGTTAAGGATTTATAAAGAACAGTGAGGGAAAAGAAAAAATCAGATATGCTTTGGAGAGATTTCTTAATATTAGTGATTTTGTTTACATTCATGCTCTGGGAATCGAACAGACTTTCATCTTTTCTATTTACCATTCGTCAATCAAATTCTCTTCTCCTCATTAGAATTAATGGACAAGCAAAGGCCACAAACAACATTCACAACTTCATAGGAACAGATAGTTTGTTCTCTTCACACTGATTATGTATGAGAGTCATCCAAACTTAGAAAATATAAAAATAAAATATCTTAATGATCACCATGGTTTTAAAGTAAATATTCATTACATCTCTATCACCGTTTCTGTTTAAAATATTATTTCTAAAATTTTAGAATGTTTTCCAGTTGAATTTTAAACCCAGTTTGTCTGTTTTAACAGAAGAAATAGAATACTCTTCCTAATCTCTAAACCAAAATCAGTATACCAATGGCGTATGGGATTTATAGTACAGTTTATATCATTTTTAGTTTCAGTCCTAGTTTTTGTGTGATAAGACTTTTCTTATGTTTATCCATGGTCTGTGTCATGCACTAATGTCTGTGTCCTCTCAATGCCCCAAATTCATATATTGAATCCTGAACCCACAGGGTGGTTATATCCAGAGATGGGGCCTTTATGGAAATGATTGAAGTTAAATGAGGTCATTAAGGTGGGTCCTTGATTTGACAGGATTAGTTTCCGACAGATACCAGACAGCTTACTCTCCATCCCTACTTATACCAAAGAAGTGGTCCTGTTAGCACAAAGATGGTAGACACCCACAAAGCAAGAGAAGAGGCCTCAGAGTGAGAGCTACCTTGCCACCACCTTCGTCTGGGACTGCCAGCCTCCAGACCTGTAAGAACTAAATTGTTGTTGTTTAGGCCACCCAGTGTGGGAAAGAGCAGACTGAGACAGTCTGGGTGGCAAAAAACAACAACAACAACAAAAATCCGGAGATAATAGGTCTAAGAAAACGTCGTCTCTTAGTTGAAGCCAATGAAGATTACTAAACACAGGGCATATTCATAGCAAACAATGATTTACCCACATTAGAGGGTTGTGGACAATGAACCCGGTCCTCCGGCAGCTACCCTGCAGCCTCCCATTTCTTGCTTACAGAGGGTAAGGCACAAATACAACATCTACTCTAAGTGGCCCATGTCTGCTCCATTGTCCAGCACACAGTGGGGTCAAATGAGCAGCCAGGTGGCTAGGAGTCAAGACCTTGTGGCTGTAACGTCTCTTGTACTGGTTCAGATTTACGTCATAAATCACTGCCCATGCCTTGTGCTTCACTCTGTAAGGCTCTTATGTGGCTGGACCACAATTCTTGATGCTACTGATCAGTTAGCACTGTTTGCCTGGGGGCTCCCTACAGATCCAATACATCAACTCGATTGCTAGATTTTGATGCTGAACTTTGAACACTGCAGCTCTGTTCCAATTCACTCATCTTCCTGTACCTTTGGTCTCCTGGATCCTAACATGGATGTTCTCATGTCCAAGCCACTGCTCTTCATATTCTACAGAATGTCCTTATAGACAGCAATAAAATCCCGCCACCTTCAGCTCTTGATGCACAGATTTGTTTCGATCAAAAAGTCTGATTTTGTTACCCTACAGTCTAGCCAAGTGGTAGAAGAGTGGCTCTCAAGCAGAAACATTAGAATAAAGTAGGAATTTCTTGGAGACCCAAATTCTTGGGCTCCATTCAGACCGAATGGATCTGCAATCCTATGGCTAGAATCCAGCGATGGGTTTTAACATGCACTCCAGGTGATTCTAATGGTTGGAGAATCACTTATTTGGGGGTGACCCTGGGATGTGGCTGGCCACTACCTGTATTTATCCCCAGTAAGAAGGCCACTGTACTCTCTGGAATACATCATTCTTCTGCTCTTTTTTTTTTTTAAGATTTTATTTATTTAAAAGAAAACGAGTTTATTTATTTATTCATGATAGAGAGAGAGAGAGAGAGAGAGGCAGAGACACAGGCAGAGGGAGAAGCAGGCTCCATGCAGGGAGCCCTACGTGGGACTCGATCCCGGGTCTCCAGGATCACGCCCTCGGCTGAAGGCAGGCACTGAACCGCTGAGCCACCCAGGGATCCCCATCTTCTGCTCTTTTTTGTTGGAAGTTTGAACTTTCTCTTAGCCCTTTGCTTTCAGCAACCCTATCTCCCAGCTCATTGCCTAGGAACACTTCCCATCTCAGGGATTCTAAAATCCCCTTCCTTGGAACCATGCTTCTACTCCCTGTACTATTTGCCTCCCAACTGGTTGATATTTATAAATAACACCCTATTTTCAGTTTTCAAAATACCCAAGTTAATTAATAAATGAGAGTTTTGATTCTCTCTGGGCTAAATTGTAATTTTCTATCAACTAAAGGGCAGAGGGATTTTTCTACTCTCTACCGTCAACTACTCTAGGTAGTAAACCTCAGGAATCTGCTCTTACCTTTGGGGTAAGGTTACATGCACCCATTCAAATCAGGTTGAAGGGATCCCTGGGTGGCGCAGCGGTTTGGCGCCTGCCTTTGGCCCAGGGCGCGATCCTGGAGACCCGGGATCGAATCCCACGTCGGGCTCCCGGTGCGTGGAGCCTGCTTCTCCCTCTGCCTGTGTCTCTGCCTCTCTCTCTCTCTCTCTCTCTCTGTGTGTGACTATCATAAATAAATTAAAAAAAAATTAAAAAAAAAAAAACAAATCAGGTTGAAGATTCTTAAACCATTCACTCCATAAGAGTTGTTTGCCAAGCACTACACTCAAGTGTTTATCTCACTTTTGTGTTGATGTTCACATATTAGCTATTTTATATCGCTATATTTGCAAGTTCAATATAGTAAAATATTGGCAATTTCACATGCCTCCCTCTAAATACCATTTCCTTAATCTTTTGATAGCTGAGACAACTGAGTGTTTGGAAGTATGAGGAGCTTTAGATAAGTAGTAAAAGTGAATAAGCAGAGGAAAGCATAGTAGATTTTTAGGCCTACAAATTTGTATAACATGAAATAAATACTGAGACTTATCATTAATGCTCATGACTTTTTTTTTTTTTCATCCAATAAGTGAATGGCCCGAGAGTCTGCAGAGAGATGAAAATTGGCCCTTGAAAGCTCTATATGTGGTATGGAGACAGCTGTGTCTTTGCAACTATACGGTTGATTCTGCAACATTTATTTGTTTAAATTTTGATTGCTAGCTCTAAATCAAACCTAATAATCTAATTTCCTTTTTTTTTTAAGATTTTATTTATTCATTCATGAGAGACTCAGAGAGAGAGAGAGAGAGAGAGAGGCAGAGGGAGAAGCAGGCTCCATGCAGGGAACCCAATGTGGGACTCAATCCCGGGTCTCCAGGATCATGCCCTGAGCCAAAGGCAGGCACTAAAATGCTGAGCCACCCAGGGATTCCCCAGTAATCTAATTTCCATTTCAACTAGTGGCAGAGGAATAGAAATGTGATATAACTCTGATAATGAGTCAAAGTGGGATGATCTGCTAAGGATCATTCCATACTCCAAAAACAAAAACAAAAACAAAAGGAATGGAAAGAAATGGTCCCTCCTTTGCACTGGACAATGGTAGATCTGTAAGTGCTACATCCATCTTGGTACTGATCTGAGTATAAAAGGAACACAAACAAAAATAGATCAGGCAGATGGAAAGAATTCTGCTCTTGATGTGATTGAACAACTGGATCAACCAATCCTGAACCCAGACATACAGTTAAAATTTCAGTTTTTGATCACAGTTTTCTGTTAACTGCTGCTGCAACCGGACAGATAAAAAAAAAAAAAGATATTCATTTTATCCACTACAATCTCTACAGAAACTCTCCATTTCTAAATGGTACTTAAAAATCATAACAGTACTTAAGTATCACACAACCTGAGGTCCCTGACGAGAGTTGAAATTATGTATTCTAAGATCTGTTCTTATTGATTGGTCTGTGGAGAAAGTCAGGCCTCAGTTCCAAACCACTCCCTTCATGTACTAAATTGTGACCTTGCGCATATAATTTAAAAACTCTCTAAGCCATCGATTATTTACCTGTGAGCTGGGATAATGTGACTCCAAAGATGTTTAAAATAAAAGTTAAGCAAGATAATATGAAACAATACTAGTAGTGTTGAGCATTATGCCCTAAAAGAGAAATTCAGTAAATGTGATCTCCTGTGTTCTGTTTTTTCATGTACACTTTAACACTTTAAGGCTTAGATATGATGTAACTGGGGAAGAAGGCTTATTTGACTGGAAAATACTAATAATAATTTATGATAAAAATTAAAGGACAAGGTGCCTGAGCAGTCAGTTTGGTTAAGCATTTGCCTTGGGTTCAGGTCATGATCCCAGGGTCCTGAGACGGAGCCCTGCATCAGGCTCCCTACTCAGCGGGATGTCTGTTTCTCCCTCTCCATCTGCCCCTCTCCATACCCAACTCGTGCTCACTCTTGCCCTCTCTTTCCCACCCTCTCAAATAAATAAGTAAAATCTTAAAATAAAATTAAAGGATAGACATCCTCATGAGCCATCAGTCAGGAACAACAATATGATAGCATAATTAACAGGAGTAAAACAACTCCACATTCTCATACATCATTTTTCACTTAGTATCGTCAGTTAAGAATAGTGAGGCCAGAATCAAAACTTTCTGGTACCAACAGAAAACTTAGATCATAACGAATTGGAAGCATTTAAAAAAAATGCATACGCTAACTGCATTTCTATTTTGGACAGCTTAAGGAGTAAACATAGGTGTGTTATAGGATATGGATTTGAAGAAAAGCTGGCATGAGCTAATATATCAAGCATACTAATACACCATGCATCATTCTGTTGATCAAGGGTAGAGAAGTGAATAATTCATTTAGAGGCTTATTTCATAACATTTCTTTCTGCCTCAGTCGTAGATCAATAGACATTCTATCCTACTCCTCCCTGGAAGCAGTATCCTGATATTGAAATCATATCCATATAGTTAGCTTAGTCTTAAAAATATCTCCATAATAGAGCTGATACTGCAGTTGGTTGTGATGTTTGGTCAGAGGTAAAGGAAAAGTTAGGGGACATACAGCGGCACATTTCTTTGCCTCAACCACTCAACTATACACATACCCCCAACTATAAATAGGGTGGCAGCTGCTGATGATCCATTAACGGTTGCCTGAAAGTCTGACTTAAGAATGATTCTATGACTTCTCTGGCACAGAAACATACAATAAAGGGTAACAGCTGAATGTGCATCAAGGTTTTTTGTTTATTTGCTTGTTTTCTTTTGTTTGTTTTGCTTGTTTTCACGTCATTGTTTCACACAGTTTGAGGAATTACCATAATCGTTGACTTGGGTTATAGGGGAAAAAAGCAAGGGCAACAAACTTTAGTCAATCTGAAAATTATTCCCTGAAGTCCCACCATTGTTCAGACACACTTGGAAAGCTCCAAAGGTCAAAAACAAGAAAAGATAAAGGTGGGGATCATTTGGATTGTCTACTGAACAATTTTAATTTATGAATATCTAAGAGATCATTGAGGACTTAGGCACTGGATATCATTCATAACCCAATTTTGTCCTCTTAGCAATGATTAGAAGAATGAACAGAGTGGGGCAGCCTGGGTGGCTCAGCGGTTTAGAGCAGCCTTCAGCTCAGGGCCTGATCCTGGAGACCCGGGATCGAGTCCCACGTTGGGCTCCCTGCATGGAGCCTGCTTCTTCCTCTGCCTGTGTCTCTGCCTTTCTCTCTCTCTGTCTCTCATGAATAAATAAATTTAAAAAAATAAAAAAAAGAATGAACAGAGTGTGCTGTGGTATGGAAAAAAGGAAAAATTAACTTTAGAGTACTGAACTGTGTGATAGAAAATGTAAGGTCATTATAACAACCAACAGCCAGATGTGGAGACAGATGATAGTTGGGTGGAGGAAAAAGACAAGTGGTGAGACGGTGTAGAAGACACATTTCATGGATTTGACTTATCTTTCCCCAGGCTGGTTAGGTCAGTTCATGCCCACACCACCAACTCAACATTACCTGGAGGAGAGATCAAGAATATCACAACTGAACCAAAAGTACCTAAGGTGATTTTGTGCGGCAACAAGATGTACCTTTCTGTTTGTAGCTAATTGGCCTCTGTTCATCACTCTGCAATTTTCCTCATTTCTCTGGAGCAATCTCTTGACCCTCGAGTCTGTCAAAATACCGTTTCTCATCCCACACTGCTCTGCTTCTCAAACGATACCCTCTTGGAACCACTTGGCTTTAAGGAAAGAATGTCCCCAGGCAACACCAGATATTACCCAAATAGCATCAGTATTTGATTAAAGGGTAGTCGATTTTTATGGCACTTATCTTGTGGAGCCAAGAAACACTAGCATTTTGAGATCACTCCACTAATGCTCACTCTCAGCTTCCTGATAAGGAAAGGCTGTGAAATAGCTGCTAACAGGAGTAGGAGCTTCCTCATCACTCCAGGTTCCTACAACACTTTACCAAAAACAGTCACCCTCCACGGTGGCATGGCTGCTGCGTTGGTTGAAAAGAGAAGGGCCAAGTCCGGAGACCAGAGCTGCATTTCTGTGCTCTCAAGCGGGGGCCCACTACTGGCCTCCCACCTGGGTGAGTGAGTTTGGTTTAGGTCCCTCACTGTGTCTTGACCTGGGTGATTCACAATAATGGAGAATTTTCCTTTGCCATTTTCCAATTCCCATCAGCTCTTAACCTTTTAGCTAGAAATAGCTGCAATACTCTTTTCATACAATGCTTGATTCCCAGTGGTGCTTTGCTGCTGCAGACAGCAAACCTGCAACATTATAAACCATCTAAACACTTCCGAGCGACCAAACAGAACTAGGTAATGAAAAAGTTTAATCAACTGGAGACTGAGTTTATCTATTTTCTGTGTTTTTAGGTTGACTGGTCAGTCACATGACTTTTTCAGCCTTGATAAAAACAACCATTGATCACTTTCATATTTGAAGGCAAGAGCTAAATTGGCTAAATGTAAAAAAAAGACACATCCAAAGATGAATATTTAGAAAATGATTCTTTCCCTATTGACATACTAACTAAAGTTACTGTTGTAATTGCAATTTGGGAGTTAATTTCCTTTTAATAGCTGATACTTCCATTTTTTCGCTCAAAATGATTGTCAGAATAAAACTCATAATCTAAAATATCTGGAAATAAAGACCATTTTCTGTGTCCTCCAACTGTATTATGAAAGTAAGTATTTCTTTTCTTCCTTGTGCTCAGATTTCAGAAAAGAGATTAGTGCAAAATGAATTATAAAGTACCTAAACTGTTCCAACAATCACATCTCCATTCTGGCGAATTTAGTAAATGCATTTTATCTCTCCACTGAGATGTTTTTACTATAATGAAAAACCCAATGAAATGTTTCTTATTAGGTCTATTATTCATCCCTTATGCCTTCCCTACCTTTAAAATAGTAACCGAAAGGGCACAGTGAAGATCCAATTTTTATTTTGCATTTTAATATCATGTTAATCAACTCACCATCCATATGCAGTGGGTAGAAGAGGTTTGGCATACTTGTTATGCATAGCCTTGCTTGGGGCCTTTCTGAGATGTGTGTCTTAGGATTATTTCACAGCATTAAAGTAACCAATGAGAAGGAAGTAATGCTTTAAAATCTCCATGGAAAATTAATTAACACAACCTTTATTTTTATGAATCTTGCATGGGTAGAACTATAGAGTACGGTGTCAGCCTACAAGTTTTTCAAAAGACATTTTACAGTTACCTGACTATGTTTAAAAATGAAGCTGTGAATTGGGTGTGGCCACCATGCCTTCCTGCTTCTTGAGAAATTCTTCGAATGAATCATTAAAAAAAAAAACAAAACGAAACCTTAATCTGTAGGTACAAAATTTAAGCTGACAACAGAAGCCATAGCTATAACTCCCATTTCACAATGTTAACACTCAGAGTCAGGATAGTCTTATTTATCTTGGTTTCATGATATTATGTTGCCCTAGTATATTTTGCATTAGAGTATTATTTCTATTTTAGATTGTTATTTATCTACTTTATATATATATTTTTTTCCTTAGGTGGACAAAGATATAGGAACAAAGAGAGTTATTTACTTTTTCACTTTGTCTTTCTCTGGTAAATATTCCAATATCATAGAGGTTTCATATCTCCAGTTTACACGGAAACCTCTACTCTAAAATATCTGGGAGCCATCCATTCCTGTATGCTAAAACTTGGGTTTAAAGGGAACTTCATCAAGTCTGTAGGGTGTGAATTCCTAAAATTCTTTGAAAATGCAAGCAGTCTAGAAATCAATCTGTTTCTGAAGCATTATGAATATAGAGTTACATGAAAGAAAATTCTTTCATAGAAATTATTCTAACTAGATACCGATTTGTAATCCATCTTAAACCTTAAACAACTTTATGCTGAAAATCTAAAATTCTGGGAAGACACAGGATGTGTTGTTATATTCATTCCTGGGAAAGAGAGTCCAGTTGTCCATGTTTCTTTTGTCTGAAGAAACATTTTTTTAAAAACATTTTTTTTAATCTTGTGTTTCCAGAATTAGCTGAGATTGTTTAATATATTTATATATTTTAATACTTAATTCCCCTTATGAAAGATTCTCTGCTTACAGCCTCGGTTAAGCACATCTCCTAACAGAATTAAAATGTGTAAGATGGAATATTTCTGGCATTGACATTGCAGAGGCAACATATTTTCTGCTTTTGCTTAAGGGAGTAAACAAAATAAAACACAAACCATTTTTCCTAATTGATTCAGATGTTTCAATGAAATTGTTTTATCCTGCAATGTTCAGTAAAGTGTGTGATCAAGACAAGCTTGTCTCCCTTTCCTCAGCATAGGAATTTAATGCAGAAAACAGCTGTCCCAATAACCAGAGCCGAACACCATAGTTTAGTGTCTGTATCATCCTTAAAACGACATAGGTGTATGGACTCAGAGCTTCTTAGGATGAAGACTGAAGGTGTGTATCATATGATCACTACAAGAAAGATGAGAAAAAAAAGTCTTCCTAAATTGGAGATGTTAAATAAGTATCCAGACCAAACTGTTCGCTTTCTAGATAAGGCTTAAAAACAAAGATTTGAAGAGTGAGTTCTGGGAACTAAAAAAAAAAAAAAAAAAAAAAAAAAAAATCTGGAACTGAAACTCAGGTTTTCTATTATTCAGGTTATCCAGTCACATTTATCTATTTGTTTAAATGTTGCAAATGCAAAGCCTTACAATGTAATGAAAAATTTTATATTAGGATTATTTGTTCAGGGATCCCTGGGTGGCGCAGCGGTTTGGCGCCTGCCTTTGGCCCAGGGCGCGATCCTGGAGACCCGGAATCGAATCCCACGTCGGGCTCCCGGTGCATGGAGCCTGCTTCTCCCTCTGCCTGTGTCTCTGCCTCTCTCTCTCTCTCTCTCTGTGTGACTATCATAAATAAATAAAAATTTAAAAAAAAAGGATTATTTGTTCAGAACAACACATTTTTATTTGATTGCAGGTTATGGCACCACACTGAAGATGGGCTACCTAAGAAATTACTATCCATAAAACAAAATGTGGGCTTTATTTTAGGAAAATACATACTTAACTAGGCTGGCACCATGAAGAAGACCATTAGGACGAATGAGTCTTCACAGGATGGAAAAAGTCAAAAGCAACATTATCCAGTATGTAAGCCATTAGTCAGATAATATTTAAAATTAAATTAAATTTAATAGAAAATTTAATTCCTCTGTAACGTCAGCCACATTTCAACTGCTCAGTAGTCCCATGTGGCCCATAGACAGTGTATTTGATAGTACAAAATTGTAAAATCTTTCTATCATTATAGAAAGTTTTATTGGATAGAACTGGTCCAGAGCATGTAGTAACAAAGAAGGGATCATACACTATCTAGAGGCCCAAAAATAGACGGCAGCAAAATAGATTCCAGAAGAGGTTACTTCCTGCAGGGACACAGAATATAACAAATCATTGGGAACAAGATCAATAGGGAATCCTTTATTAATTCAGGTGTATCAATAAGGTGGAGATGTAGAACATGGTGTGATAGACAAGAGCATAGGATCTAGAGCCCAACACAAAAGTTCCGCATCCTGATTTTGCCACCAGATTGCTGAGAAACCTGAGTCAGTTTATTTATACTCCCTAACCCTCAAACTCTCCTCTGAATGGGGAGAACAGTGGTGACTGCTTCATTGAGCTGCTGTAATGATGAAATGAGACTGATGCTGGAAAGGCTCCTGGTTTTATATTTAGTACATTCAGCAGAGAGTAGAAATTCAGTAAAGGTTGGTTACCTTATTATTTTATGGGTATTTAGTAAAATTATACTCATGGAGAGAATATAAATGAAATGTGAAGACTGTTTATAAAATAAGTGTCAGAGAAAAGGTACCAAAAAATGCTTTGTGTCCTCAGAAATATAAGCATGAAATTACCATATGACCCAGTAATTTCTCCCTTAGGTATTTGCCCCAAATTACTGAAAATAGGCACTGAAAAAGAAAACAAAAACTCCCAAAACTTGTACACAAATATTCACAGCAGAACTATTTACAATAGCTCAGACATGGAAACAACCCAAGTATCCATCAGCCCGTGAATGGATAAACAAACCATGATATACGTCTATTATGGAATATTATTACCCATAAAAAGAAATGAAATACTGATACACATACAGCATGATGGAACTCAGAAACGTTCTGCTACATGTAAGAAGCTAGACAAAAGGGGCCATGATTTTCATGATTTCTTTTACATGAAATATCCAGAACAGGTATAGCCATAGAGACAGGAAGCAGAATTATTATGGTTGCCATGGGCCAAGAGCAGCAGGGAACATGAGTGTAATCAGTTTCTGAGGGCTGTCATAATAAAGAACCACCAACTGGGAGATTTAATAAAAACATATTATCTCACAGTTCTCTAGGTGAGAGGTCTGAAATCAAGGTGTCGGAGGGGCCATGGTCCTTCTGAAACCAGGAGGGAATCCTTCCTTGATCCGCCCTAGCTTCTGCAGGCTTGCCCATGATCCTTGGTGTCCCTGGCTCAACGGATGCATAATTCCTTCTTTGCCTTGGTAATCACAGACCTTTTCTCAGGCGGTATCTTCACGTGGCTCTCTTCTTACAACAACACTAGCCGTGTTGGATCAGTAGCTCATCCTACTCCAGGATGACCTTATCTCAACTAATCCCATCTGCAATAATCCTCTATCCCAAACAAGACTGCATTCTGAAATACTGGGCTTAGAACCTTAACACATCTTTTTTTGGGGAGATACAGTTCAACCCATAACAAGGAGGGGCTGCTTAATGAGTAGACTTTTATTTTGGGACCATGAAAATATTCTGGAACTAAATGGAAATGAGTGGACAATATTGTAAGTGTCCTAAATGCCACAGAATTTTGTGTCATATAGATTTCACCTCAACTTAAACAATGCAGTGTATCTCATAACTATATAAGAACATTTTAATATAGGATGCAAACAAAGGTGCTCCATTAAAGGGGATGAAGAATTCTAAGGTCTTTATATATTATGACACTTTCATGGGCCATTTCAATTATATAAAGAACACCCTCAGAGCATATCCGAGATGGGTGAAGACAGAAAAAGGAAACGCTAAATTGCCTTAAAGTAAAATACATTTTAAGATCTTTGGATATGCAGGAGAGGTAAAGGTTTCAGTAATGTGGAAAAGCTAGGGCCTGAGGAGAAACATCAGCCCCGAAGGAAACTCTTGCCAAGAAAGTTCTAGTTCTATTAAGAATGGGAATGTGTGAAATTTATTATTCATTTCCACATTATGCAAAATTCAGTTAAATCCTACTACAAAAACCTGAATTGTGATTGAGGTTTAGGTACAATATGGGAATAGGATGCAGAATGAAGACGTGAATGAAAGAATAAGATCCAGGAGTGTGGTCAAGAGCACGGTGTGAATACGAAAAAGCAACAAGAGAAGGCGTGAGAGATTATGTCCCCAAGAAGGCACAACAGTCCTGGGAAGGCCTATGTCCTTCCTATAGGGAATGGGAAAGAGGAGTAAGGTGGGGTCTTTACTTACAGAAGTCTATGGTTTTAGATGTTAGTAACTTACATGGAAATGCTAAAACCAAAATAGAAGATGGCTTCAGAGTATTTTCTGGAAAATGGAAATCACTTACTAAATGAGCAAACTTAAAAACAAATCCAAATATATATTTTGCCGTTTTCATAATATCTTATTATTTTAAATATGAACCTCTGTATCACTGTGTGGAATCCCAAACAACTTGGTGATAGAAACGAGGGTTGACAATGGCCCATCTCCTCCAGGCATCACTCAGAAAGTGATTTCTTAGCTAAGCTTTCTTCTGAGAGCGTTCCCCAGACCAAAAATCCCTTAGGAATGAAGGAACAGCACAGAAGATGAATAAAACACTTCTATGTTGACATCCAGATCCTGTCACCTAGAATCAGTTTCATGTCTCCTGTGGGCCGGGTCCTGCTTCTAGAGAAGCATGGGAGAAAAGCCACGCATACCTCTTCAGCACTTGTGTTATGAGCCAATGTCCTTATCCCAAAATGCTGTCCCTTCCTGAGGGGCAGTTACTCGGCTGCAGTTTACCTTCACACAGAAAGGACATTTTTAATTTGCCTGGAACACAAGTAATTTCTTCTGAGACACGGTCATTGGTGTTTTGAGGTCCTTCAATAGGGAACACATTATTTTGGATCATCATTTGCTACTTGCAATAGAGTCTGAGATTCAGGCACTGGAAGTTATCATCACGGTGCAAGGAAGAGGATGAAATTATTATATAGCTTAAACAGAGCACAAAAAGGCAAGCAGAGCTAATCAGATCCTTTGCATTCAGTTCCGCTGTCCTCACTTGAGTAACCTTTCAGACTATGGCTCTCTGGCCCAACAACAAAGCACAGACTCATTCATTTCAAAACATCAAGGACGTGGGTTTGGTCTACTCACCAAGAACATCACATGATGTTTCCAAATACTCAGAAGCCAGGTGCCTTAGTAGTGCTCAACTTTGAGGAAATTTTTCAAGGAAATGGAGAGGCTAATTTACTATGCCAACTAAGAATTTAAAAGACAAGACATCCTCTCTCTAAGCCAGCAAATAAAATGTGCCCCTTACTCAAGGTCTTCCCTTTGTACAAAATCTCTTTCATGAGAACACATCTTGGAGCCTCACAGGTCATCCAGGTCTGGTGCTGATTAGCTGCACTTGCCTTGGTAAAAACAATGCATACGACAGGTACTAATTTATACCTTAATATGTACAAGTGCTGCCTCAGTTCACCCATCTGGAGATGGGGGCAAACTGGAAAGGTATGGGTTGTCATGGATTCTTTTGTTGCTAGGTAATGCACAGGCATACAAGACTGCCACCAAATATATGGCCAGATGAAGAGTTTCATGTCCTCAAAAATCATGATAGGAGGATCATTCAAATGAAGCTACATGACGTACTATTCAGACCAGGAGTCAGCAACCTGGATGAGTGTGTGAGCCAAATCTGGCCCGCTACCTTTTTTGTAAGTAAAATTTTATTGGAACACAGAACATCTATTCACCTGTGTATTGCTATTTGGCTGCTTTAGGACTATAGTAGCAAAGTAGTTGTGACAGGGATAGTATGTCCTGTAATGTATTTATTCCCTGTTCCTTCCCAGAAAAAGTTTGCTGGCCTCTGATTTAGACCGACTTCATGCAGTGAGGCAAAATTGAAAACCATGTGGCTTACCTCTGCCCAAGACAGACATCCCCAATGGATCATGATACTCGTTCAAAGTATGCAAATACGTGGCTACAAATTCTTAGCTACTGTGCTAGGGAGACACTAATAATTAATCAGCCTTGTACTGAGATATCTTTATTCTCCCCAGACTAAGATATTTCATAGATTCATATTTTCAGATTCTTGGCTTCTCAACAAGTTTTCCATAATCTCTATGCTCAGCATTTATCCCCTTTCATGTATAAAAGATACATTATCCAGTGTTATGCAAAAGGACACGTGATCACTGTTTAAACCACCATCTGGCTTAAGTAACTCTGTAACCTCAAACAGTGATTTGAGAAAATTAAAAAAAATCCCTAAAATCCCAATAGGTGGGCTACCTTTGAGGAAAGCACATACTGTGGTTCTCTTCCAGAGAAATAAAACTCCAAGAAGGATACTAGTGTCCAAACAAAGACAGAAACAAAACAAGACAATATTCAGCTAAGTCTGAAGATCTAAGTGGCTTTATGGCATGATCCATGATTCAGATAGTGTCCTACCTAGCAAATAGAAGGTGGCCCCTTGGAACTGCAGGGGCAAAGAATAAGCAGAAGATTAAATTGCAGTAGCAATGGGAAGGAAAACTAAAAGACTAACAGTGATCTAAGAAGAAATATGTATTTGGTCTTGAAGGGGAATAGAATTTGTCACCCCAAAAATGCCTCTTTTGCATATGGCTTACCTTGAGGTGGTTATTTTTAAGAAACAGCAGCCACAGGAGAAGATATTACTAGAAATCTGTTTTATCTGAGTGACTGTCCATATGGCAAAAAGGCGAGGGGCTAGAGATTGAGTTCAATCACCAAATACTAATGATTTAATTAACCATATTTATGTAATGAAGTCTCCATAAAAACCCATAAGCACCAGGTTCAGAGAACTTCCAGGTTGGTGAGCACAGGGAGATTTGGCTAAGCGGTGCTAAAAAAAAAGCATAAAAATGCTGCACCCTCTCCCATTCCTTGACCTATGCATCTCTGACATCTGACTGTTCCTGAGTATATCCTTTTATAATAAAGCAGTGAGGTAGTAAGTAAAATGTTTCTCTGAGGTCTGTGAGCCACTCTAGGAGATTAATTGACCCCAAGGAAGGGGGACTTAGAACTTCAATCAGGAGCTGGTTGGTCAGAAGCGCGGATGACAACCTGGACCCGTGATCGGCATCTGAAGTCTGGGCAGGGAGGCAGTCCTGTAGGACTGAACCCTTAACCTGTTGCAATTTGGTGCTATCTCCAGGTCAATAGTGTCAAAACTGAACTGAATTGTAGGACTGCCAGCTGTTGTCTAAGAATTGCTTGGTGGTGTGGGGACCTCGCCCTCCTGCCCAACATGTGCGCGCGTGAACACACACACACTTATAATTGTGTGCAGAACCTTAGTAATTCATGGGGTTAATTTAAAATACATGATCAGGGACATAGGGAAATAACCACTTTTCCAGAGAAATGAAAGCTATCTAGATCATAAGATAATTACATTATGTTAAATATGTGTTTGGAAAAACTGTAGTTATTTTAATCTATTGGATGAAATATGGAGATTTATTCTATTAAATTTTCTGTGTGAGACTGTAGCAGTAAGCAACAAATAAAAGTATGAAAGGCAAAGACTATAAATGAATCTTTGCCAATTTGGACAGATGCATATGGTCTGATCTTTATATAGAACAGACAGATCAATAACAGAGCAACCCAAAGTCTCTGGTTGAAAGCCCAGGATAATTCTACTTTAAAAGAAAAAAAAAAGTAGTAAGAAATGTGGTCTTTATTTTTTTTCTCTTCATTTATTTTTTCTATAAATACTAATACATTTGGCTTTCTTTTCCTCTAACAGAGGGAAGGGAATACAAAAAAGATATTTCCCTTTAACAACTCAAAAAGGTCAGCAAAGTATAAAAGGTCAAATCTACAAAGTTGGATAAATGTGGGTAAAGCATTAAATGTTAATGATGTCCTTGGTTGCAAAGTCTCACAAAAATCACGTACATTTTCAATTATGCCATAATTAAGACTACATGATTCCCCTTATCATCGCAGAATGAATTGACTGGACTTGGGTTGGGATCCTCTTTCACACGTGCAGAAAAGACCAACCAGGAAGACGACTTGATTCCTCATGTCCCCCTACTGGTATAGCTAGTGCTGTGGGTACCTTAATTCTGTGAGCTTTAGTCTCTCCACTGGTAAAATGGTGTCGTCGGGGAGGAAATAAAAATTCCGTATCATTCAAAGGTTCTTCCAACTGATCGGAGAATTAAGTTGATTTGAGACAGATTGACAGGAGATCAAATTTAATGTGGTCTCTATGGAAACCCCATTCATAAGAGGTGCAGAGCCAGGAAGGTAAAATGAGGCATACATGCCATCCTGAAATAAGACATGGTGTAGGCGCTCGGGGCTTCAAAGGGGAAGAGGGAATTTCATGGGGAGATAAGAAAAACAGATGTTTTCTTTGTCATACAGATGAGTCACTCAGACAAAATTAATTTCTGGCAATAACTCTTATTCTGGGGAAGACCCCCAAATTAGATTCTTCTAGGTTAAGGAAAGAGGAAAGTTTCTTTTGACCTCACACCATCTCTACTGCCTTCAGCTCCAAAGAGTCCACCAGCTAAAGGAGCACCTTTTGGGGAGACCTGTTCTGAACCCTTTCAGTGTGATGATATGTAACTTGTATCACTGTTGCAAAGGTCAGAATAAATAACGTGATCAGCACAGCATTTAGTATGATAATAAACGTTTAATCAGCTCTACACTGTGGCCCCTGCTTCCTTCGAAAGCTCTTTCTATTCCATCACTATCCACTCAGGTCTAACAACCTACCTGTAATTTTCTTCACTAACTTGTGCGTTTCCTCAAACCCAACTCTGTGCTATTCCTTTTACTAAGAGTTGCCCCCCATCTCACCTCACATCCTATATTCCCCATCTTCACTTGGACCAATTCTAGCATTCGATTTTCAGTCTTGACTGCATGCATTTCCTCACACAACACGCTGGATTCTCCTGCTGTATGATAAATGGCATTTTAATAGCTTTTTTTTTTTTTTTTTTTTTTTTTGCTTTTCCGTTTTGTTTTCCCAGTTAGACTGTAAGGTGGCTACGGTTGGAGACTGTATTTGCCTTGTTCACAAACACAACACTGCTTTCTCGATGTTTTAAGTATTGAATAACTTACAGCCGTTGTAGTCATTGTGTTCCATATAGATCTGCAATTTAGTAAGACAGATAAATGAGACTTTAGAGTAAGATGATGGAACCTTGACCTGTGTCACAGTAGACCTCAGACTAAAGTCTGGGCCAGATAGTTGATGTCTCCCAGGCATCACTTCCTTACCTATAAACTTGCAATTGCATTGCCTCTGGGTGTGACTAGAAGGGTTGAATAAAAAATTAAGAGAGCTCTTACCTTCTATAATTATTAGTATTACTATTACTGTCCTATGAGCTAAAGAACATATTCAGTTTTCTAATTGGTAGTATAGGCCACTCAAAGGTTCAAATACATCAATTTTGGAAAAGAAGAGGCAGGTTCTCTGGGTAAGGCAATGCATTTGGCGTATATTTCATTTTACCCTATCGAAGTTGCTCCCTAGGATTATGTTCACAGAGAGAATTTTCTGGTACTGAAATTTTATTCAAGGCCTTCCATCAGAATGCATATGATGCTGAGACGGAAATGACAACAGTTGAATTTAAATTGGAGGCTAATCCAAAGTGAAGGGCATATCCAATTTGCAAGTCAGACTTGAAAGCCAGTCTTTCAGAGGTCTGCATCTGTGACAAGTGCACCTGATGCATCCCTCAGCTTGCCTCACCCCATCCAGCATGCTCATTAGATAATGTCACTCTGGCAATGCACCAGGGAGATGGTTTGGGAAAACCCAAAGGACTGTGACATTTTGCATGATCCGGTGAGAGAAGCTCACACTAGTTCATGACTTGTGCATCTTCTGGTTGTTGTTCGAAGTCCAGAGAAAGGAGACCTATGGAAAGTTCCAGAATACTTGTATGGAAACACTTGGGAATAGTCATCTGGCTTTAAGGAAGCCTATGAGGCTTGTCTTGAGAGCATTTGCACGGCAAGCATAATGTTTTAACTTAAACTATATCTGTACTGGACTGACTGATGGATATTTATGAAGATTATGGGGGTGGGGGAGAGGAGTGAATAAAGCCTCTCTAAGCTACTTCTTAGCACTATAATTCAGAGAAAGCAACAGGGAAGTGGGTTTTCATCACTCTAGTCACTGGGCTCAGGCTTCAACTGTGAAAATTTCAATCCGACCAGGTTGGTGGAAGAAGGAAGTCGGAAGATTAGAACTTTACCTGCACAGAAACAGTTGGGGAATCCACTTTGTCCTCATTCTTATGCCAGAAAACCCTGCTATGCCCACACTGTTAACACACCGTCTCAAGATGAGTCAGCATGAAACCTCAGATGGAGGTTTTCATTGTAAACTTTTAAGAGATTTAGTTCTGCAGCTTTGAATCCAAATCAATGCTCTAGAGAAGGAGAATCCCCCCCACTTTTTTTTTTTTTTCTATTTTTCAACCTCAGAGGACTATGCACGCACAACCAACAAGTTTCCAGGAAAATAGGACTGCCTACTTCCCATGCTTAGTCAGCACTTGAAATGTTAAGTAATAGATCATCTCTTGGGATTACTTCTGTGCTTAATAATATATAATAAAAGTTGCAATTAAAAAGGCTGGACATGATTTCCCCTACAGCTTTTTAAAGTCAAAAATCAAAACTGTGTTTCATAATACTCATAATGATTTTTAAGAGACTGTTTTTCTGGGCCATCTTGTCCCCTTCTCCCTATACGGACTTATGTAAGTGATATAGAAGAAATAACTTTCTGTTAAGAAAGTATTTTGGTCCCAGAGACATGACATTTGTTTTGTCCCTTATATAACTTTAGCTTACTTAGGGTCACTAAAAATATTTGATGGACTCTTGAGAGCTTAAGATCACTTTCAAACACATTATCTCATTCATCCGTGAAAACAAACCTGTGGGGGTGTGGACTGATGTGGAGGCCAAAGGCAGAAAGAAATGTAGACAAAATTAAATTTCCTTATAACCTGCATCCCATTGACAAATACTTGAGGCAGGGAGACTATAGCATTCCTCCAGGAACTCTCAGTCATAATGTTAATGCTTTGCTAGAGGGAAAAACAACCTTAGCTTGACAGAAGCTAGGACTCCAGGATGCTCTGAGTCTTCTTTAGCATATGAAAGTCCTTTTGGAAACTTCCCTTGGTCTTCACCTCCCCCATCTCCCAAGTATATCATCAATCGTGCCTCCCAACCCCACTGCAACTCTTTCTACTCATAGTTCCTGTGCTATAATAAAAATACCTTTTTGCATCAAAGACATCTCAAGCATTCTTTCTGGGCCATTGGCTCCAAACCCCAACGTTTCCACATCATGGACTATCCCCATTTCAGAATTAAGGAAACTAATATGGAAACAAGTTTAAAAAATTACTTCTGAGCACATGGTGGGACTACCTGAAGTAAGTACAACGCCATGTTTTCTAGGAGATGAAAAGTTAAAACAAATGAGTTACACATTTATGAATTGTAGATTGAGATCTTTATCAGCTTTCAATAATGGCATCTAGTGCTATTATTATTGTTTTTGTTTTTTTTTAAGATTTTATTTATTCATGAGAGACCCACAGAGAGAGAGAGGCAGAGACACAGGCAGAGGGAGAAGCAGGCTCCATGCAGGGAGTCCAATGTGGGACTTGACCCTGGGGCTCCAGGATCACGCCCTGGGCTGACGGTGGTGCTAATCCACCAAGCCACCGGGGCTGCCCATTATTGTTTTTTTTTTTTTTTTTTTTAAGATTTATTTATGATTTCAGAGAGGGGAGAGGGACTGAAGGAGAAGGGCTGAACCTCAAGCAGATTCCACACTGGACATGGAGCCTAACGCGGGGCTCCATCTCACAACCCTGAGATCATGACCTGAACCGAAACCAAAAGTTGGGCACTTAACCCACTGAGCCACCCAGGTGCCCCAGCTGTTATTACTGAAGACCTATCATGTACCAGGCACTGTCTAATGAAAACCAGGTCAAGGTTCCAATCCTCGAGGAGCTCCCATTCTCAAATGCACGTAAGGTCAAATAAAAAGAAAACCGCAAGGCAGTTCAAGAATGTTAAAGTTATATAAAAAATATAATTAATAGCTCTTTAATCGACAGTGTTTTTTTATCGCTTTCAAAATAATTCCAAATCCAATCTCTCATTTAGTTCTCACTACAATCTGACAATCAACAGTCTTAACCAGAGATGGCCACCATTTTGAGGGTGTTGTGCAGTAAGTGGATTGGTGATATGTGGGTGTCATGCTGTGAGGATGCTGCAGCTCTCGCATTTGTACCAGTGGCCGAAAGTTACAAAAGCACAGTGCAGACGGTTTCTTTTCCTGCTTGACTACAAATCTAAAATATATATTCCAGCATAAACAATTTAATTGCATGGTTGGAAGAAAAGTCTGTAAGCTCATGATTGGTCCACTTGTAAAATAAAAAATAATTATTCCATGATGACAAGAATTTTGTACTGTTCTCATTATTTTTTTAGCGTTTTTCTATACACTCCCTTCTGTAATGGGAATAATTGTGGATCTCTGCTATTAAAATGATTCTTCTCATAGGCCACCGTTTCAATATTTTACTCAGACCATAGTTGGTAGGTCACATACCTTTACTGATCCTAAACTATATACTGAAACTGTACAAAATGCCAGCTACTCTATGAGCTTGAGGACTTGCTGTAAATCAAGGGAGGCCTATATACTAGGTCATACAGTTTATATTCTAGTTGTTTACACGGACAGTGAAAAAGCTAACACCTATTTCCTATACTTTCTATGAAATACACACATACAAACATTCAGTTTACATATCTCACTTTGATTCCTCTGACCATCTCTCCATAAGAATCAGAATCACAACATTTTTATTAGTGTTTTCGGTCGACTGGATAGATAAAAACCAGAACTAGAATCACAAATTTTATTTTTTTATTTTTTATTTATTTAATTTTTTAAAAAGATTTCATTTATTTATTCATGAGAAACACAGAGAGGGGGAGAGAGAGAGAGGCAGAGACACAGGCAGAGGGAGAAGCAGGCTCCATGCAGGGAGCCCGACGTGGGACTCGATCCCGGGTCTCCAGGATCACGCCCTGGGCCAAAGGGGACACTAAACCACTGAGCCACACGGGCTGCCCTAGAATTGCAAATTTTAAAATAAAATTCATCTTCAGATCTGTTTATTATTCATTGTAAGTCAAATGGACGACCAATCGTAATGATGCAGATGAGAAGATATTTCAGTGCTACTCACCAGAAAATACGGTATTGGGAATAAAAGCACTTAACAGTTTAGAAGCCTAGTGCTGTCCTCATGTTTACGTTTAGAAAGAAAGATCTGTGTTCAAATCCTACTATCTAATAGCAGCATGTCTTTGGGAAAGTTTCTTACTCCAAATAAGCCTTAGTTTATATTTTTGCAAAACGGGAATAGCAAGGAATTATAATTATTAATTATAATAATAATAAAGAATTACCAAGACCTGGTGTCGTGCTAATCACACAAACTGAGACACGCAACTGGCTAGTGGAGTTCCTTAGCGATGGCTAGCGCTCTGTATATTTGCTTGGAACACCAGCCTAAGATCTGGATGTTCAGACCTTCTGTATCCAAAATTTCCCTAACACTAGATGGAATCTCTCAGGTGGTAGCTTTAGAAGCTTAAAGATGGTTCTGAGTTACAGAACAAAATAGCTGTACCCACAATTTGCAAATGAACTCTGTTCCCTTCTCTCCCATTGCACATAAGAGACAACCAGTCACTGCAAGGAATAAAGCATCTGGTACACTTTGGGGAAAAGAAGAACCACCAAGCATAGCTACTTTTTAAAAAAGAAACATTTTTTTTTTTTTTTTTTTTAGAACAAGTCAAATAGGAATTAAAAAAAAAAATACTGGGTTTTCTCTTAAAACTGTGGGTCACTTTCTCACTTTCCAGTACATTGACTCAGTACTGGTCACCTACCCAGCATGAACTGGACAATTCAGACCATACCTTCGGTTCACGTGCTTAGTTAACTCCATTTCCTGAACAGCAGAAAAGACTCATGATGGGCGGTCCTGACGACTGCTACACCCTGGCCAGGGTCTGCACTGTCACCCTGGGGAACTTGGCCGAGGCTATTTTAGATGCGTTCTCCAAGGCCTACAGCTATCTCATCCCTGATCTCTGGAAAGAGAGTGCATTCACCGAGTCCCCCCATCAGGAATTCACCGAACATCTTCTAAAAACCCACACCAGAGTCTCTGTGCAGAGGACCCAGGCTCCAGCTGTGGCGACCACATAGTTTTATACAAGAAAAATAAAAGTGAACTAAAGCTTGTAAAGAAAAAAAAAAAAAGGGGGAGAACTTAATGCTAATTCCTTTTAACTTCGTTGCCTTCATTGGAGTCTCATCCAGAGTCATGCATCTCCAATAAACCTAACTCATGTTTCGTGTTTCCAAGACCATGCACTGCCCATCATGAAATAGAATATTTGTGAAAACCCATATTGCAATAAGCAGGTTTGGTACCACCGACGTGACGGGACCGATTGTGATGTATGTAGCAGCACTACTGTGCATGCTATTGAACTGAATTCCTTCCAGAAGGACTAGCACAAGCTCTGGGAAGGCCAGGGGGTCTTTCTTAGATTAAAGATCAGGAAGTCAAAGCATAGAGAAATCCACAATATGAGAACGCGGCTCTTTCCGGAGGAATGAAAAGTATCTCCTGATAGCTCTGTATTAGTTGATAAAGATTTATTTATCACACTGGGGTTTTATTATCACAGCCCCACACTTTAAACACCAAATAAATCTCATAGCTCAGAATCAAACTGCACGGGGCCTTCTTCCATACGGAGTTTTTGCCACAGCCTCTTTTAAACAAACATGTAGGGTTTTGACGCATTTTTTCCCAATAACACTCCTCATCCTATCATTTAATATTGTAAGGCAGGGGAAGATTATTCTCTGCCTACCTGGCCCAGATGTAGCCCCTGTGAGCTGCCCTGTTGAAATGGGCCATGAAAAACGAGGAGACATAGGCCCAGTATGGGAAGAATGAAGCTCAGGGATGATTTCCTCGGCTTCAATGTCACAT
Source organism: Nyctereutes procyonoides (assembly GCF_905146905.1). Taxonomy (NCBI): domain Eukaryota; kingdom Metazoa; phylum Chordata; class Mammalia; order Carnivora; family Canidae; genus Nyctereutes; species Nyctereutes procyonoides. Next base: position 27,936,633 of record NW_026575134.1, on the reverse strand, counting down.
CATGCCTCCCATATTTTGGGAAATGACGTCCTTCATATCATTTTCCCCTTTGCCATCAGAACAACATCCACCCTAAACGCTGCAATTGTAGAGGAAGTGCAAAAATTTGGAAATAAGCCTGTGTATGCTTTCCAGGGTGCTGTGACCTGGCTGCACCTTAGAATCATTTGGGAAGCCTCTGTAAAATATCGACGCATGGATCTCCTCTCTTGAGACTGAGGTTCATTGGGTGTGCAATGGGGCCAGAGTTATCTGTTTCCTCCAGCAACGTGGCACTGGATCTAGGGGGGATATCAGGGGGATGCTGCTCTCGGTGTGTGATCGGTGAATAAAAACGTAGAGCGTGCAAGAATGGGTCAGTTACTCTCAGAACTAACTTGTGTGTTAAATAAATAATAATGGGAAGTCACCTGAATCATATTTCTCCAACCGCAAGTCCTTTCACATTCACCCTAATAACTAACACAATCAATATATAGGCTTGTTAGTATAAAATGATGAAATGTATACAATAATTTAAATTCACAAGCATAAAATTAAATGATAAAAATAATCTACTAAAAGTTTCTCAGAACCAGGACAAATATTTACACAAAGGATGTATTTTCAGGGTGATCTAGGTTTGTTCAAAAATATTTCCACCCCCAACAGTCTAATTCCTTAGAAGATAAAGTCAATAGATAATTTCTTACTAGAACTTACAAATGAGGTCATTTGGATATCCATTCATATTTCTCATTTGTTGGAGGCATTGAGTCAAGATTTAAAAAATCTCCAAATAAGAGGCACCCGGTGGCTCAGTGGTTGAGCATCCGCCTTCGGCTCAAGTTGTGAGCCCAAGTCCTGGGATCGAGTCTTGCATTGGGCTGCTGCTTCTCCCTCTACCTGTGTCTCTACCTCTCTCTGTGTCTCTCATGAACTATATTTTTTTAAATCCTCAAATAATAGAATGAAGTGCACATTGTGATAAGCTTCACAGCACAAATAAAAAGTGCTTATCAGAACTCTCATTCGACGAAAAGAAAAAACGAAACACTCATTTGATGAGTTAATTAAAGGGAGCTAGATGCACTGGCATTTCCTCTAGGATGGTAGTATAGCACATCTCGGTCTCACCAAAATCTGTTGTTATTCATTGATGGTGAGTTTAAGCCAAACTTCTCTCTCCAAACTGACCTTCTCTGCCCATTCTGTGAATATGTCTTTCTCAAATGGGAGATTCATCATTGGTTTCTATGTAACCACAGATGCTCATTGGGTATCACCTCACTGTAGTAAAACCTAGAAGACCGCTTACCTCTGTCTGAATTTCTTTTTCATTTTCTTTTTTACTAAATATAGCAAATGCTATGAATTTCCTATTATTTTCTCAGTGAGCTTGTCTAACTTTTCTGTCTTGTATAAACAAACAAACAAGCAAACAAAAAAACTAAAGCCTGTGGAATGGCCAGAGTTGCGTGTTTCACATAAGTCTCTAAAATGATACAATTTTTTTACCCCCATTTAACATTAATGTGAACAGGTTTGGTGCTCTCCAAAGTTAATTTTTCTTGCTTTACCAGGATTTGAAATGAATCCTCCATGAACTTCTTGGTCCCTTTTAACATGTCATTTGATGTGTCAGAAAACCACACAACTTAAGTACCTGCATTTTAAAATTCTCTCATACAATGGATCCTTTAATTTATGGCTCAATATTTCATCTGCTTTAACCAAGTACCTTGTTCTCTTTTGAAGAAATTATGTTTTCAAGTTTTCGGCAATGTTTTGTGGGGACTTTGCATTTGGGTTAGAGGCAGGGATGATGTTATTCACATAAAGTCTGTAAAAATCAGTGATGCCATTTGGTTATTTTCAGGTAGTGTGGTCTCCTGAAACTCATTTTTTAGCTATGGAAGGAATGAGCTAATAAAGTTGTTGCTACCCCATAACTACTTATGAGTCTCACAGTTTTCAATACGGTGGATATTAACTCTTTTGATGGTGACTGATTTGTTCTAATAGGCAGCATGAACTTGAAAGGCAGATGAACTTGAAAGAGCAGTGATTCCACAACAATTAGTTCATTATGAATGTGTAACTAGTAGGAAGTCATGTAGGGGAAACCAGGAAAATCTCCAAACCTATCCTTAAGAAACTCACAATAGAGGGATGCCTGGGTGACTCAGTGGTTAGGTATCTTCCTTTGGCTCAGGTTGTGATCCAGGGGTCCTGGGTTCGAGTCCCACATCGGTCTCCCTGTGAGGACCCTACTTCTCCCTCTGCCTGTGTCTCCACCTCTCTCTCTGTGTCTCTCATGAATAAATACATAAAAATCTCAAAAAAACTCATAATAAAGTAAGAGGAAAGGCCTATGAAAAAAAACAAGTACTAGAATTTTTTCAGTGAACTCACAAAGAAAAGTTTAAGGTAAAATAGCAGCACACATATACACACACAGGGGCAAAGAAATTGGTGGGGGAGATTTGCAGTAGAATCTGTGCTTCACTTTAGATTTAGAGGGAAAGCAGGAGTGTAAAATTAAAGAAATTAGGTGAAGTAGTTTAAAGCAGAAGATACAGTGTGTGAAAGATTCGGTAGCATGGAGAATCTTGGAACATTCAGTGGGCTATATTTTTCAAGGAGGCTACCCAAATATATCCTATTGTACATTAATTTATGATTGACGTTGCGACTCATCGTTTAGACAGCTGGGGTCTATGTCATCTTTTCTCGTGGAAGTGATGCAACATGACTTCTGAAGCTAGATCCTAAAGGCAATATGGCTTCTGCCTGGATCTCTTGGGATGCTCATTCTTGGAACCAGGTACCACACTTCAAGATTGCCAAACAGCCTCCTGTAAGAGAAACTTCTGAGAATGGGGAAGGCTTGAGATGAGGCCAGCTCCAGCCAACATCTGGATACAACTGCAGGACAGACCCTGCGTAATTACAACAGTGGTGAATCCCAAACCCAAGAAACATGAGAAAGGATACTAACAATTGCTGTTGTTTCTAGCTATTCAATTCTGGGGTGATTCATTATACAGTAGTAGGTACCTGAATAGACTTTGTAAACCCTGGAGGAGTTTGATTTCTGATGCCATAGTTCCCTTGGTGACACCTAGCATGCCCCATCTCAGGTTAATGTTTTTAAATACATAATATACATATAATATATATTTTATATATAGTATACAATATATATTATTTTATATATAAAATATTGTATATATATTAAACAATATATATAATTGTATATATATACCATATATATTGTATAATCATATACAATATATATTATACAATATATATAAAATATATTATATATAAATATATTATATATTAATTATATATAATAATATATTATATATAAATATAATATATATTATACAGTTCCCCAAAAATACAATACATAGCATTGCAGAGAGAATAAATTATGTTGTTAAACCATTATCAATTTTTAAATTTGTTTGATTTAAGAATATATGCACATATTTATTCATTCAGGCATCAAATGAGCACATCTAATAGTAATTCTAATAATTGTAATGATTTCAAAGTAACGATGAGTATAAATGATGTTTTGTGGTATCTGACACAACTCTAATGGGCTATTAAAACAGGTCTTTTTTTTTTTAATGAAAAAGTCACAGGAACCACTAATGTGACTAGAGTTTATTATCTCCATTCATAATTGACAGAAACAGTAACTTCACTTAGATATTGGTTTGAATAAAGTATATATTTCTTTATATCTCAAGATCCAGAACCCCTGAATTCTATCACAAGTACTAAGGAAAGGTTTAAGAAGTAAGACAATGGGAGGTCCTTGCACTTGCGTTCTAAAAGCCTGAGGTCATAGACTTGCTCCAGTTACAAGCACTTAGAAAAATCATATCATCCTTCTGAGACTCAGTCTTTCCCTCTATAAATAATATGATAACCGCTTGATACAAAGAATCTGGTCTAGTACATATTATATCACATGGTTTAGTAGAACTAAAAAAAAAATACTGTCTCAGCCCTTTATAATTTTACAGCCTTCTTCGAATGTAAAGAAGTACTCTTCTCTCTGATGTATAATCTTACTAAATACAGTCTGGTTGATTATTGTATATCCTACATAACAAAAATCCTGGACACATGTCTCTCTCATTTCTCAGGACAGTGGCAACTCATACACAGATTATTTTTCTTTGCAAATCATTTAGGAACAAGAGGTATCGGCTTTGGGTGCTTTGGCTCAGAGCAATAAAAACCAATCAGTTGCCAAATGTCCTTCTTTCCCAAGAATAAAGGAAGGGGTGGGGTTGCTATTTATTCTTCCTATGATCTGTGCTACTGAGGCCATTTCAGCCTGAACTGTTTATACTCATTGTGTGTGACCTTCTATGGAATTACTTTCATATTTGAGGTTTATTTATTTTGGATTTTTTTAAAAGATTTTATTTATTTATTCATGACAGACTCACACAGCGAGAGAGAGAGAGACAGAGACACAGGCAGAGGGAGAAGTAGGCTCCATGCAGGGAGCCCGACATGGGACTCAATCCTGAGACTCCAGGGTCACGCCCTGGGCTGAAGGCAGTGCTAAACAGCTGAGCCACCGGGGCTTCCGTTATTTTGGATTTTTAATGGCAGTTGGAATCTTCTTCCTGGGCAAGGAGCTTTGGAACGAAAAAGATCTTAAAATAGCTGTTTTGTTTTGTTTTGTTTTGTTTCTAAATGTTATAATTTAAGCACCTTTGTAGGGGTTTGTTAAGGCTTCTTGTAAAACATCTCTGTCCATATGAAGAACATGTCAAAAAAAAAAAAGTCATATTCAAATGTCTGTATTTTAGTAGATCTGCCCCTAGTACCAAAACTCAAACATTACTTGAAATGGAGAAGGCATATCCTATTACATTAAACAAAGACATTATAATTCAATCTATCTGGTTCTGGTTTTAGCTTCTCTATCTCTACTCTATAGTGAGGGTCAGCAAACTTTTCTGGCCAAGGGCCATACAATAAATATTTTCATCTTTACAGATCATATGATCCCTATTGCCACCATTCAACTCTGCTATTGAGGCATGAAAAGAGCCACCGAGAATAAGTCAAAATTAGGAATGACTGGTTCAATAAAGCTGTATTTACGGTAACAGACCACAAGGTCTGGACTGACCAGACCAGGCCTCAGTTTGGAGCTCTAAACAATCTGAGAGTGGGAGGTATAAAACAAAAATTGACTCATGTTATTTTTCCAGCCAAAAGTCTTTAAAAGCTCCCTACAGGAATAGTGACCAAAGACTACATTGTCTAAACCCTGACACTTCTAAGAATGGAAAAGAAGGTACTATTGATAATTATGCCAAGATAGCAGGTATAAATTAGAACTGTTCCTGGCAAACCAAGGCATAGGGACACACTACCTACGGGACACAGTCCAAATACATTAGGCTGGAATTCAAGGCCTCTACATCTGACATTGCTCTGTCTTGCCAGCCTTATGTCCCAGTATGCATTCCACTTTCCTGCCCACTCCTGTATCTTTTTAAATACTGATCCCTCCCTCCTTGGAAACTCCTTCTCCCCTTTCTCTGCCCACTGATGTCCTACTTACCCAAGACTGTTCAGTTGTGAAGTACATCCCAACGTGTCAAACTCCGTCCTCGCTTACACAATTTAACATTTACTATTATTCCAGGGCATAACACAATGTGATGCAACTACTTACTAACTACGCTTACCTCCAGTTCTCCTCATTGTCTTCCTCCTCCTCCAAATAGGATGACACTGGAGTGACAGAGGGGCTACTGTGTCACATTTTTTTTCTCTGAATTTTTAGCTGAGAAGCTAGTAGATATGCAGTAGTTAATGAACATCCACTTCTGAGAAAACACTACTTTGGTTGCATAGGATATGCAAAATACCAATCCAAAAGCATCTAAAATATGCTTCAATGAAATAGAGTTTATTACATTAGAGGTATTTCCTTGTCTGTGAGTCATGCCTCTCAGGTATAGGAACAAATCTGAAAGCCTTTGGAACCATTGTGGCTAAGTTATCAATCTCAGGACCCTGGGATCATGAACTGAGCTGAAGGCAGATGCTTAACTGACTGAGCCATCCAGGTACCCCACAAATTTACTTTAAAGAAAAGAAAATACCTCTTTCCTGAGAGGAAATTATGCAAAAACATGTTGTAGACATTGAATAATTAGCTCAAATTAGTTGATAGAGGATTTCTACAGAAAGTGACCTTTTTGTTATGGTATTCAAAATATTGGGCTTAAATCACACATCTGTCTCCAAAATTAAATAATTAGACTAATATTTATATGTGGACCATGAACTAGCTCTTTGAAAGAAATGTTCTAAAGATAAAGAAGTAGACAGCATGTTAGAAATAGTTATGACTGTACAGATGCTTCTGTACTTTGGGACATGCTGAGTTCTAAAAGGCACTTCATAATTCTGTTTGTAGGTAAAATTTGATTCTGATACTATATATGTAGAAGATGTATACAATACTATACAATTTTTAGTTTCCTGGGGTGGGGGGGGACTGTAGCTGTTAACTGAATTGCTTCTGAATTTTCCGATAAAAAAAAAATCTTTTAAGTACATACTAATGTATTTGTATTTTGGCTTCTTTTCATGTCATAAATAAATTTATTACTAGACCTCAATCCAATACACAAATGCACTATTGAGTAGTGAATAATGTAATTGCTAGATTTAAAATTACTGTTCAGGGGGCACCCAGCTGGTTCAGTTGATGCAACATGCAACGTTGATCTTGGGGTTGTGAGTTCAAGCCCCACTCTGGGTGTAGAGATTACTTAAAAATATATATTTTTAAAAAATAAAATAAAATTATCACTCAGAACTTATCCGGCTAATATATGAACACTGACTTTTTTGGAATGCTAAAGTCATCTTCTTAGAGGAAGTGAATGTGGGCTTTACAAGGAGCAAGAAATGGAAGATCTGAGCTTCAACATGTGGCACAGAGAGGCATGGTTACGTAACACCAGACCATGCCCAGGATGGCAGACAGCAGCCCTATTCCTATTATCCATGCTTATCCTCAAAGGCCAAGGATCCTGGGGCTTATAGCTGGGACATGTGAAAAAGCTGCTTTATCTATTTGAATCCTCTGATGTATGAGTTCTGTAATTATTTTGGAGCTACATTTAAACTCCAAATGGAATTGTAAACAGCTCCACTATCAAGCAGGCAACCTCATTTGCAAACTCTTCAGATTTCATGCCATTATCAGGTATCTTAGTGAAGAAAAATATATCAACAATGCTCAAAGGTAGGCTTCTTGAAGCACTGCAGTTCTCACAAGGTGAGTAATTCTAAAAGGCTGAGTCTACTTGGCCAGAGTGCATATCACTCAACAACACATTCATTCAACAAATATATTTGGCATCTACTACGTACTAGGTTCCATGTTAAGTATTTATTTATCAAAGCCCTTATTGATTTCCCATCAACTTCGAATTCCCTGAGGGCATTACTGCTTTCAGAATGACCCTATAGTCTGGATGGCTACACCATGCAGAATGCATAGGGTAGAATCCTTTATATCCAGAGATGGGCAGAGGATGGAAGAAACTGTCAACTGAACATTACCCCTTCCACACACTGGAAGGCGGAGCTCAGGATACATAGTAATTAATAAATCAACAATAAATATTGCATTTACATTTATTTATCTAAATTATATCAAGTATTTATTAATCAAATACATAAGTAAATATTGATGTCACTTCATTTAGAATACAAACTGCTGCCAGAGATTTCAATGGTGAAACTCATGTTCACGATATCTCTTAGGCCTAGAGTAATTCTGTTGAGGTAGCAACAGAATTTGCTAAACTCACAAACTTTACATTTGTGATTTTCAATATGCTCATTAGTATGTTTAATTTTCTTTATTGTTCAGATGTGCAGAGAACAGGGAAATTTCCTTTAAAAAATAAAGAGCAAAGATAGAGTCAATCCTCGGATATACCTTGCTTATTAAATAATACAAAGGCTCTTAACATGTGTCTGCTTCCAAGATTCTCATCTGTGATGCAAGCCCAAGTGATGACACCAATAAAATCCATGTATTTACTGCCCTTACTCAGCTTCACCGTTCACATCTAACTCAGATGCAAATTGGAGGCATAATAGCATTAGGCATTTGAGGTAAATAATAAGTGGCCAGGTTTCATTTGAATGTCCACATCTCAATTCTAGACAAATGTTTAAACCGAGCTATGAGAGTTAATGGCTGGAAGGTTCACTTTTGGATATGATGTTAGTTTTCATTTTCTCTTTAGTGGCTACACAGCAGGGGCAAAAAAACTAGGTACGGTGATGGAATATAGAAACTGAAAAGCAAATGTTCAGGAATAGAAAAACAATTTACCAAGAACCCCTCTATCTTTATTTAGGCTGATAAATACGGCATTCATTCTGAAAAGAGATTGCCTTGCTTTAAAAGCTATGTGCTACGTGACAGGTGGTTAGGATTGCTACTTCTGATTCCAACAAATCCATACAGATGAATGTTAATTTACATAAAAGAAATGAAGTGGATCAAACTCGGAAACTATCTTAATTTTACTACTCAAAATATATTATATATTAATTTTCAAACATATTGAAGTAACACCTACAGAGTCCAGACCGACTCTCCAGAAAGCACAATCTTGAAATACATACCAGCTTCTAAATCTCCTGTAGATCTGTTCTGTGAGTTCGTAGAGGACAGACTTTAGACTATTCATTTCTTAATGTAAATTTGATTTTATAGTAATGAATAGATTAGAAATATGGCTTATTCTTTAATATATTATTTTTATTCACTGATCTATAACAACGTGTGTTTCTAGTTGTTAGGCTAGCTTAATCCTCAACTACTGATTTTTTAAGACTGTGTCCTGATTCAAATTAATTACCAAAGATACTCAACATCTTTTGTTATTCAAATTTATGTCAGCAGAAATCTCTCTTTATTAAATATGTACAGAAAACTTCTGAAAGTCAGAAAGAAATCAATATTAGAACACTATGAACTCTATACTAAGTGAAGAAATGAGTAAAAAAAAAGGACTAAAAACTACATGAATAGCCTTGATCATTAATGCACTTTATCCTACCTTTGTCTCCTCTCTGATTTCCCTCTACAATGTAAAAATACACAAACTGATAAAAATTATTGCCATTAGAGGTAACTAGGGCACCAAGTCTTTAGTCTGAAAACTGGCAATAAAGGGAGAGAATTAAGGAAACATCCTTCTCTGACACTGTACTAATTGACTTTCTCGATTAAAGACTCCTGGTTAGGTAACACCTCCATTACCTCACAACACACCTTGGTGTGTGTGTGTGTGTGTGTGTGTGTGTGTGTGTGTGTGTTGAGAACATTTAAGACCTACTATTTATACAATATAGTATACAATATAGCATTGTTAATTATAGTCAACATGCTATTTATTAGATCTCCCAAAATTTATTCATCTCATAGCTGGAAGTTTGTACCCTTTGAACAATATCTCCCCATTTTCCCCATTCTCCAGTCCCTGGAAACCATCTGTTTCTATGACTTTGAGGTTTTTTTTTTATATCCTACATGTAATTAAGATCATATATTTGTCTTTCCCTGTGTAACTTATTTCACTTAGCATAATGTCTTCAAGTCCCATCAAGCAAACATGGCACAATTTACTTCCTTTTCATAGCTGAATAATATCCCATCGTGTGAGTATGTGTAAGTATATACCACATCTTCTTTATCCACTCATATATGCATGTATTGAGTCATCAGATTGTACGTCTGAAACTTACACAATGTCATGTGACCTTTATATCTCAATAAATCTGGCAGGGGGAGCACTAGTTGTTGAGGAGTCCTTTACAAAAGTCCTCCAGCCAATAATTACAGAATAACAGAATTAGAAAAATTACCATTTTGCAAACCACAATGAGATAACTGATTCAGACAACAATTCTCAGTGGATTCTAGATCTAGTTGGAAAAACAGCAAAATCTGACTCTCTTTGTTGATCCAACTAATCAAACTTAGTATCACCTAAAATAGGACAGTCAGATGTGCTTTCTAATAGGCTGAAATAGGAATTAGGTAGCACCATCTAGAAAATATTTTTGCTAAGCTATTAAACCTGACTACAGCCAACTATTTAGATCTTTCAGTTTATAAAAATTACTAAGTATTTGAGTAAGATATGAAGCAAATGGCCCATTTTAAACTTGTAGCAGGGAAACAAATACACTTGATTTTGATAAAAACACAGATTGTGGAGTTGTTCCTCACAGCATAACCCAGCCTAGAGTGACTAATACATTGCTAAGCTTATAGAGTTTGTTATTTAGTTGCAACAGAAATTAAAAGATAGGTCTACTGTCTCCCCAAGGTATGCTTTATATAACATCTATTTTCTGTATGCAAAGCATTACAAGAGTACACTGCAAAGTTTGAATTAATAATGGCACCTTTGCCAATTCTTTGGGAATATTAACGATGTTGTGCCCATTTTTATAGCTTTGTTTGCATCCTATCTCCTTATGGTTCCTTATTAAGGTACTGACTCAAAAATTGATTATCATTTTAATGAAAATTATTCATTAAACTTGCTTTCCCATGTTTCTCCTTTACTATAACATTTAAAATGTAGATGTTATCTTTAAGGAAATACACATTTTTACAAAGAATTAGACCTCAGTACTAATAATCAGAACCTACTTGGCTGAGTCTCCATGGATTTCAGATCAACAGAAATGTCATTTCATTACCAGGTTCTGTCATTGAACTAACTTAAAGGACTAACAACATTCAAAAGATTTATGGTTCTAAAACATTATAAATGCACGTATTTTTGTGTCCTGAAAACAGATGTGTCCATGAATTTTAAGATTTGTTTTCTCACACAGAGACACATACGTATGTGAAGGTTATTAATAATCATCTACATTAAAATTCATATTTTATGTTGTGTTGTATGGTCTTTCTTGATTTGTATTTTGTCTTCTAGATGCTTGTTTCCCTAAGCAGAATGTATATTTGTTTAAAGTATCTAAATTTTATACCTAAATGGCAGTACTCAATCTATTGCATGTGTATGTCCAAAGATTAGTCATGAAAATATATTTTTCTATATTTGCATTCAATATAAGATTAAGGTAGAATGTTGAATCGGTTTTAACCAACTTGGAAGCAGTACTTCTGAAAAACAATTTTCACTTATTTGGAAATGTTGTTCCCTCAAGGAAACTAAGTAGCATATCCACAACATCAACTTTCTCAAAAAAGAACTGGAGAAAGTTCTTTTATTTCATGGTAATAAAAACCATATGCTAATTTCTTCATTAAGATATGTAAATTTCTTCTGATTAACCAAATCTTAAACTTTTAGGGCATGCTATGGTGAATGTTTATAATGAAATATCTTCTCCAGATACTTGAAGACTCTTGCGTGTACATTTATGTCTTCCAAGGTAAATGTTTATGAAGTAGCAATGGTCCTGTAGAGCAAGTGTAATTTCACACCAAAATGCTTATCTGTCTTTATTTTTTTTCTCCTTCAGGAATTTTGGACTAAATTAACATGTTAAATATCTTTATTTAAGGCAATTAGCCATTATTAATACAACTACCAAATATTCACTCATAGAGAACACTGCCTTCCTGGAGGCCAATTTGGCAAAGCTACCTATCAGAAGCTATAAAATTTAGTGTACCTCATAACCCAGATATTCTACTTGTAAAAACATATGCTAGTGAAATAATTTAGAATGTGCACAAAGATTTCATTAAAAAGCATGTTCACTGCAGCATTAAATCTAAATGTTTAACGAAAGGATAAGGTATGTCCCAGAACATCCATATTCAAACTACACTATCATTAAAAACAAAGCTCAGTTTTGTGAAAGCAAATTCCTTGTTAAGGAAAAAAGCTTATAATATATTATATATTATTTAATGTGAATTAGAGGTTGCAAAGTAGCATCATGGCATGCTTCTATTTTTATGAATAACATATCTACTGTGTATGTGCCTCCACGTGAAAGTATCACAAGTGTATATATAAAAATGTGAACAACTGTTTTCTATATTGTGTGAGTGTACATGACATCTGTGTTCTTTGTTTTGTTGTTGCTGTTTATACGCATTTCTAATACCATTAACAGCTATTCTTTATGAAAGTAAAGTCAGAAGGAAAAAATCCAGAGTACTTTACAATGTAAGAAAAATAAACATTCATAAAATACAATATATTGAATCATATGTGGTTTGAAAAACTATTACATAATACACACTGTGTATACTTCAAGCTAATATGAATAAAAAATCTGTCCATTGTCGTCTTTGGGTGTTCTGCATTTAGGCATTCCTATATTAATACTCCAAAAGTAAGACTGTGTCAGAGAATCTGTTTGTGATTTAACATCACAACTTTCTATTTGTTTAACCTTAAAGAAGTTACTCAGGTTTTCTGGATGTCAACAAATTTGTTAATATCTATGTCATAGAGTTGTTGCATAAGTTAATATGTTAAGGAATATAGTGTTTATATAGTATTTGGCTCATAATCAGTATATATTAAAAAATCTAATAGAACATAGTGTATGACATATGTCCTGTATTTTCTCAATTTACGAGCAGTAGGGAGTTTAAATATTTAGGTTCTTATTCTAAACACCACACACTAAATAATCCTTATGCTGTCAAAATCATCAAAATCATAGTTCTCCTAGGGATTTAGATTTCAAAAAGCTCTAATCAAAGAATTTAATATAAAATATAGACATTTGTGTTCTAATAAAATAAAACAAAGTGCTGCATAACTCTTTGAATAATTAATTTGTCCTCATAACTTGGATCAAAAACTTAGAATAGTGTTCCCACTAGTAAGGAGACTATCCACCTAATGAAGTAGGATAGCTTGGTATGAAGTAGAAATACAGAATGGAATGCCCAACATCTACCAAGCTTTCAAGGGATTGCAAACTAGAGTTTCTTTTTCTTATTGCAACATGTTGAACCCTCAAAATTACCCTAGATATCTTCGTCTCAGTTTTTAAAGTAAGGACAAGAAGGCTCAGCGAAATTCAGAGACATGCACAAGATCAAAATATTATTAGGAGAAGAGGAATCAGGATTTGAACCCTAATCAATTCAACTCTACAGCAAGCTTTCTTCCTCATGTCTCAAGCTGCCACAACAATAAGGGACACGGGGGGGGGGGGTAAGGAACCATTTCAGTGTAATCCTGGAGGTACTACTTTTATTATGTAAAGAGATGGTTCTCTGCTCTCTAGATTAACTAGATTGGTTATTCTCAGGGGCACAATTACAGGTAATAAGACCCCTGGTTTTACATAATCTTTCAGCTAAGTCTATAGAAAGTATATCGATTTATGACCAAGATGCAATGTTATGACGTCCAAACACTATATACTATATGGTTTCAGATTTGAAGGCACTGTCTTCAAAGGCTGAAAGGATGACCAAAAATAATGTATTTCAGTGACATATTCTAACACACGCACACACACACACACACGTGTGCATGTGCACATACACACATCATCTGCTTACTGGCTTGCATATCTAAGCGTGGGAATTCAAGCTACCTTGGTTCTTGATAGCAATATCAAGACATGCATCATGAATTTTCAGGGAATACACATGTAGTTTTGCGTTAACCTCAAGATTACAAATCTGCACATTATCTGACCCACTAATACCCATGAAATCATTTGCAAATTATCGTTGGTTTAATTCATTAATTGAATTCATAGATGCTTGCCGAATCAATTTTTTTCCTGACCAATTTCTCTAGTTCTAAAACTGTTAGGTGCTTTCAATTCACAAACCATAATTTCACCTTAAACTCAGTTTATAGTCTGTAAGACTATAAGTCTTTCCAAAGATGGGAAACATTTAGATAAATATTTCTAAAACTCTTTGGTAACTAATAAATTAATTTACTTATATTATAAATCTCCCCCAGATTAGTATCTTATTATTAATGATGCATCAATTTTAAAGACACAGCTAAGAAAAGACTTATTTCACCAGTTTCTGAGAGATCTTATGGAGTAGGTTTTCTTAGGAGACTCATTAGAACTGTGGGCAGTCTATATTCTGGATAAATCTATTACAAGTGCAGCACAATCATTTTACAGAGATATTAGTGACCATGTATTATTTACTTTCTCTGGGTGGAGGAAACAAGAAATAATTTTACAAAATATTAACAACTTAATTACAGGATTTTGTCGGAAACTTTCCAATGCTCGCTCTGAACCGAGCACTTCCTGCATCCCAGAATTTCAGTATTTCTCAACAACAGAATGATATGCAAACTCCTTAAGTTCTTTACCTTATTGATAGGGAAGCCCTCTATCCAACCAAAAAATAAAGTATGTTAACTTGCATTACAATGTCTGCAATGGCTACTTCTGGAGACTACCCTTCTCCCAACCCACCCACAATCTACCCATACCTCATCACCCACCACTCCTTTAATTTTTTTCATTTATTTCTTTTAAGATATGATCCTTTTATGACCTTTGTAACTCTGGTGTGTATCATACTCTGTTGTAATCACCATATATGTTCTCATACAAGCTATCCATTAGAAAGTAAGTGCCATAAGAATGTGTATATCATTTGTTTTGTTCATAATTATCCCTCTAGGCCATATTACTCTCTTTTACAACATTAGAATTGTAATAAATATTTGTTGATTGGCTAGATAACTGTTTTCTGATATTTTTGGTGCAGAATTTATGCTTTGATCACCTCTGTATCCTATGAAGTACTTAGCAGAGTTTTTGGTGTAAATAATTATTCAGAGGGAAAACGGTAAATTGAAAACTTATGAGAATTGCTAGAACTGTTTTTAATGAAACATAAAATTTTATTGAAGGGATACTTACACTTTAGAACTGAGTGTGTTAGACAGCATTTCTAACCAAATTTGAGTTAGGGAGCACTTCCATAATCCATATATTTTAAGATAATAAAATGGAACAAAATATCACTTTCCTCAAATTTTAGGAAGGCTGTGTAAAGTTATAGCCAACAAAACACATACACAAGGAGTTAATAACCAGAAACATCACAGTAACAGTGAGTACTCCACAGCCTCACTCACAGAGGAATGTCCTCCTAGATCAACTTGGGAAAAGCACCTGAAGCAGCCCTAGCACGTTTGAATCCCAGGCAAATGATCTTGTGTTTGACAACATTGATGCTTGATTCTTTTATCTTTCAAGATGCTTAGAAATAAAAATATGCAAAACATTCAGCTTTGCATTTTTCCCCCTCTGAGCACAAGCCAGTAAAAACTGTCTTTCATCTCTTTCATTCTTTTCTCTGTTCTGCAAAAGTGAAATTCATCTGGCCATTGGCTACTCTGTAGCTTTCTCTGAGTCCACATAACTGACTTTATAGCTTAAAAAATGATTTTTTTAATATATTGCTATCTGTTAATAATTAGGTCCAAATAGTCCCCTAGGCTTTGAAGTGGTCCTGACATCTGAACCTGCTCCCCAATCCTGGAAGCTGCCTCTGCAATTTCTGTTACATTTCCCTTGGTGCTTTTGAACCAAAAAACTACGCTCTCGGCTCATCTGACCTGACTAAAATGAGAAAAGGCATAAAATCTCCAGAGAAGGTGTGTCTTAACAAGATTTCAGACCCAATTCCAGCCACCAAGGGGGTTTAGATAAGGCTTAGATACACAGTTCATCCTTTGGATTCTTTCATCCAACTCCAACCTTGGAACCTTTTGTGATTCCTTCACCTTTATTCACTTCACAGGATTGGGTCCATCACTAATCATAATATAGGATTTTGCTTAGAAGTTTGATCAGCTTTAAAGTTTGCTCTAGCTCAGCACAGACCATACCCTTAGCTCCATAGGATGACAGGATAAAGGGATTCTTTGCCCTGCACACTCTAGGAATTAATTGAAACAACTATAAATAGCCATTCTAAGCAGAAAGGAAACACTCATGACATTACCTTGAAATATATCATTTCAAGATTTCCTTGAGCTCTTTATAAGAGAGGAAAATCACATCTTCTCACTGATGAATCTTAGTTCCAATTAGTACAAGTGCACCTCAAATCCAGTGGATTGTACATTAATATTTTTAAGGCCTTTTATAAATGTCGGGTAGCTTAAGGTCATGGCAAATTATAGAAAGTAGAGCCTGTACAAACAATTAGAAAATATCCATATTCTTTAAACCGGATTTCAAAACACACTGGAAGTTCAAGAAAGCTGCTGCCTGGGGACTCTAAATTGTGGCATTTCCCTTCTTTTGACATATATACATAGGGCAAAGTTATATATGCACGAATGTGTATATATATCCATATAAATACATACATGCGAACATATAGATGAAAACAAAAATATATATTGTGAAAGAAGAATATATTAAAATATGAAAGGAATTATTGATAGTATACTTAAGAAAAACTTCACTTGAGGGAGTATGCTCATTCACTTACAATATAAGGCATTGTGCTAGGCCCCATGAAGGAGATGTGAGGAATTCACACCCCTGACTTCACTGAGATCACAGAAGTGGAATAGATACATGCAATTCGAAAGAGAAATCTCTTCCACACACCCCCCCCCAAGGAGAAATTCTTAAGGGCTTAATAAAGGAAAAGCAAGTATGTAAAGTATTAACACTATTATGAGGGAAGAGAAGTCATAATTATGGGCCCAGAAAGGTAAGAGGAAATTACTAATATGGAAAATTTCTGACAGTCTAAACTACACGTATTTTTGATAAAATGGAAATCTGGGAAGACTATCAGGTGCCCAGATTTAAGAATTTTTAACTTTGTTTCCCCTCTACCTAGGTTTTACAGAAGGAACTTGAAATATATTGACATGCTGAGAAATAACACTCAGGATCCTAACAACAGGTGTTTGAGCTCAAAAGAAAAATGTAATAAAGCAAAGCCAAGGGCCACGCACATTTTTATTTCTAAGTTTGTTTTAAAACAGGAGGATTAAGCATTGACTTTAGCAAGCACAGGGAGTGGTTTTCCTGGAATTCAGAAACCCTGGACAAAATCATGAAGAGTTAATTGAACCATGACTTGGAGAAAGCAAGCCCATGCAATGCATAATAATGGCCCGTCTCATTAATGAATTCATCATAGATTCAAATGTAATCCAAATGATAGCAGGGATTCCGTAATTAAACAGTAAATGTCCCAATCCACCACTGCAGGGAGAAAAATTTAAAATTCACAGGAAGAGCCAAGAAATTGTGGAAATCAAGAGTCTACTTCTAGACTTCTGTAAGAAATGATTTTTCCCATACAAAATGGATAAAAATCTTATCCCAAGTTCAGGGATCACATAATAAAGCTTATCTTTCAGAGGAAACACTTTGAGAGATGGAAAGATAGCAGCAGGCAGATATCAATCTTGGGGAAGATACCGAGTACAGAAATCACAACCCAAGCTCTCTGAACAGACCTGCATTGAACCGACTTGGCCAGATTCATCAGAGCGCCCTGATTTCTCCATAAAGCCTACTGACTGATGTCCACAGTTTGCTCACCAAGCACAGCAGATAGGCGAGTCCACGGCCTACCGTATTCTTCTACTCCCCAGCTGAGCTGTATGGTAAGCAAGAATAAGGTTTTGCTTGATTCCAAAAGTTTTACATAGTTTTGCCTTTATTATCATAAAGGATTTAATATTTTATAGACTTACAAAATTATGTCTGCGAAAAGAAAAATTTGTTTTCACAAAATGTAAGTTGACTTTTTAATAAAAATTTCCATAAGGAGAATTAGTGAAATGTTTCGCTGGAGACTAGCTGTGTGTAAGACTGGTAAAAGATTAGGAAAATATAAAAGGAATCTAATTTCCAATTCACACACAAAGAACAAACAAAATCGAAAAATAAAAATAAAAAAACAAAACAAAACAAAAAACAAAGTAAAAATTATAGATGCATTTGAGTCTGGTTGCAAAGTAAAAATTATAGATGCATTTTGAGGTCTGGTTTGCAAATGTTAGAGAAAGTAGCATTCCATTAGGTAGACTTTGTCCTTGGATTGAAACATTGGCAAGATAATGTTTACTAGTAAGCTCCAACTTAACGTGGAATGTTTACAGCATGAATTTTATCACCTTTAACAATTCCCTGTGTAATGTGTTTTATTTTATCTATTTATTTATTTAGTTTTTTTTTTTTTTTTTTTTTTTTTTTTTTTTTTTTTTTTTTTGTAATGTGGTAAAAAAAAAAAAAATTGACCGACAACCAATCCCAGTTGCACTGGATTTTTTTTTTCCCCATTCAACAATAAGGGCCTTCAGGCAGTGGCGGCCTAAGCACAGACCTGCCATTGCAGCACAAGAGCCCTGCGGCACCCACAGAATAGCTTTTAGAACCAGCTTATTTTGTTTCCTTAAATACATGTGTTAAGATTAAGAACTGAATTCTTTTTAAGAAGTTCCTGAAGATGGATAACAGAACACACTCTGTATTCTTTATGGTTTAATTGTATTTCATCGCATATAATCAAATATATAGAATTCTCTTTACGGATCATGGATGGAGCCATTTCAGAAGCTATTTTATTTTGTAAAGACCCCATTCCAAGCACCTTCATTTACAGATGCCTGACCCGAAGGAATGGGCCATATTTCAGAGACTGTTAAATGTACCCCTAAAGCCGTTCTCCTTTTTCTCTGGCTGCGCCTTCACACTGCATTTTGTCACCCTCCCTTGCACTAAGAATGGCCACATGACTAAGTTTTCTCGACAGGAATGCAAGTTGGAATGATGTCTGACCCCTGAAAACCTTCATGCTATGACCCTCGGTGCCCCTGGTCATGACTAGCTAAGAGCAGATGAGGCTATGCCTCCAGGAGTTCTCAGCATGAACACCTATAATAAGCAATTTCTTGAGAGAGAAATAAACTGTTCTCTTGAAACTTGGAATTCTGTGTCCATTTTTTTTAAAAGCTAGCATGATTCTAATTATGATTATCATAGATAAAATTGGTCTCTTCTCAACATAGGCTTGTGTTCTTTATAGAACCGTGTCTTAATGAAAAGTATTTCTGAGTAGGAGAGCTATACGTAACAGAGGCACAAGTAGACTGCAGAGTGATTGCACACAGAGCAGTTTTTGTAGAGAGGCCCAAGTGATTAATTTTTAGGGATAAAAGCATTACTATAGGAAAAAAAGATGGAAACACAATTCAGGATCAGGAGAAATTAATGGATTAAAGAACATGATGTCTGCTTGTCACATTACTGATGATACTTGCTTATTTGGTAGACAAAACTTAAACTGCAAATTAATACCTAGAGATTGTGTGAATGTCCTATTCATAAAATTTGCCCCAGTGATTGTAGTATCTATTGGTACTTCTTGCCTGAATCAATTATGACTGTAGTGGGGGTGAAATGTTTGACTTTCTATTTCATTCATTCTGTCCATAAAATATCAGATGTCATTCTTCTGTTAATGGCAACTTTCCTTCTTCACACTCACTTAAAAAAAAAAATTAGGATCCATACAGACTCATATAGTCTGTATTAAATATTTCCATTATTCATTTTGATGTATCAAGTGTCCTAAATTTGGCCAGCTGAAACACCCTCAGGTTAGTTTCTGTCTTGTTTTGAAATGTGTCCATCACTTTTCAGCATTTCCTTACTTGGTGGATCGACATGTTCCAGGTTCAACTTGTAGCTTCCCAACTGAGCCATGAAATGAAACACTTCTCTTACGACCAATGGTTCCTTCTAATGATAAACAGTGCTTAGAAACCAAGATCCTGGTGCTAAAAGTGCTAATGCTACTGGGTATCATGATTTTAAGAGGTATATCTTTATAAAGGAAAATAAAGGGATAGATGATAGATGTTTTAAATCATGATTTCATGTTAATTCAGGGATTTCTTCTCCACTTTGCCCAATTTCATATTTCTATTTCTCTCTCCCCAGAATGATAACATATTTGCCAATCTTACAATACACATAAAAGTTTTTGAAACAGCTACTCCAGTACCAACAAAGCCTACTAAATGAAGAACATTTCTTTTTATCCTTAGATTATAATCCCATTGAAAGTATGCAACAGAACACTGTGTTTGAAACTCATTTAGACTACGTCTTTTACTCTACTTTTGGTTAAAAAGTTAGGCTTTGGTTTTTATTTGTTTCAATCTTAATGTTTTCTTTACTCCATTATTGTCAATTTTTTGAAAGAATAAAAATTATTATGGAGCAAAAGACACAAGTATATAAAAAGATATAGAGAAGTCCCATCTACTTCTCTAATTCTTGAACCTCATAACAACAGTCTATCCCTTGTAGATGACTACTTCACTAGTTTCTGGTTTATTCACTATTAGTTTCTGTTTATAAAATATGCAAATATGAGTAAATATTCTCATTTTTATACACTACTAATGCCTGTCCATATAAGATACAATACTATATTGATATGTATTCTATATTTATTCATAATATGCAAATATATGATTATATATGTGTTTGCATGTGTAAAGGATCTTTTTTTTTTTTTTTTTAAGTAAGCTCCACATCCAGTATGGAGCCCAATGTAGGATCTGATCTCACAATCCTGAAATTGAGACCTGAACTGAAATCAAGAGTTGGACATTTAACCAACTAAGCCACCCAGGTGCCCTAAGTATGATATCTTCTATATATAATATTGTGAACTTTGCCTTGTCTTTTAAGAAATACACTAGAGGGGATCCCTGGGTGGCGCAGTGGTTTGGCGCCTGCCTTTGGCCCAGGGCGCGATCCTGGAGACCCGGGATCGAATCCCACGTCGGGCTCCCGGTGCATGGAGCCTGCTTCTCCCTCTGCCTGTGTCTCAGCCCCTCTCTCTCTCTCTCTGTGACTATCATAAATAAAGATTAAAAAAAAAAAAAGAAATACACTAGAAATCACTATTTATCCCTTAGTGGAGATTTATCCATACTTTTAGGGGAAGGAGGGATCGACTACATAGGATTCCACTGAATGTGTATCTGTTTCATTATTTTTGCTTTTATACAAAATCCTGCAATGAATAAACTCATTTATAGGTTTCTCACCATTTTGAGTATGTATTCAGGGTATGTTTCTAGAAGTAGGACTCCTGGGTCAAATAATTGCATAGAGAGAATGTTAAGATTTTACCAAACTCTTTCCAATGTGGATGTTATCATTTTACATTCCCACAAGAAAGGAATGGGATGGCCTATTTTCTCAGAGCCCTATTAGCAGAGTGTATGGTCAAGCTTTCAAATTTTTGCCAGTTGATAAGGTGAAAAATAGACTTCAGGATTTTTTTTCCATTTGTGTTTTTTTTTTTTTTTATGAACAAATTTAACTACTTTTTCATCTAAGAGCCTTTAGTATGTCTTTTACTATGTCAAATGACTATTTTTGTCTTTTGTTCATTTTACAGGCATTTGGTCTTTCTTACTATTTTTTAAAAAGCGATATTTTAAAAGATTTTAGCCCTTTATCTGTGACATAATTTGCAAGTATTTTCTTGATGTTCATCATTGGTCCTTTAACTTTGGTTTGTTAATATTCGTCATACAACATTTCTTTATATTATACAAATTATCAATTTAAAATATTTTGAGTTAGCCAAATTGCAAATGAATTCAAATATGTTTGTGTCTAGTACTTGTGTGATGTATTAAAAAATGTATTATGTTGATGCATTTGGTGTTAAGTTTTATATACAAGAATGGGTATAAATGCAAATTTATCTTTTTACTTAAAATACCCTTTCAATATTTTGAGATGCCACTTTAACTATATAAAAAGCAAATTGTATATAATTTGCATGAAATAGGTCTATTTCATCTCTCTTCTTATCCATTTTTTGAGCTATGTATGCATGTTTATTTTTCTATATGAGCTTTTTATAATTTGGCCCCAATAAAATACTTGATATTTTTTATTGAAATCAGCTAATTTATACATTAACTCAGGGAAAACTTACAACCTTTTGAGAAATCCTATCTAAGAATAATATATGCCTGCCCATTTGTTCAAATCAACATTTTAGGTGGTTTTCTATGCAGTAATAGCTGATTGACAATGTACATTAGTTTTATAACTTATTGAATTATTATATTGTTTGAATTATTTTTAACATTGAGTCTGTAGGATTTCCAAGGTATACTATTATATCACTTACAAATACATTTATTTCTTCATTTCTACACTTTTACATGTGTTACCTTAATTCCAATGGCTAAATCCACTAGTGTCAAATAACTGTTGAAATAGTAGATATCTCTGCCTAATTCCTGATTTTAATGGAAATGCCTCTAGAATTTCCCCAATAAGGAAGTTAATGGCTTTAGGACTGAGGTATTCCTATTTCATTAGGTTAGAAAAGTATCCATACATTATTTTATTATTGAATATGCTTGTGGAAAATTGGTGTTAAATTTTGTTGGAGAATTTTTCAATATTTATGGAAATATTCGTGTGATTTTTCCCTCAGATCTATTAATGTGATGATTGTATTAACAGATGTTCTGATACTGAACATCTTGCATTCCTGAAATAAATCTTAGTGTGCCATTTTGTGTAATTATCTTAATATGGTATTGAATTCTGTTGCTACTATTTTATTTAAGATATTTCCATAAACATTTGTAAGTGATTTTAATTTGCAGGTTTTTCCCTATCTTTACAGGGCTTTAGTATCAATGTTATAGTTGTGTCACAAAGAGATTAAGGAAGTTATTTCATTCTATATTCTGTAAAAATCTATATAGCTTGGGTACAGTATGGTATTTGAAGTTTCCGTAGAAGTCCCTATAGAACCATCTGGGCTTGGTTTTTGGTGTGGTATAGTGCTTCGAAAAGATTTTTCTGACAAGTAGTTTCTTTATGCAAAAATTTCTCAAAGATACTGAAATAGGGTACAAATTTCACAAACTGCATAAATCTTGCCTTCTAATAAGAAAAATGTAAGGATGCCTCTATATACAGAATTCACAACTAGTGTAAATGCTCTAATGGCAATGAAACATGCATTTGCTTAAGTCACTTACCTTTAATTGTGATTATGAACCATGCAATAAAAAAACCATTTAAAGTAATGGAATCCAAAGGATGAACTATAATTCCAAAGGCCACAAGTAAAATCTCAGAGCCATGCAGCTTGTATGTTGTTGATAAAAACAAACTGGCCACTCCAGCTTTTCATCCTCCTTAGGAAGCATGAACATTCAAATGTGATTATGTGTAAACATCCATGCAGCCATACAAGAATGTCTTGATACACTGAGAGTAAAATTGTGACCTTACATGATATGAAATTTTTCAAAGGATTTGTTAGAGTTGTCGTGCATCTCTACCAATTTTCTCCAACCTAAAAAAATCACTGCCTAATTAATGGATACTCTAAGGAAACTCTTTAAGTGGGTCCAAAATGTGAGAAGGAAGAGGAAAAGAGAGGCTTGATCATTGTCTGTCTACGGGGAGGAGTCACAGAAAGGAAAGCGGATAGGAAGCAACACAATGCTGTCTTCCCCAAGTATCTTGTAAGAGAACCCTATATGATACTGGAAAATACTGAAATATCCTATCAATTGGATTGATTCAAGTCATTTATTTTTTTTTTTTCTTTTTTGGAGAGCAGGAGAAGGGACTAAATTTACCTGCTTGGGTTAAAGTGTTAACAATGTATAAAATGTGCAAAAGAATCCGATCTAATACTCTTGCTGAAATACAGACAATTTGCTGGCAAGTGGAATGATTTTACTGCCTTTTCATAGCCCAATATACAAGGCAATCTGTATATTTTAATTTTAAAATTAATGAATATACAACATATACTATGTGCACATATTTACACTCTCCATATAACTATGTGATGTGTTTTATATTTTATATATTGATATATATCATATATATAGTGATCATATATGATATATCACATATATATATCACAGAAAGGGAGGAAAACGAGTGAAATGGGTAAAAACTATTAATACTTGCTTTCAAAGAGCTTACAATTCATTAAGGGTGACAGACATGTTAATACAAGGATATGAAGCAGCATAAGATACAGGCTAAACAGAGTTATAAATATTGTATAATGGCAACACTGGTGAAAGGGGTGATTAATTTTGATGTATGGGATAAGCAGAGAAACAAAGCAAACAAAGATAGCTCTGCTAAAAATAAGGGCCTCTCAGCTGAACCTGGAACAATAGGGCTTCACTATACAAAAATTTAGACTAGACAGGTTAGTGATGGTGGTGATTTGCGTGTGTGTGTGTGTGTGTGGTGTGTGTGTGTGTGCGTTTGAGCATGTGTGTTTGGTGGTGGTGTTCTCGTTGTTGGGCAGGGGAAGGGTTTGTCTCCACAATGACAAGCTAGAGATATGCCAATATCTCAGTTACTCCTACCTTACCAATTTAGTAATCCCTTGCAAATTAAAGGAAACCCTCCACCAACAGTTCAAGGTCTTTGGCTGAATCCACAGTCATGGTTGAGTGAAATGTTATAGAACCCCCTTTTTCTTCCAGCCACCGTAACTAGCATCTGTGGTGTCACGTTCCGTGTCCCTCTAGCTGCCCGTGTAGGACCAGATCGTCGTCAGGTATTAAGAGGATATCCTCCACATTTTCTCCTTTAACAGACCCCCCAAAAGCAGAGAAAAAATAGGCCAAGCGCTCTTCAGAAGAGTGTCAAAATCACTCAGAAATCAAAATAGGCTATTGGAGTTCACAGATTCTTTAATATGCACAACTACTATCTCCCTTTTAGCTTAATAAGGGGTTGTGTATCCTTGTAATTAAAGATAATTGCAGAGCGTAAAAACTGCATTGTGATTATAGAAACACAGAAGGAAGCTTGGTGACTACAAGACAAAGATTTCATCAACTGAACACCTTGAAGCATTGTAGCCTTTAAAATACAATTCCTCCTCCTTACAGCATTTTCTTTTTATAGTGTCTCCTTCTTTCTTTATTCCTAACTGAAATATGTTATTCAATGTCTTGACTGATTAGGCTCTCCTTAAAAATTTTTGAGATCATAAGTACCAATGATACTTCTCTACATCATTTAAAAAATTGAATGTTTTAAAATTGGCTGCCCTTTTGTTTTGTTGTTTCCTTGGAAACCCTGGGAAACAATGTCTTGCTAAATCTCATCTTGTTAAATAATTCCTGTATCTTCACTTAAAATTATTTGAGCAGATAAAGGAAGCTGGGATTAGGTGCTACAAGAGAAGAGATATAGGAGTTGTTTTCACCTGATTAGACAGAGAACTTAACTTTAGAGGCACTGCATTAGGAAACTGATTTTGTTTTTTTTGTGTTTTTTTTTTGGGGGGGGGGTGTTGTTCTGCATATTGAATTGGTGCTATAACTTGATAAACATTATGTTGGATGTTTCTCCCTCAGACTTTTTATAAAAATTTGCAGAATTTACATACCTGAGTAAAAGAATGGGAAGAGGAAACCAAGAATAAGTCAGTTTATTTTTTTCTTTGACAAATAAAGAGGGTAACCCCTATCATAAGTTTATATATATGAACTTGTCAAAAGAAAAGGTGCATATTCTTGCAACGTTATAAGCCAAGAGCATGTGCTTTTTCTTGAATGAAAAATAAAAGAACTTAACAAAAAAGGTAAATCTTTAAAAAGGGGGGGATAATTCTTTTTTTTAAATATTTTATTTATTTATTCGTGAGAGACACAGACGCATCCCCCTCCCTGAGGGGAGCCCGATGTGGGGACAGGATCCCAGGACCCCTGGTCATGACCTGTGCAGAAGGCAGCCCCTCAACCCCTGAACCACCAGGGGCCCCTGGGGGTAGGGGCTGGTGCTGGTTATTCTCTAAACTGCAGGGGCTACTTATCATTTACCTATAAGGCCTGATCAGCTTTACTTACTGGAGAAGCATGCAGTGATGTCTGTCAAACTAAACACATGCAATCAACGAAGCAACAGGATTCAAGAATTGGTAAATGAGTAACTGAAAATAAAAATCTCCAAAAAAGTTCATCTGGAAAAAAAAATATTGATTGGTAAAGAAACAAAATTCTGGGCAATCTACTGAACATTGTAAGTTCCCAAATGAGTAAGGTCATCTTGGTATCCTAGCCAACTTGTTGGTCAGTGTTCACACTTGAAACTATTACACTGAGTTTGTGGAAATGCATATAAATTAGACACTGATTTGGGCTTAATTTATTCATTCTAAATAATATGCAAATTTGTGTAAACCTGGATTTTAAAATAAGATTTACAGGCTGTAAACCCTGCAATCTGACAATTTACATGTTAATGTGGTAATTCAATTCAACAAACATTTATTGAACTCCTAGTAAAGTACTGTGCTGCGTATTATGGGAACATTACCCATGCCATTTAGGGAACATAAGTTTATAAGGTGAAATCAGCAGAATAAACTCTAATTTTGCTCCTGACATTATAACCATATTAGCAGTTAATGCAGAATGAGATAACACATGGAACAACTAACATTTTGCAGGTGTCTTTTTGTTTTGTTTTGTTTTGTTTTGTTTTTTTAATGTGGACATCCCTGTAAACATCACCATTGAAGCTTTGGGGTTATGGGTTAAAAACAATTTATTATGCTTGCCTTCTTGCTTAAATAAGTAAATTTTCTGTGTCAGCTATGTGTTATCTATCCACTTTTGAATCGATTCTCCTTAATGTAAGATTATATTTGTTTTATGTTTTAGGTAGCAGTTTTAAATGAGTTGATGAATTACAGCTAGCTTTCACTGAATTTACCTTCGTATAGACTTCAACAGATAATATTTGAAGCTGAGATATGATCCATTGTCATAAAACAGTCATAGAAAGTACATTGAAAAGGATGAAAAGCTGTGAAAAGGAGACATCTATAAAAAAAAAAATGCAAGAGGCACTGGGGTGGTTCAACTGGCTGCGCATCTGAATCTTGACTTCAGCTCAGGTGGGACCTTGGGGTCCTGGGATTAAGCCCCACGTTAGGCTCCACACTGAGCAGGGAATCTGCTTGAGATTCTCTCTCTCCCTCTGCTCCTCCCCTGACTCTCTCTCTCTCTCTAAATAAAATATTTTTTTAAAAAGCAAGCAAATGAAAACACAGCAATCAAGCAGTTAACGCAATGAAAATTTTCTGCTTCCATATTCCATACATTCAAAGTAGAGTGTCCACAGAAACTTCAAACATAGCATATCATCTTTTTTCCTACTAATGAAGTTAATAGACTCACCCTATGTATCTTATTTTAGTGATTTACTATACTTTCTCCATCAATTATATTCTGCAAGCACAGCAGAAAGAGAGGAAATCTCGGAACTGACACCTTTGGACCTTCTGTCTTTGTTAGATATTCTTTTCAGTCCTTTTACATAGGATAGTTTGGTTTTTAATTCTCAGACCCATTTTGCATGGTAGACATAATCATTACACTATTTGTTCAAAGGAGACAACTGAAACTCAAAAAGGTTAATGGTTTGCTTGAATTCACAAAAGTATTGAAGGTCAATACTTGAATGACAAGCTGAGTTTTTAGGATCTCAGAAAAATAATCCTCATTTTAGTCTATCTAGCTGCCTTGATTACAATCTGAAAATTTAATAGACAACTATGAATCTATTATTTTAAGTAACCATGGGAAATTTTCTTTATTTTTATTTCTTTCCTTTTATAAATTTACTTTAAAAATCAGGAGTCTGATTATTTTTGAGTCACACACATCAAAGATCAAAATAAAACCTTTAAAAATGGTTATGCAGGGATACCTGGGGCGGCCCAGTCAGTTAAGCGTCCAGCTCTTGATTTCAGCTCAGTTCATGACCTCAGGGTCATGAGAGCCACAGCCAGGCTCTGCGCTGGGCATGAAGCCTGCTTAAGATTCTCTCTCTCCTTCTGCCCTTCTCCCTGATGGTGCACACACTCTCCCTCTCTCTTAAAAAAAAAAAATTAAAATAAATAAGGAGAAAAAGAGAGAAGAGAGGGAGAGAGAGAGAGAGAGAGAGAGAGAGAGAGAGAGAGAGATTATGTAATCTGACAGGAATATTGATGCAATTCTACTGAGGATAAGATTCTCACATGTAAGTTTATGAAACATCTCTCATTGATTAACAAACATTTATTGCATCCCTTCTATATGATCTAGAATGTCATGGTTACTAGAGGAGATAAAAAAGATATGATTTGATTCAGCAAATATATATTGAGCATCTAGGTTATTCAATACAATACCCAAGAGAAAGGGGGGAGCTTTAGGAATCAGGAAGAATTTGAATATGAATACACACAAATATCTAGGTGAAAAAGACCTAAGGCTATTATTCAAGACGTGTATATAATCTGGTTCTAGATATACAACTAACACATGTGAAGCAATTCAAGGAAAATGTTGTCTTATTACCATTTGAGGTTTAGGTCTAGAAAGCAAAGCAATCCTTTGAGGCAAGACTAAGTCTAAGTTTTCCTAAGACATGTTAATTGAAATTCAGGAAAAAAATACACACACACACACACACATATACACCCACCCTCTGGTAACACAAGATTATTTGAGACATTTAATCAGCCTTAATCTGAAGGTAGAAAACTGGTTGATATCCATATGTATGGATTTATAAAGTGTAGTTTGTAAGAGTGACATGAAATCTGTATATCAAAGTCAACTGTAGATGAATGTAGATAATTGCAGTGGACAAAATTCAATGAAGCCTTATTTTAGAGGAAAGCTATAACATTTTCTAATATATTTTAAACTATGTCATATGGTTTATTTCTTTTTAAAAAAATATTTTATTTATTTATTCATGAGAGACACAGGCAGAGGGAGAAGCCGGCTCCATGCAGGAAGCCCCATGAGGGACTTGATACCAGGACCCTGGGATCATGCCCTGAGTCAAAGACAGACGCTCAACCACTGAGCCACCAGGCGTCCCCATATGGTTTATATTTTGTAGTGAAAACATATACCAATTGAACGACAGAGCCAGTGACCCACCATGGTACATACTTTGAAATGTTCTCCAAAAGTGGTAATGAGCTTCTTCCAATAATATTTGTCAAGTCTGTTCACACAAACAAGAATATTTGCATTGAGTTTCGATGGAATATAAAAGTGGAGAAAGGAAGCAGCAGAAATGTAAAACCAGGGTAATGAAAACAAAATAAGACAACCATGTCAAATGAGGAACAAAACTTTTGGACTCATTAAGCTGTTTTTTTTTTTTTTTTTTCTCTGCTAAATACCTGTATTAACATTTGGGTAGCGCATATTCATTAATCTGTATTTAAATAATGGTGATTTTTCCTTGCAGAATAATTATGAGCATCAACTTCCCCTATTTTTTGAGATATCACAGCTTCTATTATATATTAAACATTAAAAAGAAACAGAATTAATGAACTATCTTGGGTATATTCAAAGGTGCAAACTGTGTGGGTGGGAAATCTGAGAATGTCGGCGTAGCACAACTAGCACTGCACACTCCATTTCCCATTCTAGAACATAAATTGTGATTCATGACATTGAAATCCACTTCTTTAAATTTTTCATGTGTCTTAGGTCCTTTTAACCTCTACCCATCCACTCTGCTGATGTTTATTATCATCAAATACATATTTACATAAACTTTTACGGTGGCTACATAAAAATCCTGTTTCATTGTGAAAGAAGTGAAACGACTACAATAAGAATTGATGAGTGCAATGGTTTAGAGAAAAAAAATATCCAAAAAACAAAACAAACATTAACCTCGATGCATACCTCTGTTTATCAAACTCAATAGGCGGTACAATTTTTCAGCTGTCAAATTCTAAAATTTTGGGGTGACGGCTCTACACCTGCCATCAGGTCATTTTTTCTTATCTCCACAATGCGGCTAGAAAGAGACAGAGATATGTATTTGCGACTAAGGGTACTCCTGAGAGATTTCCCAGGTCACTCTCCCTAAGGAGAAGTTTAAGAACATTCTACATTGCCTCTCAGCTTTTGCGTGTTCCCCTTTTAAAAACAAGTCTCAAAAAAAAAAAAAAAAGTCTCAAAAATAAATAAATAAATAAATAAATAAATAAATAAATAAATAAATAAAATAAAAATTAAAAAAAGTCTCAGCCTCCAGCTGCTGCATATACCTAGAGCTGAGAGCAGCTATGAGGCGCTATTTTCCTAAATAAACGATATAAATGGCCTCTGATGTATGATTTGCACTTATAAAAGAATCTTAGGGGACTTAGGTTATTAATTCTGGGTTACATGATAGTGTTGGAACAACAGGCTTCATGAAATAATCAACTTACTCAGGCTTTAGGGTTCGTCGGATCCAAATCACAACCCAGCTCTTCCATTTGATAGTTAAGTAATTCTAATGTTTTTGAGACTCACTGTTCTCATCTTCAAAGAAGAGATAAGAAAAACCACCCATCTGATGGGTGTGATGATTAAGCAGGATCATGGAGAACCACCGCATTCCACCATCGAGTCACCACTTGCGCTACATGGGAGCACTGGCATCGGGGAATCCAGCAGGCTGCACGAACAAGTGCAAAGCCCCCGCCACAGGGTGACACGCAGAATAGATATTCAATATCCACATGGTTTGATGCCATTGCAAAAGGAAACAGCGTGGGCTCGACATACTTTGCACGTCCATTTTGGTCACTGTGCACAGCAGCAGGTGTGCATGCCTGCCTCGGGTTGCCCGGGCCCGGGTCACCACCTGGCTCACAGAAATCACTCACTTGGCCTCAGTATGTGGGCTGCATGAAGATCACCTGAGCTCATATGATGGTAGGTCAGAGCCCTTCGCAAAGCTTTACCCTTTGGTAAGAATCCCCGAGGAGCTTATGCAGAGCCACATGTGAGCTCGGAGAAACATCTCTTTCGCTTCATAAAGCAAGCTTAGCTTTTGTGATATAAATATAAATATATATATATATATATATATAATTTTTTTATCATAAGAATATGTGTGTTAATGGTAAACACGATGGGTTACTCAAACTTGGAGGAATACTATTGTGTGTGTGTGTGTGTCTGTGCGTGCATGTGTGTGTTCCACATTTAAAAAGAGTAGGCCCGGGCAGCCTGGGTGGCTCAGTGGTTTGGCACTGCCTTTGGCCCAGGCTGTGACCCTGGAGTCCCAGGATCAAGTCCCACATTGGGCTCCCTGCATGGAGCCTGCTTCTCCCTCTGCCTGTGTCTCTCTCTCTCTCTCTCTCTGTGTGTCTCTCATGAATAAATAAATAAAATATTTAAAAATAAATAAAAAATAAATAAAGGAGTTCAAATTAGACCTTCACATTAAAGAGAGAGAGAGAGAGAGAGAGAGAGAGAGAGAGAGAGTAGATCGCTTGGCAAATAATAAAAATGGTCCCTGACTTAAGATAGTATGACTTAACGATGTTTTGGCTTTACGATGGTGTGTGATACACTTTCAGTAAAAACTGCACTTTCAACTTTGAATTTTTATCTTTTTCTAGAATGGTGATACGTCAGATGATCCTGTCCCAGCCAGGCGTCAATCACAAGGGTCAACAGCAGATACACAGACAACCATTCTGTTCCCACACAACCATTCTGTTTGTCGCTCTCCATGTAGGGCTACATAAGTTCCGTGAGACAGGTAACAATTTCTCAGAAAAGAGAAATTTCTGTGAGATGATTTCGCTTCACTGTAGGCTGTAAGTGTTCAAAGCACGTTTAATTGTAGGCGAGGATAATCTCTGATGTTCAATAGGTTAGGTTTACCAAACTCATTTACAATTTGTGATTTTTCTTCAACTTGGAAAAATACTTATTTTTTTTTATTTCTGATGGGTTTATTGGGGCATAACCCCATCATAAGCCAAAGAAGATCTGTATATAATGCTGGCATGAAGGCACAGGCATACTTAAAGAAACCTCAGCAAACATTCAAAGAAAGGAAATAAAATCTGATTCGTGAAGTTAACAATTTGGCTTCATAACTTACATTGTGGGGAGGTTTATACTAATGATATTGTCCCAAACTGCCTATATCAGTTTTGCTGACCCCCTTATTTGCTGAGCATCTGCAAGGCACATTATGTTCCCTTTAAGCAGCCTCATCTGGGCATGGCGTTCCTTCCTACAGATGCATTTCTGCAGGACTCTTGACTCCCAAACTCGCATTTGCTGCTTCTATGAATGTTTTTAAATGTGAAGAGGAGACTGGCCTTAATGGATTTTCCACTGACACTGTCAGAAAATCTATGAACATGACAGGGAAACTGAGTTTCAGAGAAATGAAGTGGCTTCCCCAAATGTTCCACGATGGCCGAGGTAGGTGGGACTACTGCACAGGACTCTTCCTCACCTGGATTTGCCACCTCGTGTAGTTCCACCCTGAATGGCGAGTTAAACCCAACAGAAGGAACCGCTTGTTTTCAACAGGAATACTCCTCCTCATTAGTTAAATCACTTTTATTAGACCAATGTACTTTCGCTACCCAGTAATATCAAAATGGTAGCATAGAAAAGTGGGAAATTGACTGCATTTTACTGTATCTCTGTGTCTCCCACAATCTATGTCCATAATAAAAATGATAACTAGCTCCAGCTGCCTTTGGGTACTCAAACTTCATTAAAGTTTAGGATTCTTGAGGTTAGCATTGATTCACGAGCCCACAGAGAGGGAACAGGCTGGCCCCGCATGTTCGCGCTCTCCAAGTTGCTCAAGTCCGCTTCAGTCACAGAAACACAGAGTCAGGAAGGGCCAAACAACCGAATGTCCTGTGTCCCAGCTCTATAAGCTTCGGGGATCTTACAGACTCAGGCCTTTAACCTTGAAAAGGAACATCTTTGTTAAACAGCCTCAGTTTCTTTCTCTATGAAATTAAGAAAATTAAGACAATAGTAGTTCTTAACGCATAGGGCTATTGAAAGAATGAATAACTCATAAGGTTACATGAAGGACCTGGCCCTTCCTTAGGCTGCAAGTTCAGTTGAATAAATCCCCTTATTTAAATTGGTCTCCTTGCTATTCTTTTTTTTAACCTATAATCCTGCTTATCTTCTTAATATCATAATCGGTGATTATCGATTTTGTTCTTTGGTTCATTAGTTGATCGTCTCTCTCTCTCTCTCTCCCACGAATCTGTAAACTCCATGAGGTCTGGGTCTGTCTGTATCCACAAAATCAATCACCATTCTGGGATAAGGCTTCACAGGAAATAAATGTCAACAGAGGAATTGTGTGTCGTAGTCAATCCCTAATTGCTTATCCTAACACTGATCGGTTTTATCATATAAGTACCTACACATTTCACGTAACCCTTCTCCTTTACAGTTATGGTCAATCAGTTCAGATAAGTTGGGATTTAATATTTACATTTTCACAAAACATGAAAAGCCAGAAAAAAAATACTGTCGGACTAAGAATTGGATAATTGATTAGGGAAACAGGGCCACATTACTAAAAATTGCATATAATCCATCTCTTCAGTGTTTGAAATCTATCCATAATATCCCCGCTAAGGGCTCATCTGCTGCTGCTTAATTGACCTCTAATGATAAGAAGGTTACCATCTCATGATGCACTTCCATACAGTTTTAGATTGCTCAGATTATTAAAAAATCTTTCCTTACGTTGAACAGAAATCCGTATCCTGGAAGCAAGCATTCACTGGAACCACTTCAACGCCCAAGAACGCGCAGCACATTTCTAATTATCGTTCCTGTATTAGCCCCTTATCAAAATAAAGACACTTTTCAAATACTCCTTAATTTTTCTCTTCTCTAGGTTAATTAACTCCACCTCAGTTAGTTTAATCCCACATCCCTAATTGTAGTCACATGTGTAGGACATTTTCAACAGATATGGCCACACATTCAGAGTCAAAACATAGTGAAGATATTAAATGAACCCATTTTATTTCTATAATTATTTATGGGCCCAAAAAGCACTTTCACGTTCCTAATGAGATAGCATCCTGGTTGCATATTCCTTTAGGCATTGGGTTATGGGGCCTCAGCTAGAAAACAGTTCTGGACTAAGCATAATGAATTTTCCAGACTTTTGGCATGAGGAAGTCATGTGATTGTTGTCCTCATGCTGATAGGGTAAACCAGATTTAGGTTTTTCCAAATCTGAGTGGCTAGTCTCACATTTCCTTCTAACAGGAAACTCTGATGATTCCATTCACTCATTTACCTCAGATACCACATAGATATCACACTTAGACCTTTGTGGTAGGCAGAGTAATATGCCCTCTCCCCAAATGTCCATGTCCTCATTTCCAGAATTGAGAATATAGCAAAAGGTGTTTTGAAGATATGATTAAAGTTAAGGATTTTGAGGGACACCTGGGTGGGTGGCTCAGTGGGTTAAGTGTCTGCCTTCTGCTCAGGTCATGATCTCAGGGTCCTGGGATCGAGCCCCACGTCAGGCTCTCTGCTTAGTGGGGAGTCTGCTTCTCCCTCTCCCTCTGCCTCTGCTCTGCCTACTTGTGCGTTCTCTCTCTCTCTCTCTCTCTCTCTCTCTCTCTCTGTCAAGTAAATAAATGAAATATGTAAAAAAAGAAAAGGATTTTGAGATGAGAAAATGATCCTGGATTATCCAGAGAGGCCCAAAGTAACACAATGAGTCCTTGGAAGTAGAAAAGAAAGACAGAATGGGTTGGTTGGAGAAATTTGAATTGTGAGAAGGACTAGCTCTGCCATTGTTAGCTTTGCAGAAGGAGACGCCATGAGCTAAGGAACCTCAATGGGCTCTAGAAGCTGGGAGTGACCCTCGGCTGGCAGGCAGCAAAGAAACCGGGATCTCAGTCTTACAACCTCAAGCAACCAAATTTATTTATTTATTTATTTAGATTTTATTTATTTATTCATGAGAGAAACAGACAGAGGCAGAGACACAGCCAGAGGGAGAAGCGGGCTCCCTGTAGGGAGCCCGATGCAGGACTCCATCCCAGGACCCTGGGGTCACACCCTGAGCAGAAGCCAGGCACTCAACCGCTGAGCCACCTAGGTGTCCCCAAGCAACCAAGTTTTAATTAGCAAAGAAATGGACCCTCCAGGATGACATGTACTTCCTAACACCCTGATTTTAGGTCAGCGAGACCAGCGTCAGGTTTCAATCATACTGAAGTATAAGATACCAACTTTGTTATTTTAAGCCACTAAATTTGTGTTAATTTGCAGCATCAGCAATGAAAAACCTAATACAGTCTGGATCCTTGTAAATTAGTACCAATGCTCTGATGGAGATAGAGTTCAATAAGTTATAGATTCCTCATAAGCCAGAATTGTATTTTTAGAGTCCTCTATGTTGTGCTATTCCCTGCAAACCTACGTAAACTCACTTTTTCATGTTTGATAAAGAGATATGGCACAGCATCTCATTAAGTATAACAAATTCAAAGTTTGGGAATACTCAGTCATCAGATACTTTGCAGACTAGTTTTGTATATGATAAAGTACTTTTATTCTTAATTCTGCAGAAAAAAAGGTAGATATATACGATTCGAAATATAAGAACAATAAAAGCTTCTTTTGTTCTATCTCCTTTCATTCCTTTCTTTCCACCTTCCTTTCTTTTCTCCCCACACCCAACACCACATCACATAAGTTTTCAGATTTTTGGAGTAGAGATAAAAGTTATCATTTTAATGAAAAATTATTGTACTGTGTGATGAGAATGTATTTGGCTCCCAGAACATGATTAACTTCCCTCATCTTAGAACTGAATAAGCAGTTTCTTCAACCCCAGCTACTAGTTTTGTAGAGTTGTGTGATCAGTGTTTACGACTCCTGTGAATATATTTGGAACAGAGGAAGAAGAATATTACCAACGGGAAACAAAAGTCCTTAATTTGGTGAATCTTCACTGTGACTGCCGTAGGATAGTTCCTGGCAGTTCATTAATTCTTAAGATAATTCAATTTCATCAATTCAATTTCTCAAGTTCATTAATTTTCCAGAGAAAAAATAACATTGCCCTCTTGAAGGTTAGAGTCTGGGATTCTCAAAAATAAAGGAGTAGTGAGTACGAAGATGTGACAACCATGAGTACCATTCGCTCCATATTTCCAGGTTTCCTTCTAGACCTAGGCCAGGATTTCCTATTCCTTTGAGTTAAATGTGGCCACATGCATGGCTTTGTTCAATAACACATGAGAAGGAATGCATGTCATTTTTGGGTGGAAGAGTTGAGAGTTGGTGTGCAATTTTCACATTCCTGTTTATCCTCCTCAGCAACCATGAAAGTGTAGAAATGTAACGTCCCTCAGCCCGCAGTCTAGAATAAGGATGACACAGAATAGTGCAGATCTACCATGGGCACACCATGCAAGTCAAAAAAAGTTAATAAGCCTTTGTTACTCTAGCCGCACATAACGTTGAAGTTCTTTTTTTTTTTTTTAAGATTTTATTTATTTATTCACGACACACACACACACACACACACACACACAGGCAGAGACACAGGCAGAGGGAGAAGCAGGCTCCATGCAGGGAGCCCGACACCAGACTCGATCCCGGGTCTCCAGGATCACGCCCTGGACTGAAGGCAGACGCTCAACTACTGGGCCACCTGGGCTGCCCTGAAGTTTTTTTTTACCAAACTATTCTAGTCAGATTCATAAAGAACTTGATACCAAAAAGTAGAGCGCTGACGTATCAAGACCTAAAATGTGTGACCATGACTTGCTAGATGACAAATAGTGAACAGATTATTATAGGGAGAAAATGATAACCTGTCTTATGTAATGGCAAAGCATTTGGTAAAGGTGTCACTTCTTTTAAGCTGGGAAGCATTCCAGAGAAATAATACACTTGTATCTTCAGGGCAAAATTAGAATACAGAATACTGATCTTTTATGTTGTCGATGTTTGGCAAAACACCAAAAAAAAAAAAAAAAAGAGAGAGAGAGAGATGAACTCAGAAAATAATTAAACAGCATGTAATTAGTAATTAAAGAGAATACAGACAGTCCATGGATTCAGGGACTTGCAGCACGATATATAAAACAATACCTGTAGGGGCAATGTCCACTGAAACTCAAGATGTAGCAATAAAAAGTGTGACCATCACACCCATTGCGAAAAGCCCTGAAGGGATTAAGGTGTCTCAGGGTAAGGATCTGGCTGTCCTGTAATTCATTTCAATTAAATCCATTCGTTATGGATTAAGGAGCCAACGGAGTGGTTCTCCCAATGAAACCTAGAGGGACCTCCCTGGGGGCCCATAGCTCAGTCTAGAAAGAGAAAGAAGTGATTGGAGTCAGAAATTAAAGAAATACATCAAAAGCTAAGAAATGTGAACTAAAAAGCACCACTAGAGTACCTAACAGTAGGCATCTACCAGAGTTAAACAGGTAATCTCCAAAGCTAACTGAATTTTTGAGAAAAAGACTCCAAATGCTTAAAATTTTCAAAAGACCCACGAGTTAAAAGGCTGCTCATCCCTCCTAGGAAGCAGAGCCTCTCAGGTGCATTTCAGATGTGACCCAGGAGAACGGTTAAAATGAAAAACAAAAAACTACAAAACAAAAAACAACAACAACAACAAAATGGCTCCCCCTAAAAGGATAAACCAAAAGAATATGGATGGGAATCCGTAAACAGAGGAGCTGACCTCTCTGACGGAGCAGAATTATATCTAATCAGAAAACATTAAAAAAAAAAAAAAGAAAGAAAAGAAAGAAAAGAAAATGTATCTAGCCCTCAGGAAGAGTTTATTCTCCTCGGTGTTTGATCACAATTTTCCCTTTGATTCGTAGGTCTCCAGGCCAAGAAGTTCCTCAGCCAGAGCCAATCAAGGAACTGCAGAGGCTCCATCAGGATCTGAGGCCCTGAGCTGGACACAGCAACGGGTTGCCTCCTCTGAGTTGTCTCTTGCAGAAGGAGTCAGTGAGCTCCGCGTGGAGATAAGAGATTGTATCAGTCAGCATCCTTTAGAGAAACAGAACCAACAGGATGTGTGTGTGTGTGTGTGTGTGTGTGTGTGCACGTATCTGTGGCCCTCCTGGACCTCATTTCATCCCTCTCCGTATTAGCCTTGGTACTCTATCTGCCTGAAGATTTCACTGCCTGCTAGAAGTGGCACTAATGCTGGTGGATATTATCTTTCACCTATTCAAAAATGATCTCTTTTAAATGAAGGATTTGCTCTGCTGTGCATGTGTGTACAGAGAGAGAGAGAGAGAGAGAGAGTAAGCGTGGGGACTAGAGATTCAAGATTTGCAGTTCCAGTACAAAGACAGACTGCAGTGAGAATTCCTTCCTGCTCAGAGGAAATCCATTTTTGTTCTATTAAGGCTTTGACTGGCTTGGGGCACCAGGGTGGCTCAGCTGGTTGAGAGTCAGACTCTTGATTTTTGGCTCAGGTCACGAT
The DNA here is from genome assembly GCF_905146905.1 of Nyctereutes procyonoides. NCBI lineage: Eukaryota > Metazoa > Chordata > Mammalia > Carnivora > Canidae > Nyctereutes > Nyctereutes procyonoides. The sequence continues at coordinate 27,898,245 of NW_026575134.1, read as the reverse complement.
CTCAGGATCGTGAGATCAAGCCCGCGTTGGGCTCCCCACTCAGCACAAAGTCTGCTTGGGATTCTAAATAAATAAATAAATAAATAAATAAATAAATAAATAAATAAATAAATAATCTTGGGGGGAAAAAAAGGCTTTGACTGGTTGGATGTGGCCCACTCACATTATGGAAGGTAGCAGGCGCTATTCAATGTACACAGATTTAAATGTCAATTCCTTCCGATAATCGCCTTCCCAGGAATATGAATACTATCTGATCAAATACCCAGGTATTATGGCTCAGTCCAGATGACACGTAAAATTAACTATCACAGAGGCATCTGAGCCCTTGGTGATGAGAGGGAGGCGCTATAACCACAACTTTTTAACTTTTTTCCCTCCCGTGTACCACCTTCACATCAGCTTCTTGTATCTGCCTCCCCTGCTATGCTCTCACTTACGTGTATGTGTATAATTTCCCTGGGCCCACCCAATCGTGCTTTCCCACCCTCGAGGCTCTGTGGAGTTTCATGACACTCAAGAAATTGAATGACCTCCTTTGACCAGTGAAATGTGAGCAGATGTCACTTCTGGCTGGAGCTTGAATGAGCCAAGAAAAATCCTGCAAACGCTTTGTTCCTTAGCCTTGGTAATTGTAAATGGTCTAGGGACTATAAACTACCTCACCTTGGATTCTGGAGAGAAATTCCAGAGCAGAGTCCTCTATTAACTAGCAATTGTTACCCAGTATGCACAATAGGGAACCCTCCCTGTTTTAAGTTACTGAAATCAGGGATCCCTGGGTGGCTCAGTTGTTTAGCGTCGCCTTTGGCCCAGGGCATGATCCTGGAGACCCAGGATCGAGTCCCACATCGGGCTCCCTACAGGGAGCCTGCTTCTCCTCTGCCTGTGTCTCTGCCTCTCTCTGTGTGTGTCTCAAATGAATAAATAAATAAAATCTTAAAAAAAATAAGTTACTGATATTATTGTGTTGCTTCATAGTATAATCTAGCCTATCTTGCCAAAAAAATTATAGCAAGGGGAAAATTAAGAAAAGATGTTACAGGAAATATTTAGAACATAGAGTTTAGGTCTGAACAAATTGATATTGACTCCCCAGACCAGTTCTTCCTAGTTGTATTACCATATTAAAAATTACCCAATCTCTACAATCTTCAGTGTTCAACCTCTGCAAAGTGAAGACACTCATGCACCTATTGAACTTCTACTATATGCCAGGCGTTATTCTGGGCCCTGGAGAATAAAGCTGGATAAAATGGATGCTGAAAATTCACAAGTCTATTGACAATGAACTTAACAGTGAATTCGTACTCCACGTTCGAGAACAATCGTCGATAAGTGTTCCTGGTTTCCTCTGAACACTAAGTTTGAGGTAGAATGAGCCTAAGCTTTACTGTTAACAGTGCTGATACCACCTGCTAACAGGTGGTTAAAAAAAGAAAGTCAAAGTCTAACTTGTTTTTCCTTTAATCAACATAAATGCCAAGAACAGTCAGTCTAGAGTTTTGCTAAATTGCATGTTTGCTTTGGCATTCAGTACAAATGCCAAATTCATCACAAGTCTCCAGGGGAAGAGATTACTTTCCAGCAGGCAGTGATGCTTACTGGGGAGAATTCCTCTTTTGCTTCTTCCCTGTGACCTCTATATTGTACATTATGTTCTTACCCTCACTTTGTCCTCCATATACAGGACCCAGATAAGAACACAAATGGGCAAGTGATAAAGGGACAGACCAAAATGGACAAGTGATGTATGAAAAATGTTAGTGCTTATTAACGATAAAGGAAAATCAGAATAATAGAAAACAGCATTGCCATCTGCTATAGACTGAGTGCTGGTGCCCCCCTCCCCAAAACTCGTAGGTTGAAACCAAATCTCCAATGTGACAGTATTTGGAAGTGGGGCTTTTGGGAGGTGCTCAGGCAATGAGGGTGAAACTCTCGGAGTGGGATTAGTGTCCTTAAAAGAGCCTCCACTAAGATTCTCGATACTTTAAGCAAAGTAAGGACCCAGAAGGAAGACAAATGTCTGTGGATCAGGAGGGGGCTGTTCATTGGCACCAAATCCACTGGCTCCTCAATTTGGACTCCGCAGCCTCCACAACTGTGAGAAATACATGTTTGTTGTTTAAGCCACCCCATCTAGGACCTTTTGTTATAGCAGCTCCAATGGACTAAGGCAATTTAATTAATTTTTTTTTAATACCCAATGACTCTCCTACATGGCTGATAAGAACTTTCTAGATTTAGCAAGAATGTAAAACACTCAAATTATGAGTGTCACTCCAGTATTTTATTTGGGGGAATATATTCTACTAAAACAGTGAAGGGTAGCACCCAAAGTTATGAATATGTTTATTCCAGCTCTGTTTCTAATAGTACAAATTTGGATACATGCCTTCAACACTAGGGTCTTGGTTAAATAAATCAAGATAGATATCTACAAAGAAATACCATAGAAACTTATAAAAAATGTTACATACATACCTATTAAAAAGGAAAGGATTTACAATAAATTGTTGGATAAAAACTTACTGTAAATGTTTCCTTTTTAATAGGTATGTGAATATAGAAAATGCCCAAGTGAACATGCATGAGTGATAACAGAGGTTGTATTTATAGCGAGGGAGTATCCTGAGTGTCAAGGATCTTAAGAGTCTTCCATATATATTCTGATATTTAAGTGAATGTGTATTGCTATTGTAGTAAATAAAATCAATAAATAAAGTAAACCAGTTTAGATCGCATTAAAACCCAGTTTATATCCCTAGCACAGCAGGCATTGACAACTAAAGAATATCATCAAACATCAGGTCCTTAGCAGAGCTAAGGAAATGTGTATTTGTTGATAGCTGATGGGATTTACATCACCAACAAAAACCACATTTTTTAAGTTGCCAAGAAAGGCATCTCGAGTACACAAAGGGACGCTAGGTCCTTCCAAGAGTATCAAGAACACAAAATACACATGTCAATTCTGTACATGGTAAATTAGAAAGGAAACAGATCCCCTTTTTCTCCTTGGAATTACTCGTTAGCTGGGTGATTTTTCCTGACATATTATTAGAATCTCTTAGGACAGTCAAAAAATGGATTAATAGCAAAGGGCATATTGATTAAAATGTAATTTCTACAGTAACTAAATGACAGTTTTGCCCGCAAGTGGGAAACATCCTTACAACATGTTATATATAGCTCACTCTGGTGTTCCACACAGAACTTGATTTCCCCTGAATTACCGGGAGGAGAGGTGTGTGTATGTGTTAGACCACTAGATACTCATTTTTTTTTTTTTTAAGAAAAATATGTTCTCTCAGGGAGAGGGAAATCTTTTTCATTTATTTTTAGTACTTCTTTCTAAGGAATCAAGGTAAATATTTTTTTTCTTTGTAAGTAGATCTAAAACATGCATGACTTACTTCAAACATTTAAAAGTTTAAAAGAGAAATGCACTAAATTTTTTTTGTAAATCCTGTCCTGAAGCAGTGAAATTAATGACTTTCCCTTTTTATTTCACTATCTAAATTTTATGGGTTTTTGCAGGAATTTTTATGGTTTAAAATAGGAAGGACTTCCTTTCTAAAGTAGATGGCATGTAAGTGATGAGGTATGATCTATCAGAATTCACTTACGCATCTGACCTCACACACACACGCACATCCACACCCACACACCAATGTCTGGTCACCTCAGAAATTGATACATTAAAATATTATGAACATTTGCTATTTTATGTAACATAAAAGAAAAATACATAGAAAACTAAATTATTTTACACAGTTATAAGATGGGCTGCAGTTGTAAAATTGGAAAACTTTGAAAACAACAACGCATCTTAAAATGTGGAATTTGCTAATTCACAATATGGAAGCAGGTGCTTCTCAGAGAATGCCATTATGACGGAAACAGTCTATCTTTTTAAAACTGTACTCTGTACTCTGTTTCATTAAATAAAATCTCTTATTAGATTCAGTTCTGCTGCTTTGAGACACCTATTCTTTTTTTTTTTTAATTTTTATTTATTTATTTATGATAGTCACACAGAGAGAGAGAGAGGCAGAGACACAGGCAGAGGGAGAAGCAGGCTCCATGCACCAGGAGCCCAACGTGGGATTCGATCCCGGGTCTCCAGGATTGCGCCCTGGGCCAAAGGCAGGCGCCAAACCGCTGCGCCACCCAGGGATCCCTGAGACACCTATTCTTAAAAAATACAACAAAATGAAAAAAAAAAAAAAAAAAAAAAAGCAAATCATTAAAAAAAAAAACAAACAAAAAAAAAAACTCTGACTTGTTGAATGCAAAAAAATACCAAGATAGCCAAGACTTTTCTTTCTTTCTTTCTTCTTTCTTTCTTTCTTTCTTTCTTTCTTTCTTTCCTTTCTTTCTTCTTTCTTTTCTTTCTTCTTTCTTTCTTTTTCTTCTTTCTTTCTTTTTCTCTTTTCTTCTCTTTCTTTCTTTCTCTTCTTTCTTCTTTCTTTCTTTCTTTCTTTCTTTTTTCTTTCTTTCTTTCTTCTTTCTTTCTCCTTCTTCCTTCCTTCCTTTCTTCCTTCTTTCTTCCTTCCTTTTCTTTCTTTCTTTCTTTCTTTATTTATTTCTTTTTCTTCTCTCCTTCTTCCTTCCTTCTTTTCTTCCTTCCTTCCTTCCTTCCTTCCTTCCTTCCTTCCTTCCTTCCTTCTTCCTTTTTCTTTCTTTCTTCTTTTTTTTCTTTCTTTCTTTTTTCTTTCTTTCTTTCTTTCTTTCTTTCTTTCTTTCTTTCTTTCTTTTTCTTCTTTCCTTTCTTTTTGTAAATAGGGGCACCCATACTACCAAACTGATGGCTTTATCAAGATCTAAAAGAGCTCAACTACTGGCCATATCAGTAGCTTACCTTCTTACACCTTCTAAAAGGAAAAATTAAATGGGTAAAAGTTTGATTTATAACCCTTGTAGATTCAGCAGAAATTCAATGCTATCTATTCATGGGAGGGGGCGGGGAGTACACAGGGAATGGTACCAGCTTCTAATAATTCAATTCCAGAATGTGTTTTAGGGGCCAATCTCAATGTATAGAAGAAAATGACAAACGTGGCTAATGCAATATTTTCTCACATTTTCCCAAGACTTCTTTTTGGATTAACATGTAGTTTGTGCCTATTACCTAAATATTTTCATTTATTTTGTGGCTCACTACTATTAGTGATCAATTTTGCAGAGTTTTAATTAATATGACAGTAATTAAAGAATCTCAAAGAGAGACATTATACCAGAGTCCTGATAGGAAATACTGGGCACATTCAGATGAAGAGAAGTCATGGAGAGCACAGTTTAAAGGGAGCTATTTATAAAGAGGTAACCTGGGTGTAGACCCACTGGAGTGCAGAGCTCTGGGATACTGAGAGTGAAAGAGTCGTGAATACCTCAAGGTCAGATGGGAATAGTTAGGGGAACTGCTCATGTAGACAGTGTGCCCATGTTTCACCCATCAAAGGTAGCTTTGATGGGAACAGATCTGTGGCTGAAGGATCTAGCCAGTCTTGGATAAACGTGCCGAAAGGGATCCTACCGAATGAGGAGTACGCTGATTTCACTTTTCCTTTTTATTATCTCTTGCTGGTACTTTCTGTTGGCCAAAGAAGGTTCTAGAGCCCTTGATCTTGCATTTACAGCTTGGCCTCCAGAGCAGAGGGCAGCATAAAATGAATGAAAACAAAGGACATCAAACTGAACAACTAAGTGGAGCCCAGAGAATAAATTGAGGTTCTTCTTGGTAAGTGTCTGTGATACATCCTTTACACATATCGGATTTCAGGGATTAACCTAATGCATGTGCCAAATAGAGAGGAGGCATAGACCATTGAGTCATCCAGGTCATTGAATCAGAAACTGAGAGACATCCCAAATTAAGTCATTATAGATCCCCCTTAATTGTTAACGATTCTAGATTTTTAAAATGCTTTTGCTTTGGGAGTTTATTTAGATTTTTCAGACTCCCCCATGATAAACACTGATCGTATGAGTGAGCATTACACAAGCAACAGAATTCAAGTTTTAAGTCTGCACCTGGGCCACTTCTTGCTGGGGGAAAAACAAATTAAATCCACCGTACTTTTCTTAAATAAATTATTTCTCTTTACACGAAGTTACAGCTAATGAGAAAACAGAACAGTTAATTAAACAATGAATTATTTAGCCCACAAGCCACCGAACGATCACTTTGGTTTTGCATGATCCCTTTCCACAGACCATGAGGTCTCCTAAGGCCTGAGCAAGGTGCACGGTGGAGAAAATGTCATCCATGGGCCTAAGTGCGTGCAGCCTGGAGTTAATAGTGGAAATTGTGTTTCAAAAAGGAGTCTTAGAAGATTAGACCTGGGGCAAAAATACTCAACTGCTGATCTACAGGAGTTGGAGGAAGAAGAGAGGCAAACAGGGAAAAACATGAGAACATATTCTGGAAAGGCAAACATGAAAACAGAGAGAAGGTGGGTGTGGGGTAATTCTTAAGTTTCTGCTCAGGTGCCTAACATAGTTTCTTAAGGATTTTCCATCTTGTGGGCACTTACTGGGTGCATTTAAAGGACCCAGAGGAAGATTTTATTCTCTTACAGATGATGTAATCAATGGCTGTTCTTTTACCAAGTGGTCACAATCACATTTCTAATGCATGTATATGTGTCCATGACATATATATGGATAGAGAATTCTGATTATTTAAATGCAGAGATCATAGATACAAAGCACATATATCATGATTCCTTCAGCACAGCATTTTAAAATTCTTAATGATTTGAAATGTCTTTTTAAAAGGCTATACTAGCTCATGTTCATAGTTTTATCGCTGGGACAAAAATATCTTATCAAAGGTAATACTAGCGTGGTCGGAGCATCGTTAAAGGATCCTTTAAGGCTTAACATGTGAATTCCACTCATGAATAATTGTTGACTGGCAAGCCCTTTGTTTAAGAGATGTGAGAGCCAAGGAAATAACCAAAGGATTGTCCTGACCTCCTGAGATTCGGAGGAAGTGATGATGCACCTACTGTTAACAAGAATTAAGACAGATTACGATAGGGTATGCAAGAGAAGTATTGGCAGTGCCACCGCGTTTTGAATGACAGAGAAGGGAACTATTGCGGTGGGAGTAATTCAAGCAGCTCTGGAAGCAACATTTTAACACTCAGGTAGAGAGTGGGAAGTGAAAGGGTAGCTAAAATTAACTCATGTAATCACTGAGCCCTTACCGTCTTAGATGTGCTAGAGACTGGAGCTCTACTGCACAACAGGATACAAAGAGCCCCTTCTCTTGTGGAATTTACCATCAATTGGCAAAGGACAATGACAGTTGTATAGAGAAGTCAGAAGGGCCAAAAGGAGCTTAGCTGGGCATGGGGGGTGGGGGTGGACAGAGAGCAGTGAGATGAAAGACGCTTGTTTTGATTTGGTTTTAGTTGGTTGAATTTCTCCACCATCAGGGTAACATAGGCACATTTGGTGTTTGTGTGGACAGGACCTGGAAAGTGGGGAGGTGCAAACCAGGGAGGGATGAACAGCTCACTCAATAAAGTTGATAAAAAATGTAAAGTGTTGGGATGGAAGTCTAATGTAAGAGGTTATTTTGGGGAAACAGGAAATACCCTAGAGATGGAAACAGAGGTATTTTAAGGTCCCATGAAGAAAAATTCAGTAATGTTCCCATCGGATGTGCTTATCTTTGCTAGAAAGCAGGAGGCTTTTTCATCTGAAACTGAGCAAGTGTGGGAAAGAGAGGAGTCCAAGAAGCTACTTGGAAAAGCCATGAACGTGTGGAGATACTCGGGGTGGTCAAGTCCCACTTGTTTTTCCAGGTCAGACAGCCTGGAAATGCTGAAGAGTTGTGATGGCTCAGCAAACAGGCACCATCCTTGCCTGCATGGGGCACAGATGTAGTGAAAGACCCATAAGATTCACAAAACTACCTACGCAAACACTCTGTAGGCCACTGGCAAGAGGGGATAAAGCTGAGAGAGAACAGAATGGTGAGAGAGAGCCCCAGGACCTCAGGGTCGGGGAGGCGAGTACAGCTGGGCACGGCATCAGGCCAGAAGGACGGAACGGCAAAAGGCGGCAAAGGGCGACAGGTATGAGCACGTGGCTCCCCAGGTTCTACTGGAGGCACAGCCGTTAGGACACAACGTGTCCCCAGATGGAACCATGGTGCATGTGCTCCGAAGAGAATACAAGCCGCTCACAGGTACACCCACAACCCCCCTGTCACCAGTGAGAGCTCCCCCAGAGCAGGACCCCGTGACTGAGCACACCTGGGCACAGTGGACCCCCGAGGCGCTTTAAATCACATTCAAGATCATTTCTCCTTCTCACTTTTTAAAAGCTGTTAATGTTGGGGGCACCTGGGGGTTCAGCAATGGAGCATCTACCTTCGGCCCAGGGTGTGACCCCAGGATCCTGGGATCGAATCCCACATCGGACTCCCTGGATGGAGCCTGCTTCTCCGTCTGCCTGTGTCTCTGTCTCTCTTTTTCTCTGTGTCCCTCATGATTAAATGGATAAAAATATTTTTAAAAAATTAAAAATTAAAAACAAAAAAAGTCTGTTACTGTTGGACTCACATACATTCAGGGCATCAGGTGCTCCAGTGGATTGGGCCCCACTCGCACTGGGTGAGCCTGCAACCTTGCAGGACGGAGAACCATTTCTAGGAAGGTGTTACAATTAAAACACAGCATTACACTTCCAGAGGTTAGAAAACAGACCAAGTAAAAAAAAAAAAAAAAAAGTATTTGAATTAAAAGCTATCAGATGGAGTCACTTACAGGGAAGAATTTCTATTTCTCTGTTTTCCAGGTGTATGTTCATTGTGCAATAGGTTGTATTCTAAGTTGGCGAGATCAGTAAAAGTACCTCCATTTAAGATGGAGGTGGGAAACCCTGGAAGAGGAGTTCTCATGGGGGTGTCCCCCCCCAACCTCGCCTGTGACCAGCAAAAAGGACGGAAGACGAAAATTACTTCTGTAAGGGAACACATTTTTCACATGCGGGTTTCATCTCCTGCTTGCCTGCAGCCAAGGAGAAACCCCCACAAGCTCACACTCGTTCCTCTCTACCCAGCTTTCCCGCAAAACCATCCTCCCCAATCTCCTCCTAAGGCCTAATTAAAGATGATGGTCCCATTGTCTCCTCGCCCCTGCCTGTGGTTCACCGTGGTTTGCCTGTCCTGAATTGCAACTCCTCTGCTACTCTCGAATAAACTCATCTTGCTACTTTATTTTTGAAGTTGATGGGTGTTTCCCAGAATATAAAAGGCCTTTTAAAGCATGACAGTAGTCATAATATTTAGTTGTGGATAAATATCTCACTTTATCCAATTTTTCTTTTACTGGACTGTTGGCCAAGATGTTCCATAAAGGCGAAAAGGCATGTCTACTGCCATTTACTCCCTTCTTTCTTTGCAAAATCAAATGAATTTATTACTCATTCTTGAACATGCTCTGCCTTTTCCTGCCTCTCTGGCATTGCTCATGCAATCTTATCTGCCTGCAAATATCATTATTGTTTGTCCATTCCCATTTCCTACCCAAAAAACTTAGATATTATTTAATACCCAGCTCAAATATGACTTTCCCCCCTGCAGCTGCCTATCAAACTTAACCTATATCTTATCTACGGTCCCACAGTGTTTCTTGTCATTTATTACGAGATTGAGAAGCAGTGTTCTTAATTCTATCTTCCTTGCCTTTGAGCTTTATTTTTTATTTTATTTTACTTTTTTTTTTTGCCTTTGAGCTTTAAATGCAGGAAGAATGATTTATCTGTGAAAGTTGTTTATTTGGTTGGTTTTCCCTTAATCACTGTCTGCCCTGTGCACAAAATGGACACTCAAATATAATGGACAATGGCTTCTTACTTTATCTTGGTATAAATCTGGCATAGAGTTTTGCTACACTCAGGACTTTACACTATACCCACAGATTTTTAATTAAAACACTGTATTTAAATGACGTCCAGAGCATCATTCCCTCCAGTTTCCTTCTCTAATCTGTTCTTCCAGCCTTGTAATAATACAATGCACCATGGCTCATATCTTCAACATCCCTTATTTTCTATCACACTACCTCCCTCTGAGAGCTAATCCAAGCTCATCACTCTAAATATCTTTACACCCAAATTTCTATTTTAGCCCATACCTTGACATGAGTGCCATACTATATCAACTATTAACTTGATAGACCCACTTAGAGTGCTAATAGGCAATTTAAAATTAGCACATCTAAAACTGAGCTCTAATTTGTACCTCCTAAAACTTCTTCTTAGGTAAGGGCGACTTTATCCTGCCATTTTTTTTTCTTTCATTCCAACATACGTGGAGTCACCCTGCCTCTACCCTTACCCTCATACCTCACACCAAGTATATTAACAAGTCTCACTGGTGCTTACTTCAAAAGATATCCTAAATGTGTCTAAAACACGACTACTTTTCCCCATCCTCATCTCTAAAATCATGGTCCAAACCACTATAGATAGTTTTAAGTTTTTGGCAATGGAATCTTATTTTATTCTATCCCTTCCTTTTGTTTATTTTCAAAATAGTGGCCGGGATAATTATATTAATAGATAAACCGATTAAGTCTCTTCTCTTCTCAAAACCTTCTAGTAGCTTTCGTTTTGTTCTAATAAAAACCAAAATCACCAAAAGTTTGGCAAGATCCTAAAAGATCTGCTCCTATGTTAGCTCTCAGACATCTCTGCTCACACCACCATGACCTCCTGGCTTTTGCCCCAAAATCCCAGGTATGTTTCACCATCTGGGCTTTGCTTCTCCTGTTCATTCTCCAAGAAATGTTTTTCTGCTGATCCAGGTGAACCTCTTACAAACCTCCATTGGGTATTTACTGATATTCATTCATTCTTTTCAGTAAAACTTCATCTGCCCTATTTAAGAGAGGGACACCCTGCACCTGATACTGCCTATCCCTGTTTATATTTTAATTTTCTTTAAAATGCTTATTCCATCTAATAAACTATATCTTTCACATATAGACTTTTAAAAATCATTCTTCTCAGGGCACCAAGGAGGCTCAGTCAGTTGACCATCTGACTGTTGATTTCGTCTTGGGTCATGGTCTCGTGGTCACGAGATGGAGCCCCACGTAGGGCTCCATGCTCAGCATGTAGTCTGCTGGTCCCTCTGTGCCTCCTTCCACCATCTCTCAAATAAATGAAATCTTTAAAAGAATAAATAAATGAAAATCATTCTTCTCTTCCCATTAAAAACAAGTAAAATCTATGGGGACTAGAGTTTTCATTGATTTTATGTACTGTTCTACTTCTAGTGCCTTGAATTATGGTTGGTACATGGTAGGGGCTTAAATATATTGTGTTGAAGGAGTTTATTCTTTTGATGGGAGAAAAACTAGGGTCCACCTCCTGTTCACCACATTTTGCTTGTAAAACTTCATTCTGAGTCCCAGATCCTTAGCAATAAGACTAACATAATAACATCAGCTCAATCACTTTCCCTAGGGAGCTGAGTAAATAAAATGAAACAGTCAGTAAAAAATGTAATTTGGGTATCAAAAGGTACTAAATAAGACATGACAACTTGAATATACAACATAGTTGAATCTTACTTCAATCCTGATACAAATTGTATATCGCATTACAATGATTTTCAGAGATATGACTTAGTTTATAAAGTTAATCTGTGGTGAACTCAGTATCAGACTTCATTTTTTTGATCTCAAAGTAGGCCATTTTCTACTATAACTATTATTAACATCTAAAAAATAGGTGATTTATATGTACCTGATTTATTGAGCTAGGAAAATATGTCTTATTCTAATAATAAAGTCAATAATGATAGCAATAATATCTGACAGTTTGGAGCACTTACTATACATCAGGACTGCTTTAAGTGATTACTGTATTATTTCATTTAATTCTCAAATAACCCCATGAGGTTGCTATTATAATTATCTCCATTGAAAATAATTATCTCCATTGAAAATGGAAAACAGGCATAGAGAGATTAAGTAATTTCTACAAGGACACAGCTAGTAAATGGTGAAACAGATGTCAATCTAGGTAGCTAGATTGTAAAAGTTTTTTGTTTTGTTTTGTTGTTTTAATTGAAGTATAGTTGACACACAATATTACATCACTTTCAGGTGACCAACACAGCAGTTTGAGGATTCTATATGTTATGCTACGCTCACAAGTATAGCTACCATTTGTCATCATACAACATTGACTATGTTCTCTATGCTATAACTTTTATTTTTTAAGATTTTATTTATTTATTTAAAGAGAGAGAGAGAGCATGCAAGCTGGTGGGGGGATGGGCGGGGAAGAGAGAGAGAGAGAGAGAGAGAGAATCTCAAGAAGACTCCACACTGAGAGTGGAGCGCGATGCAGGGCTCGGTCTCATGACCCAAAGATCATGACCTGAGCTGGACACTTAGCCAACTGAGCCCACCCAGGCGCCCCTCCCCATGCTATAACTTTCACCCTGGTGATTTATTCATTCCATAACTCGAAGCTTGTACTTCCCATGCCCCTTTACTCATTTTGCCTGCCCACCCTCCTCCTTCCCCTCTGGTAACTACCAGTTTACTCTCTGTATCTATGGGCCTGTTTCAGTTTTTGCTTGTTTAAAAAAACAATTTTAATTAAAAATCATTTTCCCAGGTTTAGTGAGATATTATTAACATATCACATTGTATGAGTTCAAGGTAGCCAAGATTTTATAGATAGACAGATAGATTAATAGGTATCTACAATATACGGAATTACCTCAATACCTTTAGTAAGCATCCATCACTTCACATTGTTATTTTTTTTTCCTTGTGATAAGAACCTTTCAAATATACTCTCTTAGCAATTTCCTGACATACAATGCAATATTGTTAACTATAATCATCGTGGAGTCATTCCCAGAATATATAATTTGGAGTCAATATAGCAGAGTTGCTTTTATACCTGGGGAGGTTTAGTGAGTATCTGGAAGCCTAGCAATGAGTTTAAAAAAAATGGAGTAACTAATACTCTGGTAAGACTCTTTAGGACCTGGCTACTTTATGGTATGTATTTGATCAGTATTCTCAAGAGTACTTCACTCTTCTTTGTAATTGCTTCTGTGAGCTGATTCATTGTAATGTTGGAGAGTCACAGCAATAATTCACTCTATGATTACCAAGAGCCAGTAAAATAGTTATGACAAATAACAGTCTAATTGATATTGCTTAAGTTGCTTAAAAAGAATCACTTGAGAATGTTCTATCAGGAGTTAGCTTGCATTGGCAGAAGGGGGTGAAGATAAATGAACAAGCCTTGGTCCTCCTCCGGTTCTGACAGTTCACTTCCTTCTGATAAACAGCTATTCTGGCAAGGGGAGAAAAAAAAAAAAACTTAATCTTCTCTGACCTTTCTTCATTTGGATGAGAACACTACAATGATTCTGAACTGTCACAGGAAAGAGTTCCAAGCAAAGGGTGAGGAAACCCTGTAGATAATTCACTCTGCCTGACAACAGACAAAGGGACAGTTTCAGAATATACCTGTCCCACACCAAGGAGAGATTTGGTATAAACACTGTCATTATAATCATAATCATAGCCATAGGTAGCATATGTTGAACACAGACAATATGCTTGATAGTAGGGTAAGTTCATTACATGATTGATTTTGATTCTGTATTGTAGAGACGGGCTTAAAAATGTCAATGGCTAGATTGAGGCGGGTAGGACATTTTAGGCAGGTAAACATGACATCCCTAAGGATTCAATCTACGTGAGACAGACTCAAGGAAACTGAGGTCCAAAAGAGGTAGGAGATGGTCCCAGATCATACAATTCATATCCACTTGGCATCCCACCATTCTTCCTACCAGGCTACTCTGGCTCCTACTGTTTTCGTATCGTTACTCTTAAATGGAAGGAATTGCTTAGTTATACGAATCTCAAGCATTTCTCCAACTAGAAAATGAGACAATGTAATGAACGTATCTTACAAATCCCTGTTTTGAGACACAATTTGGAACTGACGAAACTGCACAACTCTACTAACGGGGAGGGTGGGCAGCCACATAGGTTTGGGATAAAGAGAAAGAATATCATCCACAGAGGAATATGATAATTGTATATGATTACATAGTGCTCTAGAAACATGCTTCTGATACAATACCGAGTGAAAAACAGGAAATTTCTAAATAGCATATATTCTATCATTATGTATGTGCTCTATACGTGTCCAGGTAGAGGACACAGGAAAGTTTTCTCATGATTTATTGGGCATGATATAGCACTGAATGACACATTTATATTGGGCATTATGAATGTTTTAATGATTAATTTTGTTATTAATGTTTTTGATGTTTTTATTAATGACAATTTATATTGGGCACATGAATTTTGAAAGTAAGATTGGGCACATGAATTTTGAAAGTAAGAAAAAATCACAAAGACGCCATACTGACAATCCCTAAATTCAAAGAAATGCTGTGGTTTTGGTGCCCACATAAATGTCGCCCAAATTATCTTCTCAATGCTTGCTATAAATGACTCTGAAGAACCACTTTTCCAGTTGTCGCATCTTCTCTGCACAACCCTAAACCCTAGCACACGTGCCAGTTAGTAATTAATTCTTAAGTACTCCATTCACCCTGAGAAATCATCTTACTCTATGTATGGAATGAATGGTCTACGAAGTGAAAAAAAAAATATTTTCCCTTTATTTATTCATTCACTCATCCGCTACGTCAACACACATGGATTGAGTGCTTGCTGTTTTAGGCACTATTTTAAGAGCTGAGGATTTACCAGAAAAATAAGGAGAAGCTAGGTTGTAGCTAGGTCTGGACCTGTATCCGTGTGGCGTTTAAAGTAAACCCTATGAAAAGGGAGAGGGCTCATGAAAGAATCTGACGCCAGCCTGGTCCCCTTGTCCTCCCTGGAAATGCAGTAGACAGAGGCTGCAGAGTCGTCTTCTTGTGGCAGCTTTTCAGCAAATGTTTCCAGAAAAAAAAATATGTTGCAGAAAATAATTTAGAAATAGTTTTCCAACTCTGCTTCCTTCACTCAATCACCTAGTCATCAGAACATCTGTTCCAACCAGAAAAAAAGAAAAAGAAAAAAAAAATGCCATGAAGTGGGAGCTTATTTAATTCACCTGCTATATCCCCAGCATGGAGAATAGGTCCTGCACTGTGTCCACGAGGATCCAATCCATTTAGTTCACACCAACTGCTAGATTATTCTGCTACAGAAATGAGTCCTATTTGGTTCTACCTCTTCAGGACATTGATCAACGTGGTTAATTGCAGGCATTTATAAAACACTGTATGCCAGGCATATAATATGTGCTGTGATTATTATTATTATTGCTATTAAAGATTTTATTTTTTTTTTATTCATGAGAGACACAGAGAAAGAGGCAGAGACACAGGCAGAGGAAGAAGCAGGCTCCATGCGGGGAGCCCGATGTGGGACTCGATCCTGGGACCCCAGGATCACGCCCCGAGCCAAAGGCAGACACTCAACCACTGAGCCACCCAGGCGTCCCTATTACTTTAATTTTTATATTGCCCCAGCTCCATCACTTTTTCCTTTACCTCACTGTGCCTCAATCCTGCAGCAATGATACTACTTAACTATTAAAGCTGTGAGAAATAGAAATGAATTCTAAGTGCTTACAGTACTTATAAAAGTACCCGGATCCATAGCATGTGCCATCCAAGTACATGCTATTATACTATTATTTAAACCTCATAATAACACTTTGAAATTGATTTCGATATCTCCATTTTGCAGAGAAGCAAACAGATTCACTGTGGTTACATGATTTGACCAAAGGCCCCCGTTCATACATCGTTAGGCCACTTAGTTTAGAAGTATTTCTCCAATCTTTGCCCCTGTCCATACCCTTGCCTATATTCTTGGATTAGACTGTAAATCCTTCCTGTTTAGACATGTCAATAATTGGCTTCCAGGTCTCTCCCTTTTCTAGTCTCGTCTAACACCCTTTGCCTTTTTTACACTATCCACTTTCCACATGTTGCTTGACCACATAGCAAACTGTATTATTTTCCTTTGTATTAAAACCCAAGTAGTTTCTGTTGCTTCTAGGATAGACTTCAAGGGACTAAGAAGAGCACTGTATTATGTTTTAAATATTTAAATATATATATATATTCAATACATTATGTTCAACCTTATAGTCAAAACATTAAACAACTGTGCTGAGATTAGATAGTCCCAAATCAGGCCAACCTGTGTCCAAAGCACTGGCGATCTAGTTCTAGTTTTTCATGTGCTTTTACTTCTTTGATCCTTAGTATCTCATTTGAAAGATGGGGATAACAGCATTTAACACATAATTTGGGGGGGTGCATATAGTAGACCCTTAGTAAGTGGTATTTATTAGTATCATCATCATCCATGGGGAAAGAGCAGCACAAACCATATTTAAGAGATCACACGTGGAAAAAAAATTCTAACAGAGAGATCCCAAGTGTGAAAAATGGAGAGAAATAAATAGTAGAATCGGCTGGTATTAAGCAATGACATAGTATTGCAGTTAGGTTGCCAAACCAGTGTAATTTTCTGCGAAGAGAAAATTCAATTATAAATAGACTAATTTATATATAAAGTCTATGTATATATGTGTGTATATATATATATATAAATATGTGTAAATATATATATGTAAATATATAAACCAACCTGACCAAAAAAAAGTTTTATCATTGTATAGATTAGAGCACATTTGTAATACATTTGCTAGTAATAAATAGAAATATTCTATACCCCATTCCTCACTTGAAATATTAAGAATTACTATCTGATTTTATAGCTCTCCAAGAATACGCTTTCCTTCTAATGAATGCTCTCATATAGATTTTACAGATGCTTATGTTAAATATAGGTTAACTGACGGAATATTTTGAAATGCTCAGAGTGATTAATCAAGGCTGCTTCATTTAGTGATGAGAGATATTCAGTGAGATTTCAAGATTTCAGTTTAGTTAAATTAAGTTCATAAGCATGAAAACTCATCTGAACTCAAGAAAATATTTTGGGCATATGGAAGCCACATGCAACACTCTGAGATGCAAGCCGACCATCCGCGATCCTAACCAACTTCCAGGTAGCTTCACACTGGTTGGTGGTGTTAGCTGAGAAGTCAGCATGTAGTCTTTGCTTGTTTTCACCTAAATAAGCTCATGTCCGTTAAGACCATATTTTTAGCACACGTTTACCCAAATGCTTATTAAGTATCTACTAAGTACCAAGTAATGTGCTAAGTACTAAAAATAAATGAAGTAATAAAATGTGGGGTTTTTTTCCCCCTGGTTTTACTGTCTTCATAATCTAATTAGGAAAGAGAAGTAATAAATGTGATTATTTTGTTTGTGACGGTGTATGTACAGGAGCGAGAAGGGCGCCCATAGGCTATGTTCATTCAAGTCCATCAAGAAGCACACTCCAGATGGAAATAGGCATAAAAGAAATTTATTGGGGAAAACGTCTGTGAAGGATAAAGGGTGAATGATCAATAGAAAGAAAAGATAGCTATCAGACTATGGTAGAAGTCTGATACAGGTAGAGGAGAATGGAAGGAGAGAAGCTTGGAGGGAAAGAGTCTGGAACTGCTACACAGTTTCAGGTAAGATTCCACTAGGCCAATGGGACACCCCTGAGCTAGAGGCCCTGTTAGAGGAGCGTTTCACAGAAATAGCCCTGAGTTAGTAGCAGCCTTGGCTGGGAGCAGTCAACGGAGACGCGGCCCAGCAGCCAAAGCCTGGGTGAGCAGTGAAAGCAGCCATTAGGACTGTCAGTCAGTCACAATGGCCACCACCATGGGGAGTGCTCAGCTTTACTTACGGACCAGGACTTCCGAAAGGGTCTTGAAAATGAGAAGGTGGATGGGTAAATGCAATTCCAGCCATGAAACAAGGCAGAAGGACATAAAACACCACGAAAAGTGCGGGGGAGTTAGAAGCAGTGCCTGTAGGATATACCCAAGGGGGGTGGCAGGCAGCCAAGAGGTGAGACCAGAGAGGTAGACGGGATTCCAACCAGGTAGAGTCAGGTAAGTTCCACAAAGACCTTTGATTTGACTCTAAGTAATCCAGAGTCACCGAAGGGAGTAACGCTGGGCAGACATGGTATGGGTTCTGCACGGTAGAAAGAGTCCCATCAGGTATCCAATGTACTCAGATGGAGAATTGAGGGGGTGAAGGAGAGGGAGACGCCAATAGGAAAGACAAAGTAGTATCCAGCCGACCTGGGTTCTAATCCACACTCCACCCTTTGCCAACCACGTGACCATAAACGAGTCATTTAACAAGCCAGGGCCTCTATTACTGACTCCCTATGTCAGCAACTAAGCATCTACTTGTTTCATGGTGACATGAGGATCACGGGTACAAAATGAACAGGATCGTGCTTAGTTCAGGTGTCGACAGGAGACATAAGCCTACATGCAAACCCTGGCATCATTATGTGACGAGAGGCACGTTCCGTATCAACTTCTGTAAACCTTGGCTTTCTTAAATGTAAAATGGCAGCAAGATCACATGTACGTCCTGGCACTGTTTTCTACGAGCAGATACGCGCCAAGTCTCAGCTGACTCCTTGCGGGGAGGAAATGCTCAGCAGCTGAGTGTTAGGTGCTGTGCTAGGTGCTGCACACAAGTGTAATGTTCCGTTCTCCCGGCATCTCTGCAGGCAGGCTATTTTCTCCCCAAGTTGTGAGGAGCATATTGATGCTTGAAGAGTTTAAATAACTGCTCACCATCATGCAAATGGCTGCACTGGGTTACAATTCTCAGTTGCCTGACTCCCAAACCCATATTCTTAACCACTGTTCTCCATTACCCTCCATTCCAGCATGGAGCAAAACCATCTACCTGCCAAGGGAAATGCAATTCTAAGAACTCACTTGTGGGCTACGGTTGGGTTTCCTCGTATTATCAGGAGGCTTCGCTACAGAGTTAGGGACCATTGAAACAAAACTTCCTGGTTAGACCCAAGAGAGGTTTTATCCAAACCATTTAGATGGGCTTGTACAGACATCACACTGATTCTGATATCATCCGTGTCCCGCCATTTGAAACTGGCTTCGATTGATGATGGTGATGGTGATGGTGATGGTGATGGTGAGGTGGTGATGGTGGGGGGGTTAAGGGCAAGGCGGGTACGAACATGATGAAAGCAGACGTCTGTGGCATGTTAACATACAGTAGTCTCTTCCCTCTAGTAAGGAATACATTTCACTTTGGACAAACAGCAGCCTCATTACAGATGATCAAAAGCCATAAAACTCTGACCTACTCGGTTAGGTCTGAAAAGATGAGGTGCAAGGCCCTCCTCCATGCAGGCCCTGCATCTTTCCCCGCTTTACTCTGAGAGAAAAGAATGATCTGATTTTAATCCAGGTTCTGGCATATTTCTTATGAGGGGAAATGCTTAACTTCACCCAACTTCAGTCCCCTTAGCCAAAAATAGCACTATCTTAAGATGGCCTTAAGTACTGTGGACACTCACGATTGTGTCCAGGGCCTATTACTCCACAAACGTGAGTTCCCCTTGGATAAACTGTAAAGAACAACTTGGAAAATCCCCAGATTATCGGAAGATAATTCTATCAGTAAACAAAGGGGGTATCTTACATTAGGCGAAGAAGAGTTGACATTTTCCTTATTAGTGTTCCTACTAAGAAAGAAGGAAAAAAAAAAAGCTAGAAATAGTCACCATTCACAGATGCTTCAGCAATGGGTTTCACCCTCCAGCTTGAGGAGATGATATTTCATCCTCCTCTATCAACTGTGAGATTTTTATTCTCAAGAATAATTTTGTGGGACTCTCTTATGAGGGGGTTCACCTTCAGTACAAAAACTTATAAATCTGCAAGACTTGCAAAAACAGATGCAATTCTGTTCTTCCAGCTTCACTGGAAAAGAGGCAAAGGAATTGCCTCTGGCATTAAGAGACTCAAAGGCTGAAATAACTTGAAGCTTGCTGATTCCGTTAACAAAAGCCTGGTTTAGATAATTTAGCTAGGGCCTCCATCTCCCAAAAACTCTCTGCTGGGGGAGCGACCTGAGCTCTTGAAGTGGCTGCCTCTCTCTGGCACCTCTAAGTTGAGCCATGCACGGGGAAGCTTCCAGGGTACTAGGCTCTCAGTTCCTGGACGACTCTGCAAACACCTGGTAAAGTCAGACCCCATCATTGGTTCACTTTTTTTTTTTTCCCCTGAATTATGCTCCAGGAAAGATCATTCTGGATAGTTTGGAAGCATAAGTCAAGGCTATTTCTATGGTCTTGGTAATAACGTGGGTCCATATATTAACCTTTAAACCATACCTCGCTTTTGACGGATGCTTGTCAATAAAGAGAAATGGCAAATTAAAAAAAAAAAAAACACTCTCCCATCTTTCCTATTCATCTCAGCTCGTACAGTCTCAGTGTTATCATGCAAGCTGAACTGTGCAATCAGGCTCATTTAGTCTGTTTTAATAACCATGCCCTCCCTCTCGGTGGCATTCACCTTTGCCCTCTCTCTTCTCAGCTGGCCGTACTCTACCAAATTAGCCAAGGAAGCATTTATTTGCTTATTTATTTTCATAATCTGATACCAAGCAGCTCTGGCTAACTTGCCACAGAACTAAAGCAAATAACCTCTTACACAGACTATGTAGACCCAGGAAAATAATAAGCAGTTAAACCCAATGCCATCCCTTAATGCCTAATATACCGCAGAAAGCCTGTGACCCCAATTTTTAAAACTCATGAAGCAAGTATCAGTCATAAGCGTGAAGGTGAATATAAATTATTGCAGAAGCCCTTTCAAGGCAAACGTTTATTGTTACAGCGGAATCCGCAAGAGCATCTGGAACCCTCTCTTGTTCAAGGGAGGGAGAACAGTGGTTGTACGAAGCAACCCAGTCTCCACGGGGAAGGGGGTTTCTCCTGTGTATTCTGGACAGATTCATGAGAGACGCAAAACCGCGTCACCTGTGCCTCCAAGTCCGGCCCAAAGGAGAGTTCCAGTAACTGTGGTTGGTGCCCGAAGACTGAGCCATCAATATATATGGGTCTGATCTCAAAAATTCAGGCTGTTTTTTATCAGAGCAAGTTCTTTATCAATTAATTATGGTGGGGAAAAGAAAAAGATGGGGATCCCTGGATGGCTCAGCAGTTTGGCACCCAGGGTGTGATCCTGGAGACCCGGGATCGAGTCTCATGTCAGGCTCCCTGCATGGAGCCTGCTTCTCCCTCTCTGCCTGTGTCTCTGCCTCTCTCTGTGTGTCTCTCATGAATAAATAAATAAAATCTTTAAAAAAAAAGAGGCAAATAGTGAGATTTTTTAAAATTAGGGGAATTGTGAAATCGGGGTCACAGAAACTGCATTATGATCACATATTACTATTTTTATGTTAGTTTTTCTGGTTCCTAATTAATTGTGCTTGTAAAAACATTTAACACCTCAACTGTAAAATGCACACGATGACCACACAATCTTTATGATTAAAAATGGAGACATGAGGGCTACTAAGAAAATCAGAATTGATTCCAGATGTGTTGTTGTTGTTCTGGGAGGCGGTGAAGATTCTTAGAAACATGGGATCCCCGGGTGGCTCAGCGGTTTAGCGCCGCCTTCGTGACCCTGGAGTCCTGGGATGTGACCCTGGGCGTCCTGGGATTGAGTCCCTCATCGGGCTCCGTGCATGGAGCCTGCTTCTCCCTCTGCCTGTGTCTCTGCCTCTCTCTCTCTCTCTCTCTCTCTCTCTCTCTGTGTGTGTGTGTGTCTCATGAATAAATAAATAAAATATTAAAAAAAAAGAAAAGAAACAATCTGATCCTTTCCAATCATGCCTTTAGTTTCTGTCCGTTGGCAACACAGCAGAGGCCCCTTGAGGGCTGATTTTGCTCCTGCTGAGCTCCTCTTCTAGACTCAGGAATTAGGGGCCTCAGGACTTGTGAGGTCCTCCCCCCTGGCCAGTGGCAACAGGTGAGCACGGGACAGCATTCCCTGTAGGCCTTAGCAGGTTTCCCGGGGCCCAGCACTCCTTCACACACCTGTACTGCTCCGCGGAAAGGCCGAGAAGAACCCTCTCTACAGGCCTCTGCAATCCTCTGCTCTCCTTGTCCTGTTTTGCTGTCTCTGTCTGCGGCTCTCTGCATTCCGGCGCTCCCCGGCCTCCTTGACCCAGCTCCCCTGGCCTCCCAGCCGGGGCCACCGCACAACTCCCACCTGGTGCTCTCAGCCGTCCCCCATTCTCTTTGGATGGCAACTGCCCTCTGCTGCTCCACAGTCACCGTCTTGAGCACCGCGATGGCAGGTGCCTTGCACTTTTTCTAGATGTTTCAGGCAGGTTGGATCTGGTGTCTTCTCCTTCATTTGGGTGAAAAGCAGAAGTCACCCCTGCCCCTATCTCATGACACATCCGGATGCGTAAACTTCTCGTAGCTCTTCTTAAAGGGCTCCGAAGCAGAGCTTGGATTTTTCTCTTCTGAATCCCCAGTGTAAGTCATGTGTTCTATTCAATCTGAGCTGTTCACTGTTCCCTAACACATCTTATGTTTAAATATACTTCAAGCCCCATTACATTGGACGAGCTAGCTGTTTTGCCCGGGGTCATATTCACTGAAGAAACACTACTGAAAACGCCTAAGAATTCAGAAATTCTGGGTTCAAGTCCACGTACCACTACCTATCCCTGTAACGGGGAAAACAGTTCACTCATCGGAAAATGTCTTTCGTTGCTAAAATAAGAGTTAAACCAGGTCATTAACTTTCTAGTAATAAAAGCAGACGAAGTAAAAGTTTCTGGGGGGAACTTGGGTGAGGTCCCATCCGTCACAGGGTGCCATGCTGGAATCGTATCGTTCTTCGGGGAGGGCACTGAAGAGTGAAATGAGATAATCTCTGTATCCCCCCAGCTCTGACTCTCTGGGAGCAGGTGATTATTCCAGTGCACTTCCCATCTCACCCCTTCCTCCTCGCCTCTTTCCCGCAAGCCCCATTTACCAAGCACCTTTTAGACTCTGGGCACTCGCAACAGAAAGGAGAAAAGACAGACATCCCTCCAAGTTGAACAATCTGCAGGCCAACATCTTTTCACTGTCAGCTGGGTGCTGTTCATCTTTTTTTTTTTTTTAATTTCTTTAGCATGTAGAATAAGATGTATTTTTCCCCTACTCTCAAATATAGGTGCTCTTCTTTTATGGAACCAATTACGCTTTTCTGTGTTATAATTACTGTTTTCACTTGTCTTTTCCCATGTGTTAAGGTTGTCACATCACCAAGTTAGGAAATGTCCCATTGGTTCTGTGTAAGCACAGAATCCTATAATAACAGCTGTGATGCGAGTTGGGGATTTCTGATTCCTGAGTAGTGCTATTTAATATTAAACAAGCACACAAGACCGAACAATACAGTTCAGTGTATGAATAACAAAGAATGCTTCGTCCTGCGCCTCATTGCCCTTACACCCAAGTATTCCTCACAGGTAGGTCACTAATGCTAACATCTTAGAATACATCCTTCCAGAGATTTTTCTAAACATACATATATGCGTAGAATCATGTTACTTCTTTCGAGGAAAAAAAAAGACTCTAATAAACATACTGTCTTACAACACTTTTTTCAAATATACTTAATATATCTTGAGCACCTTTTTATGTCTGAACATACAGAACCATATCCTTTTTAATGGCTGTGTAATATTCTGGATGAATAAATGCAAGGATTTATGTAGGATGAACTCAGATGAGTTCCAGGCACCCAGTATCCTTCTACTTAGGTGAAATATTAGTCGGAACACAGAGAAAGTAATGGAAATAATGCAGCACTCTTCTCCATAGAAATAAGGGCATTGAACGACCTAATAAAATATGGAGGGTAGAGACAGCGCATTGATTGTCTAGATACTTTGATGGTGAGTTATTTTGTGTTATTTCTGCTAAACTCTCAAATAAAAGGCTACAAAAAGAAGGCTTATTTTCCAAAACTCTTCCCCAGTGAAGAAACGGATACTACGTAGAGACTCCTTGCCTGGGATGAGACAATCGGGTTCCATCCTGAACCCCACACTGTGTGACATGAACTGCATCCTACTGCATTTGTTAGTTCCCATTGATAAAGAGGAGGAAACTAGGGGAGAGGGAAACAAAGAGAGAGAGTTTTCCTGATGCAAAAAGTGCAGATTTAAGAAAACGAGATGGGCTTGGAGGAAAGTAGGTCACACCAGCAAGTATTTACACAGATTTTATTAGGTACATAAATTGTGCGTATATCCATTTTGTTCCCTAGAGTTATAGAAAAATTAATATGTTGGCATTTAAATATTTTTAACTTGGATCTTACATCTCTCGAGAATTCGGACAATATCAATAATTGTGTGCAACGAGGCCTATGATAAGCGAATCCCAGAAGCAATCATTAAAAAAGTGATAATCCGCGTTGCCCGGAGGGCTCAGTGGTTGAGCATCTGCCTTTGGCTCCAGGAGTGACCCCAGGTTCTGGGATCGAGTCCCCCATCGGGGTCCCCGCAGGGAGCCTGCTTCTTCCTCTGCCTGTGTCTCCGCCTCCCTCTCTGTGTCTCTCATGAATAAATAAATAAAATCTTGGAGAAAAAAAAGTGATAATGCTACTAGAAGGTACTAGGTTAAGGATTTTTTTTTCCAGTAAAGTAAAATTAAGAAGAGCATCACATGTATCACCACCCCAGTAGGAGGAGACAGAGGTAGTAGTAACGACATCATTCGTGAGAAGTGCAGAGGGTCTGGAAGTTTAGTCTCTGTAGGAAGACTGCCTCAGATTGAGCTCTGGATCAATTGCCTCTGGTTCCTTAACCTGGGAAAGACACTTAATCTCTTCATGTCTCAGGTTTCTGATCTCTGAAATGGGACTAAAAGTGACTATTTTAAAATTTGCTCTGAGACTAAATGAGTTCATACAGGTCCTACTCTCTCTCTCTATATATATATATATACACACACATATATAGTGTATATATATTTATTTATATATTATAAATATATTTATATATTAAGAATTTATTATATATTTATATATTTTAATATATAAAAATTATTTATATATTTTAATATATAAAATTATTTATATTTTAAAATATATATATATATATTTTTTAATCACAAATTGCTTAGGAAAGTTGACTATTGTTAATCAAATTTATATGTGGGATGCACACGTTGCCCAAGGCTTTGCACGCTAGTCTCCTTATCCTGTCAGTGCTGTTACGAGGTAGCCGAGGCCTTTCTGATTTTAACAACTTGGTGGAATCAGCGATACTCGTAAAACAGCTAGGAAGTCACAGGAGAGGAAGTGGGCCAAAGCCTTTGTGTCTTCCAGGCCTTGCCTCCTTTGCCTGGAAGGCTTTCTCCAGGGAGGAAACCTTTTCGGGGTTCATTCTGGGGACTTGGAGAGCATACACACTGGCTTGGGAGGCTGGCTTTAGACCTTAGTTTTCCTAAAGTCCCATTTCATCCCATATTAGTATTTACGGTAAAATAGATGCCGGCCTGGCGGTTCTAACACGATGGCTCTGTTGGCGGAGCCTGTCCTGTTTCTGGGCCCTCCCTCGGCCATCCCGCCGCCTTCCCTGCCCCTGAATCGAGGTGCTGCTGTGAGTGAGAGGTAGCCCATTGGCAAAGCACATGGAAGGCCTGTAAACGATCTACCCAGTGGGCCCTAACATGAAGCCCGCTGGCCACATGCATGATTGGGTGAAGCAGAGCACATGGGCGGAGGTTCTAGAAGCTTCACGAGAGACACCACTTGCCCGTGATCCGAAGTGCCAGCGAGGCCTGCAAAGAAGGAGGCCACAACTGTTGCATTTCCTCTCGTACATGTAAGTCAACAGTTTATTCGAGGCATCTCTGCACGAGTCTGTGTATACCTGGCACATGTCTCTTCCCCCTTCCCCCACCACCTACACACGCAGGTGAGAGTACACAGCCATGTGCACATGTGCTTCACGCGCCTTAGGCCTATGCCATTGGGCAGTCAGCTTCCTCGAGGCAGGTCGGTACTGTGCGCTGCCTACTACAGTACTAGTACGCGTAGGAAACTACTAACGAGGACGGCTTCATGAGATAACATCTTTCTAAGGTGTGTCTCTTCTTCTAGATGTAATGATTTTCCTGTTTCAGGTGTGAGGCCGGGTTCCCACTTTCATGACACAGTTCACGAGGAAAGCTCTCTAGAGAAGGATCCTACCTAGAGAACACGGACTTTTATGGAAGTAAAGTAAAGGAAGAATAGAAAAACAAGATATTTTGGAGGCCGGTCACGGGACAGTAAGAGTTTTACAATTTAACATAGAGGTTTTTCCTTTTCTTGACTTTTACAAGATGGTCAGTAGCAAAAATGGATGTACCAAACTGCAAGCCCATCTCTTTAAGAAAGGCTTCCTCGATCCTTCTAATGTGGCAATGCACACGCCCTCTGATCCTCTGACGATAGTCCACGATCATTTGTCTTGTTGGCCTTTATAAAAATGCAAAGCTCTGTGCGAGGTCATAGGCATCTTCCCCCCATTAGATATTGTACGTCTGAGAGGCTTCAGTATGGCTCACGCACCTGCCTTCAGGCTTTCAAACATCGTGCCTGGGCTACTGGATACAGTCAATACTTAACTGATGTCTGTTGGATAAAAACTAACCACTGGCTCAACCTTCAAGGATGTTACCCTCCTGAATGGCTTGGGAAATGTGGCCTAAAGAGAAGGAACAGAGAGCAGCAAGGAACTTTCTAGAAGCACGGGCATAGCAACAACCTTTGAGTATTCTTGGTCCCTTTCATTTTTTAAAATATTTTATTTATTTATTCATGAGAAATAGAGAGAGAGAGAGAGAGAGAGAGACAGAGACAGAGACAGAGACACAGGTAGAAGGAGAAGCAGGCTCCATGCAGGGAGACCGACGTGAGACTCGATCCCAGGTCTCCAGGGTCATGCCCTGGGTGGAAGGCAGACACTCAACCACTGAGCCACCTGGGCATCTCTCTTTGTCCTTTTAATACTATTTTTTTTCCTGTTCCAGAGTAGCAGTCAAAGCTAACCCTAGGATAACACACGGGTTTCATAATTTTAGACAAATTTTCTTATATTCTCCACCTTATTTCATCACGTCATAGGTGAAAGCTGCATGCTACTACTGTACCTTCAATAATGCTTAACTGCAATGTGATCACGAGTCTCAGGAATTCATCTTATGGGGGGAAAAAAAAACAAGGATCTACATAAAGGTAGCATTAATTAATTAAGGAGGCCTCATAACACAGGTGAGAAGCTAGCAAGCTGTCTCCTCTCAGTCCATGTAACATCAGGGTAATATGGCAAGAAAAGAAAAGAAAAAAAAAAAAAACTAAGGCCACCAAATGCAAGGGGCTTTTCTTTACTCTTATTTCTCTTCCAGCAATTGCTTAAGAACTTTTCTTCTATGCATAGGATCCCATTGGCGCCAACCATACTGATATGTAAATTTAGACAGAATCCGCATCTTTAAAACACAAGAAACAACACAGGCGTCGTTTTGTTAATCTTGGGATAGAACAACTGCACCAAACAAGACACAACCAAGGACTTGCCATTATAATCCATTTTGTACCACAGCTTTGGAAATTAGCATAAATGAAAGACTTGGAAAGTTATCATTACTTTGTCTTCTAGAACACCATTTTGAAACTCCATAAACTGGAATTGAGGCAGTTGCATGATTCCCATCACAGAGAACAAAATTTATCCCTCCTTAAGTACCTGGAGAGCACCTTTATTTTGTAGGTAGCATTAGTACCTTGGATTCTTGGTAACACAAGGGTGTCAATACTCTAACATCCCTCTTTGAGACCCAATGAAGCTACTTCAAGTATGGTCATCCCTGTCTCAAGGTAATAAACTAGCCCAAATAATTCAATCATGTAACATAGGGGGTCCCGTTACTGTGTGGCCAATAATAGAGTGATCCTAGAAAGCTAACAGGTCTTGGGTTTCCCCTCCTGCATCCAAATATTGACCGTGACCTGGAACTATCATCTGCAATTTCTTCCCCAGCTTAAATATCACTGAGGATGATTTGTGAGACTGGACTGCCTGCAGCTTCTTGGATAACAGGAAGGACTCGTTGCCACCATTTCCTCAGCTTGATTCCCCAGAGACGGGGCTCAGGGACCACACCGTGGCCTGATTCCACACCCTCCTCCATCCTGGGTGGTATGACTTGTAAGAGATGAAATAAAACAGGGTCTCTTATGTGAAGGGGGTTTTAAATGATGCCAAGAGGCCACTAAGGAGATGGGCCTTACGCACATCCTCACCGGCAGGAACCAGGAAGCTTTGAATTGGGCCGAAGAGCAGCAAATGCCCCCAAGGACCCCACACAAACACCTGCACGTGGCCACAGTAACCATGTGTATCACTCAGTATTGCTGAGCGATAGCCCTGGTAACCAATTCTGTGTAGCCAAGATGCCTTTTCTGCCTCCAGCACCAATCAAAGTCCTTCATCAACAACATAGACAAGCCTTCCCATGTCAAGATTCCTGACATTTGCTCCCTAGTGGGACACTGCGGGGTTGCTGTTCAAATCTGTAAAGCCTGACTCTCAGTTCTGTGATCCCAGGAAGTGCTTTGCCTCGTCATTGCTTCCTGACAGTTTTAGGTTGATAGACCTCCAGCCAGTCCTCCTTCAGAACAAGGGCTGTGCGGAAGATGCAAAATAATTCCAGGTGAAATTACATCAAATGTTACGTTGCCATGAGGTTTTAATTTATGTTATGTGCATATTAAAAAACACCGTGGGGGCACCTGGGTGGCTCAGTCGGTTGGGTGTCAGCCTTCAGCTCAGGGCATGATCTCAGGGTCTTGGGATCGTGTCCTGCTTTGTGCTCCCTGCTCAGGGGGGAGTCTGCTTCACCCTCTCCCTCTGTCCCTCTGCCCTGCTTGTGCTCTCTCTTGCAGGTAAATAAATAAAATCTTAAAAAAAAAAAATAACAGTGTAAAGTCATGATTTTGAAGACTATTCATTGATAGAAACAGGTCATGAGAGATTAAATTAAAAACAAACAAAAAAAAAAGAAAACAGGGAGCAAATGTACATATGCGTCACCGTGTATGTGACCATAGATAGAGGTGATGAGAAAATGGAACAGAATGCTTTAAAAATCGAGTGCTCAAATAGAATTACCATATGAGCCAGCAAAAAAATAAAAATTTAAAAATAAATAAAAAATAAATAAAAATAAAAATAAAAATCGAGTGCTCGCTTGCGATGAGCACCGGGTGGCGTGGGCGAGTGCTGAGTCGCCATGTCGCACAACCGAGTAGTCCACTATACATCAACTAACGGGGATCGAACTAAGAGCTTCAAAAAAATGGAATGCTGGCTTGTCTAGGAGGAAATACGAGATCATTTCCATTTTCTTCTTTTAGCGTTTTCTTTCTCCAAAATGCTGTACGGTGATGTTGTGTTGGTCCCCTCATGACACTGGGGAAGAAGGTACTTTATGAGGTGTCAAATAGAAGGTAGGGGGTAGGGGCATCTCCCCTTCACTATGATCTCTTTGGCCATGGTTATGGCCTATGGCGCAGGAGGAGTCCGGCTTGCAGGTCAAAGACTATTTTGAGTATATTGTGTTTGTAAATGTACGAGATGTCCTGTTTCCAAAAGTTACTCAGAAAAAGAGGGGGGGGTGGGCCCTGGGTGGCTCAGCGGCTGAGCACCTGCCTTCCGCCCAGGGCGTGACCCTGGAGTCCTGGGATCGAATCCTATGTCGGGCTCCTTGCGTGGAGCCTGCTTCTCCCTCGGCCTCTGTCTCTGCCTCTCTCTCTGTGTCTCTCATAAATAAATAAAATCTTAAAAAAAAAAAAAAGACCTGAGCCAAAGGCAGAAGCTCAGCTGACTGAGCCACCCGGAGTGTCCTGTATGATTCTATTTTTAATATTCCCTATAGCTCTGTGAATGCCATGAAGGGCGCATGAAATAGCACAAGATAATAAATTTTGGTAAATGTTGGATAAATAAATGAATTTGTTGCATAAATCCCCTCATTTCTTTGGCTAAAGGATATCGAACAGGCAAATTTTGTGAGTGGACAAATAACTGACTATCACATGCACACCCCGGGGGGTTATACGGCTGAGCCAGTCACCATGTCACCATTCTTGTTCTCCAGAAACAGTCCTTTCTTTCAATCCTTGCAATCTCCGATCCTGACTTCTCAGCATGTGGAGAAGCTGGCAGCACAGCAGGCCACGCGGAGAGGGCACAGGGGCCGGGGAGGAGGAGGGCTTCGGGCTTCCTAAGGACAATGAGGGCCTGCCTCCTCCATGGCCATGGGGCGAGCGGGACGCAGCAGGAGCAGGGCCAGCAATCGGGGCCAGGAGCTGGCCCTGTGCTGGGCAGCCATGGCACCTGCTACCTCGGGGAGGGCAGAGGCTGGTGCAGATGGGCCCCGGGGCACTGGCTCTCCCTGGCACCCCGGGAGCCTTGGCACCGAGCTGACTCGACTCTGATGCACCTGGACTTGGGCGACCACGAGCATCCGTTCTCTCAAAGGCCTCGTACAGAATTCTACTGCCTGGCCGAGCCAAAGCCCAGGGACCAGGGGAACTTGTTGCAGACCACGACAGCCACGTTAAGGACGTGGAGCTTAGCACACTGGCTTCTAAGACTGTTTCCATAAATAAATAAATAAATAAATAAATAAATAAATAAATAAATAAATAAGACTGTTTCCCGTGTAACTACCTGGTTCAGTTGTGTCACACAGGTGACCGACTTGTCCTGGTTCGCCCAGAACTTCCCAGGTTTATCACTAAAACCTCCACGTCCCTGGAACATCGGCCAAAGCCCTGCAGTCCCAGGCCAACCAAGACGGTCGGTCATCCTAGGCAAATCAAAAAGGAAGAAAAAAAAAAAAGACCAAAAAATCTATTTTATGTGCAATATTTGGTATTAAAATGCACCACCAATCAATAAACATAATCAGTTCTCTGTAATGCCAAATTTTAACACAATGGAAGCCTTCAACCTATTATTTTTTTTTCGTTGAATTTAATTGTGTTTGAGCGTATGTATCTGACTTTATGATGAAATGACAACTGTCATTCTGTGCCTAGATTTAAACATTTTTTTAAAGGTATTTGCAGTTTGCAAGACTGTTACCCTGCACTTTATTTTTTAATTCATTCTTGAGTCAATCTGTTCTCATAAAATTGTCAGTGAGCACAGCACTCTAGCAAAAGTGTGTCACGTTCAAGCAAATGCTGAGAAGGTCTAAGCACATCTGCCCCGTGACGGCTCTTCTAATGGCTTCGGAGCCTGTTATGAGAGGATGAGTAAATACACAGCAATATACGGCACTATCATCTTACAGACATTCAGGCTTTAAGTTTACATGCTTTTTTGTGATTTCTATATTCAATAAGGAACAAAGGTAATCATGGTAATTATTTTTGCATTATTAACAAGGGCCAATGCCTAGTAAGTCAACAAAAAGGACGTGTAAAATAAACAAGAGTTGAAAGAAGGAAAGACATAGAAGGAGGGGGCAGATTGACTTTCCTAGAGTTCTTACTACAAGTTGTTCTGGATTATACTATTTATTTTAAAAGTACCTTAAAATCATATTGTAAAATCTTTTTAGAAGGATTATTACCAAAAAAAAAAAAAAAGGATTATTACCAAACCTCTATAGGTGTTCAGGTTTCCTTTCTGACATATAGCCAAGATAAAATAAAAATAACGTCAATTTCAAATTTTATTCTCTATTAGAACTATAAACTTGAATTTATAGGCACGCTTACTTCATAATTACTACTTTTATTATTTTTATTTTATTTTATTTATTATTTTATTTTGTAGTTTCATATATAGACATATATGTATATCATATATATATAATATCATATATTTGCATATATGTATACATACACACATACATATGCATATATATCCAAAGCATTGTCCAGGTAATGACATTGATATGAACAAGTGGCATTTATTCTATAATTGCTACTTTTATTTTTTTATAGTTTCATGTATATAAACATAAGTATATGTGTATATGTGTGTGTATGTGTATATGTATATGTATATATATTTAACTGTTCTCCAGCTAAAGTGACATTGACCTGAACAAGGCATAAAATTAATTTTCTATGATTACAGTTTAATCCTTCTGGAACTATTCTTTGGGGAAGTCAAAGGATTATTTGGTGGCTTGATAACATAATTTGGCCTCTAGATGCATGAGATGGTTGATCGTTCCTTATCTGTCCCTGGTACTTAAGTTCCATATTTCCCTTTGTAATATCTGCCTGATGGGGCAGGTTCTAGCACAGAGGAAAGCTTAAGATGTTGGTCACCCAGGTCAGAGAATTTGCATATATTCACTGGGCTGAAGGCAGATCTCAGTTGCCTGCAAATTTGCTAAGATGGGGAGTGTCTCTCAGGTTAGATTCTGAAGCTTGGCTGTTTACCCAATAGAAGCAGAGATTTTGGAAGAGGAAGAGATGGGGGAGTTTGCTGCTAGGTCTTGGAGGGTGCTGTTGTGTTGAAAACCAGCTTCAGAGATTCAAAGGAAAAGCCCATAATAACTCTTTCCTCTGGGGCAGGTCCTCATACAGCTTAGACTATATGCATGTTCTTTGCCTGTGGCTTCCTATTTTTCTGCCTAAATCCAACTGAAGCTGTCGCATCTCAGATGCATCTGATGCCTTGTGTCTGGGTCACACTGCAACTTTAGCACATGGTAGCGCTTGAGAAAAGTATGTTGGATAAATCTGCCTTTTCATGCGGCCATCCTCTACACCCAGATGGAAAGGTGGAAATGTTAAGATGAGCAGGAAATTTGGAAAAGGTTCAGCTGTATAAGTTATTACAAGTCTTCTTATCAGAAGAGCAGGTATTAAATTCATGAGACACTGAAAATTGAATTGCTGAGACAAGAGCTATTGTGACTAGAATAGCAAATGTCAGATCATGAATCTATTCACATGGCAAGGATCAAAAGATGATTAGCACAAGTGATGAGTTGCTCCACTTTGCTTGAAACATTAAGTCTCCATTTTGATAGGAGGAGGCAAAAAAGTGGGCTCCAAACAGTTCTTCCGCAGTATCTATCTGTGCTGTGTTCCAAACTTTTAGTTTTCGGAGTTTAGGAAATAAAGGGAAAGCAAACTTTTTAATACCAATTCCATAATTTCTTCCTACCTATATCTTTCATGCCTTTTGAAAAATGCATAACTGGTCTATCAATAGGCATTACTATTCTCAAGGCAGGTCTATATTATGCAAAAATATAAAGGAAGTCAATGGTGATTTCCAGGGTCCATCCGTACTAGTGTGGCTCTACAGGATCTATGGGAAGAGGAAGGATTTACAGCATAAAAGTTCATTTCACATTGAGATCAGGATTTAGAAGCTGTGAAAAGAATAGAAAAAAATCCTATTTTATGAGTTTTTCTTCGAGCATCAAATTCAAAAATCTGTAAGGATGTCTTCTAAACCACTGTTTATCTATCTGCCTATTTATTTACTTCATAAAATATTACAGGAAATATCTTTTAGGAACATTCATACAAGATGTTGTGTGTCTACAGCAGAGGCTATCAAACTATAGCCCACATGCCAAATCCTGGCAGTTGCTTCCTTTTTGTCAATAGAGTTTTATTGGGACACAGCTGTGTCCTTTTGTTCACAAATTAGCTACAGCCAAGGTCAGCGGCTCCTAAAATATTTACTAACTGGCCTATGGTAGGTGGAGTAATGTCCCTTAGAAGAGTCTCAGAACCCATCACCTTATATTGTATAAGGTATTTCTGCAGATGCGATTAAGTGAACCATAACAAAGTGAACCATAACAAGATTCTCTTAGAAGAGAATCCAAGTCAAAGAGAGAAGATGCAACAGCAGATGCAGAAGCCATAAAGGAGAAAGGATGAGACACAGCTGGCCTCGAAGATAGAAGAAGAAATCATGAGTTGAGGAATGCAGGCAGCCTCGAGAAGCTAGAACATGGATTCTCCCCAAGTGTCTTCAGAGTTTGGAAAGCAGGGCTGCTCACGGCTTGATTTTAGCCCAGTGAAACTGATTTCAAGATTTCTGACTTCTAGAATAATCAGATGACAGATGTGTTGCTTTAAACCACTATGTTTATGAGTTACAGCAACAGGAATCTAAAACAGGACCCTTTACTGAAAACGTGTGCTGACCCCTGACCCAGGATTTAGTGTATCCAGAATAATAATCTGCTGTAATAAACAAAAACCTTCAGCCAGGGCAAGGAATTCAAATTCTGATAAGGTCAATAAAGTCCCTTTTCTGTGTTTTCTTGGCCAAATAACTTACCCGACTAAATCTGTGTTAAAGCATTTAAGATACACCAGCCAGGCCAGCTAAATGAAGGGACTTTAATCCTTCTGCAAATATATAGGGTGTTGCTCTGATCCTCAACAGATACAAAGCGCTACGTATGTTCCCATCTATCCCAACAGGAGACAACTCACTTGGCTGAATTCTAAAAAGTCACCACGAACTTTTGGGCAGGTTCATTTTGCCTCTAATTAATTAACTCACTGTTTCTGAGAGGGTAGCTGGAAATAGTCTCACAGCGCTGCAGGAATACTATGTGAGATAAACAGGCCAGGAAGAAGAAAATAACAGGCCTTATTAGCAAACTGAAGAGCAGAGTAAACCTATTAAGACTTAATTCTGAATTTAAACTATGCGGACTTATTCCAGGATACAGAGGCCGATGTGCTCAGTTGTGTGATAAGGAAGATGCACCTCGCCACTTTTTACAAATGCAAAAGATTAATAGGTCGGTTGCCTGGAATAATCGCAGTGCTATTTTAGGCATCAAGGGAGGTTAATTTTCCAAGTCCACAATTATTATTCTGATTACCACCATTTTTAATTGATGTACAAAAAATCCACCAAACGTTGTGCCATGTTCACACAGGTTTGATGGCCTTCCTTAATATACTTTCAGAATCGTGCAATGCCACCACAGTAAACATCTGTTAGGTCTTTCAATTTTACACTATTCTGGGTAGCAGCGTACAGGTGCAGACCGAGTGTGTACAGAGCTCTGGTTGCGCACATGAACTTAATTTCTCAAATAAGTCTCATTGATGATACAAAACTCAAAATGGAATAGATTATTTCAGACACCAGTGTGCGTATTCTTGTGAGTCCCACAGAAATTAAACAACTTCCTAATGTCATATAGTGAGTAGGAGAGATGAGCTTTGAACTCCACTGAGAAGTCCTCCCCTGCCTACCTCGAGATACAGCTTCAACATCATTGGAGACCATAGAAAACGAAAGGGTTTTTGTAAACTATAAATAATTATTTGTTTGTGGGCATACTGCTAATATACAATTGGAAATCCATTACTTAGAAAAGAATCCTCCTTCTGAAGAGTACAGCTCTGCTCCCAAAAAGCATGCGGGGTTCCACGAAATACCATAGCTCAAAAACACTTTTTCGTCATTAAGCAAACAATGGAGAAATATGGGGCATTCTGAGAGAGAACCACACACACAAATAGTATTTTTTTTTTTTTACCCAAATTGTATCTTTAAGTGTTCGGTCATATTTAGGCATGTGCAGGGGTGGCTTGTCTACCTGTAAGGAATGTGACAGGCAATGTTTTCTCAGTCTTATTATCACAAAATGTAGAAATGCCAATACTTGGGAAATCCTTAGAAATCAATGAAAAGGGGGAATGTCTAGGTTTGAATTTCAGTTCCTCTACTTATTAACTCTGTGGTTTTGACTCATTTCTTGACCTCTCTGGGCCTTAGGTTTCCCATCAACCTAAGTTCCCATCAACTGTCAACGAGAGTTACTACAAATACCTACTTCTATTCCTTAATGCATCTCAGTTCCTTCTCATCTGTAAAATCAGCCTATGGTGGAATGTACCTCATAAGAAGACCATGAGGATGAAACGCCACCACACAGGCAAGACGCTTAGGTTAGGACCTGACGCACGGCAGAGAAGCCTGAAGTGGTGGCTGGCATTTCTATGATTGCTCTAGACCAGACACCCCAGATGCTGTGCTGAGAAGCTGCAAGTGGTAGAAATGAATCACCACCATCACCACAAAAACACACAAACCAACGGCAACAAAAGAAAACAAAAACAAACCACTGACTTTGCCTTTGAAGAGCTAGTCTGTGTGTTTAGAGTCTGATAGAAGTATTTGTGAGAGGAGATGCCCTAGAGTAGGTGCATGGCAACGGGGATGTCATAGATTCATCCTTAACCAAAAGCAACACAGGACAATACTGCATTAAAGCACCTACGTACACTTTACCCATATTAATGTTTGCGGCCATATATGTGTTTTAAGAAATAGAGAATGAGAAAATCCTTAAAGCTTACAGACTGGAGTTGAAGAAAGAGGAGGAGTTAGAGCTGGAGAAGTCCAAGTTGCCCCCCAACTCACCTGGGATTCTCTTATTGCCGGGGATGGGATGGAAAGCAGAGAAACTTTCCAGATGGGGCCCTACCATCGGTTAAACTCTTAAGGTCTGTCAGGGACAGAGGACTTGGGACCTGGTCTACGTTTGCCTGACACCGGTCTCTTCTTCACCGGTCACGGAGGAGACCTAAGCAAAGATGCTCTGGGGCTGGTGCTTTGCATACAAAACTGCTAGAGTTTAAGGGTCCTCAGTAAAATGACTGCAGCTTCTAGAGAAGTGTGTGCTTAAGAAAGTACTTTTCTTAAAGACCTTCTCCTCCAGGAAGTGTCCAAGGATAATTAAAATGGAAATGCCGAAGTAAAGGGAAGAAAAGACCCAAAAAGCTAACTAAGCCCTGCCTCTTCTCCACAGACATAAGTACACTTGTTTCTTATCTCTGTGTTTACTCTGCATTTGTTAAAATTCACTATTCAACCAGACGCTGCTTTCTTCGATTTGCCACAGCTGTGTTAGCTTCTCGGGGTCCATGTCTCTCTCACTACACTGAAGGTGACCCTGAGGCCGTCGCCCAAGTTCTGCAAGCCTGGCACTAATGAAACTTAGTCTCTAGGTCCTGGCTGTGTGACTTTGGGTAAATTACTTTCACTTTCTCAGACTCTCCCCATATGCCTTTAGTGACCTCAAGGCAGCAGGCAGGCTGAGGGCTGTGAGTTGAGAAGTTTCCGACTCCCTTGTTTGCTCAACACATTAAGCAGCGAGGCCTGATGTAGAGGAATTTACTTTCCGGGCTTCACCTCCCTCACTCGTTGAAACAATGATGGTCATATCCAACACCAAGTCTGTTGTGGGGGGAACAGGAAAGAAGTCACTGGGACACAGAATTTGGCACAAGAGGCCTTGTTACTGTTTTGCTGTGGTGGTGGCTTTATTTTCAGCACTCCTGGGCATCGATGAAGCAGAGGAAAATCACTTGTAGCCCAGAATTTTACAGAGTGCATAATAAGCATAACAGAAATTTATTCAGTAGTTTGTATGTGAACTGAAAAATCCTTTCCCGTTGTCCCCAGTGCTGCCAGATTCCTGATCCTGCCCATACTCCACTCTGAATTTTCTTTCTGGTCAGGTTGCCACCCTCCAAAATGCACTCCAGTGACTCGATTGCTCTCCTGGCCACTGCCAGGCCCTGTAGGCACCCATCTGTTTTACTTACTGTGTGGATTATTGCTTAATCAATGGTTCTCTGGCCTACTGTCCATTCCCATATTTGAAACCGATTGCAGTGGCTGCTCCGTAGTCGTGCACCTTGATCCTGCCTTCCTTCTCTGAGCAACCTGTTGCCCATCCTGCCCTCCCCGAATGCACTTTGCATCCACCCTTCAGACTCGGCGTCAGACCCTTGGACACTCTCCTCACACAAGGCTTCTCCAGTGGAATTTCCCTCTAGGTTTTGTTGCCACCAATGTTTCCGTTGGTGACATTTTTCTCTTCTTTTTGCTTTCTTCCTCTTCCTTTCCCTTTCTTCAAACTTATTCGGTGCCTGACAGTGTGCTAAGTAACTTACACGCATAAACATATTGAACTCTCAAGTATACATTCATTTTATAGATGGAAAAATTGAATCCTGGTGGTTAAACAACTCCCAGAACGAGTATATTTTGGACTGTAGAATCTGACCTCAACCTTGTAATCAATACGTGTTGATTGAAAATGAATGAGAGTCGTAGTAGATTCATTCAGTCAACAATTTTGGAGGTCCTCCTCTGAGCAGATCGTCTCTCTGGGCAGATTCTTCAGGAGATGAATGTGAAAGTATTTTATAAACGTTAAATATAGGTCAAATAATGTATACAGCCTATAATATATACATTTACATCATATATGAATATATGCATGTGAGTACATTTGCATAAGTGTGCGTATGTGTGCACATGTTTATATTTATATATACATACATAAAAATATGTTTACATTTTTGTTATCTGCTACAGAACAAAATTCTCTAAATTCAAGGTATCTCAGCCATTTCAAAGTCATAGAGAAGAGCCCAAATATGAGAACACTTACAGGTTGACTGTCGACAGAGCTATAAGAAAATATGGCCTCATCATTTTTATAAACATAGACACAAGGGGAGGAGATTTAGCGGCTTAATTTAACATGACTCAGAACCTGGTTATCATCTTCGGAAAGTGCTAGCACATTGGGTAGCCTCTGAGCGTCCTTAATCATTACATGTGGAGAGTTAATATATCAGGTTGCATGCTCTTGTTATATTTAGCCATGTATTATTGTAAATGCAAAGGTTAAACAAATCAGACAGAGATTTGATTTCTACTGTATGGTTGATGTCAAAACTGTATGAGCAAAAGTAATAAGATTTTCCCCATTCTCCCCAGCACTTTTCTACAGACACAATGCATTTACACACTTTACATAATCCTGAGAGATGCTCATAATACCTCCTAGTGCTCTGCATAGAAACCTAGAAATAAGAGACTTGTTTCTTTGACTCTCCCTTGGCTCTATAATTTTGCAGTGCCTTCCTGTGGATGGGGTGACCTGCCCACACTCTGACGAGGTTTGGCCAAGAAACTTGCTTTGATCTCTAGAATGAGACAGAAGCGACAGTCTGCCAGTTCCAAACTTATGCCTCAAGAGTTCCTCTGGCTCTGTGTCAGGAGAACATGCCTTGGTGAAGGTGGTAAAGAATGAGACAGGAAGGGCAGAGACCCAAGTTCCTGGATCCTCCAGTTGAAGCCAGCCTACACCAGCCAACATTCATCCAACCTTGAACATGTGAATGAGAAGGTCAGAGTCAGCATAACCTTCCAGCTGATCCCAAACCAATAGATGCTTGTTATATGCTCACTGAGCTTTTGTGGGTGTCTGCTAAAAAAAGCAGGGCTCACTTAAGTTGATGAACTGCTTGGTAAGAGGACAAGAAGACAAGTTACTGTTTAGATGCAAGAAAGAAATTAAAAAAAAATTAACAGAGGAAGCAAAACAGTGCCTTGTCTAGAGATGTGAACTGTTTTCCTCGAAGCAACCCTAAGATGATCCAGGAGGGTAGCCAAAGCTGCCTCTGGGACCTCAGCAGAAGGTCTAAGAATTCCCTGGAACAGGAAAGATGCAGAGAGGGGGGGAAAGGCATTGGAGTTGGCCAAAGGAAGGATCTGGAAAATGTAATATGGTCAAATGAGCCAAAATTACAGAAGGTTGGTTTATTTATTATTTTTAAAATATGTGTGAATTCTTCTACTGGGAAAAAGATCCAGAGTTTAGCATTACAGCTAGTGCCGGAGGAATTCAAGGGCTACTGGAGCAGAGATGAAAACTGGAACTAGAATTGTTTTAAATTTGGAAGACATTTGGAAATGACTCAATCCAACTGTTGGTTTTTAAAACCTTTTCTGCTTCACCTCCTTTCTTCAAGCAACTATTTAGGTGGTCTTCTCATACACAATAGATAAGAGTCCCTACAGCTGAGTTCAGGATGGACAAGGGAGCATGGAACCCTACCCCCTAACTCCCTCAGTGTTCTCTGAGTCACTGTTGGAGAATTTTCAGAACCCATCAAGGCCATGGAGGTCAACCAGCCCCAACAGGAGGCCTAGAACTTGAACACCTGGTGAAGAGTTTTATTAATAACTGAGCTACTCTAGGGCAGCCCCAGTGGCGCAGCAGTTTAGCGCTGCCTGCAGCCTGGAGTGTGATCCTGAGGACCTCGGATTGAGTCCCATGTTGGGCTCCCTGCTTGGAGCCTGCTTCTCCCTCTGCCTGTGTCTCTGCCTCTCTCTCTCTCTCTCTCTCTGTGTCTCTATGAATAAATAAATAAAAAATATTTAAAAAAATGAGCTACTCTAAAGGATCTATTAATATTTCTGTACTTGTGAACATTATAGTGTTTTTTTTTTTCATTGTAGTGTTCACATTTTTTCTGTTTCATCCAATATAGAATACATTGATATGCTGAGGGCTAATCTGGGTCTTTGGAGAAATATAATTTCAAGAAATACCATCCACTTATTTATAAATTATAAATTTGACATGAATTATTGTCTTTCAGGGGGACTTTTGCTTACAAACGATCATTCTACTTCTTAAGTTTTATTTAGTTTAGTCTCCACCGGATGAAGATCTTCTTTGCCTTCTGGCTCCAAGTTCAGTACATTTCTCTTTCCAGCACAGTATTATGCTTCAGGAGCTGATGAATCTCAACGTTCGGTGACCACTGTTTCTGACACAGGGTAGCTCCCTTCTATGACCGTTAAATTGGTGCCAAATGCTTGCAGCATCAGGCTAACGTGAATGTTGGATTAATAAACAAAGCCAAGATAAATTACAATATAATCCCTAGGCTAGAACAATTACAAACTAGAATCTTTATCCTTTCACCGTAAAGTTCAAATTCTTTGATATGTAAAGCATGGCCCTACAGTCCATAAATTCTGCTGTGTGTCCCATTACCTCACGACCTACAGCTTTGAAATCCTGTTCACAGTCTTCATAGTTCATCAGAAATGCCATGCTGGGCTGTGGAGTGTGGGCCGCTGGTGTCGGTGAAGGATCTCAAGACGGCTGAGTGAAAACTTGCTCTAAAAGCCATTGACTGGTATCCCTGGGTGGTGCAGCAGTTTAGCGCCTGCCTTTGGCCAAGGGCACGATCCTGGAGACCTGGGATCGAATCCCATGTCGGGCTCCTGGTGCATGGAGCCTGCTTCTCCCTCTGCCTATGTCTCTGCCTCTCTGTGTGTGTGTGTGTGACTATCATAAATA
This sequence comes from Nyctereutes procyonoides, assembly GCF_905146905.1. Taxonomy (NCBI): domain Eukaryota; kingdom Metazoa; phylum Chordata; class Mammalia; order Carnivora; family Canidae; genus Nyctereutes; species Nyctereutes procyonoides. Next base: position 27,857,032 of record NW_026575134.1, on the reverse strand, counting down.
AATAAAAAATAAAATAAAATAATAAAAAAAATAAAAGCCATTGACTGGGTAGCTTTTGGGGAGATCATACCCCCAAACTGGAAGGCCATTGCTAACTCCCTGAAATCTTGGAATAAGATGCTTACCTCCAGGTTGGCTACTTTTCCTGAGAAACCACCTGCTATTGACTGGGCTTACTACAAGGCCAATGTGGCAAAGCCTTGCTTGGTAGATGACTTTGAGAAGAAGTTTAATGCCCTGAAGGTTCCTGTGCCAGAGGATAAATACACTGTCCAGGTGGATGCTGAGGGAAAAGAAGATGTGAAAAGCTGTGCTGAGTTTTTGTCTCTCTCAAAGGCCAAGATAGAAGAATATGAAAAAGAGCTGGAGAAGATGAAGAACATAACTCCATTTGATCGGATGACCATTGAGGACCTGAATGAAGTCTTCCCAGAAACCAAATTAGATAAGAAGTATCCCTACTGGTCTCACAAGCCAATCAAAAATTTATAAACTTGAGTTGGGGAGAAAGCCCTGGCCCTCATACTATAAACATTGGACATTAAAAATAATGATACGGAAGAAAAAAAGAAGAAATCCCATGCTGCTTGATCTGTTACATCTTTGCAAATGCTGTTCCATTTCTATGGCTGCTCTCTTCACCAGTTGCCAACATGGTAAATTCCGCATCCTATAAAACACAGCGCCAGCACTGTTTTACATGATGGGGTAAAATAGCCCCACCTCTCCGTGACTTGTTTGCTGTGCACTTTGTTCTGGCATTCCACTGTATTATGACTGCATATATGCCCTGCCTCCATGACTATAGAAAACTCAACACGGCATCTCTTGTGTGGCAAGGATGCTTCACATATGTAAACTCACTTCATCTTCCAACTCGATGGAATGGAAGTATTATTGTCATCTCCATTTTACAGATGTGGAGAGTGAGGCATAAAGAGGTTGCAGAGCTGGATGGGATTTGGATCCAGGCAGACAGATTCCAGAGGCTGCATATACTATGCCTCTTGACCTTGCAAACTCCCTAAATGTCCTGGTCCTTCAGTATTTGTGGATTTGAACCAAAGATATTAGGGTATACACAGTCTCCACTACAGCTACTGAGAGGAACAGGGGAGTCTCATCTGGGAAGTTGCTGGTTTTCAAAGGGATTCTAAAAATGTGGGGACTGTAAAGCCCTCCATGAACTTGAATGGCAGCAATCACTATACATTCACTCAGAAAGAAGATCACAGCCATCCAGCCAATTATATGCTCCTTGGCTCAGATCATATTTCTTCACGGATCTTTTATCACATGACATCCCATATGCATTTGTTTAATGAAAGTGATGCTATCACCTCTCACTTTGCTTTCCCACAGTTCTGCAACTAAAACAGATTGGGGAAAGAGACTTTTTCTTTTCTTTTTTTCTTTTCTTTTCTTTTCTTTTCTTTTCTTTTCTTTTCTTTTCTTTTCTTTCTTTTCTTTTCTTTCTTCTTTCTTCTTTCTTTTCTTTCTTTCTTTCTTTCTTTCTTTCTTTCTTTCTTTCTTTCTTTCTTTCTTTCTTTCTTTCTTTCTTTCTTTCTTCTTTCTTCCTTTTCCAAGAGGTGAACTGACAATCAGCGTTATATCTGCTACTTTCCTAATTTACCTTGGCTATTGGAGGAATTGTCTGATCAGATTTCCCATTCTAATCACTCATAAAACAGCTATGGGGCCCTTGAATATTAACAAACAATGGTTTCAAAGAAAACAAGATCCTGGCTTGAGGGCATATTCAGTGATCTGACAGGTCAGCAAAGCATTCCTGTTGTGCACACCAGTCACAAAATGTCTGTAACCAGCATGATGCCATTGGTTATCAAAAACAGTCCACAAAGAAAATAAGGTAGGGAGAAGCTTTAGGATGTGGAGAAAGGCACTAATTAAAACTAGTGATGCCAACTACAATGTTTCAAAATCCAGCTCATAGACAGCTCAACATCCAGTGAAATGTAATGGAGTGGCACAGACTGAGTGGAGTGTTGCTTTATTTCTCCAATTATAAAATTTAGGGCATGATAAAATAGGAAGTAGAAAAGGATTCCAGGAAGGACTGGATGACTGTGAGGCAAATCATCCCCCTAGATGAGATCATTTTACCAAACCAGGAAGGCACTGATTACTGATTCAGATTCCCAAGTCTGGGATGTGCATATACCACTAGTTTGGTGTCAAATATCCACTACTGAACTTGGTTCTTTCCCAGTATATCTAGAGTGTCTGGCAAAAGACTTCTTTCCATTCTCTTTCTACCAAATATTTTCTACATGGTGTGCAAGTCATTTTCTAGGGGGACACAGTGACTACAACATATTCAGGACTGTACCATTAATTAGGGGCCAAGGAGGATGTGCCTCTGTGTATACTTTGCCAAGCCAGTCTTCTATTAATGCTCTGTAGTTCTATTTGAGCATCTCACAGGCCCCTTGCAACTTATCAAATCCCAAATGCAACTCAGTCATTGCTCTCTTGACAAACACATCTATTTTTTTTTTTCCATTCTAGGGCCTATTACTATGCTGATATTTCTATCTATTGGTCAAGTCAGAAACCCAAGTGGATGCAGAGAGCATTCTGGAAAGACTGTGAGAAAGCATAAAATAGAATAAAGTTTGTACAGGAGAAAGGTGCAGAAGTAAAAAACAAACAATGAAATCTGTCATAAGGTATGGGAATGGGCACCTACTTCTTTCCTATCCCAGTGCCCACATTGCATCTATCACTAAGCTCAGTCTTTTCTATCCCTGAGAGAGGTCTCAAATATCTTCATTTCTCTCTCCCCATCTCTGTAGTCCAAGCTACTATCATTTTGTCAATTTATTACTGCATTGGTCTCCTCTCTGATATCCCAAATCCTCTTATCTTTCCATAATCCACAGGCTCACATTTATAATCCAAGCAATTTTTTTTCAGCGTAAATCTTATATCATCCTCCAAGTTAAAACTATTCTAGGTTTTCCACTGTCCCAAAAATAAACATCTAAATTCCTAGCAAGGCTATGACAAGGCAGCCCAGAACAGGCTTTGATTCTTCATTGATCCTACCATCTGGTTCTTAATTGTGCATAGATTTTTGTACCCCAGGGGACATTTGCAAATGTTTGGAGTTAGTTTTGTCGTAATGGTCATGAGTATGCACTGGTTTCTAGTTTACAGAACCTCTAGATACTGCAAAAAATTCTACATTACTAGGACAGCTTTCTCACAACAAAGAATTAGTTAGCCCGCAATGTCAAAGTGCTGAGACTGATAAATCCTGGTCTCACCTTATCTTATGCACCTCTTCCCTTTCACTCCCTTCATTTCAGCTATTCCCTGCTTCTTTCATTTCCATGAATTCACTGTATTTAACCACATCTTCAATTTTTCAGTATGGTATTCCTTCTTCCTGGAATAATCTGCACATTCTCCTCTCTAACCCCTAACGTTTGACTTGACTCACTCCCCCTCATTCTTAGTTCTCAGCTTAGTTACCTATGCAGGGGAGCCTTTCCTGAACCATCACACTAGATTGGATTCCTTTCCCATATATTCTCAGACACCCAGTATCTTCCCTCATAAATACACCGTTATTGTCAGGCTTTCCCACAATACTATAAATTCCTTGAGGGTAGGACACGTCAGCCTCATTGACTTGAACTCCAGAACCTAATAGTAATCTCTCAAAATATATCTAAAGTAATCACTTAATGAATAAGTGCCTGCAAGCATGAATGAATCAATGAATTAGAATTCCAAGACTATACAATTTTGGCAAACCAGCTCTTGGCTTAAATTAGAGTTGGCCTATGTGGAAGGCGACTGTTTTATAATTGCCCTTAGCATCATTCTTTTCCCAGTATAGACCACAGGCTAACTAATAACATTCGTGAACATTCGGTGGTTTCTATATCTTAGAAGTATGATTTCAAGTGTCCTCACTGTACATGGAAGTTTATAAAACCTAAATCCATCCTTACCACCATTTAGTGACAGTAAAAGCCTCTGACAATCCATAACCAAGAATGTTGTGAAATCAATGAGAGATGAAAAGTTTCTCTCTTGCAATCATAATAAAAGGTGGTGCCATTTTATGTTTCACCTAGAAAAACCAATCTCTTGCCTAGATCCACATATAATTGGATTTTAAAATACCCATTCCTACCATCATCTCTTTAAAACAACAATGCTTTCTTGGACATGATGTTCTAGTCACATATATATTTACCTACTTCTTCTCTCTGGATAAAAGTAACACTTTCCCATTGCAAAGGAATCAATGAGTAATTTTATATGATTTCTTCAGGACAAAAAAAAATTCCCATAATTCCCATAAGCCACTAGCTTCCTCAAAATTCCAGACAGAGAGTAGGTGGCATTTGAATATCTTGATCACAAAGGAAAGCCCCATTTGGTTGAAATGAAAGGAAAGTGGCTGACTACAGCTTTCATAGACATAAATTCAGCTCATGGAGCAATTCATTCAAGCTGCAGACAATAATACAATGATGTATTTTTGGGTATATACCATTGTGACTGGAACAATCTGCATCCTTCGTAATTAATATTGGGTCTACAGATATTGAAATGGGAATGACACCAGTTTCTTTCAACAAAAGGACATTTAATGGAACCACACAGGAAATGATGACTTGGCCAACTGTGAAGGAGAAACACTTCCTGGGCAGGAAATGTGTGTTCCTGTCAAAGGGGCATCTGTACTCCTCTCTTGCTGCAGGGAGAAAGGACAACTTGTAGAGTAGATTAAAAGGGGGCTATAACAAATTCAGGCTAGAGCGGCTTCAGAGTCGGTCATATGGAGAGGAGGAGGGGAAATTCCCTAGCACAGACTGAACTGCACACTCTGTAGCCACTTCTGGGGTGTACACACCAAAACTCAGAATCCAGGCAAACACTTCAGTAAACATCAAACAAACAAAAATGAGGCAAAAAGAACTGGATCAAGACAGATCAAGAACAGAGACTTCCGTTCATTGGAGTTGTTGTCAGTTATGGTTGAGTTTTCCAAGTGAGGAGGAAACAGAGAGCCTAATCTTTTGTATAGTGTGGCAGTTTATGACAGATCCCCGACTGCTGAACTACTAAGTAGTTTGGAATACCCTCTTTGGAAAGAGGTGTTACTCATACTTTATAGTTTCTTGTGACATATTCAAAAGGGGCTGAGCTAACGAATATCTTCAAGGTTATGTAAATGACTAACCTAGGCAAATTCTATTAATATGAGCTTTGTGCTCCTAGTGACCACAGTCCAAATTAAAAAAAAAAAAAGCAACACTTATATCTGTGAGGCATAAAGCATCTAATTCATATTAAATTATTTTTTTAAAAAATATTTATTATTTTAGAGAGAGAAATAGACAGCACAGGAGTAGGGAGAAGGGCAGAGGAAGAGAGAGAATCTCAAGCAGACTCCTGGTGACCAGGAGCTTGTTATGGCATTCCATCCCATGACCCTGAGATCATGATCTGAGCTGATTATCGAAAGTCGGCTGCTTAACAAACTGAGCCAACCGGGCTCCCTTTAAATTATTTAATCCTTATAATAATACCCTGACAATCCCATGAGAAGGGTACTATTATCTAGTTTGCTATACATCTGACGAAACAGACCAGAAGAGGTTAAATGACATTAGTGAGGTGACACAGCCCGTGAAGAGTAGAGTTGAGATTCAAACTATCTGACATATTGTGGTTTATGCAGCTCATTTGTGGCAAGCATCTATATCCCTTCTTCACTTCCAGCTGGAGAATTCTGTTTGTGCCTCTCTACCCCAGAGCCTCAGCACCCCCAAAAGTACCTCTCATCTTTTCCAGCTCAGGCTGGGACAAGGATAGTATGTAGACTATGTGTTTCCTAGGGCAGGGCAGAGTTTACACACACATTCATGCGGTATCCACATGAGCCATTGGAGATCTTTCCTTGGAATATAGGAAGTTGGCAGTCTCCGTGAAACTCCAGGGATGGTACAGATAAACCCAATAAACACAAACAAATGGAAGGAGATGGATTAAGCAGTATGAAAACAAAAATCAATTAAAAAAATCCACAAGGTACAATATTCCATTGGCCAAGGTGATAATACCAATTCAGATAAGTATCAAGGATTTTCCTCCTACCAATCTTTATCTTAAGCCAGGTTCTTCAGCTTAGCAAAGAATTTATACAACAAAACATTAAAGATTAATATCTATAATATTTCCAAAGAAAGGTACTATTTCCCTGACATGTCTTTTTTCCCCTCAAGGTCCCAAAAGAAGGAGAATACGATATAACCTGCAGTTTTCTATTCAATCAAACTTAAATTCTCTATGGCTAACTTCCCATAAATATTTCTGGATAAATCATTCAATGTTTCTCTTAAGGCACCTAGAAACATCGCTGACTGTCACCCCTAGAACCAACAGCTAAGGAATGGCAGACAGAGATTATGGAGACATGCTAATATACTTTGATGAATAAGGTACCCTGAAACAGTGTCTGAAAAATGTAAAATACTTGACTCAGTCATATATCAACTGCATATTTTACATAGACTAATCCTTCTTTTACTCTCCCTAAAGAATGATGTTGAAAGGCAAATAAGGATGCTGAGTAGAAACTGGTGATCCTAATCTAAAACGGAATCACCAAACTCTGAGGGCTTCTTCCGGCCTCCCCTTGTGTAGGGAGGGCTCTTTCATCCATTTGCTTATTCATTCAAAAAAACATTTATTAACTAGGCCCATGCTTTACATGTTTTAATATGCAGAGAAATGACTCTGTAATACTTTAAAGTGCAGACTGGGTTTGGGGTAGTGTTTACAATTCTGCATTTGTAGAGGAGATCTAGCCAAGGCTGCTGGTCTGTGGACCACTCTTTGAGTAGCAAGTTAGATCACAATAGTCCCACTGGTTCGTTCATTTTTCTTTTCTTTCTTTTCTTTTCTTTTCTTTTCTTTTCTTTTCTTTTTTCTTTTCTTTTCTTTTCTTTTTTCTTTTCTTTTCTTTTCTTTTCTTTTCTTTTCTTTTCTCTTTTCTTTCTTTTCTTTTCTTTCTTTTCTTTTCTTTCTCTTTCTTTCTTTCTTTCTTTCTTTCTTTCTTTCTTTCTTTCTTCTTTCTTTCCTTCTTTCTTCTCTTTTCAGAGAGAGAGAATGCATGTGCATGTGTGTACTTGTGGGGGGAGGGGCAGAGGAAGAGGGACAGAGAATCCCAAGCAGGATCCACACCCAGTGCAGAGCCCCATGTGGGTCTCTGTCACAACCCTGAGATCATGGCCTGAGCTGAAATCAAGAGTCAGATGTTTAACCTACTGAGCCACCCAGGCCTCCCTAACTAGTATATCTAAAATAGTGGAAACGTTCTATATCAACTCTGCCCAGTATGGTACCCAGTAGCCAATACAACTACTTAATATGTGAAATGTGGCTAGAATGACTAGAATGACTGAAGAAATTTTAATTTGATTTACCCTTATTACATAAATTCAAATTTAAATAGCCCCATGTGGCTAGCAGCTACATTATTGGAGAGTGCATTCTCATCAAAAAGAACTCACGACTAATAGAGAAGAAGATATTTAAACAAATTGTTGGTATGTTAGTTCTATAATGATATTATTAACAGAATGACACAGAAGCATAGAAGAGGAGGAAATGAAGGGGCATGATGTATCAACATGTTCCAGTTGAATGAACTGGTCTTCAATTTTCCTAAGAGCTCAAAGGCAAGGGATCTGCAGCCTGTGAATATGGTTGGAACAATAAAAGGAAGGTGGACGGGAGAAGAGGATGGCATGAATTTTACATTGCCGAGGCCTGGATTAATCATGGATACCCCTCCAAATATAGGAAAAGACTTTTTTCTGAGTTGCCATATCACTGCAATCTTATGTCTTTAGTTAGAAAGTCTAGATGAAGAGCTGTCTCCATACCAATTGGATGGTGATAAAATTCTCTGAGAAAACAGACAGAATCACGAACGATCATAGGAAAAGCTGGTTGACACCCAACACTCCCCCATCCCAAGGAAGAAATAAGTTGGTGTGATAGTTACAGGCAACATCTGACCTAAAGAACCACATCAAATTGTCATGACAACTGACGGTCTGTGGTCTGGAAAAAACCCATCTGATCTCGCTGACACTCATTAATGGAACTCCAGCTGTGCCTGCTTTTGAACGAGAGAGAAGCAAGACAGGGAGGGGAGCAATACAAGGGTCTATGCGGCTTATTAATAGTTCTCAGGATTCCTTCCTAATGGGTTTAGTTTGTCATGAAAACAATAATATTCAGTATCATCATCACTATCTTCTGAAATACACATCATCTTTTGAAATAAACACTTTTTCCCCCTTGTACACATTTCAGAAAGAGTGAGCCAGTCATTAAAATTACACAGTTCTGAGTCCATTGCTTTTTCTTCCCCTAAATTGTTGCTGAGTAGGAGAAGATAAATTTGTCTCCTTTTTTGTTTTTGTTATATTGTCTTTCAGTTAATGGAGGAAACAAGTACTTCATTGTAACTATGGTAACAAAGACACTTTTTTTTTCTTTTCTTTTCTTGTAGTTTGGCAGATATTCAACTCTGGGATGTGGCAAATCTCAAAGGTCTTAACCAATTTGTCATTAAAAGTAAAACCCCAAACGATTTTCTTCTTAAGTTTTAATAGCTACGAAATATCCATTAGAAGAATAACATCACAGCCATGTGGAATGTTGATGTAATGTACACTAAGGTTCAATAAACATTCATTTTGCCTTAACTTTTATGAAATGGAGATGGGCTGCATGCTTCTTGGGAGATAGATACATCTCCATTTAGTTTTAGCACAACTCTCATCAAACAGACTCCTATTTAAAAATCTTCAACAATTTGTATCATTTATCAATCAAATCCAGACAGCCTAGCTTCTATTCCCAGGCAAGAATCCTAGAACTGTACTATGAAACCTAAAAGAACTCTTAACCATATTCAATATGTGCCCCTACCATGCTTATGTTCCTGCTTTTGCCAATTACAGCTAAATGGTTAAACTCATTTTCTCTCTCTCCTCTGTATTTCCCTTTCACTCCTTAGTCCCATATTTCTAACTCAAATATCACTGCATACATCCTTCTTGGATCTCACAGCTATCCTTCCATATAATTCCAACAGCGTTCTTTGGAACATCCTCATATATTTTGCACTATCTACTCTAGTTAGCATTTACAACATAGACTGGTAACATCCACAGTCTTCATATTTTCAGTTTCAATTCTCTTAAGCCACTTTCAAGGCCCATGACAAGAAAAACAAATAAGGCTCATGCTGGGGGACAAACACAGGTTATCCAGTTGGTACATCAATTCAACATTTTCAACTTAATCTGTCCATGTGTTTTTGTCCATTCACCCTCTCATCTTCTGATATACTTCTAATGAGAGAAATACAGGAATAAAAAGCTATGATTATTCACATACATCCCTGTGTGATTTCCCAATGAATCCCAAGTGTGTGCCGTAGTATTATTTGCTTGTATAGTTGTGGTTGATGCTACTGTTTTGATGAACATCTGTCAAGTCTGTTCAAATAAATAAATAAACTATTGCTCCAATCCACCTGGTTCATTAGTTTATTCATTTATTCATTCATAATGAATATATAGTAAGTACATTCATATATCATTTACCATGCTCGGTAATGAAAGAATTCTAATAGAAAATGGACAATAGCACTGCCTCAAAATGATTAAGTCTAGTACAGAGGAGACTAGAAAGTATACAATTAAAAATCAACATGACGAAAGCAATCCAAATGTCCATCAATAAATTAATGGACAAAGATATATGTATGTGTAAAAATAAATTTGAAATGGATTAAAGACCTAAATATGAGAACTGAAACCATAAAAATCCTAGAAGAGAATACAGGCAGTAACTTTTTTGACACTAGTCAAAGAAACTTTTTTTCTAGCTATGTCTCCTGAGGCAAGGGAAACAAAAGCAAAAAAAATTATTGGGACTATAAAAAAACAAAAAGCTTCTGCATAGCAAAGGAAACAATCAACAAAGCTAAAAGGCAACCTATTGAATGAGAGAAAATATTAGCAAATGACATATCTGGTAAAGGGTTAGTATCCAAAATATATAAAGAACTTACAAAACTCAACACACAAACACACATACAAAGAATCCAATTAGAAAATGGGCAGAAGACATGAACAGACATCTCTCCAAAGAAGACATTCAGATGGCCAACAGACACATGAAAGATGTTCATAATCACCATCAGGGAAATTCAAATCAAAACTATAGTAAAATATAACCTCACACCTGTCAGGATGGCTAAAATCAACAATACAAAATAAACAAACAAACAACAAACGGGTGTTGGCAAGGAGGTAGAGAAAAAGGAACATTTGTGCACTGTTGCTGGGAATGCAAACTGGTGCAGCCATGGTGGAAGACATTACAGACATTCCTCAAAAAGTTAAAAATAGAACTATCCACTGATCCAGAAATTGCACTATTAGATATTTACCCAAAGAATACAAAAATCTAATTCAAAGGAATACATGTACCCCTCTGTTCATAGCAGCATTATTTACAATAGCCAAGATGTGAAAGCAGCCCAAGTGTCCACTGATTGATGACTGGATAAAGAATATATGTGTGTGTGTGTGTGTGTGTGTGTATGTGTGTGTGTGTAAATATTCAGCCATATAAAAGAATGAGATATTGCCATTTGCAGCCACATGGATGGAGCTAGAGAGCATAATGCTAAGCAAAATAAATCAAAGACAAATACCATATGATCATGCTCATGTGAAATGTAAGAAACAAATGAATAAAAGGAAAAAGGAGAGAGACAGAGAGAGACAAACCAAAAAATAGACTCTTAACTATAGAGAACAAAGTGATGGTTACCAAAGGGCAGCAGGGTCAGGGAGGTGGTGGGGGTAAAAGAGTGTAGTTGTCCTGAAGAGCACCAGATGACGTGTGGAATCGTTCAATCACTATATCGTACACTTGAAACTAATGTAACATTGTATGTTGACTAACTGGAATTTAAAGAAAAACTTAAAAAGCCAAAGAAAATTTTAAAATTTAAAATAAAAGATGCATGTGCATGAACACACACAATACACACGCATATATGTACACACATACATACAAGGGAATATTATTCAGCCAGAAAAAGGAATGAGATCTTGCCGTTCATGACAACACAGGTGGACCCGGAGGGCATTATGCTGAGTGAATTAAGTCGGACAGAGAAGGACAGGTACTGTCTAGTTTTCCTTATATGTGGAATCTAAAAAAAAAAAAAAAACCAATGAACATACAAAACAAAACAGAAATAGACTCACAAGTACAGAGGACTGGTGGTGGCCAGAAGAGAGACAGGTGGAGGCCTCATGGAACAGGTGACAAGGATTAAGAGGTACAAACTTCCACATATAAAATAAACAAGCCACAGAGTTATGGTGTTCAGCATACGGAAAACAGTCAAAAACGTTATAATAATTCGGTATGGTGACAGAAGGTAGGTAGGCCTAGCATGGTCAGCATTTTGTAATGTATAAAAACACTGAATCACTATCTTAAGCATGTAAACCAATATAATATTGCAAGCCAGTAGGAATTCAGTAAAAAATAATCAGTATGAGAGATCAAAGAGACATGACAACTAAACACAGTATGTGTTCATGATCCTGGACTGTATCCAATATGGGAATTTAAAAAAAAATACTATAAATGACATTTTTGGAACAATTGAACCAGCATGTCATCATCCATTAGATAATATCATCGTGTCAATATTAAATATCCTGGGCATGACTACTACTGTATGGTAATTAAGCATCAAGTGGTAAAAAAGCATGATGAACGTGACCTAATCTCAAATGATTAAAAAAATTAAACACATATAATTACCAACATATATGTATACACACACACATACACATATAAACACTCATATTATTTTTAAAATGCAGCAAAAATGAGTAAAATTAGTACATGTTGTTAAAGGGTACATGGGAGTTTCCTCAATTATCTATGCAACTTTTCTAGAAATCGAGTTATTTTAGGAAAAAAAAAAAAAAAGAAGAAGGGGCATCTGGGTGGCTCAGTACTTGAGCGTTGCCTCTGGCCCAGGGTGTGACCCCGGGGTCCCAGGATCCAGTCCCACGTCGGGCTCCCTGCATGGAGCCTGCTTCTTCCTCTGCCTGTGTCTCTGCCTCTCTCTCTCTCTCTCTCTCTCTCTCTGTGTCTCATAAATAAATAAATAAATAAATAAATAAATAAATAAATAAATAAAATCTTTAAAGAAAAAAGTAAAATAAAAAGGAAAACCGATAGGTGTAGCACAAAAGAGGTTTAGGTCATGGTGCTTTGGGTGTGGTGAGAAGAGCCTGGCTATGGTTGGTAGGGTGGAAAACACAGTTGGTAAAGAAACGCCTGACCTAGAATTATGAATGGTGAAACGTACAAATCAAATAGAATCAGGCAAAACAAACAAACAAACAAACAAACAAAAAAAAACAAATAGAATCAGGCATGCAGCTAGGGTTGGGAAAACTATAGAAATGCCATTGTATAAATTCATAAATATATTAAAAAAAAAACGTTCTCCAGTCTTACTGCCCCACCACAATAAAACAAGAACAAGGACAAAAGTGTAGTTGCTATCTTTACCATTAGCCTTGAGAACAGAGATACTTGGTTAATCAAGAAAAATTTTAACAAAGGTGTGCAATCTGTAGAGCAACATTTAATATTTCCTTTGAACAGTCTTCATCACAAAACACAAAAGTAATGAAATAGAAGAACACAAGATAAAATTTAAAACCGCAAGCATGAGAAAGTTGATGATTTGTCACAAATATCCTGGCGCAAAGGTGAAACCTGTGGTCACCTTCGGCTTCCTGAGTACATACTTAATGTGCTGTGATAAGATAGAGAAAGTGCTGGCTCTTCCCTGGGAACTCTGTAAGCCCTTTCTGCATAATACTCACAAAAACCCTCTGATAAAGGATGCATTTTTTTTTTAAGATTTATTCACTTATTTTAGAGAGAGAGAGGGTGTAAGGCGAGGTGCAGAGGGAAAGAGAGAGAATCTCAAGCAGACTCCCCACTGAGTGTGGAGCCCAATGTGGGGCTCGATCCCACGACACCAAGACCATGACCTGAGCTGAAATCAAGAGCCAGAAATTTCACCGCCTGAGCCCCCCCGGGTGCCCCTAGGATGCGTGTTCCATATAGAGCTCTGTCCGGCCAGAGGATTGAAGATACCCAGTAGCCTCTCCTGGGTCAGGCACATGGGGGAGGTGGGCTCCAACCCTAGGAGCTCAGTGACGAAGCCTCTGAACTTGACCCCGAGAGGACCTCAGTGTCAGGAAATCCCTTCGAGTTGCCAGACTTTTGATGCAAATTGAGCATTTAATCACGAAACACCTGGGAAGTGGTATTATTCCAATTTTATACATCAGAGAACAGAAATTCAGAGAGAGTTTAATAACTTGCCTAAAACAACAAAAGTCTAAGTTTTGATTTACTCCCTCACACGTCTGGCTTCAACGCTCATCCTAAGTTTTGCTCTGTTTTCCAGCCACTTTTCAGAAGTCCCTGCTTTTCAACCGGCCTCCTTCAATCTGATGATCTGATGCCCCCCAGGGGTTTCCAAACTGGTACCTGAGCCTAGAACTGGGGTATCACCTCGTTATCTACTGTTGGGAGAAGGACCCAGCGGGTCCAGGTCAGGACCAGCAGGTCCATTACTATTATAATAATAATTTATTATTAAAAATAATAGTTTTTATTATTAGTTCTTTTTTAATCCATATATAATTTGTATTGGTTTCTGGCTTAAGAAAGAAATGTGGGCTCCTTGACGGAAGCTTATCCAGAAGCAAGAAAATCTCATTCTGCCCATCACCGCCACCCCTTGAACACAGCAACAGCTCGAAGCCAGACCAGCCCAAGCTGCCATGCTGGCCTCTTTTCTTTTAATGATGTCTCAATTGAATTTCCTCAGCGAGCAAATTAAAAGAGGATTTGCTAAGTGCCAATGCCTCTGACTCCTTGTGGGATTAAAGAACCCAGCTGAACTCTCTCCGCCTCTGTGAGGATCAATGCTTAGGAGATTTTGCAAAGGGTAACCGACCTCGCAAGGCTTTTGATGAGTTGCAGGACAGGATCGAGTCCAGCTGGTTCCTCGGAGATCTATTGGCTCCTGCAGTGTCTGCTCACAGGACTAAAGCAAATTTTATTTTTTTCAGGGGAAGTTATCAGCGATGACTCAAAGGCCCCAGTTATGCAGAGTAAGGTGATGCTAGTTCCTCGTCATCGGCTCCAATTATGATCGTTCTTTCTGACCGCCAGGGTCTCAGCTGCACAGTGAACTGGGTCCTCTGGCCCGGAGTCATAAAGGTCACGCGCGAGGGGAGCGTGTCCTCTGCTCGGTGATGCCGTGGACTGGTTCTTCAAGCTACTCCACCTGTTCAAGTTCTTAAGAAGCTAGTTAGGAATAGAACTCCTGTGCTCAGTCCCATGAACGTCACTTCACTTGGGAAATTATTCTCCTAGTATCGAGAGGGGATGAAACAAACTCACCTGCTGCCAGGGAAATTGGGCTTACCAACTTTCAGGAAAGAATGAGCTGACACGCAGGAGTCCAGCTACACTGAGCCCACAGAAAATGTGTCGGTCATAGGATGTGGTGCATCTCCTGGCACCCAGCAAATGAGGAGTTAATGCCTGCTAAAGATGCAGGTCCCTGCTCCAGGTCAGGACTAGCACTTGGTTTTTTGTTTGTTTGGTCTTTTTTTTTTTTTTTTTTTTTTGTGCATCCATTTTCTGGAATGGTACTCATGGCTTACTAGCTATTAAATATTTTCAATGCATCACCCTTGTCTCTCCCATACCTGCCATGTCGTCATGTCATCCATGCTCACCAACAATTCATGCAAAAAAAAAAAAAAAGCCAACTTCACCTTTTGACTTCAAGAGCTTCAAAGGACATATGATGAGCTCATTTGCCTTGGCAATCCCAACCGTAGGGCGATGCCACAAAACATGGAATATATAAACTGACACATACAAAAGTTCATCAGGAGTAGAGCCTTTCTGACAAAGGAACCTGAGAACTTTTTTTTTTTTCTTTGCATGCCTCTTCTGTATGTGGGACTTTACAAATGTGAACCTCCATACCTGCTCCATGAAGTAGTGCAAGGGTTACCCTCAGTTGTCAGGTGAGGAAATGGACGTTCAGAGGGCTTCAAAGACATGCCCATAGCTGCACTTCTAGAAGGAGACTAAGATGGGATTCAAATCCAGACATTCAGGTCTTCCTCAACCTCGCTGTTATGCTGCAAAAAGCTAGAAATAAGGCAAAAGGCTGCTACCACTTATACAGAAGAGATTTATGCACAATTATTCTGACGGGAAAGGGGAGGCTTGAGGTTGTCCTTATATTGCACACTATGCACTCACGTGCTATGTTTCACTCACTTGGTATGTTTATTTGGGTTGATTCTGTTTAGAAGTGAAAGACATAAAACTTCCCCCCCCAAAAAAAAAATTATCGATGTAGCTGAATCCTAAGTTTTGTGGTGGTGGTGGCAATAGCTTTTAGAGGTCAAAAATAATCAGATAATCTCAGTATCGAATGCGATCTGAAGGTCCTTCATCCTAACTTCTAACCGGTCCAAATCACACAACCGACCTTAACAGCTTGGTCATCATCACCATACTGGTGACATACGTCAAAATATGTTAACTATAGTCAAGGAACGTATTGCTTGGATTATAAATTCGTGTCTTTATTCACAATTACCTATGTGGCGGGTACCATGGTCACCCCCACTTTAGGGGTAAGGAAACAGGCTTAGAGATTTTCTTAACTTGCCCAAGCCGCTGACTTGTAAGTAGTAGAGCCGGAAATCAAAACAGAGTATCTCATCCAGACCCAGTGCTATTAATCACGGCCTGCGATTCTCAAAGCCTGGGTCACCGAACGCTGGGAGGCCCCTAGGCCATCAAAGGGACCCCACCGATTCAAAAGCATATTCATAACGATGGGAAGATGTTATTTGCCTTTTTGCTGCAAGGATATTTCCAATGATGGTTCAGAAACAACGGTGGATCCAAGTGATGGTGCCTTAGCAGTAACCTACGCAGCGGCACAAACCAAGTTGGCAGTTACTGTATTCAAACCCACACTGTAGCCAGATAATACCCATTTCACTTAAGATGTTCCTCCATGAAGCAGTAGAAACTTCTAATTTTCCTCAATTTAACTCAATCCCAACGACATAAGGAAGTACGACGGCCGCCTCAAGGAAAAGGACTCGTGTGACTAAGCTGTAAACTGAACCACACGCTGCTCCTTGGAGCTCCATTTTCATTTGATAAATCAACTGACAGACACACTGTGTTTTTGTACACTCAGCTACTTGGTAGCTATTTTCCCCAAAATTAACAAAGAGAAATTTGTCACTTCAAAGAAAACAACAGCCTGCATTGTGACCTATGGTAAAATGTTGTCTTTCAAACACAAATCTGAAATTTGATTGCATCCATCCCAGTGAGTGTGACCGCTTCCCAATACTTGAAGAATTTTCTGATTAGATGAGTGATATTAATAAATGTGGGGTTTTTTGATATGAGATAATAAAATCCACCAGTATTCAGAATTGCTGTATATCTTAGCCATCTTGTGTTTTTTTACACGACCAAATGCACGATGTTACAAAATCATGCATTGGTGAAAGATCAAAGTGCGAGCTAGACCAATGCCTCTTAATATAACAAATACAAAAAGCAATATGGCTTCAGATTCCACATTGCAATTAACCTTCGAGAGACTTCTACTTGTTGAGTTCTCATGTGCACTTTTGCACAATTATCTGAAAAGGTGATTAAAATACCACCACCACCACCTCCTTTCAAACTACAAACCCATGAGAGGGCAGGTTGTTCTCGGTACTTCAAATGAAACCGAGTATCTCAATAGGCTGAATGAGAAACCGATATGCAAATCCAACTCTCTCCCAAAAATGTGAAACAATGCCATTTTCTCACTAAAATTTATTGAATCATAGATAGGCTTATAAAACTATGTTATCTGTGTTAACATGTGATAAGCTTACTATATTTTTAGTGAATTCACAACTGCTTTAAAATTTTGTTTCAAGACAAATACATAAAAATGGAATAAAACATTGTTTCATTTTATTGATAATAAAATATATGAACAGAAGTTTTTTTTTCAATTTTAATTCCCAATAATTTTATAATATACATGGGTCTTGACAACAAATATCCTGAGAAGTATTGTACCCACATCCAACCGTGTCAGATGTAGGTTTTTTTCTCTTTTGTTGAGAGTGTTCAACTCCCAGCAACAGGAAATTCACTACGCTTAAGAAACCCCATTACATTTTAAAGCCAAGCAAATTATATCTTTGGCTTTTGCACGTTTGTCCTGGAGCATGCTTTGATATCACACAAAGGAGAGCTAACCCCTCCTCTTTAAAACAGACCTTAAAAAGTATAAGACAGTTATAATATAAATTTAAACTATGGATCTACCAATTGGTGTTCTCAACTAACATTTATTTCTCTTTCCCATAAGGATATTGAGAGACCAGCAGATGCCTTTCTGAGACACAGACATAAATAGAAATTATTTTCTCCTCATCTGCCAATGAAGGAACCCTAAAGGAAGGAAGTTATGAGGTAAGTTCCCCACCATGATCTGTCCTAACTGCTCATGAACTATTCATGCTTGAGTGAAATCTGACACACTTATTAGGGGACTATTGCAACCAAAACAAAAAATAATAATAATTTCAGCTGACTAAGTATTTATGAATCCAAGTTCCATTTTTGTGTATATGAATTTATGTGATGCAGAGGTACCATGGCAGCGTCTTTTACTGAGTTGTTGAGGGAATCGTTGGTCTTGGAGGGAAGCTCCCCCTGCCCTGCCTTTATTCAGAAGTGGGAAATTTGGGGCATGTGTAATTGTTTTTCTCTGGTTTTAAATTTGCGGAATTATCAAATAAAATCTTGAGTTGGATGTTCTTGGTTGGCCCCATCAGTATCGTATTTGACCCTGTCCGTACATTATGTACACTCCATCCATAATAATTTAGAGATTAAGAAAAGTTCCAGACGAATTAGGGCCTGTTTGATTTTTTAAGCACCCACTAAAATCATTGGCTTATGAGAGAATATATTTTAACCTTTCTTAATGAAAAGGCTGCGGAATTAGAACTTCTGAGACTTTCTGTTGATTCCTTTTTTTTTCCTTCTCCCTTTTTGACAAAGGGATTTGCAGTTTAAAACTTCAGATTTGAATGTTTTTCCCTCTTCAGAAATCTTCGTAGCATCATTTGTATCTTTTCTTTTCTTTGTTGACATCTAATATTTCTATTACAAACATCACACAGAGAAAAACACAGAGTTACACAAGTCACTGGAGACAAAAAGGCAGAAAGTAATGACTCTACATTTTGGTTCATTTAACTGTGAATCCCAAGTCAAGAATCTGACACTAGAAACTAGGAGAGCAGCAGCAAGACAATGTAAAAGCATCAGTTGAACATAACAATTTGAGGATGATAGGGCAGGAAGTCTGTGCAGAAGCTGGAGTATGAAGCTCAAAGTGATCCCAATAGCAGGAAACACTGGCCTTCAGCATTTATAAAAGCTATTATCACCCCTCTGCTGCGGAGAACAGGAACTGGATGAAGTGTATTACTATTGCTTCTGGCTCCTTTTTCCTCTAACCATTGGAAAGTGGTTGGATTTTTTGTTTTTGTTTGTTTTGTTTTTTGTTTGTTTGTTTGTTTGTTTGTTTGTTTTAAAGTTCAACATGTTATAGAGTGTTACTCAATTTTCCAGGAAAACCATTGACACACTTTGGCATAATTAGTGCATTGCAGAATCATGAAATCTTACCAACATCCAGGTAAGTCTCTTCTACCAAAAAATTCATGAATGCAGCACAGAGCATTACTCTACTCAAAGAAAGCACTCTTTCTTCAGCATTTTTATTAACTAACTGTGAGGTGCAACGTGACATTGCTGGCCAATTGGCAACCCAAGCATTGCTCTGGAAGAGAGTTGGCAACACTCAACCCAGAAGCATAAACACTGGCTGCACTGTAGCAGCGGGGGATGTTGACAAAGTGAGGGCTTCCCTCTGCTAGAGATATGTTAATTGGCAATTAACATGGGATGAGGGAGAGCCTTTCAGAATTTCTGGCTTGGAGGTCCACCATTAAGTCTTGGGTATTACTCCTACCCATAGTTGAAAACCCTGGCGAGGTATATTATATAATTTCCCCTGCTGCCGAAGCTTCCTCCACATTGAGAATCCACCCCCCTCCCCATCTGCAGCTCTCTAAATCCTCATCCCTTAGGATAATCATCATATTTCATAGCAACTATTTTCCACCAAATTATTACAAAATAATATTTAGAGGCCAAAAGGATAAATCATTTAACCCAGCTTGGAACTCCACTCTCTTCCCTTCACTCTAACTTTTCTCTTTCCATTATACTTCCTTTACAATATCACCTGCCACTCTTCCCCAGCAATCTCTAATTCTTAAGCACCTTGTCTTCCCCTTACACCTCCATGCCAGCTTCTTTAACATAACCAATAGACCAAAAACCTGACTTCACCAGAAAGTGGGGCTCTTACCAAGACATACGCCAAAAGTGCCAGAAGTGAAGTTCTGAGGACTGACCGATATCTGTGAGCTAGGAATCTTTGTTGATGCCCTTCCAACATCCTTCAGGAACATTCTAGGAATACAACTCTGAGTAAGCTCCTGAGAACTGATTCTCTCCTTTTCTCTTAATTGATAAAGTTGTGCAAGCAAGTAAACTGGGAATCAGAGTGAAGTTTGACCATGCAGCTTGTGCCCAGCGAGAAGGCTCCTGAAACACAACCCATGCTGTATCATTCGGTTGTAGGTGTCTATATCTACAGAATTGTGTCAACACAGAGGAAACACCTGATTCATATTCGTATAAGAATAGCTGAATAGGCAAGGGCACCCCTCCTATACAATATAGTAGCTGATACACCTCCATGCCTCTATGCACAACTGCTTACTTCACTTAGCCATTGAATGGGCATCTCCAACCTAACTCCGCTAAATCAGAACTCTTGGCACCTCTCCAAATTCTATTTCTCCTTAGTCTCCCTCATTTCAGAAAATTAGTAAGGTATCCACCCACTTGTCAAGCAAAGAACCTTGATACTTTCTAATCCAATCATTTGATAATCTAATCACTTGATACTTTCTAATCCAATCCATCAAAAAGACTTGGTAATGCTAATTTCAAGATGTATTTCCAATCATTTGCTTGTTTGTTTTCTCTCCATGGTCTATTGACAACCTAATTTTAGATATTATCATATGTTGATCCTTGTTGTTTCTTTTGTTTTGCTTATATAAAACATAATTCGCACAGCTGATAGAATTATATGATGCTCCAGCTACAAAAGCCTAGGAGGCTTCCCAATGCATTTGGGAAAAAAATGCTAAACTTAACTTCAGTTCTTATGATTCTCACAATAGGAATACTTTTCTTTGTGTTTATGACTCTGAAGCATTCTTTTTAAAAATGCAGACAATGGTGGTTGTTACAACAAAATAAAATAATCCATGGGTGATATATATATATATTTTTTCTTGTGCCCAATGGCATCAGAGGCATTCCAGGGGATGGAAAGAGGAATGGCTAAGTTATGAGGGTGGATAATAGCTATCATCTACTCTACCCATTTTCTGACAGCGGACCCCAATCTTCTCTGCCCTTGAACCGGGAATGGTCCTTATCTAGCAATTCTTGGTGATTCTACTTGCAAGATTTCACACTGCCTGTCTTGAAATGAATGGGAAAAAAAATTGTCAAGGCCTTAGAAATAGTCACTGATGCTTCTCAACTGTGGGTGAATATCAAAGGGTAAAATCAGGAGCAAAGTGATGGGGTTCCTGAAGAAGAAGAAATAGTGAAGACTGCCAAACAGACTGTGATTGGTGGTGCCATTCTGTGGATGGTCAAGAATCAGGAGACAGAGAAGGGAGCAGCTGCGAGTGGGATGAGGAGCTCAGGGCTGGACCCTCACGTTACAGAGGCTCGCAGTATATGCGCCTGGTGTGAAGTCGTCTGTGTGGGAGACAGAGATTTGTGAATTACCAGAATGTTAAGGATCGTTGAAGAGCCCATGCTCATAAAATCAATAAATAAGACCACTTGTTGTGAGAAGAAAAAGAGAGAGAGAGAGAGAAAGAAGAAAGAAGGATAAAAATGGAACCACAGTGATCAGCATCACTTGGAATGAAAGGGAAGAGAAAAGAAACCACCAGAGACAATGGCGGGCAACCACAGAAGAAGAATGAGTGAAGGTCTTCAGAGGCCAAAGGTTCAGGTTTCCTAACTCGAGAATAGCTGGGGAGGAGGCCATAGGCTGTTTGGACATCAAATGAGATATGGACTTTCAAAACCCCTTGGTGTCCCTAAACAATCTTTGCTACGGGTATTTCTCAGGAGCAGTAGGGACAGAGCCAAGATATTAATAGGTTAAGGAGTGAGGGGTTGTGTATAATTATTTCAGAAAACTTGGTCATGAGGGGAAGGCTGTGATTTGGGTTATATCTTGAGATGGAAAAAAAAAATATTTTAAAGCTACAAGTGTAAGGTTCCTAACAAAGAGCAAGGAATGATGCATGACTCTGAGACAGAAGAAAACATTCTAAATAAAAATAGGAAGGCCCGTTCTACCGTGACCAATGGTTTTAAAGATTTTTGAAACACTCTAGTTGTGAAATATGTACATAATAATACACACACTTTCAGTTACCTCCAAGAAACCTACACTAATGTCGCCCACACTCTCCCAACCCCAACCCAGGCTTGGGCAGGCTTTCCTTTGACTTCTCCAAATGTCCTGACTTGTAAGGATTGCTCCCTCCTTCCCCATTTAATTGTGATGAACATTTTTAGAACATCATTCCTAGCATCATACCTGGGTATATAGTAAGTTGGCTCAGGTAACTGATAAATTAATAATTAAGTACACTACAGAAAAGAGAAGTCAGAAAGTAGATTCAAGGAACAAAGGCTTCAGAATTTATTGTTTTTATGAGAAACTAATTATGAATTTAATATTTAATGATAAAAGGGAATTATAAGCAAATAGCATGCATGAATGTCTTTCAAAATTGAAATTAATGCCCCAAACTGACTGCGGGATTTTTTTTTTTCTTTTAATTTTGTTTTGTTCTTTTCTCCATACAAGAGAAAGCCTTTCTAGCTTGGAGATAAGAAAAATGGATTACATAACCTTTCAAAGTCCTTCTTAGGCCTATGACTTTATGATCCACTGACATGCCCTAATTCAATCTATCCCATGAATATACCCACTCACAAACTAGACATGTATTAAAGTTCTATCAGCTTTCCCTATCATCTTCTTGGATGACAGTTTTGCTCCATTGGCTGGTTCATGGGTCAAGATTCATCACCCGCAGCAATACAGGATTTCGGTAACAAAGGATTGCAGAAATTCCAGAATAGCAGCCACATACAATACATCTCAGGCAGATTTTGTACTCCTTTCACTTACTGGAGTTTTGCAATTCTCCACGGCAGACCCCCTCCCCCAAATGATCAGATGAGATACTCAACAGCCCCTCTCCCTCACATCATCTATGTACACATTAAATTTTTAAATGACAGTGCTAACACGACATGAAAAATAAATGTGGTGACTCCAATTCCCCACTCAGCTGGCAGGAGCTGCATCAATAAAACCACTCAAGACATTCAGAAATATGTGGAGTTTCCCATGGGAGACTGCAGATCGATGAACACACAGAACATGTCCTTGTCACCCTGCTGTGGTGCCTTCTCTTCTCAGCCTGATGACACATCAATAAAGCTGTCTGAGTCCCTGGCTACCGTTACAGACTGTAAATGTCTGCTGGTATTAGTCTTGTTGAACAGGATTCTCTGCCTGTCTCCCTGCCACCCTGTCTAGCTCTCGCCTTCACAGAGTTTTCTAGTCCTTACGAAGGGTTCACTTAAATTGGGACAGAAACTCTGACCAAAGGATAGACATCTTTAAAAATTACAGCACCACCATGGGTCTTCGGTCATTTGCAGCATTGCCAAAATCGTGTATTTCGAAAGCGACAGCAGAATTCTTAAAAAAAAAAAAAAAAAAAAAATATATATATATATATATATATATATATATATAATAAATGTGGGCCTGGTCCTTGCTATAATATTAATGTATGAAAATAACACAGTTTAAAAATGTTAAGCTCTGCAAATTAAGTACCTAATGGATCAGTTCTGATTCTCTCTTTTCCTTAATGGAACAGCTCCTGTAAGTTGATGAAATGAGAACTTAGTGAAGAATAAACCAAATTTGCTACACTTGTTACACCAAATTTTTCTTTCTTTTTTCTCATTTATTGATTGATTGATTGATTGATCAAACATTTGGTAGAACACTGCCATACTCTGAATACTATATGGTATTGACCAAATGTTCATGCCTCTCCCTCCTACCCCCCCCCCCGAACCCCTACCACATCTGTAAATTGAAGCTATAATCCCTAACGTGGTGGTATTTAGAGATGGGGCCTTGGGAAGTAAATAGGTCCTAAGGATGGAGTCCTCATGAAAGGATTTAGTGCCCTTTTAAGAAGAGACACACGACAGATGGGTTTTCTTAAGGCCAGGTGAAGATACACGACAGATGGGTTTTCTTAAGGCTAGGTGAAGATACAGTGAGAAGCCAGGAAGCTTGGTCTCAACAGACGATGAATCTGCTGACACCTCCATCTTGGGTTGCCCGGCCTCCAGGCCTGTGAGAAATGAATGTTTGCTGTTCAAAGTACCCAGTCTAAGGTATTTGTTAGAGCCGCTCAAGCTATCACAACACATAAGAGGGAAGACCCACATGGGAACAAATGATGAAAATATATCCCAGCAAGTATCATTAATTCAGGTAAGTCCAAAGTGTGTGGGAAATGCAAAAGAAGGAAGATCCAGGTTTTCCCAGCAGGACATAGGTGGCACCAGAGATACCAGTGGTTGAAAGCTCAAGACGGGTTTTCTGCAAGAGAAAGTAGAAGGGTGATGAAGTGGGCTCTCTCTATGCAGATGCATCCGGCCTGAAAGAGGTGTTACCTTCATGGAAATGCAAGCAGCATGGAGTGGCTGCATGTGAGGATGAAAAAATACAGAGCAACGAAATAAAATTTAAAAAAAAAAAAGGTAAGTTTGTGAAGCACCTTGGATGCTAAAAGACTCATCTTCATTCTGTACATCCATTCTTTCCACGCCTGGCTTATCTTCAGAGTCATCTGGGAAAGTTTTCTAAAAGTGCAAATTGTTTTTGCTATATTTCGAGAGATTCTAATTAGTAAGTAAGAGACAAGTTTGCAAAACTTGTATTTTTTTAAGATGTTCCAGCAGTGACTGTGATGCTCACCAGATCTGAACCTCATCCAGGGCAGAAAACAGAGACTCTGAAGGATACACGGGAAGGGAGAAGATTCAATCTAATCTGGGTTTAATAATCATCAATCCTGTAGGTAGCTGTATGACCAAAATACCTATCGGGGTAGATGTTACAAACTTGTGGCCAATTAATTTGTTTTACTAGGTGTGCACGGAATCGCTATACTCCATGTGCATGGATGTGTATTCATGAGGGGCCTATACTTCACAATCTGGAAATTTACATAATAAACTGGATTTCCTACTTCCCTTACAAAATTAGCAGAAATGGCAATACTGGGCCCGTTTATCAACATGACAATGATTGGCTAGAAGTCCCTATGGCCTGGCCATGTATCCTCCTGGCTACACAATCCTCACATTGCCTGTTCTCTTTGCTGTAACTCGACTCACTCATCTCCTTCTCTGCGTGGGCACTATAAGCATTTGAGCGTGTGGTCAATGGTTACAGGATATTATATTTGAAATGGACAAGACTAATCCTGTATGTTGTTTAATAAGACTACATTTGGCAGAAAAAGGTTAAGTCAACATGTGCACAAGTCCCAACTAAGCTGGCTTGAGACTTTTACTCATGAATTAGAAGAAATAGGAGAAAACTGAACATTTTTTTGAATGCCCTGTACCAGGCACTATGCTAGAAGATTTAAATACATGCTCTCACTTAATCAGCTTAATAATCCTAAAAGTATTAGAAGATAAACTCTGTGACGGGCAGAGATCTTTTACTGCCAAATTTATAGTCGCTGGAAGAATGCCTGCTATGAAGGAGGTGCCCAATAAGTATTTTTGATTGATTAAATTAAAGGTAAGTTGCAATCAACAAAACTGACATTTGGAGGCTCTGACCAAGGTCACACAGGTAGTAAATTTTTGAACTATAATTAAGTTCAACCTGCTGGCCTTCAGAACCTAGGAGTTTCCACTGACCAGTACTGGCCTGTCCTTCTGTCCTTCTCACTGAAGTGAATCCTCAGTCAGCCACATGCCTCATTTATTGACATAAAACAGGAAGAAAAATCTATTGTCATATGTTAATTCAGTTTCTAACTAAATCCTTTTATGTGTTACCATATTTATTTATTTATTTATTTATTTATTTATTTATTTATCTCTACTAAGACAAACTTCTTAACTTCTTAAGACATGCAAATAAGTGTGTTGGTGATAAGTGAAGTTCATAGAGAAACATAAGGGAGTCAGACTACCGGGAGCCTTGTAAGACCACATTTGAAAGTCGCCCAACACGGCATCCCCTTCCTGGCCTCCCTTAAATCTGGTCTAATGTTTTGTCTGACAAGCTAAGAGGGCTCTACATAATTAAAAAAATGTACCCACAATGCAAATATCTTCTGAGTTTTAATGTAACCCTTACTTGACCCAAGGTATTAATCAAATGGAATGAGATTTCTGGAAAAGACCTAGATTATAGAAGAGATGATTTAGCAGAGCTTGGCTTGGCTACTTTCCACCTCTGACATGTATTAAGCAATGCCATATTTGAATCTTACTCTATTCTTTTCCAGCCTCACACATCTTTCTGCTGGTCAGTAGGCTCAAACCTCTTCTGAGGATATATGGGAATTTTTTTTTTTTGAACAACCAGGATTCCTAGGAAAATATAGATATTTGTGATGCTGAGATAAAATTGTCTTCTATTTAACATGCACTTGCATTAAATGAAGGAATTAGCAAATGCTTAGATTTGCTCCGAGTGTTTTTTCCTTTTTTCAGTTATTCCATAATCGGGTAGCAGTTTTGCAAAGTCTTTGAAGGGCAACAGAGCTTTACCTTAATTCTTCTTTGAATTCCTCTCTGCAATTTGAAGTTCAATATCACAAACAAATTAACAATTGTCATCTAATAGCCACTTCAATTTAAGTAGCAGACTCTGAATAAACAGAGTCCTAGGGATAAAGAGAAATGCACACCTAAGTTATACATAGACCCATGTATAGATGTGACTGATTTGCGTGACCCTGTCTTGCTGGTGGTTCTTTATCCTAATAAATTCAAGGACACCCTGTTAATATAAGGTTGCCACAGGTCTATCCAAGTGCTGCTCTCAGATTGCCCATTATTCATCTTGCCACTGGATCTGCCTGCTTTTGTTAAGCCTGAGCAGAGCAGCTTCTATTAAAATTGGAACAAATCTCAAGGGAAGCCAAATTCCAAACACCAAGCTGTAAGTCTGGGTAGTCATCAGACAGCGTCATGAGTCACAGACTTGTGTCTCTGTTCCTGCTGCCAACTTCATCAACAAGCACCTCATTACATGGTAGGTAAAGAGAAGGAGCTACAAACCATCAAATTAAGGCCAGAATTACAAACAGTATTTATTTTATTCATGCTGAACAATTTAGTCTCATAGCCTTAAATAATGGCATGTCTTAATATTTCAGTGCATGGGGTGAGGAGCCACAGTGATATATGTTTAAAGTAAACCTTATGGCCATTTACAATCATAGAAAGGGAGAGAACGCTCAATATTCAGTGTGTTTGATGACTACATAATAGTATGGGGAAATGCTCAGGATATGTATTAAGTTGAAAAAAAAAGCAGGAAAAAATATGCCTTTTATGGTTACAACCTTTAAAATATGCATAAGAAAACAGATGCAAGAGAATACTTTAAAATATTAATTTGAGACGTTGCATTAATGCTACAGAGCTAAGAATGATTTATTTATACCCTTTTTGCAAACTCTTATTATGTAGATAGGTTACTTCTATAATGAAAGAATTGAAAAGCAGTGACAAACACAAAACAAAATAACATGCAAAAGATGATCTTTTGTCAACGAAGTTCTCTCATTTTTTACATGAGAAGTGCTACCTCCATAAATACAACCAGTTTAAAGATAGGTTATAGTTTCTTAAAGTATTTTCTTAATATCCGAATAACTTTACATAACACCTTTCCCAAGGGAATAATCACTATTCAAATTAATAAATGCAAAAAGGCAGGTCTCTCTGTAGGCACTCTTGGCTGAAGGGAGAAAGACAAATTCCAAAACAGCCAAGTAGGCAGGTATGACTGTATTTCAAAATAACATGCTAAATGCTGACGAGCTAGGAGTCATATAAAGCAAGCAAGGTAAAGGACATCCGGAATCTTCTAGTTTGACTTTGACTCATTTGGAAATGCTACATTCACAGGCACCTTGGCTGGTGAGGCAGGGAGGCTACAAGAAGGTTATTTGAGATCCATTTGAGATTATGTCAACCAACACAGCGGAGGGATTGACAAGATAAAAAGGCAAGATTTTTTCCCATATCCAATTCTTCTGATATGCTTCACTAAACACATAAAAACAGACACAACACAAAGGGAAGTTGTTTGCACATTTTTCGGTTTTGTGAGCAGTTGCAAGGGAGGGGAGAGGCACCATGAGGTCATCTGGCATGCCTTCATAAATACTTTAAAATATTACTCGTTAAGCACGGTTTGAAGTACCCTTGGCGATCAAAATATACTTTCATTCTTTTGTTGAAGACCGAGCGGAACTGCAGGGCTCTGAGCGACATCTTACACCAGGGTATTTCACATTGAGAGGTTCCTAAGTGGGAAGAACCAGTAGGCTGACTCTGAATCAAGTCTTGGAAGAATTGATGGGGGAACAGAGGACCAGCTGAGGACAAAGCACATTGACAAGTCCTTGAAACAGGGAGAGGGACCTTCCTCTAGGGACTCAACTCCCTCGATGTTCATCCTTTGCTAAGGGCAGAAGGCAATCTTAGCCGACCCCCAGGAGCCCGTGGGTCTACTTTAACACATAAAAATCCCTTTAGAATTTCCCTTTATCTCTACCCCCCCAAGATACGTGTTGGCCATCATCCCCCAAGCACGTGGCCCACTGATATACATCTGAAGGATCTCATGACTCAGGTTTTATTAAACAGTAATCAGTGCCCTTTTCCCAACAATAGCCAGCCCCCTCCAGGTCCTGGAGACCTTGCTTCCAACATTCCTTAGAGGGGATGCTGTCCCCAAACCCCTCCCAACTCCCAGGTACATCATCAGCCTCCCCTCCCAGGTCCAGGGCAGCCGCTCTTCCTGCCTACGGGTCCTGTCCCTGGGCTTTCATAAAACCACCACTTTGCACCAAAGAGTCTCAAGAACTCTTTCCTGGTCATCAGCTCCAGACCTCACCTATATTCCAGAACTTCATCAGAATGACCACTCAAGAGATCACATTCCAAAGCCTAGTGAACAGAGACGCCAGGGTGCCTACATGCAGCAAATGGAGTCAAGGACAAGGATGAGATAAATAGATGGTGAATACCAAACAGGGAGCTGTCTAGCAGAGACTAGGGTTATAAAGAGCCACAGAACACTTATTCCTCACTTCTTTAGTCAATAAGTCTGTGGAAGTTGACACACCAGATTAGCTAAAAGATAGATAAGGCAGGATGCTTCACATTTAATAATGTCCTCTTTTCGGTGTCTTCAACACTCCCTCTCAGCCTCAGGTGCCTCCCAACCAAAAGCCAAAACTGTTACCAGCGCCAAGTTAAACCTATATCTGCTGCTACTTCTCATCATGCGGTGACCTTCTCTGTTTTTTCTGAACTTTTGCTGTAACAAGGCCATCTGTCTTCTGTTGCTGGGTAGGAAGTATGAGCATTATCAGCAAAGTGCTCTTTTCCCCCTGCGCCCACTCCCATGTCAGAGAAATATGTGAAAGGGTTAAGACTCCTATCGACATCTATTGATTCTGGAAGCAGGTTAAAACAATGAAAAAGCCCCCATCAGCCACCATATGAGATGGATCACCTCAGATGTGAAAAATTACATATTTATCTCTTTCCTTAGGGGGCACACTCATTGGAAGAAGGGACCATGCCTTATTCATTCTCATAACACCATGACCTACACAGCAGAGGAGTTAACATACTGTAGATAAACCATAAGTAGATGGACGCAGAAGTTCAGTGTCCAAGCTCATCTATACCTGGTATATTTCTGGACAAAATTAAGCCCTGACATTTGCATATTATCAATGGCTCTCTTCTTAGTAGAACTGCATGCCATTTTAATCATGCAACCCTAGCGATCATGGGTAAAAGATAAAAGGTAGGAAACATGTTAGGGAAATGGGTTCACTCATTAAGGAATTTTATAGAACTTACTTTCTGCAGAATTCAGGACCATAGAGTCACAGTCAAATAAGAAACCCTTCAAAATGAGTCCCAGGAATCTGGCCGGCCCCTATCTCCCCCTGCAGTGCTGTAGGCACTTCTTTATTTTTATTTATTTATTTATTTATTTATTTATTTATTTATTTATTTTTATATTTTTTATTTTTTTTATTTTTTATTTATTTATTTATTTATTTATTTATTTATTTATTTATTTATTTATTTATTTATTTTTAGGATCCAGGAATAGGTTTATTGTGAAGGTCAAATTATATATACATAAGAATTCTTGGCACTTAGTACAAATTTATTTATTTATTTTTATAAATTTATTTTTTATTGGTGTTCAATTTGCCAACATATAGAATAACACCCAGTGCTCATCCCGTCAGGCACTTCATTATTTAACATGAGTATCATATGGATGTATAATCTGCTGTGAGGTAAGAGAGAAAAGACTTCTGGGAATATTTCCTAGTCCCCTTATGGTACAGGGTAGAGGCTGGATTATGATATCTTTTGTTCTCTTCCTCCCTCCCCTCCCTCCTTCCTCTTTCCTCCTTTTTTCCCTTCCTTTTTAACAGCTATTTATAGCAAAGGAGTCACAAAATTCAACATTTTAGTCAGGAATTAAGAAACAATAATTCAGATTAAGGATCTTCAAAGTGTGTTTCGCAAAGATTCTCTAAGTACTCTGCAAAACTTCCTTGTTGGTGTCTTATTTTGTTTTTGTAGACGATGAGAGCATGACTGATTCTATCATCCACAATCCTCATTCCTAATTTATTTTTTGTTCATTGAAACAGCCACATTCTTCTGATTGAGTTCTGAAATGTGATTTTTTTTAACTTTTTATTTTATAAAAAGACATAGTCATAAATCATCACTGTCAAGCCAGTTACTAAGAGAATCTGAACCTGCTCTCCGTTCTGCAGACCCTTGGGTCAGTGCTCTTTCCGCTCCATAGTCTCACCACTTCCCAGGGGGTTATGAACCCATCCTTCCTCTTTTCATATGTATTGACAACTCCCAAATTAGCTGGCCCAATTCATCAGCATGTTTAAGTATCATGCAGATATCATTAAAAAGACACAGAGGACAGAGCCTCTAGTGATCACTAAGCATTTATTTCCTTTATAATTTTTCAAATTTATCCAGATGGGCATGTACCGTGGGTCTCCACCAGCATAACAGCAACCAAACATATCGTCACAGGGAACAAAGAAAGAGAGAAGAAAATGGGGAGAAAAAAAAAAAAGGACGATAAGAAACAAGGAGAAGGACAAGCTAAAGAAGAAGTAGCTTTAAAGATTACATGACACTGTGGAAACTCTAGCATTTTGTAATGCTGCACATTCAATATGTTATTGAATCTATCTCACATGCATAAATTCATATGTTGAGAGTATTTAAAACCCAAAAGAGAGTTATTATATTTATTCATAGAGTTCTTTTTAAATAAGTTCTGGAAGTTAAGGCAGAGATTGTGATTTCCATTTTACAAGAAGGAAACTAAGGCACATGATTAAATGAGTGTCCCAGTGGCACCCAGCGACTCTGCAGCGGAATAAGAACTGTAATATATTAACTCCTACTACTTTCATCCTTTCATCTCTAGTGCTGTCATGCTGAAGAGATGACTATGATCACGTAAGTCATAAACTTGTATTAAAAAACAAAAATGTTTCAAAAAAATGTCAAAGTTCAAAGACAAGTGAAAATCTGGGAAATATACTGTGAACAATAAAGAAAGGAAAAAAAATTCTAGAAGGAAACAACAACAGCTCGATGAAAAAATAGGCAAAGAGTAAAACAGGCAAACAGGCAGTTCAGCTCAAAGAAAAGAGATTCAAGAAGCTTAAAACCATATGGGTAGATGCTCAACCTCACTAATTATTCTGTAAAATGCAAATTAAATAACAAAAAATACTTTTTTTTAACCTATCAGATTGGCAAAGATTATGAAATTTGGAGAGGGTGTGAGGAAACAGATATTCTTATATATTGTTGGGAGTACTTGGCAATATCTATCAAAATGTTAAATGCACATATGCTTGAATGCAGCAATCCCACTTCTAGGAATTTCTCTTACAGATAAACACCCACATGTGTAGAGAGAAGTAGGGACAAAGCCGGCCGCTACAGACATGAAATGCTTGTCAGTACAATACAATGGAAATCCCTTGTCATTAAACGAATGATATTTAACAAGGATATTGTTATGGAAATCTTTCCAAATAGGTTATTTAAAAAAAAATATATAGAACACTGTTTTAACCAAGTCTCCATTTTGTGTAAAAAACAACTTCTCCATCCCATATGGATGCTGATGACTCTGAAATGAAGACAGACTTGATCTATATCCAACTTTCCACAGTCATTGCACAACACGTGATTTCCCTCCTTCCCAAAACCTACTCCTGAGACCTTCCCAATAATTAGCAGTCCTAGGATTCAAGGGAGGATACTGAGGCCCGAATCTCCATCTTGTCCTTCTCCCATTTCCAATCAGTCAGCAGGTTCTACTGCCTCAGTCTCCAAAACCGTCCACGTTGGTGTCTTTCCATCAATTCTCCAATCCAAGCCATCACTCTCTTCCAGAGATGTTTGTCTCATATGCTACAGTCCATACTGCCCACAGTAGGTAGAGCGATGGCTTCACACATAAGACACTCCTGGCCTTAAATCCTTTAATATTTTTCTATCATGTTGGGAATGAAAGCCTGATTCGTTAACTAGCCCATCATCTGGCCCCTGCCTGTCTCTGTGACCTCAACTCCCTTCTTGCTAAGGCTGAGAAAATTTACTGCAAACACAGAAATCGGGTAACAGTGATTCAGAGAAGAGCTACTTTGAGATGTTGAATTTCCAGAACTGATAACCTAGCCCGTGTCCATCCTGGTTCCTGCACCCCTGCACACGCATATCCCGCAGGAACCCCTCCTGGCTCTAGGGGCCCCTCTCAGATTGGGCACCACCGGGGGTTTGCAGCCATCATGGTTTCCCTCACCCACTCGTATTTGAGATGTGGAGGCCACCCTGTCGCCTAGGTGAGTTGTACGTTTGCAGTATTAGATTTTTCTGACCAAATTGCTTAAAAAAAAAAAAAAAGAAAGAAAAAGGATTTATGAGAGATTTATAAACTCTTTTACAGCTTCTTTCATCACTCCCAAATCCTTTTCAGTGTAACCACAGTATATTCTGGGTATTGTTTGCCTTTTTTTAAAAAAAAATATTTTACCTTAGGCACTTGTTTCTTCTTCAGTTAAACTATTTTTACAAAGGAGAAAAAGCTCAACAAAAAGTACAGTTTAAAACTTTATATGCAGTATGAGCTCAAGTTTAAAAAGACAGAGAAAGAGAACTGATATACCAAAATAGCAAAAAGGAAAAAAATATATTTATCTTTCTGATTCCGGTAGATATTTGGAAAGCTAAATAGCTTCTTTGATTACAGATACAGCCATATAATATATATGATAATTTTTTAAAAAAAGATTTTATTTATTCATGAGAGACACAGAGAGAGAGAGAGGCAGAGACACAGGCAGAGGGAGAAGCAGGCTCCATGCAGGGAGCCTGATGCGGAACTTGATCCTGGGACTCCAGGATCACACCCTGGGCCGAAGGCAGTTGCTCAACTGCTGAGCCACCCAGGGGTCCCATATATATGATAATTTATATGCACCACTTTGTACTAGATGCTTTTAAATTTTTTTATATCATTATCTGGCAAAATTAGGGGAAGCTGAAAAAAAAATTTCTCTAGAGAGGACTGAATGTAGCTGAGTGCAAGAAGGAAGCCTGTTTGATTACTTAAGAAGTAGGAATTGATTAGAAATACTGCTGTTTTGTCCAAAAAAAAAAAAAATCCAAAAAAACAAAACAAACCACGTTAGGAGGAGATTTTGAATTGTGCTCTCCTATACCAGCAAGGCAGCCACAGGCAAATTGGCCAGGCAGCCAGCCGGGCCACTGTTGTCACACACAGTCAGAGAGTTTGGGGGCTTGCAGAAGACTCAATCAGACCTGAAGACATGCTTAATTCAGTCATCACAAAAGGAGATGATTAATGTGCCTATATTTTCCATAAAATATTCAGATTCTCAGTTTCCCTTATAAAATAAGTTTTGAAATTTGAGCAATAGACTGGCACTGAGTGGCTGCCGCCCTTATAGAGACAGTATACACGCCAGTTTACCTCGGTTGCAGTTTGAACTGTGTCCCTCCCCAAAAGACATGACGTTGGAAGTCCTAATTCGCAGTACCTCCACACGTTAACCTTATTTGGGAAAAAAAGGGTCTTAACAAAGGTAATCAAATCAAAATGATGTCATTAGAACGGGCCCTGATCCAATACAAGTAGGGGGGAACGTCGACCCAGAGACAGATGTGCAAAGAGGGGAGATGACGCAGACACACAGGGAGGAGGTAGTCCTGTAACTGGAGGGACGTAGCTACAAGCCGAGGGATGCCAAGGACGGTCAGCCAACACCTACTGCTAGAAGAGGCAAAGCAGGATTTTCCCCACAAGCTGTCAGAGTGTGGCCCTACTGATACCAGGATTTGGGATTCCTTGCCTCCAGCCCTGCAGAACAATATGTACCCATGTTGTAAGCCCCCTAAAGGCTTGGCACTCTGTTACAGTCGCCCTGGGAAACCAACACAATCCCAGTGCCCACCTGATGCCCCTTCATCACCTGCATGGCCTGTCCCGCCCCTGCAGCCGTTTCAGCGCCTTGTCCTTTAGGCGCGATGAATTTCATGCCTCCTCTTTGCTTTTTATAATTTACGTTTTCCCACAATTTGACTTGAAAAGTCGCTTTCGGAGACAGCATCCTAAAATCAGCAGTGACAATGCACCAGGCTTTCAAATACCAACCTCACAATGCTTTTACACAGGCAAAGTATTTGGGTGAGTTTGTATAAGTGGAGCAAGACGGTGGGGTTGGTTTGGCAACAAAGATGTAGTTAGAAGGGCCCTCGCTGGGAACCGATGCTTTGCCTAGAATGTCTCCAAAAGA
This sequence comes from Nyctereutes procyonoides, assembly GCF_905146905.1. Taxonomy (NCBI): domain Eukaryota; kingdom Metazoa; phylum Chordata; class Mammalia; order Carnivora; family Canidae; genus Nyctereutes; species Nyctereutes procyonoides. The sequence continues at coordinate 27,822,320 of NW_026575134.1, read as the reverse complement.
ATCTTCCCAACTATTTTTAAGGTACTGCGATGGCCAGATTCATGTGAAGACGAGGATGTTAAGAAAGCATGCAAAATCCTATTATTGAGAGAGAGCAGAAAGGATGATAAAAAAAAAAAAAAGTGGTCACTTCATGAAGAGTTCACTCTTCCACCAGGAAGGCTTAACCCGCCTCCCCATCGCTGTGAGCACAGGGCCACGGCTGGTGGCATCACCGCCTCGTGGAGAGCCAATGCACATGTTCCAAACACAGTCACAGGGTGACTCTTGAAAATACAAGATAAAGTCGCCAAATGAGCAAGTGTAACTACTTCACGAGCGGAAAGGATCAAAAACGTTAGGGCCAGAAGGAAGGAGCGGAGTCGTGGAACTAGCACGAAGTGGACGGCTACGAGGCCAGTATTTTATTCAACTCTCTGGTTTTGTTACTGACTTGAGTGCATGACCCGACCGGCGTGGGGCTTCACCTGCATAAGCTACAAATAGGACACCCATCTGTTCTCCTGCGTACGGGTTCAACCGAAGAAAATGCGTTAAATTGATCCATAAACTCCACAGAAGGGTGTTTGACATTATCTGTTGCCGTCGTCCTCAGCATCATGATCCCCATTATCATCACTACTGCTTCATGGAAATGTATTTAATGGAACTTAACGCCTTTATCCACTGGAAGGTCAATTTTTAAAAGTTTATGTGAAACTCCCCACTTTAGGCTTTCCTCAGAGCCATAGAAAAACTGAAGAGCCGCATCGTACGTCATTCGATAACAGTCTGTGAAATACAAATGCTTAATGGTTCTAATATTACACGGCTGTTGGGGTCTTTCAGCATCAGTTGTTCAGCTGATTCTGTAAACTTGTCATCGTTGTGTTTTTATGATTTGCACTAGCAATGAAACACCCCTAAACATGTACTGTTTTAGGAAAGAGGAAGCAGGGGTCGCTGCTAACGTGTCTTTCAAGACAGAGTCCAGGCATCGCAGAAAATTTGTCCAGCGTGGGTATATCTCTGGCGTGTCAGACACAGGGGGCACGTGCTGCAAATCACAATGCCTCTGAGGACACAGGGGCCCACACACTGGTTATCCAGACGTAAGCCTGGATCTGGATCTAGATTCTGTCCTTTGCAAGCTGTCACCCTGGTGGGTCATTAATCTCCGAGAGCCTCAATTTTGCACTTGAAAAAGGAATGCATGACTCACAGGACTGCTTTGAGATCACGTGAGGCGATCCTGGAAAAGTGCTGTGCAGGTAAAGTGTGTCCCGCTGCTCCTCTGGGGAACAGGAAGTCCTATGGGGCTGCTCGGCGGAATTCAACTGGGACAGTGAGCCAACCCTTTAGGAACCAGCAATTGAGCTATTGAACTATTTCTCAACAGAGTCCCCGGTTCATCTTCAACATCTAGTGACTCCTTGTACGTATTCCACTCTTTAAACCTGGTTCCCATCTTAGCTTTGAAAACAGACTTATTGGAAATGTCCAGCTTTTTTTTTTTTTTTTTTATCCTTTATCTTCCTGGGTCTTGGCTTCTCACCTGGGCTTCAAGTGTCAATACTTAACTCCTAGGACTTGCTTACTGACTCAACTACGGACTACTAGTCGTACTGATGACTACTCGTGCTGCATAGACATCTTTCTAATAAAACTAATCTGAAGTCAGGGCTGTGCTAAGTCCTTAATAGACACCGTCTTTGATAGACATTAAAAAGCCCTGAATTTCACAAATGCGACATGAGAATTTACAGGATTTATGTAGATTTCTTAAAAGTCATACGCGTTGGGATGGGGGAGCCAGCAATCGCAATCCAGGCAGAGCTGCATCGAAGAAGCCTCCGTCCCCGCAGAGAGGAGGGTGTGCATCGGATGGGAGACATGGAGGGCAGCACACACGTGTGGCTGCACACAAGGGAGATGGCCTGTCTTACCCCAGACTCTGGTCCGGGACCCGGGCTCCCTGCAGTTTTACTTGGAGGACGCGCTGTCGTGGATGGCATACTCGCTCGGCAGGAAATGCACTTGGAGGCCCATAAATCCCACCAAAAATCCTTCACTATTGTAACTGCGCCCTGAACTGCTTCCACGTGTAGAGACCAGTCCTGTTCCCCGAAAATGCTTTCTTAGATCCTTATTTCTACCCCAAGTCTGTGAAGCAGGGCAAAGAGGGTCCGCCTGGGAATGAAGAGAATCAGGCCTCTCATGGGACCTTTGGGGCTAAAACCAGTGAAAGATCTCGGGCGACTGAAGCACGTGGTCTACCCTGGACAGAGGATCGTTTCCATCTTATAAATGAGAAGCCCAGGCTGGAGCCACACTGCTGGCACCTGGCGGACACAAAGCATCAGCTGGCATTGTCTTTTTCTTTTCTTTTCTTTTCTTTTTCTTTTCTTTTCTTTTCTTTTCTTTTTCTTTTCTTTTCTTTTCTTTCTTTTCTTTCTTCTTTTCTTTTCTTTCTTTTCTTTTCTTTTCTCTTTCTTTTCTTTTTATTATTTCTTCTTTTCTTTCTTTTTTTTTCTTTCTTTCTTTCTTTCTTTCTTTCTTTCTTTCTTTCTTTCTTTCTTTCTTCTCTTTCTTTCTTTCATCTTATTTATTTATTTGACACAGAGAGAGAGAAAGAGAGAGAGAGAGAGAGGGAGGGAGCTCCAGCAGGGGGAGCGGCAGGCAGAGGGAGAGGGAGAAGCAGGCTCCCTGCGGAGCAGAGAGCCAGATGCAGGGCTCCATCCCAGGACCCCGGGATCATGACCCGAACCCAAGACAGATGCTTAATCCACTGAGCCCCCCATGCTTAATCCATGGAGCCCCAATGGCTATTATCTTACTTAAGGTCCAATACACAATCTGCCACATGACCAAGGTCAACTTGTTCTAGTAAAGTAGGAAAATCTCCAATTACAAGGAACTAAATGAATGTCCTCATATGATACGATAAACTAGCACAGTAATCTAGTTTTCTCAGCCAGAGCAAATATATATATATTTTAGAGTTTTTTTTTATTTATTTATCCATGAGAGACAGAGAGAGAGGCAGAGACATGCAGAGGGAGAAGCAGGCTCCATGCAGAGAGCCTGACGCGGGACTCGATCCCAGGACCCCGGGGTCACACTCTGGACTGAAGGCGGCACCAAACCACTGAGCCACCCAGGCTGCCCAAGAGCAAATATTAATATTTCAACAGTTAACTCCTGCTCTGACTCGATTTTCTCTGTTTTTCTAAGGGTAGGTATAGAACGAACAGGTCAGGAGCCTACCAGTTCTATGAGAATTAACAATAATCATGTTTTTCCTGTTACGGTGTGACACATACATTCTTTTACCTGCACTTCATCTAAGTAATGTTTTGATAATAACTTGCTACTAAAAGACGCTTTTGTACAGGTTTTAGGTGGTTCTGTCAGTGAGGGAGTGCACATGTATTTCAGGAGAGTGACCCGGGATATTACTGGTGTCATTTAAATTTGATGGGGGGGGGAATAAGAAGGTGCCAAAGTAGTGCATGAAATTCAGGGAGACATCCTACTGCAAATTTAAAATCAATAGTAGCACGAGTGAACCATAGGGAGATTGACCACTGAAATGGTCAGTGGAGGAGGCACTAAAGACTCAGAATGGCCGTATCTGTACTCCTAGGGCAAGGCAGGAAACTGAAGGTAATAGGAAAAAACAAACAAACAAACAAAAAACAAAAAACCCAAAACCCTTGCATACCCGTCCTTCTCCTGGGATCCCTTGGAGTGGCTCCAATCAAAAGGAACTAGTGATGTGAATCTCTTTCTCCTTAAAAACTTTCAAGAATCTGCAGATGGGGTGTAGACACAATCTACATTCTCAGGTGTAGGGGTAGCAATAGATGGAATGGTGTTTGCATACAAAGAAAAGAGACCTAAAATAATAATGTACATACTCACATTAGTACAGGAAAGAACAAAAGAAACTATTAGCTCATACCGTTCACGTCAGGGCAGTTCCCCCTCCCCCCCCCAAAAAAGAACAAGGACAATCAAACAGCTTCACCCATTTCTGTATCTCTCAAACCACTTGAGGCAAGAGTAGAGATGATATTTTCCGGAAGACTGTATAGACTTTCAAGAGTGGCTCTGCTGAGGACAAAACCCCAAGAGCAGAAGTGCTTAGGAGAAGGGGAAAGACGTATTTCTGAATAAGCACAATCTCGGATGCTGTGCAACTAGAAAAGATAAGACAAAAGAACAAGGACGAGCAGAATTGGACTCAATTGGTTTCCAAACTGCAAATTAATATTCCTGTGAACATATGTCTTCCCAAGATTTATGATCTTACTAATATGAGGATCTGGTCCTTTCACACCATCCTTTCCGTGGCAGTGCAATGCTGCGGAGGAATCAGGAGAGTCTTGCCCCGTGGTGAATCTAGAGGATGCGTGGCCTCAATGATGTTGAGGCCACACCGTCTCTATTCACTCTACCAGTGACTGAGCATGGAGAGAGGTTTTCGGACTGGAGAAGCAGAGGATTAAACCCACGGCTCCCCTTTAGCAGCTCACCTGGCAATTTCGCTGGTGTGAGAATCACCAGAAATGTACGTGTGGTCCTGTGACTTGACTTTCCTTCCAGAGGAGACCTTTGCCCCTAAAATTCTCCGGTGGCAGCAGCATCATTAGGTGCTGTGCCATTAGACGTGCCCATAAGTCACGGCTACGTTTGAAGGAATGCGAAGGATTTTCAGCCGTGCCAAACTCACACAACTTGGAGTATTTTTAGATTAGATCAATCAAAGGAATGAATGAATAAAACTTTTTTTTTTTTTTTTTTTTGCTCCAGGGACAGGATCAGTAGATATCGGAGCCAGAATTTAAAATAATCAAGAGAGCCTTTCACCCTGCCTTATACCCTTATACTGAGAACACTTGCTTCTTATGGTGAACGAGGATAAAAATAAAGGAAAGTTCTTCCTCCTTCCATTCCATTATTCATGAATATCTCTATATCGTGGAGGGTCACGCAGTGTCCAGAGTAAAGTAGCTGAACAAACATTTGGGTCAGGATGATCTCCCAGGGTGGGCTCCCTGTTCTCAACTACTGATATCTTCTTGAATTTCTGTTATTTTCACCTGATTGGGCAAGAACAAGGGTTTTCATCCAATTTAAGGCTGCAAAGCCTTTATTTGCACTTGTACCCAAGGCAAAGCCTTTGATTGTTTCCAAGAAACAGCTAGGGAATCCTGCTGCTAAGAAACTTCACTCTGCTAACTTACATGATGCTGAACAAAGGAAGGGGATAGTATCATCGCTAACAATCGTTTGTTCAGGAGCTGAACAGTTATTTATTGTCACCTGCCAGGCACCGGTCTAGGCACTGGGCTTCTAGCAGTAAATAAAACACTCTTCTCTTCATACTTCCTACATCTTCTTGTGGTGAGAGGGGGAATGCAAGTAAGCTTTAATATTTGCTATATAATAAGTGCTATGGAGAAAAGCGAAGGGAGGTATGGATCAATGAAGTGAAAAATAAGTGTCCGACATTACCAAGTGCTCTACACAGAATAATCCCAATACCCAAATTTAAGGAGCAGATAATCTCTCTCTCTATATATATATAATTATATGTAATATATTATGTTAATAATTATATTGTATTATATATAATTATATATAATATCATATTAATATTATATTAATATTGTGTATAATATAATAAATATATTTATAAATATATTATATTGTATTATATATATTATATTAATATTATATATAATATATATAATTATATATTATATATTATATTATATAATATATTATATGCTAGATTGCACAGGAGGATATCTGATTTAAGAAGAGCCATAGTAAAAACAAAACAAACAACAACAACAAAAACAACAGAGAAAAGAAGAGTCATAGTACCTGGCCCAACATCCTGGGACTGTTAATTCAGAGGGCTGGAATCAAACTCCGGCTTTCTACTATGTCAACGTCGGGAATTAGCGTGAGTTTTAATGTATTTATCATATGTTTTCTCTTAATGGAAAAAGCCTTCAAAATGATATTCCATCCCATGGGCACAACATTATCTCTGCTAAGATTTATTAGCGTTTAGCCTTTTCCATCCACAATGGCAGTACAATAGGCAGAGAATGTTAATTGATCATTTCTCCTATTAACGAGACTGAAAATGGGGGGAGGAAAGGGGGAAGCGTGTATCGTTGTTGAACAAAAACAAGTAAGGAAATGTTTCATTGCCCCCACATAAAATCTGCCAGGAATGGAAGTGACTACGATAAGAAAACCATATCTTTCTATCCACTTTGTGTGCTTGTAGCTGTCTGCTCTGTGGCCGGCACCTGAGCGCTGCTGGCCCAGCCCTGGCACCTTTCCTGGGGGAGGATTCGCAGAGCATGGTGGTGGCGGGCTGAGCTTCTGATAGAGCAGCATCATTAGGTGATGGGAGGCCCGGCCCCCTGCGCCCCTCCACACACCTGGGTGGGCTCACCTCATCACCCCAAGCCCTCTGCTTTCTCTACCCTCCTGCTCGGGGTCTTCGTTTCTCTTTCCTCCTGACTCTTCTGAGCAAGGACAGCCCTTGGGGAAGCAGTGCCATCCTTGTCCTCTCTCCTGTTGACACCGAACCCCCCCCCTTGACCTCCATGCACCACCCCCCTTGCCCGGCAGGTGCCCAAGTTCTCAACCTCTCTCTTCACCTTTCAGTGAAGCTGCCACAGTGGGAAGCGGGTGACAAGTTAACACCTGGTTCCACAGGCCGACTCTGCACGTCCGTGGGGTGGAGTCCGAGAGCATTGGGCCTGTCTCACCTCGGCGGTAACCTCGGCCCCACTACACACCAGGGCAGGTCCCCCTGAGTCCGTCCTCATGGACGCCGATGTAATCACTGACACACCCTCCAATGCTCCCCGTCCAGGGCCACGACACACGAGGTGACCAACCTGTATCCCCATCAGGATGATAGGACATCTCCATCCATGCGCCACGTGGCCTGGAGTCCTGCTGTGGCCCATCCCCTGACCAGGACCCGAACCCCTGGCAACTACTGGGCTGACTTTTGCCCTTCCTTACATGTCATATACATGGTGTCATATGGTGTGAAATACATCAGACACGCCAGTCCTCTGCTTGAGCCGTTCTAGTCACTTCCCACGGAACAATGGCAGTGACTCCTCACTGTAGTCTGTAGACCCTGTTCCTATGGGTTGACTTATGTTCCCGGAACAACATGTGGAAGCACCAACCCCTGGGGCCTGTGAATGGGAGATTCTCTGGAAACAGGATCTCTGCAAACACAACTAGGAGATCAGTACAGATGAGGCCACACGGGAACAGGGTGGGCCCTCCTCTGACAGGACCGGTCTTCAGCAACTCCAAGGCCTTGCGTCTCTTCCACTTCAAAGGCTTCAAACAGCTTCTTCCCTCTTCCAGAAACACCCCTTCCTCTGTCCTCCGCCTGCTTAAAATCCTGCTCATCTGTCAAGGCTCAGCTGAAATGTCATTTTCCTGAGCATTCCTTGATCCCTTAAAATAAATTAGGCTGAGCTGCACTGCTCCGGTGACCTTTTCCTTTGCTGCGCTCATTTCGATTTGTAATCAAAGATCTGTTGACTTATTTATTTACTGTTTATTCTTCACAATAAATTGTAAGCCGCGAGGACCAGACCCATGTTGCAGTATTCCCTATCCTGTGTGTGTGAGTGTGTGTGTGTATGCGTGTGCATCTGATCAAGAAAATTAATTCCTGAGTCTCAAGCTCTTATTGCTAGAAAGAAAATTTTCAGAAAAAATGAGGAAAGCCTGACCCTTGAGGTTCTTACCTCAGTTATCATGGCCAACTCTATCCCTGGTCCTAGAATGCTTACCGTCCCCCAACCACCCTTCCCGTAGCTCTAATACAAGCAAAAAGAAAGACAACACCCTACCCTGGATTCCCTTAACACTGCTGAGGTGCACTGGACTATTTCAAAGACTCTACCAGACCCTAAGGGAATACGAGATTTTAATACTTCCTGATAGTTGGTTCCTGAGAGCCTGATACACAAAGTGCTTAGTTATCTATCCAATAACTCAAACCTACCCTATAACCGCCACTCTCGGTATTTTAACTCTATCAGAAGAAACACCCTGTGGGAAGTCTATGTCAGGCAGGATGATAAATAACACCATGGCCCAGATAAGGGAACTAAGATTCCCACACTTTACATAATAAGGGCTATTCCTTAAAGTCCTTGCTTTCTGCCAAGAAACATAATTTGTTTCTAGTTAAGTGACCTCAGAAATGAGTATTCTTTTTTTTAATATTTTATTTATTTATTTGAGAGAAAGTGAGAGAGACAGAGCACCAGGAGCGGAGGGGCAGAGGGAGAGGGGGAAGCAGGCTCCCCACTGAGCTGGGAGCCCGATGCGGGACTCCATCCCAGGACCCCCAGATCATGACCTGAGCCGAAGGCAGACACGCAGACACATAACCAACTGAACCACCCAGGCTCCCAGGAGTGAGTATTTTTTCAGAAAGCATCCCCTTCACCCAGCCTTCTAAGTCGGCAAAGGCGCCATGTGCACCCTGATGTAATGAATTCTGTGACAAAATCATAAACACAGAATCTTTTCAACAAAAGTTCTGTATGTTCCCTCATAAAGACTTGCTCGCATCAATATTTTCCATTGAAAAAAAGTTGAAAGGAAATCAATTTTTTCCTGTTTTCTATCTCCATGGTGCTGGTACGGTGCTGAGCACACAGTATACGCTTAGACAATCCATGTTGACTGAATCAATATGCACCATATGTTATCTTAGCGCGCCACAGGAACGCCCGCCTGAGCACTTGGCTAACTTCTATTTTATGAGCTTAGGATTTTATTAGTATATGTGTAACCACACCGAAAGCAGTTCACCTTTCTAAATATATCCATACAGCACTTAAATGTATACGCCACTACAACACGTAGAAGCAAATTACGGAGATGAACATCATTTGGCTTTAGGTGCTCCAAGTTTGGGGTTGTAGTGAAGCCTTCAATTAGAGAAAAATCACGAGTGCTTGGAAGTACCAGGGTCATAGGCAAGCAAAGATAATTGTCCTCTGCACGGACCTTTGGGAGAACTAGATTGAGTGTTGCAAGAGCAACAGAGAGGTCCGTGGTGCTCCACGGGCTTTGTTTTAAAACACGTGTCAGGTCATGGACGGTAGATCATTATGTGAATTAAGTCTATGTCGGGTCGTTAGGGCATTCGCTGGTACCAAGAGGGAAAAAATAAAAAATCCCAGGTACAATAGTAGCATCTCCTCTTTTCATCAGAGGCCACGGAGTGTCTCGTATGTGTGTGTAATCTGTCAATGCACACACTGGTTTGGCTTTGGTCTAAAATAATGGACACTTCAAAGGTTGGGAGGAGATGATACTACTTTAACAGAACAACTGGAGGGATTTTCTACTGTGACTTTAAAAGCAGAAATGCAACTCTTTTCCCATCATCAACTTGACAACCAAGGACAATACATTTTATTTTATTATTATTATTTTTTTAGGACAATACACTTTAGAAGCTGCAAATGCTTCAAAATTAAAACTGCATTCTTTTACCAGAGTGGAAAAATAGTAAACCACAGAAGGCACAGGTCAGTATAAGTTCTCTTGGGATCAAGGGTCAGGCCCAGGGCACTTTCTCTCAGGAATGTACTGTACTCGTGTGCTGTATGATTCATCGATTTCTCTGTCTGGCTTTTCACAAAGTCATATAACCTGACTCTATAGTCTAACTATATAGAACTAAAATACATTTTGATTTATTAGAAGATAAAATACATGGAAGAAAAAGAGAGCGAGAACTGCTCTTATCAGTAGGCAACATAATGCTAAGTCCCTGTTCTGCTTTTTACAAAAAGATGGAATCTGCAATGGAAATCTAAAAATTGAAAGATATTAAACCAAATACATCAATTATATCAACAAATTTAACTAGGAGTAAACTCTCCTATAATAAGACAAAGAGGGATCCCTGGGTGGCGCAGTGGTTTGGCGCCTGTCTTTGGCCCGGGGCGTGATCCTGGAAACCTGGGATCGAATCCCACATCGGGCTCCTGGTGCATGGAGCCTGCTTCTCCCTCTGCCTGTGTCTCTGCCTCTCTCTCTCTCTGTGACTGTCATAAATAAATAAAAAATTAAAAAAAACAGTAAAAAAATAAATAATAATAAGACAAAGATTATCATATTGGTCAAACCAATACGCAACTATAGGCAGTTTATTTCATACCCAAATAAATATATTAAGACTAAGAATACAAAAATAAGTGAGGATCTGAAAACAACCAAGTGAGAAAAAAAAAGCAACAATATCACATAAAATCAAGATAAAAGCATTTAGTGGGGTGAAGAGTGTTTAAATTTAGGGATGCCTGGGTGGTGGACCAGTGGCTGAGCATCTGCCTTCAGCTCGGGTCATGATTCCAGGATCCAGGATGGAGTCCTACATCGGGATCCCTGCATGGAGCCTGCTTCTCCTTCTGCCTGTGTCTCTGCCTCTCTCATGAATAAATAAATAAGATCTTAAAAAAAAAGAGTGTTTAAATTTAAATTATTTAACTTTATTTAAATTCTCTAAATTAAAAAGATGAAAAACTAAATAAAGATGTAACTGTGAAAAGATATATGCTCAAAAGCATCCCTAAAGGTCTTTTATTCACTCAACAGAATAAAATTATAAGCAGAGAAAATCTAGAATTTCTAGACATAAGAAGTTTAAAAACAGTGCTGAGGCTGGAGAAGAGAGCTAGGGGAATATTTTAACTTGTGTTTACATAGCAGGCAGACTGAATAAGGATTGCATATTACAAATCTTAAAAAAATAGTGAAGTTTTCTAAAAACACTTTAAGTCACACTTAACACAGGGTTGAGAGGCTATGAATTGTCTATATTAAAAAATATATAGAGTACTTATTGTTAGGGTTGTACATGGAGAGAGGAGATCAGAAGCAGAAAGGCCAAATCTGGCCAGAATAGCAGAAAGAAAAACAGGAATTAAAAATAAATTAATTAATTAATTAAATAAAATAAATATATTTAGTATATATTTAATATATTCACACATTTATTTTATTATATATTTAATATATTAATAATATATTTTAATTATATATATTTATTAATATATTTATGTATTTGTATTTTAAAAATGAATGAAAGGATGGAAGGATCTGCTGTTCGGGGCAAACTGGCCATTCATCAGTTGTCCTGTTATTTTGTAAAACGATTGGCTTGAAATTGACATAATCTAAAGTAGATAAGCAATTAATTTCTTTTTCCATGTGGGCTTGGATTCAGTTATTTGTTCGTGACTATCTTCCTCAACACCCACCTTGGGTAAAGTAGATAGTCCTTTTCGAAAGCCAAATTATTCCCTAATTTATTTACTCCCCGAGTCTGGATGCTGGCATATTAGTCTCCTTAAAGCTCTCTGGAAAGACATATTAGCCAAAATATTAGGCAGAAGGTAAGCACAGGTGTATGAATGAGAAAAAAAAATGTCACATCCTAGTGAAGGAGTAACCAAGCAGCTTAAAACCAGTAAGAATGACCTGGATCATATTTTAAGAACTGAGATGTTTACCATTTTATTTATTTATTTTATTTTATTTTATTATTTTATTTTATTTTATTTATTATTTTATTTTATATTTTATTTTATTTTAGTATTTTATTTTTATTATTATTATTTTTTTAGATGTTTAGCTTTTAACAGACATTTTGCCAGGAAATCTTGGTCTTCATACCATGGGCATCACGCTGGACTAACCTTGTGTTCATATTGTCAAAATAATAGAATAAAATGTCACTGAAATGTTCCAGGGATGGTTCTAAAGCTTTATGAACATTAATTCCTGAATCCCCACAATGGTTTTCTGAGACACATCCCTATATCCCTACGTCATCAGTGAGGAAACTTAGGCACAGAGAGAGCACATAGCAAGTAGATGGCAATCCTGAATTCAGACCTCCGCAGTCTCTAAGCACATAGCTATAGCTACCACCCTACACTGCTCGTCTTCCTAGGATTCATTTGTAGGTGTGCCTTCCATTTGTTTATCCTCCACTTGGTGGTGGTGGGCGCAGTTCCCTGTATAGTCTATACAACAACACAAATTACTGCTCTTTATTTTTGGTAATTAGAATTTATATCTTGCTTGTTACCAGCCTAGTGTTTGCAACATAGAAGGTACTAAACATTTTCTTAAAAAAAAAAAAATTGAATAAGTCATGTCAAATCTCTCTTCTCACAAACAGCCCAGCGTTGATCCAACAAGATCACACCTCAGCTAAGGTAGCAAATACCTAATCTGACCTAACCTTGGCCCTGAGGAGTATTCCCTTGGTCTCTTGTCTTTTCATTGTAGAGAGATCAACTCCCCTTCCCCTCCTTTTCTTTCTTAATAAGCTAAAATCTCAGAAAGGAAAAAGGAAGAAAAAAAAATCCCTTGCTCTCAAAGACGCCAGCTCCAGAATTGTCATACCGTGTGTCAGGGAGCTCAGAGCAATGCAAGCTTCCATTAGTACTACCACAAGGCACTTGACCTTGAGAAAACTTAGCGTTGACTGGTACCAAAGGGATTAGCAAATGCTCCATTTTCTGACTCTGTCTTCAATTACTTTGATGAGCAATTAAAATGCTAATTAAAAAACAATCCGAAACTTAGCACTCAGAAGGTTATGAAATAATGCGCTCACATGTCCTACCACACAGACGGCTAATAAGGTCACAAACAAAGAACGGCTGGAAAGAAGCGTTGAATCGCCACAGTAATTTCAATGTTAAGTTTTTTCTTATGTGTTCACAATGACCGTTGCACACCATCATTCTCCAAATACTGAACATGAATTAGCTTATTTATTTATTATAACTCACCCTTTGGCAGACAGCTATTTTAAATAGACAGTCATAAGGAGACTCTAAGGGTTTTCCTAAAGATAGCATAAGATTTAAGTTAGTCAAACTCAGTACAATTAATTAAAATATCAATAATTTAATCGGCATAATGTTGAGGGCCGTAGGCTTCTGGCATTTGCTCTTCTAATAATTTGGGCTTTGGGCTTTTTATTGTTCATTCACAATCACTTTTTTGACAGTGAGTTGAAACAGTTTTGAATTATTTAGTTTTGTTTGGTGCTGACTTCACATCCAAATACCACTGGGGTGGTAGTCTTTGTTTACAGTGTATAGAAATTAAAGCCTTGAAAAAAAAAAAAGAAATTAAAGCCTTGGTTTGAAATCCAAGAAAGCATATTAGAAGTTAATAGTGAGAATTCCTAATCACTTCTGTTGACAAAGGAAGGCCTAGAACTTTCCTAGCACGAAGGAGATGCTCATTGTTGACAAAACCAATTCACATACTTTTAACCACATGCAAACTCTCTTAGGAATGTCATTTCTTAAAGTGGGAGAATAAATAAATAAATAAATAAATAAATAAATAAATAAATAAAACAAAAAAAATAAAAAAAATAATGAAGTGGGAGAACCATTAAAAAAACTAATCATGTAATTGAAATATAAATATTTAAATGTTTTATAACCAACCTGGTAACAGTATATCAATATAATTTTCTTTAAAAAAGGATGCCCGGGTGGCTCAGTGGTTGAGCATCTACCTTTGGCCCAGGGCGTGACCCCAGGGTCCTGGGATCGAGTCCCACATCGGGTTCCTCACATGGAGCCTGCTTCTCCCTCTGCCTGTGTCTCTCCCTCTCTCTGTGTCTCTCATGAATAAATAAATAAAATATAAAAAAAAGAGTCGACTCCTTACCCGAGCCACCGAGCACCCTGCTTCTTTCCTTTTCTGTGTGTACCTATATATTACTTGATTGTTTAAACTGAAAAAAATGATTGTTTTCATAGGAACTGACTGATGAGATTCAAAAGACCCTCTCTTGATATAGAGAAGATTTAGAGTCGACATAAGGTCATACAATAAATGGATAATGTATCATGTTTTGATAATCGGCATCATGTATATATAAGTATATGCATTCACATAGTGTAGTCTCTCCTCCCCACAGAGGATCCATTCCAAGACCCAATGGATGAACATAGTCTTGGACCCGACAGAGACTGTGCTCTGTCCTCTACGTACACACTTACGATAACATTTATTTCATAAATCAGGCTCAGTAAAAGATTAACAATAACAAATAATAAAGTTGGCCGATCATAACAAAGTACTGGAATGAAAGTTATGCGAGCGTGCTCTTTCTCTCTCCAAAGTTCTGACTGCACCACCCGCACCGAGTTTCTGATGACATGAGATGATGAAGTGCCCACGTGGGGAGCCCGGGTGAGGGGAAGGACGTGGGCGCTGGCCAGACTGCGAGGCCACGACACTGACAATCTGAAAGCACAGGAGACCCCCTGCTCCCAGACCAAAGCTGGGTGCGGGCAACTGCGATTACAGGCAACTGAGCCCCTGGGAAGGGAACAGCAGAGGGGCAAGTACGGCACAGGATCCGGGGGTGGGTACATGCCTTGGCAAGACATGCTAGCAGGTTCTCCACCAGGGATCTGAATCTTTCACCCTAAAGAGATGTTAGCTGGAAAATCATTTGCAAAGTTGACCCTAAAGCCTGCGTTTGGTCCTACGGTGTTGCCCAAACCAGGCCATTGCATCCTGATGGAGTAGACGTGTCTTATTGGGGGCAGCGCTTCCGTAAGCCAGAGAGGGCCCAAGCGCAAGACCTGCAGAGAACGGAGGCTGCACACCTGCAGCCAGGGAGGCAGCTGGTGCTGAGCTGTTTGTACGCTTCTGTAAGCATGACACCTGCCTACTTTCATGTCCTTTAAAACACTACGTGGGCCTATCAAACAGTCAGATGAAATACATTCTGAGGAGTAGATGCCTCAGCGACTGCAGGTTTGAGCCCCCGACTTTTGCATTCTCATTCAGGCTGCTCACTGTTCCTGGCTTTCGCCTTCTGCGGTAAGCATGCCTCCTATCCCAAGGAAAGCACAGAGAACAATTCGGAATATATTTACGAATCAAAATGATCAAATGATTTAAGAGTAATGCCCAGGACATTGGCTCATTTACCCCTGTAATTCGATTAGCTTTGGGAAAACTGCCCCAAGCTTCTATCGGTGTCTCTGTACAACACACATTTGTTAAGCATCTACTGCCTCTAGACTTGGTCTGGCACCCTGGGATTAGAAGATAAATCAGATTTGATCTCTGCGTTGAGATGATTATAAAGCAGGGCCAGAGACTATTGTAAATAGGCAATTTCAATGTAGAAAACTCTAGGTCATTGTTTTTGGTCATTGTTAACATTTGATATATGTTTAAGGAAAGGATATGTGAGTGAATAAGCAAAAGAATAAATAATGTCGGTGTGGATGGGGTGCTCTGGAAACACAGAGGAGAGCCATACAAATCACACTTGGTGGGACGGAGGGGATAAAATTGGTTCCTGGGAGCGAGGATTCTTGAGGACAAGTAAGAGATTTTTGTCAAGCTAAGGGGAAAAGCTGGGGTCTGGAAGGGGGAAAGAGGAAACAACATCAAGAACTATAACTTGGTATGTCTTTTTTTTTTTTTTTTGCAACTCAACGCTCACAAGTCTTTTGAAATTGCCGTATATCATAAAGGCTGGAAAAAACATGCATAATTAAATTTCGCAATAAATAGCTGTTGATACTGGCAACTTCAACTGTGGAAAGCGTAGCAGGGAAAAAAGCATGGATGTGCCGAAGATGTTGGGCCACGCTCTCTGTAAGTTTTTACACAATTATTTGTGCAAGCCACGCTACACTAGGTACGCAGCTATTTATTCCTCAAGAAAACAGTTAAATCATTGAACCTTAGGGAGAAGATGGGAGGGTCAACCAGTGCCAACAGCCTCAAAAGGAATCCTTGAGACTTTGGCGACGTTGTATTGGATGTGTTCAGATGTTCAGACCAATTGTGTATCGTAACTTCTGCGATGCCCTTAGGGATGGACCTCCCTTCACTATCAAAAGCCTGGACAGAGTTCAGGCGGATGCTTGCCCATGGAACCAACGATGCTGTGCAAATCTCCCAACAAACGTCACACAACGTGCCCCATGACACTCATCACTTTTCTCTCCCCATCGAAGGCTACAAAGACATGGGCCATGAGGCTAACCCATGAGGCCCTGGGGAAACCTTCCAAACAGGAGACTTTATTTTCTATCATCACTTATGATCTCAAGACAGATTTCTTGCTTACATTCCGCTTGCATAAGAGCTCTTGGAATGAGGCTAACACCGGCATGTAAGAGAAAGGAAAAGTGTGTGTGTGTGCCTGTGTGTGCACGCACAGGCGTGTTTACACATTTCTGGGGTGTACAGGGGAAGGTAAGGAGAGAGAAGATATATACACTCTACAGCTCCTGTTATATGCAAGGCCAGCTATTAGGCTGAAAACATTTAAAAATACATCTGCATTCCTAAAATGTTTCTGTCTTTGAAAATCCTATGCCCTTCTTTTGCTTTTTCCTTTACCTCACTTTCCTCCGTCCAGCTAAAAGAAACGGAAGATGCATTGGTGTAAATGACCAATGCACAATTTGGTCTACAATACTGCTTACACCGAGTAGCTTTTATTTATTTTTTTAAAGATTTATTTATTTATGATAGACAGAGAGAGAGAGAGAGAGAGAGAGAGAGAGAGAGAGAGAGACAGGAGGAGGGAGAAGCAGGCTCCATGCCGGGAGCCCAATGTGGGACTCGATCCCAGGACTCCAGGATCGTGCCCTGGGCCAAAGGCAGGCGCTAAACCGCTGAGACATACAGGGATCCCCCCAAGTAGCTTTTAAGAGAAATCATATCATCACTTTTCACAAAGCTCCTTAGAGCCAAAGGGCTCCCTACCTGAGGTTGATTGCTGAAAAAAGATTTGCAGGTACTTGTACCATGTGCCCAAAGGGGCCAAAGATCAAGCAACGGCTCACAGTTACCCCAGAAGCTGCTGCTATACACGGATACCAACACCATCACCATTCTGTGTCCCTTCCAGGTGGTAAACTCTCTGGGCTCTGATCATATCACTTCCCTTCACTGCCAGCACCAGAGCAGTACCTATCCTATTGTGGGCATCCACTATATGCTTCCTAAATAAAAAAGAAATAGGTGATGCAGATTACAAAGGGCTATTTATATATGTCACTTTTTAAATTAGTAAAACAAACTTTCTAGGAATGATGATGATTAATCAAGCATGAAGAAAAAGTAGCATGGCGTTTAAATAACTTGATATGGTTCTACAGATAAACAATCCTACATCTAGCACTACGCCCGAGGCCCTCTCCGGATGTGACTCTATGCCCACCAGATAGCTTGCCACCAGACAAACCAGTAAAGGTCCATCCTGATATCCTGGATGGGCTCGGTGTTCGGACAAGCTGGGTGCACAGGAAGTCCAGTCGGAAGAGGGAAAGAAAGCGAAGACCAGGCAAAAGTGGGATTCAGATACCAAGTGGCTCTAACGACACACCTCATTTAGGAAGATTGGCAGCCAAGCTCCAGACAGTGACAGCGTCAGTCGGGTGGTTAGGCCATCTCTAAGGAGGCCGCTCCACTGGAAACACACCAGGCACCATCTCTGAGCACAGGTGATGCCGCTGGGCCATACTGTTGCTTTGGTTAGTGAAGTACATCGGTGTGAAAGGAGAACCCGTGATTTCAGAAAATCTCCTTGAGGGCAAATTGGCTCCAGGGTCAGGCAGGTTGTCAGATCCCCAGCTGAGCTGGGATTCAAGGAAGATCTTTAATTCCAGTAGGAAACTGGAGATGGAGACGAAAAACAAGAGAAAGATAACCTGGGCAGGTGAGACATACAGTGGGAGTTTTGGGAAAAGCCAACTCCAGACTCAAAACCCCTCAAGCCTTTGGCAGGAAATTCATTCCACAACTCCTGTTGGGTTGACAAGGGATGAAATGTTCAGGCTTGATGCTTAGGGAGCTGGGTCTTCAGGCTGAAGTAATACAGATCAAAATTCTGGGGAGAAGTGAGAGCTCTTAGACTTCTTTCTCTATTGTGCAATTAACACCCACCCACCTATAGGATCCCTAAAACAGACTTGAAAATCTTGCTCCAAACCAAAACCCCCTTGTAAATCCCCCAAAGAGAAAGATTTGATTGAAACCTTCCGCGGCACTTGGTTTTCCTGTCAGTTGTTCTAACATTTCCATTATGATAAAAACCGTGTCACAAAATCTGCAGTATTGTCTGCTATTAGTCGACTCCTCGACACGGTTCATCGTGTCCTCCTAAAACAGCTCATCAGTAGGCCCGACAGATCCAATGTCACTCACTCTAGGGCACACATATGAAAGTGGTGAAAGAGTCTAGCCCAAGAAGAAAACCTAGTTCTTTTCATTCAACACACTCTACATGTCAGTTGTCCTTTAGTAACTGAAAACAAAACAAAACAAAACAAAACAAAGAAAAGAAAAGAAAAAAGAAAAATAATGTAATAACATATATAACATATTGCAATAAGTTTTCACATCTGGGTTATAATTGAAATTAGTTATGGTAAATGCATTTGCTTTACTCATTTTAATTAAATATTTACAAAGATAATTCCATCAAAGCAGAACACTAAATTATCACCATTCAGCCATACTCAACCTACAGGTAAGCCTCATTTTCCATAATGGTGGTATCTAAGAAGGTCTATGCCCCATCCTCTGGACTAGAAAAAAAAAAAAATATATATATATATACACACACACATATATGCTGGATATGATGAAATGTTACAGATGCATCTATTTTTGATCGATTATTTTGCTGGGCTCTGTCCCCAATCAAAGCTGCATCCTTTGGGGTTGTCCAGTCAACCAAGGGATAGTCCACAGAGGCAAATAGGACCTTGCCATGTTGTTGCACTTGCTTAGGTTACTCATAGCGTGGATGAGGGTAGGAGAATTCTGGGGTTAAGTTGGAGGTCAGTTTAGAGTGTTCTTGGCCTGGGAAACTAGGACACGGGAGGAGGAAACCAGCCTCCTGCCCCAAGATGGAAGGGCGGCCTCATTACATGACCTCAGGTAGGTGGGAGCACTGAGCAGAGGAAGCAGGGACACAGGGGAGGCTGGTGACCGATGCAGGGCTCAGAGCACAGAAGGGCCCAGGTTGTGCACTGAACAACAGCAGGGAGAGACTTCGGCCATCCTCGGGTTCCCCACACAGAGGGACCCACCATCACCATCTCATCCCCGTTCACCAGAGGCTTTCTTGGGGTGGCACTGACAATGTGTACCAGTTGTTCAAGTTGTGGCTCACCACCTGGTGGTTTAAAGTGTTTTGTTTTGTTTTGTTTTGTTTTGTTTTGTTTTTTGTGTGTGGGGGTGTGTGGTTTAAAATATCTTAGACAATACAATCCAAAGCTCGATTACTCTTCGGCTGCCTCCTTTGTCCGTGACTCAAGAACAGCGAGCTCTGCGACACGTGTCACAGGACCTGCATGTCACGATAATTATTTCTAATGCAGTGTCTGCATTTGAGATTCGTAGAAAAATCTAAAAAGGTTGGGAAGGCTGTTAGATACACCTTCTCCTTAGATTCCAGCCAGTGGCCCCTTAACCGACGATGCAAGTTACAACATAGCGCCAACGAGGATGGGACAGACCGGTGTCCCCGGGTGCTAGCCTCGGGCCAGAGGGAGCACACGGAGGAAGAGAGAACCAACACAGGCTCTGAGAACAATTTGTAGTTACTGGTCCAAGGCTTTCGAATCAGAAGTAGTGGCAAAACAGGAGGAGCCCCCCCCACACACACACACACGCACACCCCTACCTAGAACAAAACCAGCTTTAGTTCTGTTGAGGGGGAGCAGATCCCAAAGGTTTTCAGTGATCTTCTCTTTATTTTTATATAAATCCCTGTAAGCCAGTTAATCCTCTTAATTTCCCTAACCTCATTTACATCTCCAATGCTAATTTCCCACCAGGTTCTAAAATCCCTGGATGAGATATTTCCCCAGTCTTGTTTCTCTTGTCTTTGCCTCCCCCAATCCTTCTAATTCCAGCCACAATTTCTCCTGCTGCCTACTCCTAAATCTGGCACTACCATGCGCTCCACGAGGTGAGAGGTAGGTCTTGGGGTTTTTTTCCTAATGACGGAGAATGACAGAGAAGAGATGATGTAGAGCACCTGAGCTCACCTTTGGTCACACGGACATTTGTAGACGGTCTCTGGGGGCCTCGTAGAAGTTCAAGTTCATAAACTCAAGAAAACAAGGAAAGAAATGTGCATTTACTTCCTTAAACTGGGAACATGGAAGGAAACGCACATACACACGCCTAAATATATGATCCATTCCACGTTAAAAAAAAAAAAAGTCCACTCACAAATACCTGTTCTAATAATCATGTGTAGGCAGACGTTACAGAGTTGGATTTAAATATACTGTCAGTTTAAAATTATGAATGAATGGGATGTTTTCATTTGCAGAATGATCTGTGTGTGCTCTACTATTGTTGTGAAGATTCTGGCTGGAGGGGAATCTCAGCATCTGCAGCTTCTAGGGGACCATCAAGCTCTGGGGTAAAGGGGAAAAAAGGGGGGAAAGGAGCATTGAAGACTAGTTCCTTTTCTTTTCTTTTCTTTTTTCCTTTCCTTTCCTTTCCTTTCCTTTCCTTTCCTTTCCTTTCCTTTCCTTTCCTTTCCTTTCCTTTCCTTTTTCTTTCCTTTCTTCTTTCCTTTCCTTTCCTTTCCTTTCCTTTCCTTTCCTTTCCTTTCCTTTCCTTTCCTTTCTTTTCTTTCTTTTCTTTTCTTTTTTTTCTTTTTTTCCTGTCAAGTATCTTTCCTTGGAGCTTCTCATCCACAGGAGCAGATGGGCTTGCATCCCTCCCCAGTTCCACCACTAAATCAATAACGGTCTACAGTACATAGGCTTCAGGCCAGACAAAGAGAGCACAATTGTGGATGTTACAGGAGGTATAACCCCACTGCATGCCAGGTCAAGTGTTTTTGTTTTGTTTTAACAATTAGAATTAGTTGTTGTTATTAAAAATTAAGAAATTTGGGACGCCTGGGTGGCTCAGTGGTTTAGCATCTGCCTTCAGCTCAGGGTGTGACTCCGGTCCTGGGATCGAGTTTTGCATTGGGCTCCCCGCAGGGAGCCTACTTCTCCCTCTGCCTGTGTCTCTGTCTCTCTCTGTGTCTCTCATAAATAAATAAATAAATAAATAAATAAATAAATAAATATCAAGAAATTGTACATTCAAGCAAATGTTTCCTACAGACTTCTCTTGCCTCACTGGGAAATCTGATGGCACTGGGTCCGCTCCCCTACCTGCCAGCTACAGGCTCGAGTGAAGACCTCCTAGCCCCCACTGTAGGAGGCTTATGTGTTCTTCACCTTGCCACAGACCCCCTCTATTTCCTATTAGTTACCCCAGGCCTCCTTTATTCATTTGACCTCTAGATGTCAGTTTCTCAGTTTCTGCTTGTGCAAAAAAGGAAATGAATTGGTTTGGGAGCAAGTACAAGGCATATCAAGAGGGTCAGTAATGTCCACATATCCACAGACAGACACTTTCATGGATCCTTAATTCCCTGGCCATTTTATATAAAATTCTCTATGAGTTTATACATGGCTTTTTCTCATGAACAGTTTTATCATGTTCTCTAAAGAATGCATATCTTAAACAAACAAACAAAACAAACAAACAAACAAAAACTCAAGAACCGTGGGACCAGACACTCATTGAGCAAACATTTAGGGAATAGCCACCAAATGCAGAGTCCTAAGACTTCCCAGGTCCTTCAGAACCTAAATTTCTTAAATTACGTACGTAGGTGTCTACACACATGTGGGCACACACTGGTTTTAACAAAGACTGCACACATGCCAAACAATCCGAGGTTCAAAGGAACCTGGACTGAAGTCAACGCTGCACTTCAAACCCCATGGTTCTCTCCCCATACTACCCGTCAACTGAAGCACACATTTCACTGCAGCAGTTTACTTGGTCTCTGATGGACTCTTGGCCTCCACACGTCCGCCAAGAAGAAGGAATCCAAGTAAAGAAGAAGGCTTGGGATGAAGAACTTCCCGACCTACAACTAAAATTCCAAACACTGCTTGCCATCCTCTTTCTAAACACTTGTGATTTATACAAAGTGTGACATTTGAGAAAATCAAAGAGTTTAATATTGACTCAACTCAATCCAAAGTATTTCTTCTGATTAAATACACAAGAACTTTCTTTGGTATTTAAGGACCCTTGAAGCCAGATGAAATTTCCTAAGAAATGTCCTAAGAAGCTAGAGCCTTTCCTTTGTTTAAAAACTTTTTTTTTTTTGGGGGGGGGGGGTTGTTTCTTCGTCTTGATATTTTACAGTAAGTGGCATATACCCCAGGCCAGGTCTGTCTATGTTCTGTGCAGATATGTTCACACCACTCGGATTGAAGATCTGCTAAAATTAGGGGAAATTTTTCATCGCACTGAAAAGGATTGCTGTTGAAATAAATTTTAGAGTCGTTAAAACAAGACAACAGGCCCCAGTGAAGTCGCCTATGCTTAACAGCAGGTCACCAATTACACTTCTCGCTCTCCCAGAAATGGAATCTTAAATCAGTCCATCAGGAGTAGCATGATCAGGGCGCCAGGGGTCTCACTCGGTTAAGCATCATGACCCCAGGGTCCTGGGATTGAGCCCCATGTTGCACTCCCTGCTCAGCAGGGAACCTGCTTCTCCCTCTCCCTCTGCCTGCCCTCCACCTGCTTGTGCTCTTTCTCCTTCTCTGTCGAATAAATAAAATTTTAACAGAAAAAAAAAAAAAAAGAAAGAAAGAAAGGAGTAGCCTGCTCAGTACTAGTTAGGTAACCTTCCTGATAAACCTCCACCATCTTCTACGGGAAAGTAAGCTTGCAAGATCCAACCCATTATAAAAAAAATAAAAAATAAAAAATAAAAATTAAAAAAAAATGAGAGTAGCTTCCTTATTCCTGCTCCTTTCTGGCTATAAAAGTCTTTCATTTTCTACAGCTCCTTCGGAGCTCCTTCCTGTCGGCTAGATTGAATGTTACTCCATTCAAATTGATTTTTGCTTAAATAAACCCTTAAAATTTTTAATATACCTCAGTTTTATCTTTTAAGAGAATTTAAGAGGTCACCAACAAAAGGATGTGCTTTCCTGGTCTATTACAGCAAATAGGTTTTGAGAAATGAGAACCATCCCATTCGAAACACCTTCATATATCCAGTTTTCTGCACAGAGAGGAGTATCTTTTTTTTTTTTCCAGAACTTAAAAATATTAATGGGGGAAATCTTAGCAAGAATGGCCACAATCACTGAGGTCAAGTTGGGATAGGCGATCAATAAACAAAGGAGTTCGTTTTTAATGTTGCGAGAGATGCTAATTCAGAATATTCAAGAAAGCAATGCTCACAAGCAAAGAAGGATGGAAAGCATGAACATGTTCTAGTCCATACGTGTACATATGTCAATGTTCTAGATGGGACTTAACCACATACATTCAGATGGTTGGGCGATAGGCTTGTGCTGCTCCATTCTTTAAATTTTAAAATTGTGTTTTCACGCAGGTTTGTGTCATAACGAAATGTGCAGCCCCGTGGATCGCACAAAGCCTTATCCTCTAAATCATGTCTGCCACGTGACTGTTACAAGCTAAGAGGAGTCACAGTCGGGGACTGAATTATAATTCACGATGAGACACACACGTACACTCACAGACCCACACACACACCCGCACGGCTCACACACCCGGGCACCGGATACGCACATCACTCATGCACGCTTGCACATTTGCACTCCACACTCACACCTGCTCACAATCATGTGCAGGTCCAGCCTCCCGAACACAGTCACACGTGCAATATGCTCACACAGGTGGATGCTTTTGATATCTGGAGGGGTCTCGTTTGTTGGCTTTCCACAACCGTACTAAGATTTGCTTCCCAAATCGAAATATGCTGACAAGAACTTGCCCACCTAAATTCTCTAGCCTAAGTCCCTAAATTGAGGAAGAAAGAGCACTGCAATCCATTTCCAACAAAAAGATTTGTAACTCGGAGAGTCGATTGTTTAACCTTTCCATACCTTGAAGGCCTCTTCTTTGGTAAAGGGCAGGCTACTTGCTCCATGGTGATATGTCTTCATCAAACGACAGAAAATCCGTTGGGTTTCTGCTATGCCTGGGCCCTGACTCGCAGTTCCAGTGCTCGTAGATGGAGGCAGGGGCCCTCAGCAGGGATAGCACGTAGGCATGGGACCCCGGGGAACAAGGGTGGGCTTCAAGGTCTGTGGGTCTGTTTGTCGTTTGATACAATGAACGAGCTCCCAAATCTGACCTCTCAGTCTCTTTATAGGCATCTAACTTTGTGTCCCTTCAGAAAACAAAACTCTCCAATTTGTAATTTTAAGTTACTTTAAAAAAAGTCAGAGCAAAAATGAGCCACATGGAGAGACCATACGGAGTGTAGGTGGAAAGATTAAAATTGAAGCATAATTCACTGTCTAATGCACATTTCCTTGCTGCAACTCTGCTCTCTCCACCTCCCTGAAGCTCCCTTCTTCATCATCTTCTCTCTAATATTTCTCTGTAGTTCACCCACATCATTTTTCTCTTAGATCTTCAGGGAGCTGTGCCGGGTAATGAAATCTCCAGTTTGCTAATGGGCAATAGAATAACAGCCGGAGTTGCATGCTGACCCATATTCCACGCGTTAATTTGTGTCAATCACAGGGATACCTCCTTTTTCTGTTAAATGTTTCTGTCCTGGGTGAAACAATAGATGAAAATCCTCAGACAAATCACGGACACAAACGACTAGTAGTAAAGGAGCAGCTGTCTCTCAGTTCTTGCCACATGGAAAGACATTTATCTCGCTCTAATCGGCATGGATAGTAATTGTGAGCCATGAAACAACTACTAGATAAAAGAATGCCCTGGTCTATACCTTTGCATTCCAATGAACTATTGCCACCTGTTTTTTTTTTTCTTTTTCTTTGTTTCTTTGTTTTATCCCAGCCTCAGAGAAACCCAGGAGGATGACACCGAATAGAACCTTCTGGCATGATAAGAAGGGATATGAGGGAAGGGATCTCATTTGGGAGTTTGGATTTGATAGGTTTGACCTGTTCCTTCTCATGTTTCTGCAGTGCCCAGGAAGGACACGGGAGGACGTGATTCTCTGAGGTTGACTTGGATCCCCAAATAGGCAAGTTCTGGGAAGAGACACACAGACCCTCTTGGCTCTTGCACTTTATGGCCTCAGACCAAACCGTCGACATGCCTAGAAAGCATGTTATTGAATTGTAAGCAGCTCTTCCCCGTCCCAGTAAGATGCTAGATGTGAGTAGGGCATTTTACTAATTGAAAACATTAAGTGTCACTCATGTTCTTCAAATTTGCTGTATAAGGAAGTTTGTGTCAAAGCTTATTCTCCCCTCTTACTTTCCAAGTCTATTATTGATATATATCTATTACATAGATCTCTATATCTAATATTTCAGTCCTTACTCTGTGTCAGGCTAAGTGCTTTGTGTGCATTATTATCCCAGGTCTAGCTCCAGAATGCTTACTCATTGTTACGTCCATTTTACAGATGGGAAAGTTGAAGCTTGGAGAAGCGAGGTGAGTCACCCAAGGTCAAACAGTGATAAAATGAGCCATCATATCCACAGCTGTCTGACACTAAACTATCACATCTATTTTTTTTTTACCGTTATGACATGATAGAGGCAAAATCATATAGACACTAAGTCATCAGGTATAACAAGAATCTAAATCATTAGTGGACACTGTTCAGGGTTATATGGTTTCCATGGCTTTTTAAGATACTATTTACCTGAACCTCACAACCACCAAGAATGAGAGATAAGGTTTAATAACCCCCACTTGGTGGATGAGAACCTTGAAATCATAGGTCAAAAGAATTGACAAAACATATAGGGAACGCCTCCACCCATCATCATGCAAACATGACATAGTGCAGTAGAAGGGAGACTCCCACATTTTGATAATCTGTGAACTGTCATTTCCTGTGGGTGATCTCTTACAAGCTAATTTATAGGTGTCACATGTCTTCCAGAAAATTTGAACTGGACAAGATGATGAATAATGTTCTTGGTGGCACATTGCATAAATGTGAGAGGAAGTATATACTTTTTACTAACAAAAGGAAGGACTGAAGACAAACTTTGCACCATGCCACAGGGATGGAAGTATATGAAACAAACCCATTTGGTGTAAATGTAGGATCATGTTGTTTGTTTTTTTTTTTTAAGTTTTTATTTATTTATTCATGGGAGACATAGAGAGAGGCAGAGACACAGGCAGAGGGAGAAGCAGGCTCCATGCAGGGAGCCCGACGTGGGACTCGATCCCAGGTCTCCAGGATCACGCCCTGGGCTGCAGGCCACACCAAACTGCTGAGCCACCCGGGCTGCCCAGGATCATGTTGTTGCCAAAGAATTCATCAAAATCATCCGGACGACAGTTTAGAATGAGGAAGAATTCAGGAAATTAGCACAATCGGAGTAGTCTTTCCCCAACTGTCCACTGTTTATCTTGATGAGTCTCTTGACTCCCAAATAATGAGAGAAAATCAGTCATAGTTTTTAGAGTGATAACCCTTTGACCAGACTGGATCTAGTTCTCAGTCAGAATAACAGTAGAATCAAATTTGTTAACTGCCATCAGGGAACTTACAAATGTATATGGTGACAATACACACATATAAAACATGCTCAGATATAATAGTGCTAAATAGATGTCCAAAGTTCAGAACAGAGTAAATATTTACTCATTTCATAACAAATTACTTGAAATGCAATTACATGACACACTGGTACAGAAAAACTGTCTTCAAGATGCCTCCAATGAAATTAATGTAACTACCAGCTAACGGACATTTAAATTGCCTATGAATTTCATGTTATTTTGTGGTTCAGTACTTGTGGTAAGCCAAATCTCTTCTGGAACATCTTTACTGAATCAGAAGAGCTACAGGGGCATTTTATCATGTGGGATAAGAAAGAACACCTGAAGCCTATTGTTCTTCTCCCTTGAATATTTACCATTGAGCCTTCTTTATAGTTACAATTCATTTTTCCCGAGCTTTAATTAGATGCTTCCTGTCGTCCATTTCAACAAACATTTCCTGAAAATCATGACTCGTCACTGATTTGTTTCCCCATTTTGGTTGCCGTTTACTGGCCAAGCTGTATACTGATGTCATTCAGTCTCATAAGTTCTATGCTAAGACAAAGGCTATTGCTTCTTAATTACTCAACAGATTTAGAGTTGAAAGAAATCTTACAGGTTTTCTACTTGACTTCCTTCATTTGTTGGTGAGGAAACGTGAGGCAGCTCGATTGGTTAACTGGCAAGTCCATATGGCTTAGTTAATGGTTGACATCATGGGAGACCCATTCTTTCCTTCCTCCTTTTATACTTCTCCAAGCTGTTGCACTCCCATGGGAAGATGTACACTCTCCAGACATTTGGAAACAAGTTAGTGGAAAGATAATTACTACTCAACATGTGTCACTGAATGGACAGAGAAATCCAGACCATGGAGACAGAGAGATAGGTTGGATGCTGGGGTCTTTAATCTGCCAGGTCCAAACGTCCCTCCTTTTCTGGGAGCCCCTGCTAACTTCAAGTACAGATTTATGTTCCTTGGTGTTGAACGGATTAGAGAAGCCAAATGATGAGTTCATAAAGCTTTGGTAGGAAAAAAAAAAAACAACTATCTCATGTGATGTGAGGGCTCAAGGATTCCCTGTCCAGACTGGATTAGCAATCTCCATGTAATGCAGGGAAGGAACAGCTGTTGCAGGGTGCTGACTTCCATCTGGAAAGCATTTTCCTAGCTCAGAGAGATGTGAGCCTTTGATGAGGTGAGTCAAAGAGCACCCTGTGGGTATTTTCCACTCCAGGGAATAATGTTACCTTCCAGATGGTAAATTTTAAGTATATATAAAATGCACAACAACCTTCTCAATTTGTAGCCATTGCTTCTCATAGAAGGAAGTAATAAACACACAATTTACAGAAACACAAATCCCTTTTATTTTTTTTAACCTGGTTCCTAAGATCTAAAGACCAGCAAGCTGATGAGTAGGAAGAAAAAGAGCAGAGAAACTAGGTCTGCTTTATTCCTATGATACTTGAACTGGCTACATTTATGGTTAACATCTTCACCTCAAAAAGTTTTAATGGTTGATTTGCTCTTAGAAATGCTAATAAGTAAAAGTTATGTTTTGTCCTTATAACAATATGAATTTAACACTAACTACTGTGTTTTTAGTAGTTAGATTTTGGGTTGGGTGCTTTGTACCATGGCTCATCTCTTTTTCTCTTTATAACCATGATGTAAGGAAAGTATCATTGCCTTTTTAAAAATAGTTTATTTATTTATTCATAGAGACAGAGAAAGAGAGAGGCAGAGACACAGGCAGAGGGAGAAGCAGGCTCCATGCAGGGAGCCCAACGTGGAACTCGATCCGGGTCTCCAGGATCACACCCCGGGCTGAAGGCAGTGCTAAATTGCTGTGCCACCAGGGCTGCCCCCCCCCATTTTTAACAGACAAGAACGTAGACTTAATTAACCTAAGTAACCTAGATCATACAATTAATAAGTGGAAGGACCCTTTATTATGTTTTTCTGACTCTAATTCTTGGGCCCTAGAGGGAATATGGAAACAGGACGCTACTTAGAGACTTTGTATGTGTTATGTGACCAGTGCTACTGATATTAAAGTGTCTGACTCCAAGGCAGAGAACAGAGGAGACTAAAGAAATCACTTGTTACAATGCGATGGCAAGGGGGATAGAACAATCATGGTTCTAACAATCCAAAGCAACTCTACAGATCCCTGGCTTATAGGTATTTTTAATTTTGCTTCAACAAGAATTTAAATTGCACACATATTTAGGCTGACCACTGTGCATCAATGAAGCAGTTAGCTGGGAGCAAGACTAGTGAAACACCCAGTGTAGGCACTTCAGAATAGGTGGTCCTTCTCTCCTGGTCACTGCTGTGATCAAAACTCTTGTGAAATGGCAAACTTAGTTTCATGTTGAAAAGTGGCTTAGAAAACAAAGCCACTTACCCATCCTCATTACTGTACTACAGATAAAATTAAGTACCCTAATAATGTGACTATTCTTGGCCATGAAAGCAAACAAAATAAAACTCTCTATAACTGACTTCCATTTGGCAGATCTTAAGGGGTCAGTAATGGTTTCCAGGGACCAGCACAGAAATAATATATGCAAACTGACAATATAACCCTCATGAATATCAAGATTACATAGGTTTTGGATAGTTACATTCAAAATAATGAATGTGGACCCCCTAACTGAAACCACACAAGATATAACTCATAATGGATAAAAGACCAAAATGTAAGAATGAGTATTATAAATAAAAATCTCAGAGTAAAACATGGGTATAAATCTTAGGGATGTTATATTAGGCAATGACTTTTGGGATATGACACCAAAAGCAATAACAGGAAAAAAAATATTTCTACTTAAAAAAAATTAAAACTTGTTTGCATCAAAGGACATTACAAAGAAAGTGAAAAGACAACTCCCAGAATAGGAGAAAATACTTGTGAATCACAGATGTGATAACAGTCTTGTATCTATAATATGCAAAGAACACTTACCACACAACAGCAGAAAGATCTATAACTCAATTTACAAATTGCCAAAGGCTTTGAGTGAACCTTCTCCAAAGAAGATAAGCAAAAGGCGGTAACACATACAAAGATGCTCAATATCACTAGTCATTAGAAAAATTTCAAATCAAAATCTACAATTAGATCCCACTTAATACTACTAGGATGATGGTGATGATGAGATGATGATAATGATAGTACCGACTGTTGTCAAGGATTTAGGGAAATTACAGCTGTTCAACACTGCTGGTGCTAATAGAAATTGTGTGGCCACTCTAGAAAACAGGTTGACAATTGCCAAAAAAGCTAGACAAAGAATTATCCTATCTCCTAGCAACTGCACTCTAGAGTCTTCCTTTTTTTTTTTTTTTTTAAGTTTTGCTGAAAGCTTTTAAGTCTTAACCCCTTCCTCTTCCACCTGTACCCCACATCTGCGTAAATGGATAAGAAGGCATGACTAGTCTCTCTTCTGGCATTACTGGGAGATTCAAATGACTCATCTTCCTTCCCTCCTGTGGAAATTATCATCTTGGCTCCACTTCCCAAGCACAATTAAAAAAAAAAAAGTGCCTTTTCTTCCCTCTTGAGCAGTATTTGGACCAACTTGAGAGATATGCCCTGCTTTTCCTAGAAAGTCTCATTATAATAAACATCTTATATCTTCTCAGTATGTGTTGCATTATCAATCTTGATATGCAAACCAAATTTTGGGTGGGTGGTGTCCATCCCATTTCTGCATGGTGACCACAGCATACTCCTAGTAAATGCCCAAGAGAATTGGAAGCACACATTCATACAGAATTTGTACATGAATATTCATAGCTGTATCACTTATAGTGGCCAAAAAGTTAAAAAATGTCCATCAACTGAGGAATACACAATTAAAATGTAGGCTATTCACACAATGGAGAACTAGACATTAAAAGGAATGAAGCTCTGGTCCAAGACATGTCATGAATAAGCTTTAAAACATTATGCTAAGTGGAAGAAACCAGTCACAAAAGGCCATGTGCTATATGATTCCATTTGTATGAAATCCCAAGAAGAGGCAACGTCATAGAGACAGAAAGCAGATTAGTGTTTGTCAGGAGCTGGGAAGAGGGAAGCAATGAGGAGTAGCTGCTTAATGGGTTCGGGGATTTCTGGGGATGACAAAAATGTTCCCAAATTAGATATAGTAATGGTTGTGAATATATTAGAAACTACCAAACCATACATATTAAAATAATGAATTCCATATTTTTGAATGATATGTCGATAAAAAATAATAACAGCGTATATATTTTAATTAGGAGAGATTCCCCAGGTTTATCTCCGGCAAGCAGAGCTTTTATAGCCCCACTCCTTGCTCAAAATAATGTTTTTTAATCACAGAAATCAAATTCAGTTCCCAGTAATTTTTGTTAGGATGGTATATAATCAAACTCAATCCTTATCTGTCTTTATTTTTCACAACTCCTCTTGACCTCTTCTAGTCCAGAAATAGCCAACTTGCTGAGACTTTCTTTCTTGTTTACATTTCTCATGTGTCCCTCTCCTGGGGATCTATCCATCTCTGCTCTTTGAGTCCTTTTTCCTCTGAGATCAAATTATAAAACTAACCCCCATCTCCTCTGTAGAGTTCTCCCCTTTCCGACCTCTCAAAGCATTTTATCAATAGATCTCTCACATGGTACATTTGCCTGTCAACTTTGTACTGAGACTTATTTTTGTCCCTGTCATAACTTTTCTTCATGCTAAAATCCTTGGAAGAAAAAAAGAAATCCTTGGTTACAAAGCAGATACTTTTCTCAACCTTCTCTTTTTAAGATGTAGATACTAAAAACAAGTAAACAAGTGCATTCATGAAAAGGTAGGCGACTGAGCAGGTGTATAAATTGCAAATTGAGCTACTTTGCATAGTGTGCTGGGAATGGGGAAAAGGGAAATGTTATACTCAAGACTTTCAGTTTAGCTTTAATTCTTCTTTCATTTATTTATTTTTTTCATCTTGAAATACCTCCTTTTGAAAATGTCTAGCATTGCTTGTATAATGATTAATAAGTTACCTGGAGACATTTTCCCTTTTCATTTATCTCAGGGAGCACCATGGTATCATTTGGTGATGAATACAGATTTATATTAATAATTTAAAATTTTGAATTTGTGTTCCTTCACACTGCACATATTAATCAAGTACCTTCTATGTGTTAGACATTGTTCTGAGTACCCTGGGCTAGACTATGGTGAACTCTGCATGAGGAACTTGGATCCTGCTGGGCAAAGAACACCCGGGCAGAGGAAATAAGTCCAAAACCCTAAGAACAGACAAGGGCTTGGCTTGTTGGATCTGAAATAAAGAAGCTGGAATTACCAAAGAATTGCAAGCAATAGGGAGACATTTTGTAAGGAGTTTGAAGAGTTGAATGCTGGATTATACAGGGTTTGATAGGCTTTTGTAAGGAGGCTAAGTCCTCAGCTAAGAACAATGGGAAACCATTGAAAGGATTGAAGCAGTTACATACCCAGAGTCAATTTATCCCTTGGAACATTAATTCTGTTAACTCAGTATGCTGCTATGTAGGAAATGTTCTGGAGAAAAGCAAAAGTGGAATCAGAAAGAATGGTTGGGAAGATGTTACTGTATTAATTCAGGTGAGAGATAATGGCGGCATGGACCAAGTGGAAGTACGGATATAAGATGAATTTTGTATTTAGAAGTAATAGAATTTCTGGGTCATTTACTAAGATGGAAGAGTGTTCTTTGTTGGTCATTAACATAATGTTTCTGAGGTTCTGAATAGAATCGCATAAACTAAGACTGGGAATCCAGAGATCTGGATGGTGGCTTTTAATGACTGAAAGGCTATCAATGCATTGTGGAAGATTCCAGAAGGCATGGACTTTGTCTTGCTGGTCTATACAGTATCCAAAACAATGTTTTGTATATAGATGACACTCAATAAGTCTCTAGTGGATGAAATAGAATTTACTAATGACCCATAACAGCAGGATATGGGATTAACCCATCAGATTGGATACTCTATTTTCTGGGGGTAAATGGTAATTTACAGATTTATTTTTACCAACTTCTCTGAGAACTCCAAATGTACTTATAAATGTAGTTAGTATCAGTGGCATTCTGGAGGCATCAGAGCCTCCATAGTAAAAAGGAGGATACGTTGTTTGGAATGAGAACTAATTTTGAATAATAATTTCATCTCTGTGGCCATGAAAAATTCACTGAACCTCTCTCAGCTTGTGCATCCATCTGAAAAATGAATATACTATTACATTCCTTGAACATACATATTGATGTCCAACTGCACATAAATATATGAAAAATACCAAGTATAGCAGCACTCAATAAATAACAGTTCTTAAAAGGAGTTCTAGAGTCCTTGCCTACCTAGAAATTTGCAATCCAATAATTACCTCCAGGCGAACTTAAGATGGATATTTCCTCTAAGAAAATGCCTCTCAGAGTGTGAGCCTTTGACAACACTCATTAGACTCACCCTGAGAGTTTGTAACATGTTTATATTCTAGAGCTTCTCCTAGCTGAATGAGCTGGAAACTATGAAGCTCTTCTTTATGTGAAAAAGAGTTCCAAGGGCAGGCAGCCCCGATGGCCCAGTGGTTTGACTCTGCCTTCAGCCCCGGGTATGATCCTGGAGACCCAGGACTGAGTCTCACGTTGGGCTCCCTGCATGGAGCCTGCTTCTCCCTCTGCCTCTCTCTCTCTCTCTCTCTCTCTGTCATGAATAAATAAATAAAATCTTAAAAAAAGAAAAAGAAAAAGAGTTCCAAGCTCCCACAACATGTTATGCATCCAGAAGCTTGAGACTATGGCTTCATAAGCTCTTGATAAAAATCTGTGTCCTCCGTTCCAAGAATACTCTGTTGTTCTGCCTCATAAAGCTCTCTTGGAACAGTTAATATGTCAAAGTTAGTGATTTGTACCGATGGAGATGATCTTTCACTAGTTAGTTGGGTTTCCTTGCATGTGTGGACCACACAGAAAGTGAACAATGAATACAGTATCACGTCTTTTATACACTACTACTGTTATTAGCCTCACCAAATCCAATTTCCACTCATACAGTAATGGAACAAAGGTCATCCCACTTCTAGACTAACTTCTAAAATGCTACAGCTATCACATGGTTCACCCAACTACCTCTGTCACAAAGAGTTCAGCTCATCAAAGAGTGCATCTGGAAGACAGCCCCTCCAAGAGTCTCAGGGGTGGAAAAAAATGAATTATATTCCAATAACCTGTTTTGTTTTGTTTTGTTTTGTTTTGTTTTGTTTTGTTTTAAACACAATTTTGAGCTGACCCCTATAACACCTTTGCAAACCACGCTTTTCAAAGACTGTCTGAATTCCACGCTTCCGTTCTTTCTTTGGTGACTGATGTTTAGATGCTGTGATTTTCTGATTCTCCCTCTTCTCTTCTCCCAGGAGAGTTTTTCTAGCTGTGCTTTTCTTGCCTGCTTGGACCTCTTTGTTAATTTTTCGTCTTGTCTTTCCCATTCACTCTAAACTACCGGCCTCTTCATCACTGAATCTTTCTCCTCTTCTTTCATCTAAGGCCAATAGCATAGCACGCTCTTCTCTCCAGTATAATACATTAAAAGCAAACAAAGGAAGGTAAATAAGCCTCTAAAAGATTACCATATGCTAACTGTACCTCAATAAGTTTTCTCTATCATATTTCACAGAGACCAAGGAAATCACGATCAATTAAACTACTTTCTATCCCTAACACCTTTTATTTAAATCCCCTAGGTTCTGCTTGATATTGGGGAAGATCACCAGAGACCAGGTCTACCTGGGACAAGACATTGTCTCTGAGCACTTGCTCAGCCTTTCCTCTTGTACCCATTTTTCCTACTAGGAGTAATACAATTACAATGCTGAAAGGGTGAAAATAAGAAGGGAGAAGTTGGAAGAAATACTACTTCCTCTGTTTAAAAGGCTTGCTTAAAATTCTGTAAAACTACAAGAAAGATGAGTCCTTCCCAGAAGAACTTATGGGTTAAATTCTGATTGAGTTCAATTGGGGGGGGGGACAAAACAACAACAAAAAAAAACCCCACTCTTCTTAGTTAGAGTCACACATTCTCTTATCCAAACTTGTCATCTACATAAGGAAACTTGATGGCCAAAGACCTTAGAGCCAAATTCAGTGCCCTACTTTCTGCTCATTTCTTTTTGGCATCTGCTATCGTCTATTCCATCTGCTTCCTTTAATGGTCTCTGTTCACTTTCATATCTAAAAGTTTCATTTTGTTCCATATTTAAGTTATAAATCTAGTTAATTTCTTTAAGAGTTAAGAACGTTATACTTCTTAAATTATTAAAGAAAAAAAAAACCTCATTTCTATTCCACAATAGTTCTCAAACACCAATCTGAAAAATGGTGAAGAGCAGACACCAACTTTTCACCACTCTGTGGTGAAAAGAGAAAAACAAAAATCTGTAATTTATAAATAAAAACATATCTGTTAAAAACGAAAGTTCGTTATTTTGAGATTTTTGTCTTTACTGTTTAGTTGGTATCTGGTCATTCTTTAAAAAAAACTGTAATAAAAAATAAAAAAATAACTAAAAAAACTGTAATAGCTTCTTGTTTTTCCTTTACATATTTTTAGTGAAATAAAAGTTGGCAATTCTATATCATTTTCTCATTGTTTTTTTTTTTTCTCTCTCTCTCTCTCTTCCCAACCAAATTATACCAATCCATGAAATCTAATTCTAGGAACCACTAAAAACACACTCTTAGACTGAAAATTTGCCCCTCTAAAAATCAAGCAATATGTTTCTGGGCTCTTTCGGCTCAGAGCCACAAGCCAGGCAAGAGTCACTGACTGTCACTTCATGGACAGGTGTGGCACAGGACAAAAATGACTCCCAGTGTCCCTGCGTCTAGGCACAACACACTCTTGTGCCACCTCTTCCCTTGAGTGTGTATAAGGATTATAAGTTTGCTCATAATCAATCTATTATGGCAAAGGTGAAACAACCTCACTCTCCTGATGTCATGATACAAGATTAAATGCCCCTCTTGCTAGGACACTCTCCCTTGCCCACTCTGATAGAGCAAGGGGCCATCATGGAGAGGCCCACATGGCAAGGAACTGAGGGTGGCCTCAGGCCAACAGCACCAAACTGAGATTCTCAGTGTTATAAAACGTAAAGGACTGAATTCTTCCAATAACTGTGTAAGCCTTGAAGCAGATCCTTCCTTAGCCAAAGCCATACGAAGCTCTAGACCAAGCTGATGCCTTTCTTGCATCTTTGTGAAACTCTGAAGCAGAAGGTACAGCTAAACCAGGCCTGGAGTCCTGACCCAGAAAAAAATGGTGAGATAATAAATATATGTTTTCTAAACCACTACATTTGTTGCAATACTGTTATATGTAGTAATAGATTAACTAACGTGGTAGAAACTAAATGAAGGACAGAGTTGGAGAGCCCTGAAGAAGTTCTAGACTCGAAAGTCTCGGGTTACTCAGCTCATAAAAATCTGCACTGAGGTGATTTTAAAAGGAGTTAATATGTTTCTTTTCATGCTTTTTTCCTATTTAAAATGTTCAAGTCTTCAACGGTCTTAATCATTTTAACTCAAAAGGATATTTAGTGCATTTTAACTGAAACGGTTTTGAGCACAATAATTTCTACTTGTCGCCTGTGTTGTGGGGAAATACTTCGGCAACCCCAGTGTTAGGGGATTCTAGAACTTAATTGTCATGTTAAGTCATTACCACTGTTCACTGAGTCATATATTAGCGTGACTGGAACTACTCATTAGTTAAGATCAGAATAGTCATCAGACGAAAATGTGTGATCACAAGTATGAGTTGCTAATCTAATTTTGAATCATCGGTCTGAATCAAATCTCTTCCTATGCATTTTCTGATCCTCATTTGTTCTGGAATCCCCATGAACATGACTGATTATTCACCCCCAGTCACCCATTCCCTCATGGTGACTTTTGACTGGAATAGGAAGGAAAGCTATTTTTTCTCATATTTCCAAGATGAATAACACTGCAATTCTCTGCAGAGAAAGAGATTCAGAATTTGATAAACATTTTTGGGCAACTTGTAACTATGCACAGGAGAAGAGAGAAAACTGAACAGAGAGCATAATACTGGCTCCCTGTCCAATAGAAGACTTCCAGAGAAGGGAGTTTTCAAGGAACATGATTTTTTTTTTTCCTGGTTCCTTTACAAATAAATCAGTCTTTTGAAAATGCTAAATACCCAGTGATGGTGTTGGAAGATACTCAATGTGACTATTCCTCACATCTCCACGCTAGCCTACAGGGCCAAAGTTGCTGATTAAAATACGACCGAAAGAAACCGTTCCATTTTTAGTCCCAAACCCTAAATAACCCAGTTTTAACTCATAACCAATTGTCTCCCATCAAATCAATTAAAATGATTTGATTGAATGCCTCTTCTTCTTTACTTTCTAATAGATCATTTGAATCTCTTTTGTTTCGTTTTTTTTTTTTACTATTTATTGTCTTAATCAAAGCCATTTTCTAATCTATAAGGAGAGGAGCCGAACAAAATTGTTTCTCAAAAGATACATGATTTGGGGTGACTCTTTGTCAAGATGCATAAAGAACAGCAACATAAAACATACTTTGCAGAAGACTGAAAAGCTGCAGAAAAGCTGCAAAAAGGCCCAATTAAGGAACCACTTTAAGGGAATTTGGAGTTGGTGTTTTTCTACTGTAATTTGGAAGGCAACTTGTCTTTTGGATTGATTGATTCATCTGTGAGGGAAGCCTGCCTTTTGGGACCAACAATGTCCAGTTAAATTTAACTCCACAAAACATATGGTTATCTTTTCCATTCCGGGTCCAATGCTGAACACTGGGGATGAGGCTGTGGACAGACCTTCATGGCTCCTGTCCCATGGAGTGGACTCTTCAGAAGGAAGGCAGCTATTAAAATAATCACAAGCGTGAAGTGTGTTGTAAAAAGAGAAGCACAAGGTATCGTGGGAGCATGCTGGAAGGACATGTCACATGCTCTCATGTGTGAGGGAAACCTCACACGGGAATTGTGAATTTTGTTCATTTTGTTCATTTACTGAAAATGCCATCAATGTTAGTACCATCCCAAAGGGAAGGCGTCCTGTGAGCACCACGAGACTATTTCACGTGCCATCAGCACAGAGTGAATATGGTGTTTAAGTCCAGGTGTTTCCTTGGGAGTCACACTGGCCTCTGATCCCTTTTTAATTGCTGTCACTCTCCACCCAGGCAGTCCTTGTAGGCACACAGGACCATTAAACTCGACTGTAGGTCACCTCGGTGAGGAGCTACTGTAGATAGGAAAGCTGCAAATACAGAGGTTGGGTAAAAGTTCAGTTTGCCTACTTGGATGGACGTTCTAAAATTTGGGTCAGAGTTAGAGGCCACTGCAGCTTGCAACTGTGCATTGCATCTGTTTGTATGTGTGTGTGTGTGGCCAAAACAGCGCAGAAGGAAAGGTATTAACAATAAATCCTGGAATCAATCTCTGTCGTACATCACCTGGTCCAGCGCCCAACCACTCCCAAGCATCCTCCAAAAGCCTGTGACTTGATGTACATTTATTCACTCAACAGGTGATTGTTGTATACTCACCCTGTCCCTCTCACTATACTGGGTGCTGGGGATGAAATGAATGATAAGGGAGACATAATCCCTGCTATCAAGGTATTCTTATTCTGGGAAGAAACCGTTGTTATTTTTAGGCTGGATAAGGACCTGAGGTGACATAGAGGGATTCAAGAATTAGGTAAGTGAAAGAGTTTTGTCAAGGTGTTAAAAAGTTCTCCTTCAGGCCTAAAGATTCTATAAGTCTAGGAAAATAAACTCAATATAGATAACAAGGTAGATCGATGTATCTTAAGTAATAATACGGAAGGAGAAGCATGCTTAAGTTTTCCAAAATGAATGGAAATACCCCAGATTTGACTCAGGGGTAATAGCTCTTGTTATTAATGTATTCTGTTAGTGCTTGGAGGGTACTACATAGAAATTAAGTCTTGAATCACACACCCACCTACAGGGAGAAATTAATCTGTCATGTGACTAGTGGCTCTGATTGGCTTACTGTCTTTTCCTTCGTATGATGAAAGTTTCTGTTACGTATTTCAATGTCAAAGCATTCTTTTACTGCTTGACCACCAAAACCTCTTCCAAAAGGATAAATAAAAATCTGTCGCATTAAATCCAGGAAATCACTCTGCCAGATGTTGTGGAAATATAAGGATGAACAGAAATCCATGGCCCCTGCCCTTAAGAAATTCATAATATGATGGGCAATAGCGAGCATTGGGTTGAATCATTTCCTTATGAAATCCTATGTGCCCAGAACCTCAGAATGTGACTTGGGTTTGAAAATACAGCCTGCATATGTAACTACTTAAGATGAAGTCATGCTGGCTTTGGATGGGCTGGTGTTCTTATAGGAAGAGAAAACAGAGGTAAACACACACACACGGAAAGATGGCCATGTGAATACAGAAGCAGATATTAGAATGTTCTTGCTATAAACCATCGAACTGCAAGGATTGTTGGCAACCACCAGAAGTTGGGAAAAGGTAAGAAAGGATCCTCCCCCGGAGCCATTAGATAGGGATTGAAGACCTGCTGACACCTTGACTTCAGACCTGGAGCCTCTAAAAGGCTCATACCATTGAGATAATACA
This sequence comes from Nyctereutes procyonoides, assembly GCF_905146905.1. Taxonomy (NCBI): domain Eukaryota; kingdom Metazoa; phylum Chordata; class Mammalia; order Carnivora; family Canidae; genus Nyctereutes; species Nyctereutes procyonoides. The sequence goes on along the minus strand of NW_026575134.1, from coordinate 27,782,970 downwards.
CTGGTCACATTACATCATCCAAGTTTTGGGTAATTTATTATGACGCCCCAAGAAAACTAATATACCACCCACAGCAGTAGTTTAAAGCAGAATATATTTCCACATTATGAGAGGTCAGCAAAAAAGGGATTCATCCTTGATGCGCAGCCTCCATGCTGAGTCAGAGAGTAGGCCAGGCACATGATTTTGGCACTCGGATCCTGTGAAGTAAATACTTCCCAGTTTTGCATGAGAGATAGTATCCCTTTGTTATTTACTCAGTAAATAATACCGCTAGGCATTGCTCTCAGGGATGGGGATTTCATATTGAATAAAATAAATATGATCCTTGCCTTCACTGAGCTAAGGGGACTAGCTGAGGGTGCAAGAGACACAGAATCATCAAGTAGACAGAGAATAAAGGTTCTTTCTTCTAGTGACAAGTGCTAAGGGGCAGACCAAATAATCCGGTCTGGAGTGATGGAATGCGTGCCAGGGCACAGAGAGCAGACAATGGGTGGAGGGGCCAGGGATGGCCCCATGAAATCAGCAGCTGACAGCATGATGGGAGCTGCCATTTGGAAGAGTCATGGAGGGATGCTCCAGTTAGATAACGGAGGGAGGGGAGAGGCCCTGCAAGAGAGGGTAAGCTGGTCACATCTCAGGCAGAGAGGTGGCCCCATGGGATGAATGGAAGGAGAGAGAGCTTGTCAGGGAACAGCTTTGGAAGCCACAATGAAGACCTTGGTTGTCGTGTAAGGCTATTAATGACCCTGGAGGATTGGGTGCAGGGGCACCACGGGAGCACAACTGCATTTCAGAAGACTGTTGTGGCTGCTGCGTAGAGGACAAGCAAGGAAGGCTCAACCGCGACAGGGTAAGAGGAGGCAAGGCCGCCCCTGCCTTGGGTCAGAGTCATGGTGGGGTCCCAGGGGGTGGCTGCAGGGGGAAAGGGCAGCTCTGCATCTCAGGGTCAGATACCCAACTGATTCTAATTTGTAAACCGTTTGCCTTCTCTACATCCCGAAGGAAAGCTCGGGGAAAAGAAGAAACAAAAAAAAACATTTCATGATTCTCAGTTGCTTGAACCCCCAAAACTGTTCTGTTTCTTTACTAATTCACCCAGAGAGGAGCCCATCGTGCGGAAACGCAGCACTCATTATGCATACGGACAGCTCTGAGGCTTAGTACTGAATGAGAGCATCCGTGTTTTTGTTTTTGTTTTTGTTTTTTTTAAAGATTGTATTTATTTATTCCTGAGAGACACACAGAGAGAGGCAGAGACACAGGCTGAGGAAGAAGCAGGGTCCATGAAGGGAGCCTGACGTGGGACTCGATCTCAGGACCCCAGGGTCATGTCCTGAGCCCAAATTGATGCTCACTCACTGAGCCCCCCAGGGGTTCCAACCGTCAGTTCTTGATATAGGAGAATATTTTATTCAAACTCCATTCGTCTGGCTGAGGACAAGATCCTAATGGCAACAATATAAGGACAAGTGACCCTGGTCCCTACATGATTGTTGCTGGCAGGCGTGCATTCGAGCTGGGCCTGGCGGAGAAGAGCAGGGCTAAGAGCGTCTGTTTGCTCCCCAAGCCCCTCTTGGCTTAGAGGACCACACGTCTGGCTGGGAAGTGCTTACCACGTAATCTTGATGTATTTGTCCTTGTCTCCATACCTGCACAGCCTCGCTTTTCCTTCTAGCCCGTTCTATCAAATGACCCTCAAAGCCTTACCCTCCTGCATGCTCGATGGAGAGTGCCAAGTCCTATATCCCCTGTCAGATTCATCAATTAGAAATCCAACATAGTATAACTGTTCTGATCATTTTTATTCGGATTGTTATTGTTTTATATCAAGCGCTTTGATTATAGAATCGGTGGCCCTTCGTCCTATGGCGAACACCTGTTAGCTCCCCAAAACTGGGTTGTGAGCTTCTAGGTCTTTAAGTAAAAAATGGATCATATGCGTATGACATTTTGTAATTACATTTTGTAATTTATTTATTTTGTAATTTATTTATTTATTTATTTAGTAATTCTGACCCCTTCATTCCTCCCCCTCCTTGTTCCCTCTGGGTGCCAACCTGGTATACTACTGAGCATACAATAAGGGGCATAAGAATATTTATGAAATGGAAACAGCCCTGCCTCAACATACATACTCATAATAAGGGAGACCCATGGTATCCTGCTTTATTTTGGTAATTAGTTTTGCAGGATATGTAAACACCTTCTCCCCTGGGATTTGATATTATTAAAAAATGCTGGGGACGCTGGGGTGGCTCAGCGGTTGAGTGTCTGCCTTTGGCTCAGGGTGTGACCCTGGGGTCCTGGGATCGGGTCCCACATCGGGCTCCCCACAGGGAGCCTGCTTCTCCCTCAGCCTCTGTCTCTGCCTCTCTCTCTCTGTGACTCTCAGGAATAAATAAATAATATCTCAAAAAAAAAAAAAAGAAATAAAGAAAAATGCTGGAGTGCCTGGGTGGCCTAGCTGGTTAAGTGTCCAACTCTTTTTTTTTTTAATTTATTTTTTATTGGTGTTCAATTTGCCAACATATAGAATAACACCCAGTGCTCATCCCATTAAGTGTCCAACTCTTGATCTCAACCCAGGTCTTTATCTCAGGATCAGGGGTTCAAACTCTGCACTGGGCTCTTCTTTAAAAAATTTTAAATGATACTTCAGACATAACTTTGAAATAAATTAATGCTTAAAACATTACTAGAATATATTTCAGATCCGCTGTCATTGCTAACAAATTGTCAGGATTTCCTTTGACCTCACTCCAATGTCTTAAACATCTATTATTTAGATTTTCAAAAGAAGCTTCAGATCAAGAATCCTAGAGTGCTAATAAGTAAAACCTCTCTTCCTTAAGAGTCAATACATTTCCTAACCACAGAGGCATGAAGGATGATAGATTTATATTTAATATGTGACTCTTCTTAAAACTCCTGAATAAAATATAAACAGAGATCGCTTCATTTTAAGCGTGCTCCTTATTCTATAATGAAATCATTTGCCTCGCCATTCTGGGCGTGTAGGGATTATCTGCACTTGATTGTTCATATTAAAATAAAGACTCCCAATTACTTCTCCTTAGCATTTACTCAGTCTTCCCCAAAGCAGAGCAAACCCTGTTTCACTTTCAACTCTTTTCTTAAATAAACAAGACATTTCATTTCCAACACTTACTGCCCTAACCACAGTCCATCAGAGGATGCAGATATTATAGGCAGAGCGTTGCACTCAAAAGGCTTGACAAAATAATCAGTGCTTAGAGCAAATTGCCAGAAAGAACAGGGGAAATAGGCCATTTTAAATCCTTTCTGACTTACTGAAATACCAGTTTGGAATTACAGCTGGAGTTCATAGAAAGTCCTTGAAAACTCTGCAATTTAACAACCAACTCCCTGCTTGTCCATCAGCAATGACCTTCATCATGGAGAAGCATCATTTCAAGCTCCCTACCTTGCAGGTTAAGCAGCTTATTTCAGGAACTGCCTTCTACAAACTAGACCCACAAACAAAAAAGACTTATAATGGAAGCCAATTCCCCAAATGGGCTTCCATAGACATGGAAATCCAGGTCTGGCCTTGGAGAGGAGAATTGTGCTGCGTGTTCCAGGATCTGGCACCCCCCCCCACCTCCATCAACTTTCAAGGAAGCCATGGGGAAGCCAGTTTGCAGGAGGTGTTCGGGCTCAAGAATCACTTTGCTGTAGGCTGTTCGCTTTTCATTTCCTCCTCCAGCGAATCAATACCCGCAGTGAAGGTGAGAGCGACAATTGCCAATGGCTCTCAGAAGTTTCTTTTCACCATATTTTCAACAACTTCAATTTCCAGTAGGAAAACACTGTTGTAATAAAATTACCAGAATGTGAATAAGTAATATGTGCCAGTTTCCAGATGATAATGGTAACAGCCAGCCCTTATTACATCTCTGTGATGGGCCATACATTCCCTCTCCTGTTTTTCTTTTGGACTTTGCCTCCATGTAACACAAACATTACTGAGAAGTAAGTACCATCATTACCTACTCAGGCAAGGGGTCCTTTCCTGCAACTGCCCCTTTCAATTACAAAATCAAATTTTCAGTCTCCCCTGAACCATTATCAATATGCTATACGTCCCACAGGCGCCTGGGTGGCTCAGTCGGTTGAACATCTGACTCTGGATTTTGGTTTAGGTCATGATCTCAGGGTCCAGAGATTGGGCCCCACACTGGGCTCCGTGCTCAGGATGCAGTGTTTTTTTTTTGTTTTGTTTTGTTTTGTTTTTTAAGATTTTATTTATTTACTCATGAGAGACACAGGGAGAGAGAGGCAGAGACACAGGCAGAGGAAGAAGCAGGCTCCAGGCAGGGAGCCTGACATGGGACTCGATCCTGAGTCTCCAGGATCATACCCTGGGCCAAAGGCAGCACTAAAGCACTGGGGCTGCCCAGCATGCAGTGTTTTTGAGATTCTCCATCTCCTTCTCCCTCTGCCTCGCTACTACCCTCCCCACTCATGTGCTCTCTAAATAAATAAATAAATAAATAAATAAATAAATAAATAAATAAATAAATAAAATCTTTTAAAAAATATGTTATACATTTCATCAAACCTACCAACACTCCCCAAAATCATCAAAAATCTCCAATCTCTCACAATTCCACATTCCCTTTCAGTCACCATCTATTCTACTCCCCGCCACCGCCATATAGCAAAATCCCCCAAAGAGTTGTCTATATGCATCATCTGCCGTTGGTCCCCTTATGTTCTCTCTTACATGCACTCTAATCAGGTTTTCAGCTTACAACTCTACAGTTTGCTCCTGTTAAGGCCACGAGCTTACCAACTCAATGGTTATATCTTGGTCATAGTCTTAACAAACCCTTCAGCAACTTCTGAATCAGTAAGTCATTCTTATCTTCTAGAAGCCCTTTCTTGACTTGGGTTCACCAGTGTCTCCTGGTTCCCCTGTGCACTTGCTGCCCCATCCCAGCATCCATCCCATCGTCTCTCAGTATTGAAGTGCCCTAGGGCTTCATTGAAGGATCTCCTCTCTCCAAACTTGCGGCTGGAAATAGTGCCTGTGTCAGTATGATTGCCACATTCAATCTTCAGTCTGAATCGACTGTCTAAGCTTCAAATTCCCATCTTTCAGGTCAGGACCCACTCAACATTTCTACTCGAGTATCTAATACATCTGAAACTCAATATGTCTGACACCAAACTTTTAATTCACCCATTGTCCCAACTTGCCTTTCTACAGCAGTGTCCACTGGAAGTTTGGGCAACTCCATCCTTCCAGCAGATGAAGTAAAAACAAACAAAAACAAAAAACACAATCTTGAAAAAGCTCTTTTCCCCCTTCCACATGCTATCTATAGTCTATAAGCAAGTATTACAGGCTGCACCGTCACTATATTTCCAAAATCTGACCATTTCTCCACACCTCTATGGCTAATGGACACATATTATATCTTATCTCCATGGATGCAGTCACCTCCTACTTCTTTGCCCCCTCTATTTATTCTCCCATACAGTTAATTCTCCACTTGCCATCCAAGGCGATACTTCTAAAATATATGTTAGGGGATTGTTTCTTTGTCCATATTCAAAATCCCCTATTAGCTTCTTAACTTGCCAGAAATAAAATCCAACGTCTTTACGTTGGTCTAAAGGGCCCATATGTTTAGGCGTAAGTCATCTCTCACAATTCATTTCCTCCTACCACATTTTGGTTGTGTAGACACAGTCTTGTAACTGAGACCAAACACAGCTTCTGGAGAAGGTCAGATTGCTTTGTATAATGCAGTTAGGGACGTTGTTTTGGAGTTGCAAGGAGACTCCATTGTATATTTACTAGGAAAAAACAAAAACAAAACAAAACAAAACAAAACAGAAAAACCAGTATCCCCCAGAGAGACAAAAGTGAGGGTGGCTAGCCATGAACACAAAAGTTCAGAGTTGTGGAGGATATAAGAGGCAAGTATGTGAAAGAATCAAAAGGTTTAATACTTAATTTTAAATTGTGTCGCTCCAGTGTTTGCTTTTAGTAGATTAAAAAAATCTTCACAAATGCTTACATACAAAATAAAAGTCTCTGCTCTTATTTGGACTTTGGATTGGACAATGTCTTTGCATTTACAGGTACTCTTGCCCTGAGATAGGCATTCCTGCTCATTTTCTCTTTTCTTTTTCTCATGGCCAAATACTTCTAAAATTTCTATTTTAGTCGCCTACCTAGGCGAGTATGGGCTACCTTCTGAAGCCCTGCATTGTTTCACCGTAACGCTATTGACGTCTGTCGGAAAGTAAAAAGTGAATACTCTTCTGAGTGCCTTGGACACAGCTGCATTTTCTGAGGATTCCTGAAGTAGTAACTGTCTCCTAAAATGAAACGTGAGGTCATCAGCCCCTGAGCTTATTTGGAAAGTCATAAGAAAGATGACATTATTACCTCTGAATTACTTTATCTATCAGTCAAGCTTTTTATTTTTTTTTCAATCAAGCTTTTTAAGTAAGAAGTTGCAACTATCCAAAAAGTACATCATTAATTCAAATGTGTCACCAAAAAAAAAAAAAAAAAAGGCAAGAAGGAAAGTGACCTTTGAACCTGAATGCACGTGAGGAATCCCATATGAAACAGACTACACTTAAATCTGTCTCATTTTAATGGAGCCAATGGACCTTTTCAAGTAAATATAAAAGACAATTGTTCTTATTTTACATAGATAAGAAGGCACTGAATGAAAAGGTCCCACAAGAACGCAGCAGAGACCCCTCAGCCCCCTTCACCCCTTGCCACCACGTCTGAGCATCGGGATTATTTGCTGGCTTCGCGAGGGCTGTGTATTTGAGGAGCCATTTCTGCCCACTGAGCTTCTGGTCCTTTCTTCAGCACATCCCACAGGGTAAGAGGAACAATCTTGGTTTCAGTTCACCCTATTTTCTACCTATTGCAGGGAGACCTCAGCTTAAAATAACACACACCAAAGGGCGATCCAAAAACGTTTTTCACAGAAATAAAGTTGCACTTAACCGGCCTATGAAGAATAAGATAAAGCAATAAACAAAACGTGTTTTCACACGCACACCCCACAGTGTCTAGGTTCATGATTTTATACTATTTATACTGAAGCTCGGGCACACAAGAGTAACTGCAGAATGTGTCATTATAATTCAGCCAAGCTACTAGGTTCTACTATTAATTATGCATAAAAACCAAAGGGTTTTATTTATGGCTGCTCTGGGATAGATGTATTTATTCCGTACAGTCAAGGTCTCCCTATGGGCACCTGTTTCATCAATGTTCATTGAATTTAAAAGGCACTCTCCAGATTTATTTCAGGTCGGGGCCTCTGAACCCAAGGGCCACCTTGATTGAACTGGTCTCAAAGGTCGTGTGTCTCATCCCCTGTGAAGCCGCTGGCTTTGAGCTTGATTAGGCTCTGACTGATGTGTGCACCTAAAATCAGCTCCCAGGAAGTCCATGAAGAATGAAATGCCACAAAGCTGCAGGAGCTCAGATAAACACATACAGTGGAATCAGCTCTGGGGAGACCCATCTGGGAGGCATGGAACATTCAGATGTTGGCCAGTGGGACAGACCATCCTTCCCGTTGGGTTTCTAAATTTGCAATTGGATCCACATAATCAGGAAATTAGAGACTAGCAGAGGGGGTTACCAGAATGTAGTACAGGCGACCCTGAAGGGTATTAGAGACAGCAATGCCGGACAGCCTACCACTCCCAATACGGTTATAAGGCTCATGTCCTTCCTTTTCTAGAGAGTTCAGTCTTAGAGCAGATTCCTATTGATTGAGCGGTGACGTTGTGCCAAACATTGAGCTGTGCTTTGTACAAAACACCACTGAATTCTCACACTGACACGAAAAACAAACAGGGATTATCATTATCATTTTTGCAATGTGGAAAATAAAATAAAATAATTTGTCCAAGGTCACACAGCTTGCAAGTGGCATAGCTGCCAATTCAGTCTGCTCCGAAGTTTGTGCTCTCACCTGCTGCTTTATCTATTTCTTCATTCTTTATCCTCTGTGTTACCGTTTTGCTCTTTTTTCTTTGGCTTTCATATTCTGATATACTGTCTTGTCATTTTTTTTTCCTTTCCTTTTGACCTATGGCTGATTTTCTCCACCCCCCTTCTCCCATTAAATATTCTCCTTGAACCAGAGGTCTCAAAAAATAGCTAGGTTAGGTGCTTATTATACTGATAATACGTTTGAACAAAAGATAAAATACCTTTTCACCAATGAGTGGTTTGGCTGCTAAATTATATGTTTTCCCTTTCAAATACAAAATGCCCACATCTCACGTCTCGGAGCATCAAAATCAAACAACGTATGAGAGAAAAGTCACATTGGCCTACTGATGTCGGGGCGCTTTCTTCACCAGCTGTGCAAGATAAAAAAGAAAGATATGCCTAAGAAAATCTTATAAAACTATTTAGCAGTCTGCGAGGCGAGTCTTAAAAGATTTGACAACATCCGAGAAATTCTAGCTAGCCCACGACATGCTATTTATCTGATTATAGTAGTCACTTTATTGTTCAACCTGTAATCGCAAACAGATTGGGAAGAGAAACATTTTACAGAAAGTTGTCAAATGCAATTTACGTATCCACCAGCAGGTAGGTGGGAAATTATTTATCAAGGGGATTGTGATTGGCACCTTTCTTATAAACAATTAAGCTTATAGATGAAATGGGATTAAGGGTGTAGCACAGACCATAAACCTTCCACTGACTTTCTTAACTCACGTTCAGCAGCCTTCCCAGCGCTGTGCTTCCCGTTCCCATATGCTGTGTCTAGAGAATATCGTGCATCCTCAGAGTGGCTAAACGATGCACCTGTGAAGGAAGATGTACTCGTTCTTATCATACTTCTGATCTATTCCAGGACCACTGTGATGGCAAAAAAGGGACTCTTGTCTAGAGGTGGCGGGGTGGGGTGGGTTGGGTTGGCGGGGTTGTGTGGGGGGGGTCTTAGTCTACATAACAACTTGTTGGGCAGCCCCAGTGGCGCAGCGGTTTAGCGCCGCCTGCAGCCCAGGGTGTGATCTTGGAGACCCTGGATCGAGTCCCATGTCAGGCTCTCTGCATGGAGCCTGCTTCTCCCTCTGCCTGTGTCTCTGCCTCTCATTCTCTCTGTGTGTCTCTATGAAAAAATAAATAAAATCTTAAAAAAAAAAAACAACTTGTTGACAAGGAATGACCTCACTGTCATGTTCCAAAGCATTGGACATTGTAGAGACCCCCAGGTACCAGAATTTGGGCAGGCCATATGAAAGCAGAGATAATAGCCATATTTTCCCTACTTGCCTACTGTGACAAGACGGCAAGAGAGATTATAGATGGTCCAACTTTGGAATGATGTGATGTGTGCCAGGGGGAAAATGTAAGAGACTAAAACATGTACTTTCATTCGGTGAATCTGTGGGGAATATCTAAATTTGCAAGGCTCCATATTCTCATGTGCTTTTGATGCTTAGCAAAATTGCAAACTCCTGAATTATTGTGCCCGCATTTTCTTTGTGCAAACCTCTCAAGTATGCAATGCAATAACTCACATATTAATTGATATGTGTTGAATAACATTTTCCAAAGGAAAACATAGGGCTTGATGTAAGCTCATGCCTGTGGGGACTCCGTGGGTTGCCAAGGAAGGAACATTATCAAGGGATCTTATCAAGAAAAGAAACAGTGGAACCAGCAACAGCAAAGAGAGAATTAACCCCTTCTAAATGTGAACTAAAAGCACACACCATCTGGTGTAGCGATTAAGAAAAAGAACACTGGAGTCAAAGTGATCTGGTTTCAAACACTGGCTCTTCTTATTACTAGGGGTGTGATCTCGGGAAAATCACGTAATCTCTCTGAGCTTGTGTCCTTGGCTGTATCTTAAAGACACAAATAGTTCCTGTATTTTCAAGTGGCTGCAAGGATTAAAAATCTTATATTTTACTAGTGTTAGACATATTGCCTGGCAAATATCCATGCTTAATATCACTATTTCTGCTGTTAATACTTCCAGCCTCCTTCTACCTGTTACTCCAAAATCAAGTATTTTTCTAATTTATTTCTAGCTTAAAAAATCAAAACAAACATATCCTTTATTTTAATCCTCATTTTTGTAGTGGAAACCTAATTCTCTGAAAGATTACTTAGAATTCCACATCAAAGTGATGAGCATACTGTAAATATTAGTTACGAGTTAAAGTCTTGATGTTAGCAAAGATCAACTCAGGCATTTTATTTGCATGTATTACACCCAGACTTTAGCTTATACGTCTAGTAGTGACACTTTTCTTTTAATTTTCAAGCCAGTGAAGCTCAAGAGTTGGGTATTTCCATACGCAAAAAGGTAAAATCAAGGTATCTATCCAATGCTCAAGAATGAGAATGACAAATACATTCTTAATTTTCAACTTCTCTTGAACATTGATAAATATCTGGACCAGGAAAAAAGCAAATGTCACATCATCTTCATCCTGGGTTCTCATACTCAGCTGCCCAAGCCAATCACCTTGGGACTTTTGAAAAGAAAAGATTCCATAACTAGTTTTTGCCCTTTTCATGTAAGTGTATCACTCTTGAAATAGTAGGAGAAGTAGTAATGGTGGCAATGGTTCAACGGTAAGAGCTAATGTTGATTGAGCACTTGCTGTGTGCCGTGTGTGGGACCCAGGAAATGTAACAAAAATCCCCTACCCCTGGACAAGCAGAGTAGGACTAACTCCATTCTGTGCTACACCCGCCATCTCATGTAAAACCCCCCACCTGACCTGCCTATTGCTTAAGGCACTCCCAAACCCTAGTTTAACTACTAAGCACTCTTATCGGAAACCAGCCCACATAGGAACGCGGAACCTCTGACCACCCCAAAAAAAAATGTAAACCCTGTCTTTTACCCACCAAACCTGCGTGCCAATTCTAACCAGAGTGATAGGCTAGTTCAAATGGTTGCTATAGGGTAAATTGTGATTCAATTGGCCACCTGCGTATGGACCAACACGACTGTGCAACTTTCTATGTGTGTTACAATCTCATTGGCCACTGGCCCCTATAACACTGCTGTGCTTCTTAGTCTCGGGGTCCAAGTCCCTGCTCTGCTGTATGGAGTATACTTGGACCCAAGCTCGAGTTTGTAAATAAACCCTCATGTACTTCCATCAGTGTTGGCTCCTTGGTGGTTTCTCGGATTTGCAATCTTGGGCACAACACCGTGCATTCTTCGACAAGCTTTATATGTACGTGCTCAGATCATCTTCATCACATTGCCACGAGGTCAGTTTATCACAACCAGGAAGGTAAATCTTGCCAATCAGTACAGTATAAAGTGACCCAACAGTTCCAAGTTTTGGTATAGACGATAAACTATGGGGCACCCTAACAGGTATTGCCTCCATAGACAAAACAGTACTGTTATATTTTATCTTTTTTTTTTTTTTTAAGATTGACGTTATTTCTCACATGTCTCTAAAATTAGTAAGCATCTTTTCATCAAGGGTGTTATAAAATTATAGTTGGCATTTTCTTTTCCTATAGGGACAAAAGTAATAGTGCATCTTAAATTGATGGTGTCTTACTTTAATAATATTTTAGATATTATATATATATATTTTATAGATTTAGATAGATAGATATAGATATATAATATCCACTTGTTTTTCTGAAGTTCAGAGTTACTGTTTTTTTTTTTTTTTAATATTTTAAGATTTGGACTTTGAGATGGTATGCTCTTGAATTAAAAAAAAAAAGTGTGTTTATGTGTTCATGTAGGTAAGTATGTGATTAGCACAATCCAGTTCTCAGTGGTTCCATAAAGGAATTACTTCTTTCAAAAGGCATTGAGGAAATGATGATTCAGAATTGTTCCTTAACTCCTTTCTATAAAACTCTTCCCCGAAGATGACAGTTCCCTTCAGGTAATTCATTCACAATGGCTATTAGAAAATACAAATTATTTACAACTCTGCATTCATTGATGTTAAGAAGATTATGATAATTTGTTTCCAATTCTGTGTTTAAACACATATTTTAGAAAGGCAAATTAGCTTTGAAATATCTTTTCTGTATTCAGGTACCGATATTTCAGTGGTCCTGTGACTCTCCTGAAAGTATTTTTGGTGGTTGTTGTTGGTTTTGTTTTGTTTTAAAATGAAGTCACTTGGACCACATTCTCTTTAATAATTTAGGTTAAGACAATACTGGCTGTCATGACCCTTGTTTTTTCTGGAAGGTGACTTCACCTTACTCCATCCCTATATTCAGAAATTTGACTTCAAGCAAACTTTAAGAATAAAAGAACATGGAATCAGATTTAAGAAATGACCTTTAAATATCCTCTCAACAAAATGAACACAAAGATGAGAGTGACTGTTTTAGGGCAACACTACTTACTACTGGCCAACTTGGGCATACAATCCTATTCCTTAAAGAAGTCTGGCAAAATTCCTACTAAATAAATGGTTCTTAATATTTTGTGAACTCTAGTTCTAGTTTGTGAACTCCAGAGTGATGGTGAAAGTTTTGTGACTCATACATCACCAGATATTATGTATTGACAGACTAAATAACGTTGTGCACACAAATATATTGCTGTTTCTTTCTTTTCTTTTTTTTTTTTTTTTGGTAAGGATTTTATTTGTTTATTCAGGAGAGACACACAGAGAGAGGTGTGGTGAAGATGATCTGAGCAAGTGAAATTTCAAGATCCTAAAATATCAGAAATTTGAGTTGCCTTTTAAAAAGCTCAGAAATGAGACCATATAATTTTTGTCCTTCTCCGATTGAAATTATATGGTCATTCATTTGGGGAATATAAAAAATAGTGAAAGGGAATAAAGGGGAAAGGAGAAAAAATAAGTGGGAAATATCAGAAAGGGAGACAGAACATGAGAGACTTCTAACTCTGGGAAATGAACTAGGGGTGGTGGAAGGGGAGGAGGGCGGGGGGTGGGGGTGAATGGGTGATGGGCACTGAGGGGGGCACTTGACGGGATGAGCACTGGGTGTTATTCTCTATATTGACAAATTGAACACCAATAAAAAATAAATTTATTAAAAAATAAAAATAATAAAATAAAATAAAATAAAATAAAATAAAATAAAATAAAATAATAAATAAAAAGCTCAGAAATGTGAGTAGTCACCGTCAGTTGCTAGAGGCAACTGTGACTATCAGGCTGTGAAAAAGGAAGCCATCAAGCAGAAGGGTTGCATCCTATTTAAGAGCCTTTAATTCAGAGATTCAGATGCAAATTCCACTTCTACCTCTGCTTGCTGTGTGTTTCTGGGCGAGTTACTTGCCCTCTCTAAGCTGTCTAGGACACACGGGTAGCCACGGGGTTTGCACACGGTGTGGTGAGGAGAACAGGCCCAACGTGCCTTGCAGTGGGCTCACCCAGACGCCTGAGACAGAGGCCTCACCCTTCCTCCTCACAGGCCTCCCTAGGAGGCTTCGGGAGCGGTGCAGGATGCTTCCAGGAGAGCAAGGATCACCTGGAGCTCGATGCGGAGGAGCATCAGAGATGGCAATTCTCGGGCCCACCCTTGCACTCAGTCCAGGTGGTAACAGACATGGAGGTGTGCACACAAGCCCTCGGAGAGGAGTATTGACACAACTGGCAACCTCCGTACCAAGCAGGGTTCCTGATTCATTATCGTCGAGTAACCTCGGAGGAAGGGGATCCTTTCCTTCAGAAAAGAGATTTTAAGACACATCAAACTAAATGCAAGCACACCACTCATTATTTTTCTTCTCTACTTTCTAACTTAAAGAAAGTTTCTCTGCTTCTTGAATGAAAGAACCTATTCTCCTCCAAATCAACAGTTTCTGAATCTCTGTATATCAAATCCCAAATTCCCCGTTAAAGGAATAAAGTGGCATTTCAATTTTACTTTTCAATATATAAAAATGAACCAAATACACAAACAATGGCCTTATGTCTGATTTTCAGGATTCTTTTTTTCTTCTTCTTCTTCTTTTTTTCTTTTTTTTAAGTAGGCTCCACGTCCAGGGTGGAGACCAACATGTGGCTTGAACTCAGGACCCTGAGATCAAGACTGGAGCTGAGATCCAGAGTCAGACACTTAACTGAAGGAGCCACCCAGGTACCCCTGATTTGCAATATTTTAAAGAACAGCAGATCCATAATAAAATTAGTTTGCATTCCTGAAATAAAATACCAAAGTTATTTCATTTGGCTAAAATTTTATTACTAGTATTCTAATAAAATATCATGGTGCTCATTAACATTCTCTGGACACTAATGTTTTATGTGATAAAAGAACAGTAAAATTAAGCTGTTCTTACCTAATAGAAGCACTCCTTCCAAGAAACAAACATTTGTAAGTCATGGCACTTATTAGTGAGAAAATGTGATTAAGCATTGCTATATGAGTTTCCAGAAATTTATTATTATTTTTTTTTAATTTCAGGCCACATTTCATATAGTATGCTACCTCAATTCAAATTATAAAAAAGTCAGCTTTATTTTAATTGGACTATTAGTGATGTAAAATATTTAGTTTAATAATAAGGACAGTTACATATTCTGAAAAGAGCTTAATTTTTTTTCCTTTGTGTTTTCTTAATGGCCTGTTGACTTGATCTGTTGCTAAGACAAAAAGAATGCAGTTGAAAGCAGTTAAAAGCTACTCCTCTAAATTCTATTCCCTCTGTGAAAGAGTAACTTCACAAGGTGTTATTAAAAGTTTTTTTTCAAAAAGAGATTACTCAAAAAAATAAATAATAATTAAAAAGAGATTGCTCTTAAATGCTCATCACTGGTGATGTGTGGAAAAGCCCAAACAAGATTAGTGAGTCTCTGGGGAAATAGAGATCGGTTTTGTTTTGTTTTGTTTTTTGTTTTTTGTTTTTTTGTTTTTTGTTTTGGTTTTGTTTTGTTTTTTTGATCAATATTATGGAACTCACCGACACTGATTAGAAAAAAAAAAAAAGAAAGAAAGAAAAAGGAAAAAAAAATCAGTTTTTTAAGGCAGGGATCCTGTTGACAAAATTCTTAGTACAATTCTCCTTCATCAAGGAATCATTCCTATATCCCGAGGATGCCTCTGTGAACTGTAGTCCATGAATATGAACTAAATGGCATCAATATCAAACTACTTTCTCCATCAGAACACTGGATGTTACTCTCTACCAATTCCCTCCTCTCACTTCCCATATACAAATTAATCATCACTGTTTCTTGAATATTCCTCTCATATGTCAGTCACATTTTCACCTTTCTCTCCATTCCTACCACCACTGCCATGCTGACACCATGGCCATTCCGGTTTTGCCTACGTAATCCAACTAACGGGTCTCTGAACATCTAGACATGCCCATACTTCAAACCATTTTCTACTCACCAGTCAGAATGATTTCTTTAATGCAAAGGCAATTCAGCTATCGCTCCCCCCCATCCACCTAGAATGTTCAATGGCACCCATCAACACGCTCAACGCGTCCACCTTGTCCCAGTACCCTGTGTGTCTACTTCATCTTTATCAGAATGTCAATCAATATAGTATATGTTTCATGATCATTTTAATGAACGTCTTCCTAGTGCTTGAACCGTGACACCAGATGGTCTGATTTCAAATGCTCTCTGAACCGCAAGCAGGTTTTTTTACGAGGATCTGTTTAACTCCTCTAAAACCCAGTTTTCTCATTACAGAACAAGGAGGGTAATTCCTAATACATAAATGATCACTGACATCAAATATCATGGTGCTGGAAAACCTCTTAGATGCCAATGCATGGAGATTGTCAATAAATATCAGCTATCTATGAGGACGTTGTAAGTTGCTTGGGGGAATTTTATCTTGTGCTCCCATCAATAAACAGAGAAGTGGAATGACTTATTTATAAGGTAGCTCTACTGAGTTGTCAGAAGGGTTCAGTTGCCAAGAACAGAATTCACACTAGCCAGTTTGAGCAGAAATAAGATATTACCGGGTGTTAGATGGCTTACGGGATCATTGGCAAGGTGCAAAAAAATAGACCCACTTATGCTTTGAGAAATTACTCCTAGAGCTAGAACACTGGGATCTAGACTTCATGGAAGTTTCTGAATCCCTAATCATCAAGATGCTGCTTGTGGAACTGGGAAGTTCCTACCACAGCTGCGAGCTCCCGAATGGCACCGTCGCTGCTACCACTGATAGCAAGACCTCAGTCATCCAACAGCCACCAGCGGGGACCCTGCCATCACTCAGTGAACTGCAGCTGCTAAAGTGGACTTACTGCAGATTGCATCCACAAAACAAATCCTCTACGCCTACGGAGCCACTGCCTGCATGGTGGGACCGAGGTCTCACGTCGGCCTTACAAACCTAATAAGCAAAAATCTAAATCACATCCAGGACCGTGAAGAAGGCTGTATAAAACCAGATATCCCAGAGGAGAGGTTTTTTTTGCTTTTTTTTTTTTTTTTTTTTTTTTTTTTAATTAGAGGAGTAGGTAAGTGTATTTGAATGTAAAGGGATCAATTGGTGAATCCAGATAGATGGCCAAAGGGTTGGGGTGTTTAAACGCTGGTCTCCAATAAGAAGTCTTTCTTTCTATACGAATGAAACCCACATTTTTTTTTGAAACCCCCATTTTTTTTTTTTTTAAAAGCAGGATACATGGCTTCCTGGAAAAAAAAAAAAAAAAAGACACACCTTGGCCTGACTTTCAGCTAAGATCATGACGTGATGAGTACGGTCATGAATCTAAGATCACAATGTGAGGTGAGAAAAATGAATGTGCAGCTTGCAGGCAATATTCTTAGACTGAAGGGGTCTATACTTCTTTCCTGTCGGCAAGAACAGATGTGAAATGGTAAGCCATCTCCAACCATGCATGGATGGCAATATCCTAGGAAAAGATGGAACGAGAACCTGGGTAGACTAGACCTTGCCTGGCCTAAACCACCATGTGAGATTGAAAACAGACTTACATTTTAAATCACTGATATTTGGGTTTCTAGTGCAGCAGCTCAACCTCTACCCTCACTAATGAGGCTGGCAGCACACCAGTAGTGCTATGGTAGAAAGACTTCCAAACCCTCAGAGGCTATTTCAGAGACATTCACATGGCCCACCTGTACCAAAATCCTTGCCTCTTGCTTTTAAGATTCTAATTTGCTAATAGATTTATCTCTAAACTGACTAAATTTCCAACTTCTGTTTGAAAGTGTCTCAGAGCTTGAGGAACAACTTATTCTGGGACTACGTCTGTTCCCTCACATACCAGTTGTGAATTCCTAGCATTGACTTTCCAAACTACTGAACTCCACCTCTCTTTTATCTTGCTTAGTAATTGGATAGCATTTGAAGTCAGTATTGGTCCTTCCACTTGCCACGGTCTCCACTGTCGAGTGATCGTGCTTCTCTATTACTGGGGTTCCCTTGTGCTGGTAAGGAGCTCAACGAGAGTAACGGAAGGGGACAGAGCAAACCATAAATAATCTCATGGATTAGGTGAATTCATTTAATTCTAATAGCAAGCCCACTGGGACTTCAATAATTATGCTTTTATAAAGTCAAACACGGGCTTTAATAAGTAATAGAGATAGTAATCTGGCTTCTACCTTCTGCCTCTGCCTTATTTCTCAATTGGTTCTGAAACAGGTTAGAGGGAGAAGAGATAATTATTTAATCATTCAAAGGCACTAATAACCTTCTCCTTCCTTGTATTTCCATTTATCCTTTCTATCTCGTATGCTCAGTGGTTTTTCTGCCACAACCCCTACTCCACTTCAGCCCACCCCACTCCACTCCTAGCCTCCTTTTCAATACCCTGGAGGTTGGCCATTGCGTGCCAAATGTAGTGCCTAGAGCTTCTGGGTGGGCAGTGTGGTGTGTTTGGAAAGCCTGGTGATCTCTGAACCAAGGTGTGTTGAGGATCCCCAAAAGCATCCCCAAATCATCTGATGATGTGCTAGGAGGACCTATGGGACTCAGCATCTCGTCATGCCCATGGTTATAATTCATTACAGTGAAAGAGGACGAAGCAAAATTAGCAAAGAGAAAAGACACATTGGACCCAGACCAAGGGGCGTGGGGGACAACTTCCAAGTGTCCTCTTCTAGTGGATTCACACAGTATATATATATATATATATATATATATATATATATATGTGCTTAAATTCTCTTGCAATCATTTTTGACAAGGCTTGTAAAATGCCGTCTACCCGGGAAGCTCATTACAACCTCAGTGCCTGGGCTTGTTCCTAGGAACTGATCACTTAGGTGTCCTCTCTCTGCCTGGCATGCACTAAAATTCCAGACTCCCAGAATGGAAGCAGGCATTCAGCATAAACCACATTATTTGTACAAACAGTTTAGGCACAGTGATACACTCCTCACAACTCTGAGAATGGTGGAAATTCTCTCAATATCTAAGTGTAGGTACCAGGGAAGCGTAAAGGATAGTAGTTCTTAATTCTGTTAACTCTTTTCTGCACATACGATTTCTGTCATTTAGATACTTTAAAAGTCCTTGATCATCATTTTTTAACAGATACTTAATATCCTAGGACTGTGTTAGGCAAACTTAGCAAAACAGAGAAATTCAGAGACGTCATTTCATTATCTACAAGGAAAAAAGTTGATCAACATAAGAAGCAGAAGACCATTGAGAAATAGAATTATTTATATATTGAATTTATCTCCATTACCTCCATAACCTGATTATGATTACATTTACTTCATCAATTATTGAAAGACTACATGAATTTAAATCACCATGCCTTTATGCATCTTATTATTTTCCTGGATACTCATTGTTGCACTATCTTTAATTTTTTCCTTTTTATGGCTTCCATGATGAATTAATGAGTTCTCTGAAAAAATGGGTTTTTGTTTGTAGTCCCTTCCCATAAACTAACTAGTTGCATGCTTTGGGGTAAGAATAACAATTACTTATTTATTATTATATGTATCTCAGAAATATTATTTATTTTCATCTCTATAGAAACCCTCTGATACTCTATTTTTGTCAATAAAATATATATAAATATATATATATATATATATTTATTTATATATATAAAATAGAAGACCAGACAAATAATTTGGCTAAGCTCACCCAACAAGTGAATATCAAAGCAATGAACTTACCCAGGTCTGAGTCTAAAGCAAACTACTGAATAATTTTGATTTTTCTTCATCTAAAAATAGAACAATAATGCCTATTTTTCTTGTGGGTTTTTTTGGTGAAAATTAAAGAAGAGAATGTGTAAAATGTCTAATATGGTGCCTTGACATATATTATGCTGTCAGTAAAGAATGGCAATCACCGTTGGTCTGCTCCATAGACACTGACAACACCTATTACCGAAACCTGTTTCCTTGTGTATAATCACCAGGTGGCTTTTTCAAGAGGGTGAAGTGTTTTAAGATTATCCTCAGGTTTTAAAATTTGGCTCAATTGAGTAGCGTATGGAATTGTCAAATCATGATATTGTGATTTGAAACTGATGTAACTGATGAAACTGATATTGAGGGGAGGGGCAAGATGGCGGAAGAGCAGGGTCCCCAAATCACCTGTCCCCACCAAATTACCTAGATAACCTTCAAACCATCCTGAAAATCTACGAATTCGGCCTGAGATGTAAAGAGAGACCAGCTGGAACGCTACAGTGAGAAGAGTTCGCGCTTCTATCCAGGTAGGAAGACGGGGAAAAAGAAATAAAGGAACAAAAGGCCTCCGAGGGGGAGGGGCCCCGCGAGGAGCCGGGCTGAGGCCGGGGCGAGTGTCCCCAGGACAGGAGAGCCCCGTCCCGGAGGAGCAGGAGCTGCACCAACCTTCCCGGGCGGGCGGAAAGGGGCTCGCAGGGAGCTGGGGCAGGACCCAGGAGGGCGGGGATGCCCTCGGGCTCCCGGGGACACTAACAGGCACCTGCGCCCCGGAGAGTGCTCCGAGCTCCCTAAGGGCTGCAGCGCGCACGGCGGGGCCCGGAGCAGCTCGGAGGGGCTCGGGCGGCGGCTCCGCGGAGGGGGCTGCGGGGCGGGAGCGCGAATCCACCAGCGCAGGCCCCGGAGCACAGGGCGCCGGGACACAGCCCAGGATCCGGCCTCCCCCGGGACAGGCAGAGGCCGGGAGGGCCCGAGACAGCGAGGACGCTCCTGCCCCGAGCTGAGCAGATCAGCGGCCCCGCCCCGGAGCCTCCAGGCCCTGCGGACGGAGAGCCGAGAGCCCCGAGCCCCGTAGTTCCTGCGGAGGCTGAATCCAGGCTTCCAGAGTTGCCATAGCAACTGCGACTGTTCCTCCTGGGGCCTGGCGGGGTAAACAACCCCCGCTGAGCCCTGCAGCAGGCAGGGGCAGAGCAGCTCCCCCAAGTGCTAACACCTGAAAGTCAACGCAACAGGCCCCTCCCCCAGAAGACCAGCTGGACGGACCAGTGATACTCCCCCGTGTTCCAATACAACTTGTTTCTGGCCACTCTGCACTGAGCAAAATGACTAGAAGGAAAACCTCACTTCAAAAGAAAGAATCAGAAACAGCCCTCGCTCCCACAGAGTTACAAAATCTGGATTACACTTCAATGTCAGAAAGCCAATTCAGAAGCACTATTATACAGCTACTGGTGGCTCTAGAAAAAAGCATTAAGGACTCACGAGACTTCATGACTGCAGAATTTAGATCCAATCAGGCAGAAATTAAAAATCAATTGAATGAGATGCAATCCAAACTAGAAGTCCTAACGACGAGGGTTAACGAGGTGGAAGAACGAGTGAGTGACATAGAAGACAAGTTGATGGCAAAGAGGGAAACTGAGGAAAAAAGAGACAATCAATTAAGGGACCATGAAGACAGATTAAGGCAAATAAATGACACTCTAAGGAAGAAAAACCTACGTTTAATTGGGGTTCCCGAGGGCGCCGAAAGGGACAGAGGGCCAGAATATGTATTTGAACAAATCCTAGCTGAAAACTTTCCCAATCTGGGAAGGGAAACAGGCATTCAGATCCAGGAAATAGAGAGATCCCCCCCTAAAATCAATAAAAACCGTTCAACACCTCGACATCTAATAGTGAAGCTTGCAAATTCCAAAGATAAAGAGAAGATCCTTAAAGCAGCAAGAGACAAGAAGTCCCTGACTTTCATGGGGAGGAATATTAGGGTAACAGCAGACCTCTCCACAGAGACCTGGCAGGCCAGAAAGGGCTGGCAGGATATATTCAGGGTCCTAAATGAGAAGAACATGCAACCAAGAATACTTTATCCAGCAAGGCTCTCATTCAAAATGGAAGGAGAGATAAAGAGCTTCCAAGACAGGCAGGAACTGAAAGAATATGTGACCTCCAAACCAGCTCTGCAAGAAATTTTAAGGGGGACTCTTAAAACTCCCCTTTAAGAAGAAGTTCAGTGGAACAATCCACAAAAACAAGGACTGAATAGATATCATGATGACACTAAACTCATATCTGTCAATAGTAACTCTGAACGTGAATGGGCTTAATGACCCCATCAAAAGGCGCAGAGTTTCAGACTGGATAAAAAAGCAGGACCCATCTATTTGCTGTCTACAAGAGACTCATTTTAGACAGAAGGACACCTACAACCTGAAAATAAAAGGTTGGAGAACCATTTACCATTCAAATGGTTCTCAAAATATACCCTAAAAACTACAGAACACTTCTGAAAGAAATTGAGGAAGACACAAAGAGATGGAAAAATATTGCATGCTCATGGATTGGCAGAATTAATATTGTGAAAATGTCAATGTTACCCAGGGCAATTTACACGTATAATGCAATCCCTATCAAAATACCATGGACTTTCTTCAGAGACTTAGAACAAATTATTTTAAGATTTGTGTGGAATCAGAAAAGACCCCAAACAGCCAGGGGAATTTTAAAAAAAGAAAACCATATCTGGGGGCATCACAATGCCAGATTTCAGGTTATACCTCAAAGCTGTGTTCATCAAGACAGTGTGGTACTGGCACAAAAACAGACACATAGATCAATGGAACAGAACAGAGAACCCAGAAGTGGACCCTGAACTTTATGCTCAACTAATATACGATAAAGGAGGAAAGACGATCCACTGGAAGAAAGACACTCTCTTCAATAAATGGTGCTGGGAAAATTGGACATCCACATGCAGAAGAATGAAACTGGACCACTCTCTTGCACCATACACAAAGATAAACTCAAAATAGATGAAAGATCTAAATGTGAGAAAAGATTCCATCAAAATCCCAGAATCCATCAGGCAACACCCTTTTTGAACTTGGCCACAGTAACCGGAGAAGGACAAACAGTGTACGTTCTCATTCATTTGGGGAATATGAATAATAGTGAAAGGGAATATAAGGGAAGGGAGAAGAAATGTGTGAGAAATATCAGAAAGGGAGACAGAACATAAAGACTTCTAACTCTGGGAAATGAACTAGGGGTGGTGGAGGGGGAGGAGGGTGGGGGGTGGGGGTGAATGGGTGACGGGCACTGAGGGGTACACTTGACGGGATGAGCACTGGGTGTTATTCTGTATGTTGGTAAATTGAACACCAATAAAAATTAATTTATAAAAAAAAAAAGAAACTGATATTGATCACTTGAAACTGATGTAACACTGTGTGTTAACTATTCTGGAATAAGAAAGACAAGAAAGAAAAGGAAAAGGAAAAGAAAATGAAAAAGAGAAAGAAAATTTGACTCAAGAACTTGCTCCATCACCAAATTGATAATTTGAGGAGGAAGAGAAAAAGAAAATTCAACAGTAACTTTGAAGAGGGCACTGGTAATTTATTCCTTATTTTCCGCAAAGTCTAAAAAAGTAATAATTAAATAGGTCAGAGGAAAATAAGACCTAAGAACTGCAACTATAACTACTACTCAGTCCTGAAAGAGACTATCCACCAAACGAGACCATCTCAACAGCTCTCGTTTGAAGGTTGAGGTAAGAAATCAACCTCTTTTTAAATCTCTTTTGGATTTTTAAATGATTAAAATATAGGAAACCATTTTATTTTATTTTAATTTTTATTTATTTATGATAGTCACACACAGAGAGAGAGAGAGAGGCAGAGACACAGGCAGAGGGAGAAGCAGGCTCCATGCACCGGGAGCCTGACGTGGGATTCGATCCCGGGTCTCCAGGATCGCGCCCTGGGCCAAAGGCAGGCACCAAACCGCTGTGCCACCCAGGGATCCCTAGGAAACCATTTTAAAGATGCATGCTATTCCCAAGCTGATTGTTACAATCTGGCTACCTACAAAAAACAATCTCACACACACATACACCTTTGAAAATAGGTTATACAACCACCCCTTGTACAAGTATCCATATGTTGAACGTGAACCCCCCCCCCATTTCTCCTAGGATTTAACACCACCTCAGAAAATAGTCTTGGAATCCACAGAGATAAGGAATAACATCAGCCTAGATCCAGTCAGTATAGATTTTACACACTTTCTTGTTCACGTGGCAGACACAAGAATTTAAATATATGGGTTCGTCTGTTTATATTCTGATAAATGGCATTTGGTAATTATGGAGCTAAAAACAAGTAATTCTTCCAAATGGCCATTTGATCAGTAGCCAAATGTAAACAATCAAGAAAAATAAAGCAAGCAAGATAGTTCTTAAAAGTGCCAATTATTGTCATGGCAGCAATGATGCTTCCACAAAATCCATCATTACTCCAGTTAATGACTGGTGAGTAGGAGTATAGATGACTTTTGCCTTGGTCCAGAAAACTCAGGACATTTACTGAGGAACTGACCATTAATCCCAGGTAATGCAAAGGCCAGTTTTCAGAGGATCATTGCTCAAGCAATCTTCTATTCAAACAGAAGTGCAGTTCAGATATCTAGAATGATTTAAAAATATTGGTGCATTTTTACAAAGACACTTGGCTTGGAGTCAGTAGATTCAATGTTCCTTTTCTTAATACAGCATCCAATATCCATAAATGCACACCTGACACATAACTTACAAAATTTGAGTCATAGATTTTTAGATATTTCTAGTAAACCACCAATACCTTATCCATCCACCATCTGAATTGGCTGTAAATTATGTTAAGACAACAACAGACGTTCTGTCGAAGTCACCAGGGATATTGAAAGAAACGATATACTTCTAACTTTTAGAAATATGAATAATTATGCCATAAACATTATGTATTTATAAGTGAACCCTAGAAATATAAATACTATGCAAGTAGATACAAATATTTGCAGTTAATAAGATGATTGGACACAAAATTAAAAAATAAGAATGCATTATTCTATTCCCTCTCCCTCAAAATGTTTTCATGGACAGCCTAAATGTCCACAGATAGGAGCTTTTCTGCTACCTTTATTTATGGGAATAGTATTTGGATATTAAAAAAAAATGATACTGCAAATGTAGGCTGACTGGTTTGGGAAGAGATGTGCAATTTATTGTTAACTCAGAATCCAGTGTTGGGGTGCCTGGGGGGCTCAGGGGTGTGACATCTGCCTTCAGCTCAGGGCGTGACCCCGGGGTCCTGGAATCAAGTCCCACGTCGGGCTCCCTGCATGGGGCCTGCTTCTCCCTCTGCCTGGATCTCTGCCTCTCTCTCTCTCTGTGTCTCTCATGAATAAATAAAATCTTTAAAGAAAAAAAAAAGAAAAGTGGAACATCTTGGTATCATTCCCACAGGTTCTAACTCCTTTACAGACAGTACGCAGCAGGTGTTGCGCCATTCTCAGTGAATGATGAAGTTACTTTGGCTACTGTTTGAGCAAAACGTAGAAAAAGATCTAAGTGTCCGAAAATAAGAATGTAATACCCAGAAACGTTCATCTGATGAGATCTCAGGTAGCCCTTAAACACGGCTAGGTTTCCTTTATCACTAAGAGTCAACTCTGGTTTTGAGCACTAACCTGGGTCCAGGCATATCTAAGCACTTTCCATGTTCTCTCTTTCGAATACCATGGGTGTCCTGTGAGTTGGATTCATTCATTGGGCTTATCCTACAGATGAACTTGGTAACATGTGCAGGTCCTCAGAGCTGGAAAACAGCCAAAGCTTGAAACCAGGGTGTAATAAATGAGTGGGGTATAATGGTGCCTGTAGGATCACAACTGCCAGAAATACACAGAATAAAGACTGGGATGAGTTATACAAGTGTGATTAGAACAAAAGCCTCTGCACAGTGGGATTTTAAATATCTCCGTGTTCAATTCTCTCAAGTATTTTTCTATTTTCCTACAATGAAAACGTACTGTTAGGTTAACTCTGAAAAATATTTGCAGTATCCAAAATTGCCATTCTTTGTATGGTTCAACCCAACTCTAATGAAGATCTGTTTTTTTAAAGCACATATTTACATGACATGTAGGTGTGTGAATAGACATATATATGTGTGAATATATATTCTCGCACATTTATTTATTTTTCAAAGATTTCATTTATTTATTCATGAGAGACACACACAGAGAGAGGCAGAGACATAAGCAGAGGGCGAAGCAGGCTCCCTGCAGGGACCCCAACATGGGACTCGATCCCAGGACCCCAGGATCACGCCCTGAGCTGAAGGCAGATGCCCAACCACAGAGCCACCCAGGTGTCCCAATATTCTCACACATTTAACACAGATATACACATAAGTATGCTTATATACACACATTTATTATATGTGCACAGTAAATTCCATGTATTATACGTCTATTTCTGAGCTCACTCAGACTGTTCTGTTATTCTAGTGGCATGAAGTATCCAAAAATAAGACAGCCCCTGAGAGAGGAAGCTTTCCACCCCAAGTTACTATTATTTAGTCTCTACTAATTCCCCACGAAACCTGGTCAGTGCTTTGAGCCAGTGACACAACCAAAGGGCTGAACAGGGCGCTACTCCCTGCAGTAAACACTCAACAAATATGTAGAGAGGAGTGATCCACACCTCATCTGGACTCTCTGAATCTGGGGATCGATGGTGTGGCCTCTCTGAATCCAGAGAAGAGGCATCTCGGGTATTCTCTTGAGCCAACGAGCTCAGGGATTCCTTGGGGGTAACAGTTGAAACAAGAGAATGACGCAGTTCCTGTAACCCATTTATTTTGCCAATATTGAATTACTCCCCAACTTTGTAGCCAAAGTGCACCGTCCTGGGTCTTTACGCAGAACTCAGTGCAACATCCTGCTGCTTATTCTAACAATAAAATTATTGAACATGCTGACAGCCAGCCCTATAATTAGGGCAGCAGTGGATCAGAGCAGATCAGAATGATGCTTATTGAAGTGCCTCATGGCACGTGCCTGCAATGAAGAGATGCATTTTTTATTAACATGAACATAACTTCAAAGATGTTCTTTTAATTCCAGAATAGACAGGGATGCGTCACAGGGTGACTGGAGCTCTCCGTGATATTTTTGATACACATAAAAGTCACTGATGTATAGAAAGTATTTCATCAGTTTCCAGGATATGGAATGTGCCTGAATAAACAGTTATTAGTCGTGATATTATGTTCCTGCAAAGTATGTACACATCCGTAGGGGTAATTTTTTGATAACAGTGATTATCATTTATTCATCTGAGCGCCTCTGGAGTATGTAATATCAGCTCTGCAAAACTACTTCATCTCAATCAAACTTTGAAACTCTCTGTGCTTCAATCATGTTCCCATTCATCTTTCACAAGGAGGAGAGGGTAATGAAGAGATCTATCTGCCCAACACTCACATAGGTAGCTGGGGGTAGAGCTAAGGCCTACATTGATTTTTTTTTCCTTGTCGGTAACATGCCTGAATATATTTTGAAAGTCAATACATTATGACTGCATTTGGAAAATGAGTCCAACTTGGGGCAGAAAACTGGGAGCCGAGCACAACGGCTTCACATTTATCGTGGGAGCACAGCAATTATTCGGTGATTAACTGCCTTAAATTCTTATTATCTTTAAGGCTGTTCTTTTTTCCTTTGTTGTTTTTTTTCCCCCTCTCTTCTCTACTCTAAGGACGTGGAAGCAGTGTGTGCACTACTTGCTCTTTATTGCCGCGTTGAGGCTATGTCTCTACACCCTCTCCTGAAAACACCAGGTCCTTTGAATGGCACATCACAGGACTACACTGTCCACAAACGCTTCTCGATGGCACCGGCCACATTTTCCCCTAGAGAATTCTCGAGGGAGGCTGGTCGCTTCCATCTGACACTGTTGTGGCAATTTTACTGCAGGCATCCAGTGAGATATTTTGAAAACTACATTTGATCATGTTATTCTTAATGTTCCAATGACTGAGGGATTTTCTACTACCTTGAGGAAAAAGAATTTTGTTTTCTTTTGTTTTAAAATCCAGAATCCCAAGTCTTACTCTCTTCCTTCTGTTTCAAAACTATCTATTCTTATTCATTCCCAATAAGCCCCTTTTCCTTCAGAAGTTACTTTGCATTTCCTGTTAGCCCTACTTGGGACACCTGTCCTAGAACTTTGCCTTCTGGACTCTTTATTTCATTCTGGTTCCTGCTCAACTATCACCTACTCAGATGTTTCTTCATAGTACTTACTGTACTAATCATGACCTCATTGGCATCACGTACTTGTTTTTTCTTTCTATTTCCTGGTTTCTACATTAAAATATAAAGTCTATAGGAGATCAAAGCAGTTCTCTCTCTGTTCAAAGGTCCCCCTCTCTGACCTAGAATGGAAACTAGTATATATGTTCAGTAAATTTTTATCTGTTGAATAAATAACTTTCTTAAAATAGGTCAAAAACAATGAGAGCTTGTTACAAGTGGCTCCCACTTCTACTTCATTCAAGGCTTACAGGCTAAATTTCACAGCCTTAAAGTACGACTTTGACCTTTCTCTGGTATCTTCCAAGTCCATTAAGAAATTTCAGATTTCCTCTTTGTTACATTTTTCAGCAGGAAAGTGTGGGGGGGGGGTTCTTAATTCCTACTTCCTAGGTTTTCATAAAGAAGAAAGTATTTCATAGATGGGAAAGAACAAATGAGGTCTCCTTCACCAGAACTCTTCTCCATGGGAGTAGAGATGAAGAGGTTGGGAAAAGGAACATGGCCCCCCTGTAGCTCAGTGAACTCAGGCTTCACTCACATGGAATTCCCTTTTTCTCTAAATTAAAGTTCATCTGAGATTTTCTCTCCTATGGAAGTAGAGCCCATCTTCAGATCTGGAGTAGAAGTGGGAGTTGGGTTGGATGGTTCAAGAGAAAAAAATGTGATCCCATTTCTAACAGACTAAGTCTATAATTCAAGGGTCTAGGGGTTTGCATCAGGAAATCAGATTTGGGGGCACCTGGGTGGCTCAGCGGTTTAGTGCCTGCCTTTGGCCTAAGGCGTGACCCCGGGGTCCCGGGATCGAGTCCTGCATCGGGCTCCCCGCAGGGAGCCTGCTTCTCCCTCTGCCTGTGTCTCTGCCTCTCTCTGTGTCTCTCATGGATAAATAAATAAAATCTTAAAAAAAGAATTCTAAGGAAATCAGATTTTGATTTCAGTTCGAGATATAGTCTCTAAATCAGTTTTATTAGTGAAAACACTGATATTTGAATTTCTACATGCCTGAGTTCTGTGTCTAAATTCCCAGTTGCTTCAGACCTCAGACTGAGGAGAGGGCAATGATTAATGTTTACTCCTAAAACCAAAACACACTGATCTTAACTCCCTCTGTGCTAACGTGTTTCTCACTATGGAGATAGTCACTCACTATTTAATGAAAACCTACTACGTACAGCAACCTCCATGAAATATTAGGGACAAAGAAGATACAGTATTGACCTCATGGGAATTAATATTCTACTGGTCCCTCAAATCATCTCTATTTCTAATTGACCATATGATACAACCAGGGGCACGCTACTTGGAATAAATATGCAAAGCACAGGATTATTTTTTTTTCAAAAATTAGATGATTAATATTCTTGTCCATCTTGTGGTCCTTCACCTTATTACCCAGGCCTCTTAGGTCAAGGATGATAATGTGATTCAAAACCATTAAATCTTGATAATATCCCTCCCTTTCAAAGGAAAAAAAAATACACATGTAGCAAATAAGCATGAAGTAATCCAGAAGCAGATAACAAAGATCACTTCAGAGCCATCAATCCCATCAGAGAAGCCAGGAGACGAGTCATCAGTCAGACTTTAATCAGCAACAATGAATGGGATGAAAAACGAGGAGCATTCTGGGGGTAATCTTCAAGACTATATGCTTTTTTCCAAGATCATTTGTGTCATCAGCAGCAATTGAGTCAGTGTTCTATTGTGCTTATAATGAATACTTTTTAAGAGAAACAGAAAAGGAGTCAGGGAGGAAGGAAAGGAAGACAGGAAGAAAAAAAAATGGTTGAGGAAGGGAAATGAGTCGTGGTGGGAAAGTCTGTTCAGTCTTTGTGATTTTACATCCTTAAAAGTGCTTTGTGCGTCTCGATCTAACCCAATCCCTTGTTGCTTTCTTGTATCAATGACAATGCATCCTCCCCTTCTTTAAACACCTCTCCCTGTGGTACACTGCTCAAACTGTCTTGGTTTTCCCACCATTTCTGAAAGCACAGAAGGCTCTAGAAATGAAGAGGAGACCGGACAGGGTGAGCCTTGCTTCAGGGTCCACATTTACACCCACGTGGTGCTGCTTGTCACCTCCCTCCCTTCCCCCAACCCCCAAGCCTGCAATGTGCAGGGATGGGCATGCGACCCTGGCAATGAAGGGGTTTCATAGTTTGTGTATGAGACTCGTCAGGTTGATGTCACCAGACATCCGAACAACAGGCTCCGTAGGAGGAACAGAGGTTATGCAATATGGAATCATCTATTAGGACTCAAAGTTCTCTGAAAATTCCCTAATAAGGTTTCAAGTGCACCATGTTACTCTTCTTCCAGTAGCTTTCAGGCTTTTTAAATATTTCTTGCTATATTACATGGAGGAAGGGGGAAAGCAGCCATGACCCTATGCCTGGAACACATGCATGAGCATCCTGACCCCTCTGTGCTTTCTGCACCTTCTGCAGTTCTGCGAGAAGTTCTGTCCCCAGCTTGACCCATGAAAATCCACCCTGTCGTTTAGGGGAAAAGCAATATTCTTCCTTGATAGGTAGGAATTTAGGACTTGCCTTGGTTCTAAGCCACTTAAACGTTGATATCCATCCCATTTTCATACTTTTGAAGATTGTATGGGGAGTTAGAATAAAACTATCTTGGAAATTGTGTCGTGCCCCATCAAATATATTCTCACTCTTGTCCAGGTGATCTTCACCTGGAGTACATCATTCCTCTACATAAAATCTTTCAATGGCTTCCTTTTGTTCTTTGGATAGAGTGAAACCCTTTGCTTGGTTTGGCTTGCAAACCTGTACCTGGTCTGGATGCTGAAGACTCTTACACTCTTCCCCCCAGCCCACCTCTGCTTCCCCATAACACTCACAAATAAAACTGAACATGAATCTTTGCTGGCACCCTAGTGACCTAAAAACACATATTCAATAAAAACTGGTATTAGTGTAAAACCCTTAAGGCAGTTCCCATAAGTTAGTTAAACAGACCAAATTCCTCCTTACCAAACAAGTAATTCTGGTTATTACTCTATATACTCTCTCCCTTACAGAAAAAAAAAAAAAAAAAAAAAAAAAAAAAAAAAAAAAAAAAAAAAAAAAAAAAAAAAAACATTCTTTACTATCATTAAGGTTGAATCTAAACCACTTGGAATCTAAAATGTTTATTTTACTTATTGCCCTTTACCCTTTGGGGGTAATACATAAATTGATTGGTTCCTATAACCTGTGTTTCCCGTCTATAGTTCTTGTCTTGTGGCTGAATGTCCACAGAAGGATAACTCTCTTAAAAGAAGAAAAATAGCTCATATGGAGGTTTTCTTTTGCTTTTTTTTTTAATTAATTAAAAAATAACTAATTTCTGATGCCAGGCACAAACTCTTATAGAAATACACTCTAACGAACCACAGGACCTTGGGCTAAAATGTCGCTTTTAAACTCATTGAAAAATCATAATGCATGAAAGTAGAGCTGCCTACTTGCAATTTTTGAGAAATGGTTGCTTTGGTTGCTGTAATAGTAAATGATCTCTGAAATAAGCTACTATATTTGGGTTATTCATCTCATTTCTCTCTTCCTCTAACATTTTTAGATTGCATGCAACACTTCTGACCACAGGGCAGAGGAAATGCACTGGATTTAAACAACCCCATGCTCATTTCCAAAGTCTCAAATACGGCAGGTGAGATAATTGTGCTGCCACGTAAGTTAGGAAGGCACAGGAGGAAAGAATGCTAATGCATCTCAATCCCTGTGCTTGATGCATGAAGCTTGAGTAACAAGAAAACTCAAAGTGTGTTAAAAACAAAGGTGCTGATGACTTGCCAAATATAACTGGAATTCTTCAGAATTATATTCAATACCTGAATGTCAATGTAAAAGCAAGCCATCCGTATCGAGGGGAAGGCATAAAAGAAGGTGTAATATTCCATAACAATGATGCTTATGAAAGTTGATTGAAGAGTAGGCATTATTTTAACTGTGTACAACCCACAACTTTGTCTGGATTACAGATTCCTTGAAAAAATGTCCATATTTTACATTTCTTTTATCCTCTTATCATACTACTTGTCGCCTAGCAATTGATTAGAAAAGCATTCTCCTACCACCGTAGTCCCCCTTTATATTCAGGGGGGTGTTCCGAGACCCCCAGTGGGTGCTTGAACCTGCAGATAGCACCAAACCCTACATATACCACATTCTGATGGTCTGATACATACATACCTATGATAAGGTTTACCTTACAAATTAGGCACAGGAAGAGATTAACAACTAATAACAAAATAGCATAATTATATTGCAATAAAAGCTCTAGGAAAGTGGCCTTTCTCTCTCTCTCTCTCTCTCTCTCTCAATCTTTTTGTACTGTACTCACCCCTCTTCTTGTGATGACATAAGAAGATAAAGTGCCTACGTCATGAGATGACGTGACGTGAATGATGCAAGCATTAAAACGGAGCATTAAACTACTACTGGATTTCTGACCGTATGTCAGAATGAGGACAATTTGCTTCCGGACCATGGTCGACTGCAGGGGACTGAAACTGTGGAAAGCAAAACCACAGATGAAGGGGAACTACTGAATTGGCAAAGATATCATATACCCACAGAGAATCTTAGAGCAAGAAAATATCCTGGAAAACAGTTAGTACTAACTTCATCTCTACAGATCCAGAAACCGGCTCAGAGTAGCTCTTCACTTTGTTAGGGTCAACTCTGAGTCTATCATAAATCAGGGACTAGAGTCAGGGTTGCCCATCTCCCAGCTCGGTGCTCTTTCTAATGCAGCCTATAGAATCTCACCAGCATATATTAAACAATTGCAGTGGGTGGTCAGAATGTCATCTTGCACGGTGTGAATATTATGGTTCCAACAAACATATTTTGAATATGTACAATGTGCCAGCTGCTATGGATACTGAAATGAGTAAGACAAACTTCCCTCTCTAAAAAAGCTTACAGTCTGGTAGAGGTGATAAGCGCTGCCTAAGGGATAAACCAATGTTTCTTAAAACAGCATAAAAAAAATAGCCAAAACAATCTTTAAAAAGAACATAGTTGGAGGACTTAACATTTTCCAGTTTTAAAACTTACTACAAAGCTATGGTAATCGAGACAGTGTAGTACTTGCATAAGAATAGACATAGATCAATGGCATAGAATTAAGTGTTCTGAAATAAACCTTTACATTATAGCCTTTACAACTGATTTTTGAGAAAGGTGCTAAGGCAATTTAATAGAGGAACAATAGTTTTTACTACAAATGGTACTGGTACGATTAGATTTCCACATTCAAAAGACGAATTTAGGTCCTTATTCAAACTCTATAACAAACATTAAGTAAAACTGGATCATAGAGCTAAATAAAGGTCCTAAAACCCTAAGCCTCTTAGAAGAAAGAATAGAAGTGAATCTTTGTGTCTTTGGGTTGGACAAAGATTTCTTAGAACTGACATCAAGAACCAAAAACCATGTTAGAAAAATTTGATAAGTCAAACATTATCAAAATTAGTAACTTTTATACCTAAAAAATTACCAACATGACAGTAAAAAGACAGACTACAAATTGGAAGAAAATGTAGGCAGATCACACATGTAGTAAGACTTGTGTCCAAAATAGGTAAGAAAATCTTAAAACTAGAAGGTTAAATTACCTAATTAAAAACGTACAGCAGATTTGAATAAATATTTCACCAAAAAGATCTACAAACAACCAGGAAGCACATGAAAATAGTCTCAACATCATTCAATTATTGGAGAATATAAATTGGAACTACAATGAGATGCAACCCCATGCCCTCTAAGATGGCTGTAATCATAAAAACAGATTTTAAAATGTTGTCAAAGCTGTGGAGAAACGGAAACCTTCATGTACTGCAGGTAAGAATATAAAATTTGGTATAAACACCTTGGAAAACAGTTTTGCCGGTTTCTTAAAATGTTAAATGCAGGCACTTGACGGGATGAGCACTGAGTGTTATTCTGTATGTTGGCAAATTGAACACCAATAAAAAATAAATTTATTATTAAAAAAAATAAAAATAAAAAAATAAAACCCTTAAGGAAGAAAAAAAAATGCAGAATCACCTAATGGTCCAGTATTTCTGCTCTTAGGTATTTACTCAAGAAAAGAGCTGCACGGTAATTATTCATAGCAGTAGTATTCACAATAGCCACAAAGTAGGAACAATTGAAAATATCTATCAAGCAATGAATTAATAACCAAAAGGCAATATGTCCATACAACACAATACTATTTGGTAAGAACAAAGTGCTGACTCACGCGCAGCATGAATGGAACTCAAAAAAACATTATGTTAAGTAAAATAACCTAGAAACAAAGATCATGTATTTCACTTATACAAAATATCCAGAGAAGACAAATCTGTAAAGGCAAAAAACAGATCAGAGGTTGCCTAGGGTTGGAGGTGGGAATGGGCAGTGACTACAAATGGACACAAGATTTTATTGGTGGCAGTGGTGTGGCTGTGATGGAAATGCCAACAAAAATTAAATTGCGCCAATGGTTCTTTATGTACATTTGCTAAAGAGCATTGAACCATACACTTAAAGTAAGTGAATTCTACGATATATAAGCTATATTTCAATGAAGCTATTAAACAGGATTAAAGACTCTCTGTTACCCGATCCTCATTGTTCTAACTTATTTCCCTATTTCTTTGCCCCATATATTATTGCTTGTAGCTCTGCATACATTATAGTCTCTTGCAACCTCATTCTTGATGATCAGACTGCTTGGAAAATATATCTGATAAGTCTTCCCCCCTGGATAGCTTCTATTCACGC
This sequence comes from Nyctereutes procyonoides, assembly GCF_905146905.1. Classification (NCBI taxonomy): domain Eukaryota; kingdom Metazoa; phylum Chordata; class Mammalia; order Carnivora; family Canidae; genus Nyctereutes; species Nyctereutes procyonoides. The sequence goes on along the minus strand of NW_026575134.1, from coordinate 27,748,690 downwards.
TTCTAAACTCAGTTCCAGCATCCCATCATCCAGAAGAATTTTACTCCACCCCAAAGTCATGCCCCTCCTAGAAGCTCCCGTTGCACCTCATAAATACCCACATACTCAACCTATTGTGCTAGTTTATCTGTTTATCTTTCCATCTTCTCATTAGACCATAAGCTCTCTAGGAAAAAAGAAATCTGTCTCATTTATCGTTGTGCCTGTCCTCAGGGCTAAGCGCGTATATTAGTTTTTCAATAAATATTCGTTGAATTAAAATTCATGTGGTAAAAAAATAAAATAAATAAATAAATAAATAATAAATAAAATAAAATAAAATAAAATTCATGTGGTAAGGTGGGATAAATTCAAGGAAAGTAGGAAGAACTAGATACAGTGAAGGCACACAGACTCGACAGCTTGGTTTAGGATGACCGAAATGGGATGAATACACAAGAGATGCCCAGGTAATGGAAGCAGCAAGCCGTACTGAGAAGCAGCTATAGCTTATCTCTACCGGGAGGGACGGAGTTGGAAGTTTACAGAGAAGCGGCTTCCTGTTGCAAAGATAGTTTTGAAGAAATGGTTTGCCCAACATTAAAATAATAATAATAATAATAATAATAATAATAATAATAATATAATAATAATAATAACGCAGAGTACTATGCCAAGGGAGAGGAATAACAATATGAGACACTGTTAAAAAAAATTATTAAGAAAAAAAAAAGAGAGTCTTTAAAACATGAAATAATAATAATACAAAGAAAAAAGGATCTGTATTTCCTTTTAGAAAGCATCCAATAAAAGAATGACGACGGGTTCCTTGTCTTTTTTTGTGCCTATTTGGAAGAAGTGTGTGCCATTTTAACTTTTTCGCCGTCTGTTTGATTGAGAAATAGAGCTAGCTGTCATCTTCACCGCAAGGAAAGAGCTAGAGAGAGAAAATTTCTTATCGGATCTGATTCAGCAAGTCGGTGAAGGAACTGAAGAATCAACCTTGGTCCCTGGGTCCCTGGTCCAGGCCTCCTCCGCTTGCTTTGACAGTCCTGCCACCTTACTGCCGTGCTTCCCCTTCCTGCGACTACAAGCGTGCACACGAGTGCGCGTGCATCGTGTGTGCTGTGGAAAAGCAGAGGCGGGGTGTGGGCGATGCGGGGGCAGCAGCTTGCCAAGGACACCTGCCATGTGTAACAACGCCAAGGGCTAACGTGTGTTGCTGAGTGTTTATTTGGCACAAGGCGCTGTGCCAAATATTCCATATTCCTTATTGCCTTGGAGCATAACAACCCCTTAAGAATTTATCTACGAAAAAAAATAAAAACTGAGGTTCAGGTGAGCCCAGAAAATCACTGAATGCCTTCTAACTAGTAGGAGGTGGTGTCCAGAACCTCATGATCAAAAGTCTATACTATTACTGATGAGTGATAGTATCACCCACTGCCCTCAATCTACTGTTCAGAGTCCACTGCTTCTGTTTTCAGCATTTGGTTTATATTATTTTCTTTCTTCTTCTTCTTCTTCTTTTTTTTTTTTTTTTGGTTTATATTCTTTTCAACGGTATTTCTTACATTTCTGTAGTGACAGTCACAGTAACGTCAAAGAATATCAATAAACGCCAATGCAGTTACTTAACTGGGGGCATTTGATATAATTCTCTAACAGTCTTGTACAAGGCTTTTTTTTTAAATTATAAAACTGTAAAAAAAAACTAGCATTTCAGATACAGAGGTTGATAAAGCATTTGGCTACAACAATTTATCTTAAAATGAAAAATTTTGTGCAAAGAAAAGTATGTCATTTGTGGCTCTTTATTTTTTAGATTTTTTTAAAAGATTTTATTTATTTATTCATGAGACACACACACACACACAGAGAGGGAGAGAGAGAGGCAGAGACACAAGCAGAGACACAGGCAGAGAGAGAGAAGCAGGCCCCATGCAGGTCTCCAGGATCACGCCCTGGGCCGAAGGCAGCGCTAAACCCCTGAGCCACCCAGGATGCCCTTTTGTGGCTCTTCAAAGAGTATTTACACTGTAACCTCTGAAATGGATGAAAGAGAATAAATAGAGTATATCAAGTTCATGAATTTGAAGACCACTTAAATGAGAAGGTTGGATTATGTCACCAAAGAACTTAAGTTTACCTTTATGGGATGAGAGCAAGGGAAAAACAAAACAAAACAAAACAAAACAACAACAACAACAACAACAACAAAAACATGTTCTCTAAGACAATTAAAAGTGCAAACATAATTTCAGGGCAAATGTTCAACACAACACTTGAGAATGAAACGTTTCCTGATAAGCGTTAATGCACTAGTTACAGATGATTCTTATTGAGTAAAACAAGTGCTGCATCATTATGTTGCCCTCTAGCCCCACCTTCGGCCCGGCAGCCCCGTAGGCTCACACACACGTCTACACCCTCATGCTCCACTCGGTCTCACGGTACTTGCAGTGCTTGTCCGATGTCTTGGATGCAGCCTAGGCGAATTCTGGCTTACTCACCCATCCTGTCATTTAGAGCCTCACCATAATTTGGGGCTGGGAACGGGCTTTATTTATTTATTTATTTATTTATTTATTTATTTATTTAGAAGATTTATTTATCTTGGAGAGAGAGAGAGAGAGACAAAGTGCACGAGCAGGGGAGGGACAGAGGGGGAGAAGGAGAAGACGAGAATCTCAAGCAGACTCCCTGCTCGGTGCAGAGCCCCACATGACGATCCGGACCTGGGTCCAGAGCAAGAGTCAGGCCACTCAGCTGGTTGAGCGCCCCCAGAGGCCCCAGGCACTGGAGATTTTTAATCTCCAAACTAGGCTTCCCTAGGGGGTTGTGATCCAAATTCTGTCTGTGGTGCTATTATCTCACGTGAAGGCAGAGAAATACCTTTTTCTCCAAGGAGTCTGGATTTTGGGGGCCCTTTGGTCGGATTTATGTTTACACTTTAAGGAGGCTCACTCGCATGGCAGGCCCATAAGCATATCTACTCGTCAAAATATATCATTGTCCATTAATCTGTATATTATGTGCCGTGGAAGGTATAAAACATTTTCACAAACTCATTAGTATCATGGTAATTCGGAAAACTATTGATTTTTTTTTTTTTATTCACAAGAGAGAGAGAGAGAGACAGAAGCAGAGACACAGGCAGAGGGAGAAGCAGGTTCCATGCAGGGAGCCCGATGCGGGACTTGATCCCGGGTCTCCAGGATCGCGCCCTGGGCCAGGCAGGTGCTAAACCGCTGAGCCACCCGGGCTGCCCTGAACTATTGATTCTTGACAGAACATATTCTCATTTAAAAAGGTTCTGATTTAAAAAAAAAAAAAGGTTCTGATTATTTCTGCTGGAAACATTCATTTTGACTGTGAAGCAAACCCTGCTTGTACTCCACAGTGACCCAGATCATCATCGTCACCGACTTCCATAAAAATTAACAACCTATCCAGAATACTAGAAAATGTATTTATTTACTGGACGTCTGGTACACTTAATGCATTGAGAGCTGCTAGGAAAAACGAGCACATCCACATTCATTGCCAAACTCAACTCCGGAAAACACGGGTGAGCATTACGTCCAGGAACGGGGGGCCCTCAACGTCCTTGCCTGGCTTCACTAATTTTCTGACATGAAGTTTTCTCTTTTGTTTGGAGAATGTAGTACTTTGTGGAAGTAGGATTTTTCAAAAATTCATCAAAATGGGATCTTTCTTACATCTTCTCCCTCTTCCTTGGTTCCCACCCATCCTCACCATAAGACATTATTCTGGTTCATGTAGTTACCGTGTACCTTCCCACTATGGGATTGGAGAACCCCGTGTTAGAGAATGGTGGGACTGGAGGAGGCACCTGGGTGGCTCACTTGGTTGAGTATCTGACTCTTGGTTTCATCTTGGGTCATGATGTTAGGGTCCTGGGATCCAACCCTGCCCATTACAGGCGCTCAGCAGGGAGTCTGCTTGAGCATCTTCTCCCTCTCCCTTTGCCCCTTCACCTCCCCAATCTCTCTTTAAAATAAATAAATAAATCTTAAAAATAAAATAAAAAAAAGAGCGATGAGATTGGGATCCAGGGTGAAAACTGTTTACCGATAGATCTCAACAGACAAATGATAGCTTCATGCCCTCCCTACGCTCTTTTTAAAGCAAGTCCCTATAATCACAAATCAAATAATGTAAATGATTATGAAGTAGAAAAAAAACTGTCACGATAGAGATGGCAGTAGGGAAATAATCGACGTTTTATTCAGGAAGAGAAACGAAGCTACAGATGAAGCCAGAAGCAAATAAATCCACACTGCTTTGCTCCTGGGGTCCCAACTCTGAGGTGTCAGGGTATTTGAGCTATGATTTACTCAAGCGACGAGCCCCAAATACTGGCAAGTCTCTTTCTCGGCTTTCTCAGAATATCGCCTCTTTTATCCTGCACCTTCATCCTGATACCTAGAAAACTACTTTAGAATATTTTGTACGACTACTGCAGAAGACCTCGGTATTTATTTAGTTCAACTGTCACATTTCAGAGATAAGAAAAACCGAGGCCAGGGAAGGAGATTTGCCAGAGGGACTGTCGAATCCGTCGCACCATCTGTCCTCTTGGAAACTCTGCTCTCCAACCCAATCCAACGTGAGCCCCTTCGTTCAGCTCCTCCAGACCGAGCTCAAGGCGGGGAGAACTTCCCCCAGCTGTGGGGTCCTCCGTGTTCTCTCCTCTAACATTACTCGTTTCTTCAAGATCGGTTCTTGAGATCCCAATCTCTGCTACAACACAGTAGACCAAGGACAGAAGGCAACGCCATCTCCTCGTTGGGGGGAACCTTGCCCAGTGTTTTCCGACGGTTCTTTGCAACCCACTCAATGTCTGTAATTGCTCCTGGGGAAGCCAAGAAATATCAAGAACTGTATTCTCTTTACTTAAGAAAATAGCTCTGGAATTTGACTCTCCAGTTTGCATCCTCACTCTGACACATCAGGTACAATGCTTGTTTCAGCCTCCCTGGTCCTCGGATGCCCCACCAGTCGGGTGAGGACAGTGGTGATGGTGCTGGGCGTGGTCATCGGGAGGATTCAATGATTTCATATAAAGCACCAAAGACAGGCTTACTACTGATTTATAAGAGCTAATTTTTTTAGAACAATGTGTTGAGAGGTGTTATTTACACTTTATGGGTTTGTTTTTGTTGTTGTTGTTTTTTGTTTTTGTTTTTTTTTCTTTTTGCACTTTACATTTAATCCCCACAACAAGCTTACCTAGGACTTTTCATTCCCATGTCACAAACGAGTAACCTAAGACAAAGAGAAGGTGAATAATTCACCCAATACGATAAATAGTGGAGCTGACGTGTGACTCCTAAGCTGCACTCTTACATATTAAGCTACATTCTAGCTTTTGTTACCATCCCTGATATACCTGAAGGCAGTAAATCAGTCCACACGTGGGTGAGGACCTGCAGCCTTCCTTGTGTATAACGCTGTGCTCAAAACTTTGCATTGTTCCTTTTTCGCAAGTTTTAACAATCCAGTATTTAAAAATATCTTTCCATGGTGCTGAATGTCAATATTTCATTTCTTCTTGACTCTTCAGTCACTTTCTATTAATACAAATGTTGGGAAACGTTCGCTAAATATACAGGTCAGGACTGATTTCTTTTTTAAAAAGGGGCATTTTTCCCCTAATATCTTTTAACTACTTGCTTTTTGTTCTATTCCAGTTTTTTTTTTTTTTTTTATGTCAGCAAGCATCAGAAATACATTGGGGAAACTTATTAAAAGACATATTAATTGAGAGCCACACCCAGGGTTTCTGATTCACTGGGTCTGGGTTGAGACCCAAGAAAGCACCTTTCTAAAAAAAAAAAATTCTCGGAGCTGCCAATAACTGATGCTCAGGGGACTAATTTGAGAACCCCTGTGCTCGACATTATATTAATAGATCTATTTTTTTTAAGATTTTATTTATTTTAGAGAGAATGTAAATGGGAGGAGGGGCAGAGGATGAGGGAAAGAATCTCAAGCGGACTGCACCCTAAGCATGGAGACCAAGCACTAGGACGGGACTTGATCCTAGGACCCTGAGATCATGACCTCAACTGAAACCAAGAGTCAGCTGCTTAACCAATGGAGCCACCATCTGTCCCTAAACAGATTTATGTTTAATCCTCATCACTCACATAGGAGTGATATTTACCTTCTATAAATGAAGAAAGTGAGGGACTGAGAGTTTAAGTGACCTGTCCAAAGTCACAAAGGTAGTAAAAGGTGGAGTCGGGATTTGAGCAGTCAAGCTGCTTCCGAAGGCCTTGCATATGCTGGATGATTCCTCGAGTCTGCCTCCCCTGCAGCTGTAAGTGATGAGGCTCATCATTAATGGGCCCACAAGGCTTTGGTGCGAGCCCCATGCCATGTAACAGGGGGACGGGTGCACACAGCAATGTGCCCGGCCCGGCCAGGGGTCCATCGATGCTGCTAGCCGTCAACACATCGCAACTGGAATCCATAACCACCAGCCTCTCTGTGCGTCCAATGACTCTAGACAAATGACCAGTGGCTAACATCTCTGGGTTTTATTTTATCCTATTGAAATCTGATTGGCCTTTCCATAATTGAAAAAGAAGAAGAAAAAAGAAAGTCACAGAAATGCATCCACTGCATTTCTGCAGGAGTGATGGAAGCCCAAGTCCCCTCTTCTCCTCCTTAAAATCCTGAAGATTTGTGCACCATTGTGCTTTGAACTCAGAGCGGCCATGAAGCACCTGTCCTGCCCCGTTACCTACACCTCTCATTTAGGAGCCCGAGTGAAAGCAGCCTGTCCTTGTACGGATTCTGCACATGTGATGCTGACACAGGTGTAAAGCTCATCAGTGCCCTTGGTGCGGCCCATCCATCATGGTCAACTTTACAGAAAACAAAAACAAAACAAAACAACAACAACAAAAAAACGCTCTGCTCCTTACAGATCCTTGAAATCTACCCAAGTTCGGGGTTCTCCCATCGGGTACCAGAGGCAACATCCCTCTAGTAGAGGAGATCCAGCAAGAAGCAGGTTGCGAGGTAAGGGTAAGAGCACTAGAAATACTCCATGCATCATCTCATTCAGAGTGACAGGCCCCGTGACCATCACAAACATAAGCAGAAATTCATCACACAAGGATAATTTGCAGCATTAACTAGCCTGGAAGTGAGCGGATCTGGGATGCCGGGCCCGGAGCTGTCATAGTCCCGCCGACTCTGGCAGGCTAAGGTATCAGGATGTCAGCCCTGCGTCAGAGGAGGTTGCGTCGCCAGGTCCTGACACCCATGGGTCTGTGACAGAAACCAGTGGAGCCTTCCTGGCTGGTTTCTAATCTCAGCACTCTAACTTCCAGCCCAATGCACTGGGACAGTGGGTCCCCCCGCTGCTGCCCAGGTGGTCAGGCCGCGTGCAGGCCGTGTGCAGACCTTGTGCAGGCCATGTGCAGGCCTCGTGCAGGCTGCATGCAGGCCACGTGCAGGTCTCGTAGCCCCTCACCCTGTCCGTGTGCAGCTGGGCGCCCGAGCAATCAGGGAGCTGGGTGAGGGCTCCACGGTGAGCCTGGGGGCCCACAGCAAGCCCTCTCCTATGTCCCTACAACTTTATAAACCCTGTTCCCCTGCATCTCTCTGTTGTGATTTTTCATTTGCACTCACGTGCTCTCCCTTGTCCTTATTTATTTAATACCTTAGCATGTGCTCAGTCATATTAGATTTAAATGGATATGAATATGAATATATATCATTAGGAGGAAAGACAAACACAGAGTCTTTAATACTGTAGGCTTTGGATTCAAATAAAAATGAGAAAGAAAGAGAAAGAAAGAAAAAAAAGAAAGAAAGAAAGAAAGAAAGAAAGAAAGAAAGAAAGAAAGAAAGAAGAAGGAAGGAAGGAAGGAAGGAAGGAAGGAAGGAAGGAAGGAAAAGAAAGAAAGAGAAAGGGAAAGGAAAGGAAAGGAAAGGAAAGGAAAGGAAAGGAAAGGAAAGGAAAGGAAAGGAAAGGAAAGGAAAGGAAAGGAAAAGAAAAGAAAAGAAAAAAGAAAGAAAGGAAAGGAAAGAAAGAATGAAAGAGAAAGAAAGAAAGAAAATGAAATGACACATCACTGTGCTTGCTGCTCTTGTGACTCAAGTTCCAGCTCTACTGCCTGCATCCTGTCTGGCTTTGGATATGCCACTTAGCCTCCTTGACCTTCAGGTTTTTCAGCTATAAGATTGGGATAGTATAACCTACATCACCAGGTTCCAGAAGAATTAAGTTAATGCATATAGAATTTAGCAAAGTTCAGTTACCCAGTGATTACACAGTAGAAGGACACACACACACACACACACACACACACACTCCTTTTGGAGAAAAGGCACAGTGATCAGTGGGTAAAGGGGCTGAGACACTGCAAAAGGCGAGAACAACAGTTGTCGAAACTGAGGAAAAGGACTCAAACCCCTCTATTCATTTGATGTCATCATAATGATACCCTTACGTCCCATTTATGCTTCCGCTCCCAGGAATTTATCTTAATTTTTTTGCAGATGTTATTGACATTGTTCAACAGAAACAGACACACAAGAGCAGCAAGCACAATGATGTACACTGAAGTGTTAAACACGACAGAAATATTTAATTTTCTAGACATCCGAATGTTTCTAGCCTTCCCTGTAGTCATGCCCTTGGCGACATGACTTTGCAGTTCCAGGTCAAGAGGCTGGACCGTACTTACTTCCTCACCCCTGGAAGCCGGGTTGGCCTCAAGCTTTGCTTCGGCTAAACAGAAAACCGCAAGGATGAGTTTTTCCAGTTCCATCTTGAGTGCTTCGTTTTCCCCTTTTGGAACTCTGACAGCCACCATGTGGACAAGCCCCAGGTTAGCCTGCTGGAGGATGAAACTTGTGCTGCAGGCCTCCTCACTGCTCTAGCTGAAAACCAGCCAGCCCCCCAAAGCAAAGGCATCTAGCAGATCGGCTGTTGACTACCCACACACGAGAGAGCCCAGCTGAGAGCAGGACTCTCCAGCTAAGCTCAGCTCAGATTGCTGACCCGCAGTCCTGAGAACTGAAATAAATGGTTTTATCTTGACCCACTTAGTTTTGGAATGGTTTGCTGATACAAATGTTTAGCGATACAAAATATTAGGCATCACACAACAAAATAGTAGCCAAGCTTTAATATGGCAATGGTGATGTCTCAGTAAAATCATGAATATTTTATGATATAATATTGAGTGAAAATAGCGGAATGTAAATATTAGTCTGTATACTGTGATTGGAATTATGCAAATTTATGCATGCAAGGAAAAAGTGGCGTGTAAAAAAAGACATTGCTTTATAATGTCGGTAGGCCTAAGCATCAAGCTGTCGGTACTTTTGTGTCCTTTAACATAATTATATTATATTTTCTAATGAAAATATTTGTAGGACGTAAAGTCAAAGGCATTCTCAAGTTGTAGGGCTATCTTACTGTAACATTATTAAATCAGTGAAAAGTACAAACCAAGCCCTTTTGCCTGCCTTCCCCAGTGATCATTATTATTGAAAAAAAAAAAAAAAAAAGAACAAACTGGACCAATAGGAACATTTCAAAAGTGGAAGGAAATCTCTTTATTAGTTAGGAAGTAAAGGAAAATCCCCATTAGCTCATTTTACTTTCATTATCAAACTGTTAGAATTTAAGATAAAAATGGGGATTTGAATACTCCATGGATCATAAAACCCATTTTAATAGTGAAAGATATTGATAACAGCTAAACTCTCATATGCTAAAAGTCGGCATTTAAGTGTTAAAGGTGACTGGCCTGAGATACGAAAGAACCAATTTCAGCCATAATTCTAAAAATTACTACTACTAGAATGGTTCATTCCTTTACTAAATGTAGATGCGCACATCATAAAAGCATCGCCCCAAGAAAATGAAGCTGACTTATCCGCAAAAACCAAAGAACTGCACAGAAACTCCAAAGGCATGTCCTTGGAAATTCACCCTTGACCAATATATCTCCTTAATCCAGTGGGCTGCCGAAGCACAGTGCTGCTCTTCTAGCTGAGTGTGCATATTTGCTGCATCAAGAGGGACGCGGAGCTTGGCTTCCTTCTTGCATTATGATGGCAATTTATTTTGACAGCTTCCTCAGCCCCCAAAAGTTGTCAGCCGTCCAACATGCAGCAGAAGGAACTTTAAGGATTCAAAAGCCCTGTAGTCTGAAGTTGAAGGCACGGAGGAGGGAACCAAAGTCAAAGAGAGCAAGCAGCACGCATGTCTTGCTCCTTTCTTGCAGAAGCCGAGAGCTCAGAACTGAATCTGCTCTTTATTTAGATTTTGGTCAGTGCCCGTGCCTTTCTCTATCAGCCACACTTGATGTGTCCCTGTAACCCTAACATTTCCCATTCTGACGACCACTTCATTCATATCCCAACTGAGAAACTCAGTTTCACCTCCTCCAGTCTTCAGGCCCGTCCGCCAGCCATTCAGTAGCTTCCCCCTCCTCTGGGAAGACAAAACCACCTTCCACTTCCACCCTTCTTCTCTCTCTTCCACATCCAGAACCTCCTCCACTTGGTACGTGGCAGGATCTATCTTATTTAGTAAAGCAAACTGTACTGTGATGCCATTGACCTAGTTTGGGGGTTGTTAAAAAATAAACAGGCCCGTGGAACTCATCACTCATTGTGAGGGCATTGCCAAGGACATCGCCCATTACATCATACAGTGTCCTATTTAGGATGACTCCTGAAAGAAACCCCGGTCTCATCTTTATACAAAGAATAGCTGTGCTTCTCCTTAAGTATCTGGCCCACATTTATTTCTTTTTTGCTTATTTGTTTACTTATCAAGGACACTGTGAACTGTGTAAACAATACGATGCTGGTTAACTCAAGGAATCTGTAGAGTTTATCATGCTCTAGCAATGTATTATTGTCCACGGCCCTCTTTGCCTCCACTCTTGGTTTTTTCTGTTTTGTTTGTTTCCCTCTGTATTTTTGTTGTTACTTGCTGATCATATCCATGTATCATTTAGCTGACATTTATGGAGCGCTCATTATGCCTGGCAGTACTTTAAATATATTGCATGAATTAAGTCATTTTAATCCTCCTTTCCTACGTATGAGAGAGCTACTATAATTATCTCAAATTTGCAGATAGAAAAGAAGTGAGATGCCACAGGATTGAGAGACTACCCTAAGGTGACACAGCTAATGAGGGGAGGAGTTAGTTGAAGATAAATCACTTCTGGAAGAAGCCACAAAGGAGAGTTTGCTGCACTTCAGCAAGTCGTGGGGATGATTTACCTAAAATGAAGGTAATCCCACTTTTTACTTATGTTAGGTAGCCAAATTGCTCTTAACGCCTGAGGGACGCTATGATTTTGCTGTCCTGTTTGATAACCTGTCGGAGGAGACCCCAAATTTCACGCACTAAGAGCCCTCCCTAAAATCTCAAGAGATTAGTTCAGCATCTAGAATTTACATGGTTTAGGGTTTCTGCATATGCAAACTAGAGGAATAGGTTCTATTACACGGTCTCCCTGACTTTCAGGATCCCAAAACCTATGCTTCTTGTGGGGATTTTCAGATTAGATCTCCTTTGAAAAGGTGATCTTGCCTCACTTCGATTAAACACAGTTATGCTTAACAGGTCCTAACTATTAAACTAAACTAGTTTTGTGTTAAGGGGCTGGGGGTATCAGTTGCATTTTGCAATGCTGAATTTTCCAAATTAGCTCTTAAAAATCAACCAGCATAGGAACGTATAGAAACTTTTACCTTCCAAAAGATAGTAGCAGGATCCTTTTACAGAGCTCTAAAGGAAAAAGGCAAACTTTGATCTGGTATCTTTGGGTCCTGGACAAATATAAAAGGTTTTCTTTATGTTTTCACATGCAAATAATGGAAACAATCGCCAGTGAACTTAAGCAGGCAAAACATTTATTAGAAGGAGGCGAAGGAACAGACAGAGAATCAAGAGGAGACTGAAAGCAAGCCCTAAAATTAGCAGAAAGCAAGGGAAGATTGACGTCTAGGACAACAAAGGGCTAGTGCTGCCTGTGGACACTGGGAGCTGATGCTGCTACTGCTACCGCTACAGCCACCTCGGTCCTACTGCCAACGCTAGAATCAGTGCTAAAATTTATCTTCCTGGTCCCCCCAGACTGACTGGGCTACCTAATGACAGATAATATGCAGCCAAGGCCTGGCCTCTTAAGCTTCCATCATGGAAAGAAGAGCCCTGCTGGGTACTAAAACTCATATAATTATAAATTCCTCATACCAGTGGGTTCAGAGACTGAACTGCCAAGAAATGAGAAATGTTTGTAAAAATGAACAAATAAATAAGTTCTGTTTTCTTTCCATTCATTCAGCAATCCATTCTTCTGGCCAACCAAGCCAGCCAGTCAGGTGGCCAACAAATACCTACTGAGTTCCAGACAAGGTATTAAGGCCTAGGAAATGTGTTGGCTGTTTTTTGTTTGCCTTTTCCCACTGTTCTCACTCTACTATGTGCCTCGAGGGCAGATCATTATATATGGCCTTATCTGGGCTCCACTGCCCCCAAATTCCAGTTGAGTTTTGATAGCAGGGACACTGGCATAGATCGAAGGTTGGGAGGACAGAGAGCCAACTATTTACTCCTCATGCTCCTTCCTGCTGGACCATTGTTCGGCGGTGGCTATATTACTTTAGGAAGGCCATAGGTCCTATCAGGCTACCCAGTGTCACCTAAAACTACAGCTTTCACGGATTGTGACAACCACTGACTGTCTTTGCCCTTTTGGCTTAGAGATAGTAGAGTTCACCTACTGTTGCTAGCCTACAGGTGAGTCACCACCATCTCCTGTTGGTTTCTCTTGCTCCAAGCTTCATCACTGAGGTTCCCTTTTTAAAACTCTCTGCAATTGCCCTTTTTCAGAGTGCTGTTTGTTGCAGGAATGATGATTTTATAGGATACATTAGTCATTAAGTCATTTAGTTCTTAATCTTATTGTACTTACAGTTTCACAAAGCTCTGACTATTGTGCACCATGAAGCTCTCTCACGCTAAATAGGAGCAAGTTTGACAAGCACTGCATATTCTACATCAATGTTCCAATAGCAAAATTTGAAAATGGCTACTTCTCTACTCAGGCACCATGACAAATCTCCAATACACATGTTGTGTCCTTTTTTCCCTAAAATACGTATTTTAAATCTGTCGTTGGATTTTCCCCTTCTCATTACCCCAGTAGCCTGTACTATATAATTAAATGCTTGCTATACCACTGAACGTTAGCTAATTCAACCTAGAATATAATCACACAGAGAAAGGAATGTAAGGCAAAACAAGAGACTAAGTGGATGTGTTCTTAATGAGGATCTTTATTAACCTCACCACGTTAGCTGGCCCTGTCAGAATGAGATCACAGGATGGAGTTAGAACACACTGCCATGGGGGGCTAGCCCCATACTAGAGGGCACAATAAAAAGGAAGACATGGAGGATGTCTAGCATGGCAGATGTTAGCCTAGTCATAGAGCAAATCCCATCAACTCAGAAAAAGAGACAGAGATCAAGTCCAAGTAGGTCAGTGATCTCTGGCTCTAAGCAGCCAACAGTTTAAGAAGAGTCTGCCTGAAAACTAAATAGCAGAGGTGGTGCCAGCATCCGTAGCAAATGGTCTCATATAGAAAAGCCTACAAAGGGTAGGGGAACAATGACCCAGAGCTGGCTTACATGACGAAGAAAGACAGAACAAATGCCGGATCGGTGGCGCACGGTGTGGCAATCACCTTCCTCTCACGAACCAGTGGAGGGAAAAAAAAATGAAAGCTGTGGTACCTGAGGGATGAGTGATGAAGGAAATGAGTGAGGTGAGTTATCAGGAAAATACCAGAGCTTCCTGTAGACATATCCGGGGACTTCAGTTTTTAGTCAGGTGACAGTTGAACCCTTAAATCTATAGTCAGTAGGGTGAGAAGGACTGACTTGCTATTGGTTCTATTGAAAAGTCCACTCTTGAGTTTCTTAGAAGTCATTGCTAATATAGGAAATGACGCCAGAGAGGGTTGTATCCTGCTTTATTTCATCTCTTGCCCCACCCCAAGAAGCTAGATTAATTCAGTTAATAATGCAGCCTGCTCTATTGTTTGAGAACAAACAATAACTCTGAATTTCAATTATATGTAAGTTTAAAAAGATGAATCTGCAAAGAAAACCAAAAACTAATTTATAAATATATATGCACCTGTATGTTTGTTGCATTATTTACAAGCCAAGATATGGAAGCAACCTAAGTGTCTATCAGTAAATAAATGGAGAAGATTTTATACATATAAATACATATATACACACACACACAATATGCTATATAATATACATAATATACCATTATAGCGTATTTTACACACACACACACACACACACACACACACACACACACAATGGAATATTACTCAGCGATCAAAAAGAATTAAATCTTGCCATTCATGGCAACATGGATGGATTTAGAAGGTATTATGCTAAGTGAAATAAGTTCAACAAGGAAAGACAATTATAGAGGTGCCTGCGTGGCTCAGTCAGTTAAATATCTGTCTTTGGCTCAGGTGATGGTCCTCAGGTCCTGAGATCGAGCCCCGCCAACGGGTTTCCTGCTCAGCAGAGAGCTGCTTCTCCCTCTCCATTTGTGCCTCCCTCCCCACTCATGTTCGTTCTATCTCATGGGCTCTCTCTCTCTCAAAATAATGAATAAAATCTTAAAAAAACAGAAAAAAAAAACATGATTTCGTGTGTATAAAGTGGAATCAAAAAACAAAACCAAAAAGAAATAGACTCATAAATACAGAGAACAAACTGATGGTTGCCACAGAAAAAGGGGATTGGGAGACAGGTAAGACAAAGGAAATTAAGAAGCACAAACTTTGAGTTATAAAATAGATAAGTCATGGGGATAAAAATCACAGCAGAGAAATATAGTCAACTATATCATGGTAACGCCGTATACTGACAAATGGTAACTGTGGTCATCATGGTGACCTTTGAGTAATGTACAGAATTGTCAAATTACTATGTTGTATACTTAAAACTAATATAATATTGTATGCCATCTATACTTCAATATAAAAAATAATAAATATTTATTTTTTTTTAAATTTTATTTATTTATTTATTTATTTATTTATTTATTAATTTATTTATTTATGATAGTCACAGAGAGAGAGAGACAGACAGAGACATAGGCAGAGGGAGAAGCAGGCTCCATGCATCAGGAGCCCGACGTGGGATTCGATCCCGGGTCTCCAGGATCGTGCCCTGGGCCAAAGGCAGGCGCCAAACCGCTGCGCCACCCAGGGATCCCAATATTTATTTTTAAGAAGGGATCTGGATCATTTCTTTAGAAAATTATTAAGAATTTTCATATGTCCATATAGTTTCTTGTGCCAATAATTAGTTCCACAAGTTGGAAATAGAGAAAAAAAGGCAAATAAACAAATAAACATGGAATATATAAAATTGCATGACAAAGTAAGTTAAGGGAAAATTTAGCCAAACATATGTAATAGTTATGTTTATTTTAGAAGAGTTTTCGATCTGCCAATGTGTATTGTCATTCTCTAAGCTGAGTTATAATACATGGGGCTCCCTAATTATATTTTTATAGGCAGGCTATAGTTTTAATGGAATGGTATCTCTTGAAGTTAGGATTCTATGGGTTTCAGAAAATGAGGCTTTGGATGTTCTAAATCTTTTGCAGCATTCAGGAGTACGATAGCCATATGTGTACTGAAGTATCAGAAGACCTCTAGGTCCTCAAATAAAAAACTCCCCCCAAAAAAAATTGGAAATTCTCACACAATACAAGTGCTAGTGAGGGTCATACAGCTTCTCTTGAAGTGCTTCCAAGGACAGTAAATTCTCAACCCAATGAGGCATCGTTTCTTGCTCTCAAGCAACTATAGATTTTATAAACATTTTCTTATACCGAGATGCTATCTGGTGCTTTATAAATTCTACTACTGATTCTAGCTTTGTTTTCAGAGGAAGACAGAACAAATTTATTCATTCTTTCTCAGCTTCCCTGAGTTCACTCAATTTTTGCCTACGTGACATCTTTTCTAGACCTCTTCATAAACCTATCGACTTGGAATCACTCTATCCTCAAATCCTTTAAAATGCTGAGCTAAGAATCACAGTACTGGGGCGGGGGGCAGGTTGGATCAATGCCGAAAGGTATGAGACTACAGCTTCCCATGTATGTAAACTCGTTTCTTCATGATAAGGCCAGAAATTGTCCATCACATCACACAGAGGATTCATATTACGCTTGAGATCAACTCAATGCCCCGGACATTTTTATGTGAATGTCTGCCACAGCACGTCTTCTCTCTCCTATACTTAAGCAATTGACTTTTGAAATCTAAATGCCCGTCACTGAGTTTTGCACAGTTGTATATTAGGAACAACCTACTGGCTTCCTTTGGTGAGTTAATGCAATTTTACTCTCAGAGGAGTTCGAGATAATAACAATGGCCATGAGCAGCACAATATCAAAAATGGTAAATCACAACCGAATGGCCTCTTAGAGTGTGAAGAGGGCTTTAACATATGGTATTTCACTTTATCCCCATAACCTAGATAGAGACAGTGGATATTAGCATTAGTTTTGAGAGGAAGCAACTGAAGCATTAGAGATACTGTCCTATGATGTTTATATGTCTAGTAAGTAGAACATAGGTTTAGAGTGCTGTCTCTTGCCCCAATCCAAATTTTCTTTCTATCCCAAATACTTTTTAGTAGAACATATATGACAAGTCCTATGAACCCAAGAAATCATTAGCATGCTCCATTCAACAGTGCCAGTGGTCCAGGGGAACTGTCTTCTCCACTCTGCAGCATCTACTAATTTACCATGAACTTAACCAAAGGTAGGCACGCATGTCCAGAAGTGGAGATTGCTAAACAGCAAACTCTTCAATTCTTAGATTCTACTGTTTCTTTCGAAATGTTTTAAAAAATCTGATTTCCTATCTGTGAACATAGACATTTAGTCATTAAACAAGCATGCTAGTTGCTGTATTTTAGCAGTGATTATTTTTTTTTAAATTTTTATTTATTTATGATAGTCACACAGTGAGAGAGAGAGGCAGAGACACAGGCAGGGGGAAAAGCAGGCTCCATGCACCGGGAGCCTGACGTGGGATTCGATCCCGGGTCTCCAGGATCGCGCCCTGGGCCAAAGGCAAGCGCCAAACCGCTGCGCCACCCAGGGATCCTTAGCAGTGATTATTTATGAATAAAAATATTGTTTCTGTATTAAAAATCCAAGAAAAAAATATGCTCTCTCTCTTCATTATACCATTCACTCACTCAGTCTGACAGTTTTCATGATTTTGGAAAATGAAAGCTGTAAAATATTTACACATTTGTATCAAGTCCATTCCTCAGGAGCTAGGGTGAACTTTTTCCTTCATGTTTGATGAAGAAGAACTGGAAACAGATATACGATGTCTTTAAAATAATAAGTAAAGTAAGACAAAGACATTTGAGATCACAATCCAAGGCTGGGCACCTGATCACAGAAGGCATAGAATAAGATAGTATTATTAACTCTCTCTATATATATATATACACACACATTCTCCATCTAAAACAAGAGACTGTCAGGGTATTTGTACAGGACACAGGAGTGTAGGGAAAATAAGTCACTGTCTCAAAAACATAGGGAAAATAAACAACTATTATACAGTCCCAACCACAGCCCAGAGTTGCTCCAGAGTTATCAAAACTTACAAAGATATGCACAGGAAGGTGGGTATCTGAGGCCACATGTCTCCAGACCATGGCCTATTAGGATCTAGAGTGACCACCCATGAAAGCAGATCATTTTTTTTATGATAGCCTCTATAAAATTATTAGTAAAAGCCCGTACTGAATAATGGAATAAAAATAGTTAAGATGTGACCACAGGAGGAGGACCTCAAAAAAAAAAAAAAAAAAAAAAAAAAAGAAAAAATCCCTTTTGCCCAAAGATACTCTTCATTTATTAAAACCAAGAATTAATGAGAGTTTCCAAGTTTAGATTTTGGCAATAACTATTTTCATCTAAAACAACACTAAATATTATTATTATTATTGTATTATTATTGTTAAGATATATAATGAACAAAGAAACTAAAATATTTGCTTTTTAATGTCAAATAAGTGCTTTTCAAACATAGTCATTTCATTATCATAACAACCATGTGGTAAGATTGGGGTAGATTGAAAAATTCAGTCAAGCTATTTTGTAATTCCTCTCATCAAGGCAAAGTCTGCTTAAACAAACTTTAATCTGTCATGACCTCATGAATTGCTCTGACCTACAGAATATAGCAGACCAATATAGAATATAGCAGGGCAAAATTCAACCCATGACAGGCAGCAAGGAGACTCTTTAGTTGAAATGGTAAGTGAAATAAGGACATTACTACTGGAAACTGGAGAAAAAATGATTATAAAACCCTTGACAAACCTGTCACTTGCAGTAACTTGAATAATGGAAAACATGCCAAATGAATTTGTATATTTGTTTGAGGTAATTTTGAAGCAGAATATTGAAAATGCCATTTGCCTTGTGTGATCAACATAGGATAAGGTAGAGAAACAACAAGTGCAGTAAACAGGAAATCCTTTCATTAAAAATCAGAAGGTAGAAAAAAATAGAAGATAGCCAAGACTTATTTGTTAGTATTAAAAAAAAATTCTCATATTCTTTAAGTCTGTCTACCACCATCCCTAAAAGAATCTCAAATTAAGAAATGGCTTCAGGACAAAGTGAAGAATGAGATAGAAAAAAATTTTTTGTTAAATCCTAGGAAATCCTTTTCACAGGTCTCTGGATCAAAAGGGATTGCACCAGAGACGCATTATCCACATCTGAACCTGAAACAAATTACAAGATTGTGACATCGAGCCCGATGCCATGACTGATGGGACTTGGGAAGCCTGAATGATGTTCAGTGTATTTTTCCATGTGAGGGAAAGAAAAAAGCAATGGTGGTCCACAGTAGATTATTGTGGTAGGCCCCAAAAGAATCCCACTTCCTGGTACCTACGCCCTTGTGCAGCCCTTCCCACACTGATTCTTGCCTTAGGCTTGTAACTCACTTTGGTCCATGAGACATCAACGAACAGGAAACAGGCAGAGGTTCGATAAGTGCCAACATAGCAAGATCGCCTTCTCGGAACGCTTCCCCTCCCAGGTGAAGAAGTTGAGATGAAATAACACATGGTGAGAGAGACCATTCGAGGCGTCCCAGCTGAGGAGCCAATTATACCAATGGAATTATCTTAAATCATTTAGCTCCATGGCATCACCTAATATCCTGTCTCCTAAGCACCACCGTTGTTTAGCAAGCCAAGATTCCACTGCCCCAAATTTGTTACCCTGACTCCCGATTCTTCTATCAAGAATGTGTTCTAGTTACGTCCTCTAATTGGAAGATTGCATTATTTATATCACTGGCTTATTACAATGGCTAAAAGGGAAAGCCGTGTTTGCTTTTGCTAAATGTTGAGGAGACCATCATGATTAGTCAGGAAGCTGTTCTCACTATCATCCTGATCTTAAATTTGAATTTCCTTAGGACAAGATGTTGTTATCCTAAATGAGTTGAATAATTATATCATCTTGGAAGTAGAAAACCTTTAATGTGTGTTATATATGCAACAGAAACATCTCTTTCTATTTGGCAGCCCTAAACCTATCTAGCAGCCAAAATGAAATAATTGAGCTTGGTACTATGATGAGTCTGCAAAAACCCTCCAACTACAGGTGTTAATGCGTGAATTGAACTGGCTATTTGATTCTATTCAAACAAGACTATAAGCTATATGAGAACAGATGTAGGTGTTTTTTTTTTTTTTTTTTCACAAGATAGGACAGTGCCTTCCGATAGTAAGAGCTCATTAAATAGTTAAATCAGTAGATGAGATTCTCCTCTAGAATGCACTTTTCTTGGACAAATTACAAGTTCCATGACAAGCAGAAATGCTAGCAAATATTTAATGTATTTTAAAGATCTAATGCTGAGAATTATGCAATTAGTTTAACAGGGTTTGGCTCATGTGACCTCCTCACATCCCTAATGAGTGTTTCTAGTTACCAAATAAAGACACTAAAGCTCTGAATGATTCTAACTTTCTCAAAAATGAACAAATTAACCACTGGCAGATCAAATGTCTTCTAATGCTCAGAATAAAACTTTTTTTCCAAGCCAGTGCTTCCCAGGCACCTGTCTTTTGGGAGCATTTTCACTGCTGTGAGGCTATAACCCCATCATCTGTACTATCATTTACTGAGTATATATTTAATTACCTCACTTGTTTTATTTGAGCTTATTTTAAATAAGGCTTTATATCTTACAATAATTGGACAATTAATATAATTTGCTATACATAAAAGACAATTATGAAATTAATTTAATTAAAGCAAATTATTAGGTTTATGCTACATATCATTGACTCACAAATGCTCTGAGATAGTGGCCCATTTTCTTTTAATATAAGAGATTAGCAAGTGGGAGACCTATTAACATCAAATTGGGACCTTCTCCTTGACATATTTAGATGAAATGATATAAAACTGAAAATTGGATTTCTTTATAATTATGTGCCCCACTATTATTTAAGCATTATTTAAAATTAATTTGTTTTGAGTACCAACCATATAGTACATGCTCAGCAATTTGAAAAACATCGCCCTAGTGCTTGCTTCAGCAACACATACACTAAGATTGGAACGACACAGAGAAGATCAGCACTGTTCTAACTCGTATTGCTTCCCCAAAGCTGGTGAAGTATATGTTCTTTCTCCTATTTTTGTTTTCATATTTTAAGTTTGTCCTAAATATTCAGATTTGGGTATTTGTAGGTAAGTCTTACTCAACTCTCTACATTATTTTAGCAAAGACGCTGTCGCAATGAACTACTCTTATTCACATGATATGAAACAAACCTATCTCAATGTTAGAGTTCATGCATAAAATGTGTTATCGTAATTGCCTAATGAAATACTTTTCTCAAGTCAAAACTCAGGTGGGTTCTTCAACTGCAGGTTTATTTTCCTCACTTTAATACTTTCCTAAGACCCCTCCTACTCTTAAAAATATTCTTTTTTTCAAATTACCACTTTTATTTTATTCTTAATTTTCAAGGCAGATTTGTCAAGGGCTCATTCTCTGACTCCATTTCATAACCCTCCCATAGACTCATTCCTTAGCTCCTGAAGATTCCCACCATTATATTAAACTGACTCTCCAAAGTCACCAATAATATCTTAGTCTTCTAAGATCAGAGACATTTCGCTCTCTCCTTAACATACTCTTCCTACTGAACCTCTCAACTGTCCTTACTTCTGAAACGATGGGATCACTAGGCTCAAATGCTTTCTGACGGCATCTTCATCTTACAGCTTCAATCTCTCCTTTCTGTAAATGAGTCTCAATCACCAGGCTCTGGATTCTGTCTCTAATTTATCTGCTCTGCATAGGAGGTAAGATGTCTTGACTGGACGGAGGGAGTGGGGCATGGAACTCAGGCTCAGCCCCGAACAAATCTAAATGAAATGCAACTTTTAATGCCTCAATACTGGTTCTCCTCCTTTGTTTCCCATGGTTCTTTTGTTTGTTTGTTTTTGTTTTTGTTTTTGTTTCCCATGGTTCTTGATGTCACTTTCACCTATCCAGTTTTTCAAACCTAAAACCTCAGGATCATCTCCTTGAGACTACATGTAAGTAATTGCCAAGACCTGTGATCACCTGAAACTATCAACCTTTGTCCTCATTCTCACAACCAGCAAGTAATTAAGATCATAGTTATAATTTACTCACCCAATTTTATCAAACTCTTTACTATTATCCCCACCGTTAATGTCTGACAGTTTGAATTCAACTACAGCAAGATGGCCAGATGGTTGTTCATGTAAGATGACGCTCCTGTCATACCACCACTTTGCCCCAAATCAGTCAATATCTTCCAAATGTCCCCAAAATACTGTTCACTACTTCTTAGTCTGGAATTCCTATCTTTATATGATCCAATCATTTCTTTTACTCAGTATGTATTTACTTTTCATCTTTGATTAGGCAATTAATTTAAAAAGTGGGTTGTTTAAAATACACAATTTTTAAACATTTTGATCCAAGAAAAAAAATGCATAAATATGCATTCATTTGTCAATCATGTCAAGCAAAGCCTAGGTTCCCCCCCACCCCCAGGGTTTTTTTCCATCCTTCCTTCTTTCTTTATTCTTCTTCCTTCCTTCCTTCCTTCCTTCCTTCCTTCCTTCCTTCCTTCCTTCCTTCCTCCCTTTCTCTCTCCCTCTTTCCCTCCCTCCTCCCTCCCTTTTTTTCTCCCTCTTTCCCTCCCATCTCCCTCCCTCTCTCTCTATCTTTAGTGTGGATTCATCAACTGCATACTTTTGGGCCCCTGGGTGGCTCAGCAGTTGAGCATCTGCCTTCAGCTCAGGGCATGATCCCGAACCCCCAGGATCGAGTCCCACATCGGGTTCCCCACAGGGAGCCTGCTTCTCCTTCTCCCTGTGTCTCTGCCTCTCTTTCTGTGTCTGTCATGAATAAATAAATGAAAATCTTTTAATCAATTACATACTTTTCCAGTTTTAGTATCCATTGAATAGAGGAAGTTCTTAAGATACCTATGAAGCAGTTTGAACACACATTTTAAAATGTTCCTCCAAACTCTTATATTTGACTTTTCCAATGACAAGTTCTGTTGTTATTTTTAAGTGATTCATCTATGTTGTATCTTTTCAAAGCATTGACTTATTAGCATTCACAGAAAAAATAACTACCTTTCTTTTTTGTGCTTTTATTTCTTTGGCTGACACACACTTTTAAATTACTGTATATTTACAATAATGAGAACCATTGGCAGGAGTAGTTTCAGGAACAAAAGCAAGTGACTCCTGTTAAGAATATAATTTGTAGAAGCAGAAATGCACAAATGTGTTGCAGACTTGCTTAGCAGTCCAAGAGTTCAATATGCTATGAGCATCAGAATAATACCTTACAGAAGTGAGGGAAGACATCGGTAATTCAGCAACTTGAAGCTGGTTAAAGGAGATATGCTATTAAAAATAATAGCCCTGACCTTTGCTTCCCACAGTTCTCTCTCCACCCAGCCCTCTCAAATTTACAAGTATTTTACGCATATTGACCTCCAGTTCCAACTTGAATTCCACCTTTTCAGGACACCTGGGTGGCTCAGCAGTTAAGGGGCGCCTTCGGCTCAGGGCGTCACCCCGGAGTCCCGGGATCGAGTCCCACATTGGGCTCCCTGTATGGAGCCTGCGTCTCCTTCTGCCTGTGTCTCTCATGAATAAATAAATAAAATCTTAAAAAAAAAAACAAAACTCCATCTTCTCCATGTATGATTCCTGGATGCCCCTACCTGAAATATTTCCTGTTTAAATTACAGTATCATTTGTCTATGTGAATTTTGTAGGATAATATTTTCTTAGAATTATGGCTATGACCTTGCATATTCTATTATTTAAGTGCTTGCAACGTAGTTGCTGTTACTGAATTATCCTGGTATGCTCCAAAGAATTTGGCATGAAGCAGGCAAATGAATATATCAGCATCATATCTCCAGGCCAGCTCACTGGCTACTGGGGCTTGGAGAAAGAAGAGATAATGGGAGGGCTTATATAAAATATTCCCAAAAAGTGGACACAGTTTGAACATAGGTGTCCATTCATTAGATATCTTAATTTGCAGATGAGTATATTTGAAATGGGTCATTTCTAAGTTTGCTGTTGTTAATTTTTAAGTTTACATTAAAAGGAATTTGTTGAAATTAACATAAACTGATATATCCTAATGAAGGCATATTATGCAGTCATTAAAGATGGTGTTTGCAAGGAATATTTCGTATTAAAAGGGAAAAATGTCTTAAATGACAAGTGTGGAATTAAAGCTATAGTTAAACACAACTATTAAACTTTAGTGGAAAAATAGTGGAAATTAAAAGACAAACATGTAGAGCAACTCTGGGTGGCTTGTTTCCGTCATTGTTTATTTTTTCAGATTTTATACTGAGAGTGTGTTTTAATTTTATGATCACATGTGCCTTGTATTTTTAAAGAAAGTTGCTCAATTTTCATAACTTGAATTTATCTCCTTTTATTAAGCAATTATTCTATTAATAGCTATCAGCAAATACAAAAAGGAGAGTGTGGGTAGAAGCACAGTGCAAATCATAGCACTATTATTAGCTCCTGAAATACAAATGAGAATGGCAATGATCTATTTTCAAAATAAAAGGCGCCTGACTTTCAATTTCTAATCCAAAGATTAGATCAACAAGAAAAAAGCTACAGGATTAAGATCACAATTTTTAACATACCTCCTCAGAAGGTAACAATACTATTTTCTCCCTTCAGGTGGATGAGAGGGCCTAAAATAATTTTTACATATCTGCTATTTAAATTCACAGAGTCTCTGGGAGATAAGAAATAAAACTAAACACACATAAGAGCAAAAGATTATGGCTTTTCATCTCTTAAATGTGACCTGGGACACAGAGTGTGAAGAGATTAAGGCCATCTCAATGACCTCTGACGTTCTCTCATCCACTGCAACATGACCCTTCCCAGGCTGACCGCTGAACCATTGCAGGGGCAGGGCTTTCCAAACAACTTAGAGAACAGCTAAGGAGACAGGACGTAGATGAAGGACCAACTTCAGTGGAGCTAGAATTTCCTTGAATTTTTGAGAAATATTTAAGAGTCCTCTTGAATGTGTCCACCTTAGTGATCAACCTCGGATCTCCACCGTGGGATTGTCAATAATATGCCAAAGTGATCTGTCTTAAAAAGGGGTACATTGGTGTCATAGGGCTGCTGCCACAAAGTACCACAGATTGATTTAAAACAATATATACCTTTTATCTCATCATTCTGGAGGCTAGAGGTTCAAAGCCAAGGTGTTAAAAGTCTCTGCTCTGATGCCTTGAGAAGAAGAGCCTTCCTTGCCAACTCTTACAGGATCACCAGTCATTGGATTAGACACCCTCATACTCCAGTATGACCTTATCCTAACTAATTATATCTGCAATAATCCATTCCAAAGTAAGGTCACATTCTGAGGAAGTGGGGTTAGTACTTCAATTCATCTTTCTGGAGAGACTAATAGTCAACCCCTAACAGCTGGGTCAAGAGAAAGATCCTCCACCCAAGCAATAATAACAAAACCAACAAACTGCCATGAATGGCCAAGTCCATTCCTTTCAGGCATGTCTTGTTATTCGAAAGCTAGCGAGAAGGTGATAAAATCATCTCACCATGAAAATCCATAAATCAATGACTCACTGTGATACATGGAAAACAGTTGTGCCATCTCATGTGTGAATGTGCACATGCACACACAGAAACACACTCCTGACTCTAATCATACTTCATGGCTGATTAACATAGACAAGTGACTATAAGAATTGTAGCTTCTTCATCTCTGTGTGACAGTAAAGAAAATAGTTTTTCCTTTCTTTCAATCTGCTAAAAAACTCTAATTTTGCAAACTTTCACCTATGTCCCTTTTCTGCTTAGGCTGGTAGTTTCTTTTGGGCCTTTGTGATAAAAAAAGTGGAGGAAGAGGAAGACAGTAAGAAACAGAAGTGTTAGAGAAAGAAAATGAAATTTAGCAGCGAGACTAGAGAGAAAAGAAAGAGCGAGGCATTTGAGACAATCCAAGGTATGTGGTAAAAAAAAAAAAAGAAAAGAAAAGAAAAGAAAAAAGTAATATTAACAAGTATAGTTTTCAATTAACTGGTCCTTTAATGAGTCTGAAATATAGAAGTCAAAGACTTGAAATATTTTTACATCATTTGGACTTCAGGGATAGGACTTCAATCTCAGTGGTATTACATTCCTGACCCACATGGATCATACCTATGTAAGTGTTATATATGAAATTGAAATAATAATCCTAATAATACATGCTTCGTGATGACAAGGAGATAAGAATATTTACTAAACCCGTAAGCAGTGCCTGACGGATGACAGATGCTCAATGAGAATACGAGTATATGCCTTCCTTCTCTTGCTCCATGAAGGGTTATCTCACTACACAATGAGTTCTCATTACTTAGAAACACGTAGTTCCTCTTTAAGCTCCAGAGAAAGGATCATTTTTATGTAAAAATAAGTCAAGAAATAGTCTAGCTACAATATCAACCAGACCTGTGATTTCTTGGCCTCTATACCAAGCACTAGAAATATACTTCTAGGTGTTGGGGTGTTCTACAGTGGTCCAGGCACAAAAAAAAAAAAAAAAAAAAAAAAAAAGGAAAAAGAAACACACACATACACACAATAAGTGCAAAGACCCTGAAGTAAAATCCATGTTACATTTCTAAACAGCAACTCAGACTAGATTGTACAGATAAATAAAAGGGGTGGGGAATGCCAGACATGCAGTTAGAAGGGTAGGAAGTATACGAGTTCTGAAGAGTATGTTAAGAATCTGGACGGGAGTGGTTTAGCGCCTGCCTTTGGCCCAGTGCGTGATCCTGGAGTCCTGGGATCGAGTCTCACATCAGGCTCCCGGCATGGAGCCTGCTTCTCCCTCTTCCTGTGTCTCTGCCTCTCTCTCTCTCTCTCATGTCTAACATAAATAAATAAATAAATGAATAAATAAATAAATAAATAAATAAATAAATAAATAAATAAATAAATCTTTAAAAAAAGAATCTGGACCGGCGGGGGGGGGGGGGCACCTGGGTGGCTCGGTCAGTTAAGCATCTGTCTCCTGCTCAGGTCATGACCTTAGAGTCCTGGGATAGAGCCCCACGTCAGGCTCCCTGCTCAGCAGTGCCTCTGCTTCTCTCTCCACCATGTGCCCCTGCTCCTGCTCTCTTGCTCTCTCAAATAAATATCAAAAAAAAAAAAAAAAAAAAAAGAAAAAAAAGAAAAGAATCTGGACTGTATCCTAAGGAAAGGGGGCACATTTGAAAAAATGTTAACTAGGGCATTTTTCAGCCTGTGTTTTAATGTTGTCTTTCTAACAACAGTTACTCAAATCAGAAGTCTGAAATGAAAAGGTACGAATTTGAAGAATAACCGATATTACTCGGACGTGTAGTATTTCCATCCTGGCTTCTGGATTTTTCAATTCTTCCCACATCAGTCCATTTCTTTTTTGAATCCTGGGTCCCTTTCTGGTTTCTGATTTTCCATACTTCCTTCTAATCCCCACAAGCCAGTTATTGACTCAGCTTAATTCTTGGATCTAAGAACTTGTATTTACACATCGCCTACCAGGAACTGTTGCTTCAACACCTGCCCCCTCTGCCACAAGCCAGTGCTCTACCTTTGAGCATGCCATTGGTTGGGTTCATTTTGTGTCCTAATGGGAATAAAATATCTGGTTTTAATTGACAGTCTTGAAGAGCTCTTTCAAGGGACCATCGCACATTGAATTCCTTCTTCCAAAAACTTAAATACCCAGGATGGATACAGGGAATGACCATATACTTAAGACTAATATCACACATAATACTACGCGTTTTGGGCAAATGATCATATTTTATATTGTACAGCCATCATTTTTAACAACAGCCATGGCACAAGAACTGTCTTCTCTCGAATCATCCAACTGCTTTTAAAACATTTTCTGTTCATTGCCAAAGAAAAGTCTGAGGAGACAATGACTTTACTTGAGTCCTAGAATAGCTGAAAAGAGTATATTCCCCCATTGTTAATAACATGAAAAGGAGGATGCTAGTGGGTGGGCATCTTGAGATTTAAATTAACTACAACCAAAATATATAATTAGAGCTGCTCAGAAGAAAGTTGACTCATGGAAACATGTGGAAGAAACAAGATAAATAAAACAAACAAGGTATCTACCAACGATTTTTGTCATTTTTGTCAGCCTTCAAACATTTCTCTCAAAGTGTGAAATATATTCTGGTAAATTGTCTTTAACGTCTCGAGAAAGAACTTTAAAGACAGTCTGTCCATCAATCTGGAGCAAAATTATGGCAAAATTGTTATTAGCAGTGTGAGGAGCCACCTCTAGTCTTTGAACCCATGTAGGAGGCTAGAAAGGCTAGTGTGGGTACTACTTCCCCTTTTCTCCCACAGCATAGCCATCTGGAAGACGGTTGTATAAAGTAGAATTGCTAATCAAATAAAGCTCATACATTAGAGCTCTAGGAAGGGCTTATACTGGTTCTTTCATTCATTCACTTACTTGTTTCACATTTTGTGACTTGAACTCCACAAATGGTTTCTAGGGTTAAAGAGACATTGCATAATCCCTAGGAACCCAAGAGAAGGACTACAAGTTTGTAGTTGAAGCAATCAGATCCATATGCTGGCCCCTAGCCTGCCCTGACCTCTCCAGGACCTCACGGCAGGTATTCTGAACACAGGTATGACTTCAGGTGGGCAAACAAGTTTCCACGTGGTAGAGGGGATCCAAGCAAGGATCCATGAGCTGCAGTTGGCATAGGCAATGATGGTGGTGGGACAGCATGGGGAGAAACCGATCGTGAGTGGTCAGCAATCACTGCAGGTGGAAATCAGTGCAGTCCCCAGGCCTCCTGCCTAAGGTGCCAGCAGGTGACAGGTGAGGATAGATTCAGTAACCTCATTGACACTCCTTTGGTAAGGACACCTTGATCGCATGGTGGACTTAAAATGGAATGGGAAATGGCATCACTCGATTTGAATACTGAAAAAGAGATATGGTTAAGCAGGACATGAAAATCATATCTGAAATTCAGGATATTCCTGTAAACAAAATATGTATAAGGCAATCTCTAGAAGTCATTTTAAAAAGACCTCTGTGAAGGCTAAACTGTAAATATCCAATTGTACCAGATGTCAGCTCTCATGATTATATCAATCTTCCTCCCTAAATAGATATTCTGAAAACCCACCGGGGACATATGCATTTCAATAAGTTCCAACAGGCTTCAAGTACATGTGTTCTTTATCTACAAAAGAATTACAACAAGAAAAGACTATTATCATTATAAAAATACTATTCCCCCAAGGGAGGAGTGGAGCTTTTCTTTGTAATTAAACTTCCTTTTAAAACAAAACAAAGAACATTCTTAGAGCTTCTAAATCTTGAGGACGCTCTGCTTCCTTCTAAAAGCCATGTTAGACGTGAACGGAGCCTTCTACATCTGATTATGTTCAGAAGCTATATTCTAACTCTGGGAAATGAACTAGGGGTGGTGGAAGGGGAGGAGGGCGGGGGGTGGGGGTGAATGGGTGACGGGCACGGAGGGGGACACTTGACGGGATGAGCACTGGGTGTTATTCTGTATGTTGGTAAATTGAACACCAATAAAAATTAATTTATAAAAAAAAAAAAAAAAAAAAAAGAAGCTATTTGGGACTGGTTTGCTTATTTTGTTTTAAGAAAAGGAGTAGGTAACAGCTGCATTTATCTTCTGCAAAAGCAGACATGGCTAAAAGCCATATACAATATGCTACTTTCTTATTTGGTTGAGCACTTACAACCTGTTTCTAAAAATAAGCAGAAAATAATTACATAAACAAGATTTTGTAGCTGGAATCAACTCTATCTTTAAGTTAGGGATAACAACCAGAGAGAACAAGAGTTACAGAGGTAGAACTAACTTAGAGCAAGGTACTTTCAAGCGATCTATATGTTTTATCAATGAAGCTGTGTCTTTACCTAATACACTTGCTCATACCAGTCATCACAAGGTGACATTTGTTTTCTGGGACATAATATTCTAGAACCTTCCGACCCAGGTAGGAGACGTCTATGCAGTATAACTGGCCAGGAGCAGCATGAAAAGCTGGAGCTGCACACATGACAATGGTAATGAGGAGACTGGAGAAATATAGGCAAGTAAGAAAGTGTAAGTCTAGGAGTAAATGCAAAGTAGACCTAGAAAATGGAGTTTTGATCAATAGGTTATCCAAGCACCAAAAAGTCCATTAAACTTCTAGAATCTAGGAATCTCGCCAGCAGAATCCTCAAGTTAATCCAGGAAATGTTCTGGGTCAGAGTGAAGCCTTAGGTTAATACCTTGCAAAAAGTTTCTGAGAAGTTGGATCCGTTTCTTGAAGTTTTGGTCACAAACTCTACATGCTGCTCAGTTAAAGCAAAGCAGCTTTGCTTGCAGTGGGTGGGGATACGGCCTGCAGCCTCCCCTCTGGCTCTCGGGAAGACTGTGTGCGCTGGGGTTGGTTGGGGCATCGGGACTGAGGGGAGCATAACCCAAATGACCCCCTTCTAGGCAAGTGCTTCCTGATTTATGCAGCTCCAAGCTCCGGGGCTATAAGACGACCCTTTACCCAAATCCCTCATCTCAGTGTTGTTCCTCACATTACAGGGCAGTGAAACCAGCCCCAAATTCAGATACGAACACTGAGATTCAGCATCTGAATGTCTGCGTGGGATGTCAAGCATAGTGCTTAAGTGTCTTTACCTATAAAACAGAAATAAAAACAAACAAAAAATACCTTATTTCACTCAATGAGAAGTAACTCAGATGATGGAAGTAACAGATAACAAGGTAAAATTTTATCCACGCCCTGGGATCCTGTAAAGCAATGACCTTAAGAAATCTCACCTTCCACCTGCTTTGTGTTCTGGGAAACACCTTACTGTACGGAAGCGCCCTTCCCTATGAGACTTAGGGAAGATCCAAGGATGCCCCCATGTTTACTTATGACAAAGTCAGACAGACTCCAAATTCCTTTTTTTTTTCTCTCTTTTTTTTTTTTTTTGTCTCATAAATGATTAGCTGTACTGTTTTGTTAACGCTGATCAAATGGAACAAAATGTTTGTTAACCAAACTTCGGTTAAGATTTTCTCCTTCCCTGAGGTCCCTAAACCTCAGTCCACCTCCAGGCGTAACCACACACAAGCTTTCTTTAACAACCACTCCTAAGAATCCTATTTCAGGATAAAATATTCCCCGATTCCCTGTTTGATCAGATGACTTCCAACTGATCACCTCATTCATCACCTTTCACACACCTCAGTTCTTTACAGCTTTGTTCACTCCTTCCTCTAAAAGGAAATCATCTTTCTCTCTAACTTTGAGATGCTTGCAGAGCTCCCTCTTGTTCTGGCCCTCCTCTCCCTAAAGTCTCCTCTTACCTAAGTCAGGGTTTGTATTGCATTTGACACAAAAGAAATTGCTAAGGAATGAAATAGGCAGCAAAATGTGTAGGCAAGACAGTCTTCCCTTAGTTGTTGGGGGATAGAAAAATCCAGGAGGGGGAAAAAAAAACAACATATTTTTACCATTTGAACATTAAAGGTCAGAAAGTTCTCAGGAATACGATCTCTGATATCCAGATTTCTAAAAGTAGGCCTAGTAGGGTCACAATTGACATGAATCATTGGTTATCAACAACAGTTAAAAGTGATTTCAAAGCAAAAGTGCTTTTGCAAAGTATAAAGCATTATATAAATGTCGATTGAAACTGCACGGGTCAGAAAGTGTTTTTGTCGTACAAGGCATTTTAAAGTGTGCCTCTTTCATCTTCAGTGACCCCAGACTCCAAGCCAAGACCACATAAAGTGTCCAATACAGCCAACAAGGGAGGCTGCCGGCGAAATCCTCACCACGCTCTGAGCAGAGTCACTGTTTTAACTATTTGATATATAAAACTTGGTAGTAAAATCTCACTTAAAGAAAAGGATCCAACTAACTTGAAGAAGAAGAAGAAGAAGAAGAAGAAGAAGAAGAAGAAGAAAGAAGAAGAAGAAGAAGAAGAAGAAGAAGAAGAAGAAGAAGAAGAAGAAGGGTTTGAAAAGTATTGACCTAAGGCTTTGATTATATCAATCTGATAAATGACAATAATTTTAATTCCTCTCCACCTAATCAGACAGGTTACTGGAAAGGAATTTAACTCACTGGCCATGATGTAAGTACAATATCAAGTCAAATACTGGCTGCTAAGGATTAGTCTACCTTAACCATTCCTTAAAATGACACTGACGGAGATAAGATTCACAAAAGATAAGAGCATCTGATAACCAATCAAGACCTGGCATGATTCTTTGGTTCGTTCATGGGTAGAATTAACATTCATGAAAGCCCCAAGCAAACTCAACCTCAGGTCTTGCCATCACAGATCTTGCAGGTATCAGCAAGCAGTTGCTTGTTGGTTACGTTCTGCGGCTCCCAGTAGGGATGCAGGCTCTTCCATCTACTCCCGGATTCCCTCTTGATACTAGACACTGAGGATCCAGGAGAGATGGGTCACCTATGACCCCTGCCTTCAGGGAGCTCCTAGTCTGGAGAAGAGCAGTGCTCAAACTTTAAGGTGTAGGTAGTAGAATCACTTAGAGGGCATGTTAGGACCTATGGTGCTGGGTCCCACTCTCTGCATTTTTTTTTTCTTTTAGTAGGTTTAGGGTGGGGCTCAAGAATTTGCTTTTCTAATGAGTTTCCTGGTGATGCTGATACTGCTGGCCTGGGAGCTATTCTTTAGGAACCAATAATCTGGTGCTTACTAGAGATGCCCTTAGGAACTCCCTGACTGCATCTTTGTCAGAATGAGAACCGAGACCTGCTACTCTTTGGAATGAGATTCCAACATGCTCCTGAGCTCTGTGCATGCTCAAAGACTAACTGCACAGAGATTGAGTGGGCCTTCCTGATAAACTCTAGATTACCTCTGATAACAAAAAAAAAAAAAAAAAAAAAACGGCTCTCAAATGAAAATCAATCAAAGCGCTCTGTTTTGATATGAAAGACATTAAAATTGAACTCGCAGAGTTGGAGTTGTTTTGTGTTAAAATCATGTGCTTGTCAAAGTGCTAAGCTACTATGGTAATGACTTATACAGATATAGTTTAACAAAAAACAAGCATTCCTCCATTTATAGTGCAGAAAAGCAGAGTCTGTGTCACTTATTTCAGAAGCCAAGAAATATGTTCTGATTATTGGTAGAATAATAAAATAGATCTTTTCCATAAGGATAATTTAAATCTTTGTGTTTCAAAGAATGTAAGACCTATTCCTTTCTTATTCCCACCTTAAGTCTTTTTATTTCGGTTACAGGAGAGGAGACCCAGAGGGCAAATTCTGAGATAAAGAAGGAAGGTTGTTGTTTCATTGAAAATATTACCATAATATCTCCAAAGCCAAAGTGAAATATAACAGGTTTAAAAGACTGCTTCTGAACTCTGACAAATGTGATAAAAATTAAGCAAAATTCAAAAAATAAGAGAATGCATATAGTACTTGGGCAATCAGAAGGCATCCTTTTTAAATGACGAGTTCTTTAGAACTAGTAAGCACTTGAAAGTTCCATTGAAAGATGGAACTTTCTCCATTGGAAGATCATAAATGCCACCTACTTTGTACTAATACAAGTATCTATGTGACCTTCAATTGCTTAGGGAATAAAGCATGGTCTGATAAACCTGTAAATAAATTAAAAAAAAAACTAAAAAGAAGAGTGGCTGATATCAACTCCCACTCAAAGCTTTTTTTCCACTGTTTTATTGAATCTGACAAAAGTGAATGGGTTCAAAACACTGATAACAGAGGTACCCCCAGTGATGTTTCCAGTGCTGAAAATGAGAGCTAAACCCATCACGAAGTTGGAGATTTGCTCTCTAAAATCTCTCCCCCTGGGATCCCTGGGTGGCGCAGCGGTTTGGCGCCTGCCTTTGGCCCAGGGCGCGATCCTGGAGACCCAGGATCGAATCCCACATCGGGCTCCCGGTGCATGGAGCCTGCTTCTCCCTCTGCCTGTGTCTCTGCCTCTCTCTCTCTCTCTCTCTCTCTCTCTCTGTGTGTGTGTGTGTGTGTAACTATCATAAATAAATAAAAATAAAAAAAAATAAAATAAAATCTCTCCCCCTAAATGTAATCCCCAAAATAAAGGAGTTGGAATGGTGTTTCTCATTCCCAACTACACACTTTAACTCCCAGGGAGATGTTTGAGCCATCATAACACCATTAGTCTGGATCCTTCCGCAGACTAATGAAATCAAACTCTTTGGGTATGAAACCATCAAAATGTGTTAAAATTCTAGTTGTTACAAATGTACTGCCCAGGTTAAGGAACAATAGTTGAGAGGCAAGACTGGTCTCTGTACATCATAGGTAACGTGTATTTTTCAGGTTATTCTCCGACATCCTGTCATCACTTCTAGCTTTGCCAAATGAATTGTTCACGTGTTTGCAATCCTTTTTCTTTTTCTTTTCTTTTCTTTTCTTTTCTTTTCTTTTCTTTTCTTTCTTTTCTTTTCTTTTTTTTTTTTTTTTAGCTTAATAAGCATACTTTCTAGAGTTTGCAAGAATCCGAAAACCCAAGGGATGCCACTTGCTCAATGTCAGTTGCAATCATCACTATTTCCAGACCAGAGGACACCCAGGGACATTTCCACTCTATCACCTCCCCTGTATCCCACCGAGGCATAAGGGAAGATGGAAATGATGCTGAGCAAAAGTGGATGAAACCATAAGCCAGAGCTGCTCGAGAGGGAGTGTGAGTGTCGTGGTCAGACTGCCCTGCTTTAGCTTTCAGCTGGAAATAGGATGGCTGTAAGCAGGGGTGCATGGCGATTGCTTTCCAAGGTGGCCCCAAAGCAGCAAGCGGGCACTGAAATGTGATTCAACAGAGGACAAAACTCCAGACACCAGTTCAGAGTCCAAGGAAATGACACACAATGGGAAACAAGGAGCTTACCTCTAATTTTTCCTCTTAAACAGAACTAGCCTAAACCAGTAAAAAAATAATTAAAAAATAATAAATAAATAAATTAAATAAATAAATAATTCACATACATTTGTTTGCATGTATCCTGAGACGTAGAGAGTCACACATGAACCCCACAGCCACCGCGTAAACAGTGGCATGAATCTGTTGTGCATCTCAAGGCTCTCCAGCATATCCATACGTTAATATACTATATATTAATTATATAGACAGGAGGCCATGCAACACAGATTAACGCAGAGCCTGCTTTGTTATTCAACCTGTAACACACTCACCTTTTCATGTCTGTACCAAAAGCTCTATTTCAAAGCTATACTGTATGTAATTGCGTGGATGTGTTACTCCTCCGTGACGCCATCCCTCAATGCTGTATGTTTACAGAGTCTCGCATCCTTTGCACTTAAATCACGTGCACCTGCCGTATTTTCTCTGGATAAATGTCTGGCTATACCGTCACTGCAATCTAAAGAATGCACACATTCAGATTCGTTGGGGGCGGGGGGGCGGGGGGCAGTGCTGCTACGTTGCAGTGTGTCCAAGGCCAAGACTAGAGGCAGGTTGCCTAGGTTCAAAGCCTATCTGTGATGCTCACTAAGTGAGCAACGTAGCAAGCTGGAATCTCAGTTTCCTCTTTTGTGCAATAGTGGTAATAACATCACCCACATAATAATTGTGAGGCCTAAAGGCGGGGGGGGGGGAGTAGGTAACATATTGAGTGAAGTGTACAATCATAGCAAGAGCTCTATGCATGTTAAAGTTTCATCTACCATTTTGCCAGATGGATCATAAGAATTGCACAAATTTAGACGCTTTTGCCAGTTTCTGGCACTGGCGCACTTTTAGACCTTCGACGCATCCCAAAGGTGAAAACTAATACCACGAGGTTGTTTCCATTTGAATTTCTTTATTAGTGAAGCTGTGAAAGG
The DNA here is from genome assembly GCF_905146905.1 of Nyctereutes procyonoides. Classification (NCBI taxonomy): domain Eukaryota; kingdom Metazoa; phylum Chordata; class Mammalia; order Carnivora; family Canidae; genus Nyctereutes; species Nyctereutes procyonoides. The sequence goes on along the minus strand of NW_026575134.1, from coordinate 27,713,073 downwards.
GGGTTGCCATCTAAAATGGAGCCACAGGTAATGAAACACAAAATCTCCCGCATGTGTCACAGAAAAGCTGACTTTAAGCATGGAGACAGTGACTTCTGTTAAATTCCTGAATTACAGAAGACAGAGGTTTATCTCCTGACCAATGAACATCTACCAAGGATCTCTCCCCACCATCAAGCCGGTGAACATACCGCATGGACTATGGCTAGACTTCCTTCTCTTGCTCTCCTTGCCTGTAAATACGGTCTACCCAAATCCCCAAGGATTCGCCTCAAGCTTGCTCTACAGCATGAGTTTCCCGAATTGCAATCCCTCTGCTATTCCCAAATAAACTCAATTTCTGATCATTTGAGCTTGCCTCAGGTCACCTCTTTATTTAGGTTGACAAAGCTGATCGTTTCTTCTTACCTACTGGGCACTTGTGTTGTTGTTGTTGTTGTTGTTTTTTAATGCTCATAATTAGTAATTGGATTTCCTTCCTTCTTGTCTCTATTATGAAATTATTATACTGTATTTCAAGAACTGGAGAACTATAGTCTATGGTCCAAGTCTTGCCTGCTGTTCATTTTTATGAATGATGTTTTATTGGAAAAACAGTCGCATCCATTCATTACATGTTGTCTACAACTTCTTTCGTGCCACAATGACAGAGTCAAAAACTATATGTCTCACAAAGCCTAAAATCCTTCCTATTGAAGTCTTTACAAACAAACAAATAAATCTGTTGACCCTATTCCATAGTAATTATTCCTGCCCATCACTGCCTCCCTTTCTTCTTTCTTTCTTTCTTTCTTTCTTTCTTTCTTTCTTTCTTTCTTTTCTTTCTTTCTTTCTTTCTTTTTCTTTCCTTTCTTTCTTTCTTTTTTTTAATTTATGATAGTCACACACACACAGAGAGAGAGAGAGAGAGGCAGAGACATAGGCAGAGGGAGAAGCAGGCTCCATGCACTGGGAGCCTGACGTGGGACTCGATCCCGGGTCTCTACAGGATCACGCCCTGGGCCAAAGGCAGGCGCTAAACCGCTGTGCCACCCAGGGATCCCACTCCCTTTCTGGACTATATACGTTTGCCTATAAACACAGGGAAAAATATTCCATGCTCATGGATTGGCAGAATTAATATTGTGAAAATGTCAATGTTACCCAGGGCAATTTACACGTTTAATGCAATCCCTATCAAAATACCATGGACTTTCTGCAGAGAGTTGGGACAAATTATCTTAAGATTTGTGTGGAATCAGAAAAGACCCCGAAAGCCAGGGGAATTTTAAAAAAGAAAACCATAGCTGGGGGCATCCCAATGCCAGATTTCAGGTTGTACTACAAAGCTGTGGTCATCAAGACAGTGTGGTACTGGCACAAAAACAGACACATAGACCAATGGAACAGAATAGAGAACCCAGAAGTGGACCCTGAACTTTATGGTCAACTAATATTCGATAAAGGAGGAAAGACTATCCACTGGAAGAAAGACAGTCTCTTCAATAAATGGTGCTGGGAAAATTGGACATCCACATGCAGAAGAATGAAACTAGACCACTCTCTTGTACCATACACAAAGATAAACTCAAAATGGATGAAAGATCTAAATGTGAGACAAGTTTCCATCAAAATCCTAGAGGAGAACACAGGCAACATCCTTTTTGAACTTGGCCACAGTAACTTCTTGCAAGATACATCCATGAAAGCAAAAGAAACAAAAGCAAAAATGAACTATTGGGACTTCATCAAGATAAGAAGCTTTTGCACAGCAAAGGATACAGTCAACAAAACTAAAAGACAACCTACAGAATGGGAGAAGATATTTGCAAATAACATATCAGATAAAGGGCTAGTTTCCAAAATCTATAAAGAACTTATTAAACTCAACAGCAAAGAAACAAACAATCCAATCATGAAATGGGCAAAAGACATGAAGAGAAATCTCACAGAGGAAGACATAGACATGGCCAACAAGCACATGAGAAAATGCTCCACATCACTGGCCATCAGGGAAATACAAATCAAAACCACAATGAGGTTCCACCTCACACCAGTGAGAATGGGGAAAATTAACAAGGCAGGAAACCACAAATGTTGGAGAGGATGCGGAGAAAAGGGAACCCTCTTACACTGTTGGTGGGAATGTGAACTGGTGCAGCCACTTTGGAGAACTGTGTGGAGGTTCCTCAAAGAGTTAAAAATAGACCTTCCCTACGACCCATCAATTGCACTGTTGGGGATTTACCCCAAAGATATAGATGCAATGAAACGCTGGGACACCTGCACCCCGATGTTTCTAGCAGCAATGTCCACAATAGCCAAACTGTGGAAGGAGCCTCGGTGTCCATCGAAAGATGATGGATAAAGAAGATGTGGTCTAAGTATACAATGAGATATTACTCAGCCATTAGAAATGACAAATATCCACCATTTGCTTCGACGTGGATGGAACTGGAGGGTATTATGCTGAGTGAAATAAGTCAATCGGAGAAGGACAAACATTATATGTTCTCATTCATTTGGGGAATATAAATAATAGTGAAAGGGAATAGAAGAGAAGGGAGAAGAAATTGGTAGGAAATATCAGAAAGGGAGACAGAACATAAAGACTCCTAACTCTGGAAATGAACTAGGGGTGGTGGAAGGAGGAGGGCGGAGGATGGAGGGGAATGGGTGACAGGCGCTGAGGGGGGCACTTGATGGGATGAGCACTGGGTGTTATCCTGTATGTTGGCAAATTGAACACCAATAAGAATAAATTTATTATTAAAAATAAAAAAATAAACACAGGAACAGCACTTTGATCCCTGTGAGCCCTTTACCTAGCACAGTTTTGGCAAAGAGCTGGTGTTTACTGAACATTTCAATGTCATTTCTGTATCACTAAGAATCATAAAATTTAGAAAATTGAAGTGATTGAAAACCATCAAAAGCTTTGATCCTGAATGAAGTCTTCTCCTCCTTTCCTGGCAAAAGATTATGCTCATCCTCCAAGGCCACACATCTTTTGAGAGCATTTTGCAAATCCATATCCTTCACAAGCCAACAAAACAGCCCCCCTGCCTCCCCATGTATATCACAAAATGCTGGAAAAAACAATATTACCAACATTACAAAATTATTGCTGATTATAATTAACAACTTGTAACTCTGTCCTGCCTAATAGAATATGACCCTCTTTAGACCAGATACTTTATTTTGTATTTTTTAATACACCTCCAGCATGCAGAAAATAGTGGTCTTGTATTAAAGATTCATTAAGTGAATGAATGAATGAAGAATATGCTCATTGTTAGCATTAGCCTGGGTCATTTAACTTTCCTCTGTATTAACTTAACCACCAAACATAATATTGCCTTATCTACTCTCAAGGTTAAGAGCCCCATCAGTCCACCCTGGAGTTGGGTGCTTGATTGACCACACTGCTTGTGGATGACACAGACTCATTCCCTTCTCACCTCAGGCAACATTTTATTCTAAACACTGGGGAACATTTCCTTGACTGAATCTAGAATTCCTTTTTAACCAGGTGTCTGCTGCTAAAGAGAAAAGCAATGAACCCAGTAATTCCACCATTCTGATTCTTTGTATTGTTCACAGGAGCAACGGAAGGATAAGATTAAGGGACCAGATCATCAGGACACCGGGTGGCTCAGTCGGAAGTGTCTGCCTTCCGCTCAGGTCATAACCCTGGGATCCTGGGATTGAGCCCCACATCTGGCTCCCTGCTCAGCGGGAAGTCTGCTTCTCCCTCTCCCCAACCCCTCTCTCTCAAAAAGAGAGAGAGAGAGAAAAAAGAAAAGAAAAGAAATTTGATCATCATATTTCCTCAGCCCATTCACTTAAATATTTATTCAGTACTTGATCTGGAACAAGAAATGTGCTAAATCCTGGAATATGTCTACTACCTTCAAATTCATCCTTCCAGAATGGACAAACCAGTCTGTAAACAAACTTTTTTTTTTCTTTCCCCAAGTGATGCATTTGAAAGAACACTCCCCTTAGGGGGGGAAAAAATCAAACACAAAGAGATATTCAGGCATCATATGGCAATCTACTGCATGACTAGCCCAAGGCCACAGATCAGGGTGGTCTCAGGGGAAAATCTCATCTGTGGAAGGGAATTTCCATAAAACAAATTCACCGACTCCTAAACCTGTATGAGTTTATGACTGAAAATGGAGTCATCAAACTGAAGATTGAGTGATCCCGTCCAAACCCTCACTTCATTCTGTTTTACAGCTTGTGGGCGATTTCAACTTTTAAACAATTACCTAGTAATTGTCCCAGTGGGAATAAATTTGCATTTGTACAAATTAATGTGTTATCATTCTGGTGTTTCTCATCTTCTGATTATGTCTTTTTAAATTTTTTATTTTATTTTATTTTTTTTAGCCAAAATATATCTTTTTCTGTAGTTCCCTAAATGATGTCATTATTTGCTGGATGGAAATGATGAATTCCTTAGCACTCAGATCCTTCACAGGGGCTCCCCCTAAAAAAAAAAATAAAACAAAACAAAACAAAGAAACAAACAAAACCTCCAGAAAGATCATGAATGCACTTAGTTAAATAAAAATCAAAGGCCACACACGCACAAAAAAAATCAAAAGCCACTTAGCGGCAAGTATTAGGGTCAGCGTTTGGCTGGTAAAATTGATAGAGCAATATTATGCTTGATATACTCATCTATTCCATGTTTGGCTGCTCCTCTCCCACAGTCTTGGAGAGAATTAGAGAAATAAAGCCATAGGATGCCAGAGACATGATGTTTACAGTAGATCTTTCAGTGTTAACCCTACAAATATGTTGGCTTTAGACTATTACTACTCTAGACGTAACAAACACTTGGATGCTCCAAGAATTAGACATTTCACCAAAAAAAATTTTAAAAAAAGTATGTAGATGGCAAATAAGCCCATGAAAGATGCTTAAGATCATCTATTTTTGAAGAAATGGACACCGAATCAAACATGAAACAATTTGCAGGTGTGCAAGATGAGGTGTGGACTGAGCCCTTAATGGTCAATACCGTCTAGAACATCTTGTTTTGGAAAACTGTACACAAAGTTGAAGGCAGAAATGACCTTGATGGTCTTCATTTTCTTCTGAACTATACACTATCAGGAAGCTACTCAAGAAATAACAAGAGGACTTAGCGCTGCACAAGCTCTCTGGCCAACAAGAGGTGTAGTGCAGCACACTGTGAAAGAGCTCATCGCGCTGTTGTTTGACTTCTAATCCCATCACTCACTCGCATGTGACCTTGGTTGAGTCTTTATCTATCAAATGGAAATAATGACATTTATCTCACGGGGTTCCTGTGAGAGAAAGTGAGGCATTCTATGCCAAAATGTTGCCAAGATGGTGCCAGTGTCTCGCACACAGTGATAATTAGGCTAGCTGTCACTACTACCCACGCAGTTACACCACGAGCATGAGCTAGATCTCCATCCCTCCCTGGCATCGCTAACTCGGGTCCTGAGCCCATCCTCAAAGAATACGTGGACAAATACCTAAAGTGTTGAAGGAAACTTCCAATTACCTGATGTTTGATGTTGTTTCAATGAAGCGCTGGGAAAGGCAAAAATTGATCCCAGTTCAGGGAATCTGTGGGGTGAAAGAGTCTCCCTGGGAACATGTGGGATGGGCAGAGAAGAGGGAAGAAGGTAGAGTTTTGCAAAGTTGGCCTTATGGTGGCATGGGAATTTCTTGGAGGGAGCTAGCACTCTGAAACTTTGGGGGCGTGGTGTGGATAAAGGAGTATCAGAAGTAAAGGGAAAACTCAGGAAAGAGATGCTAAGTGTAGTTAGAAAAGCACCACCTAGAGATTCTTAACTCAGCTAAGGTGAGGTCCGTTGAACATTGTTATCAAAATCATATAATTCTCTGTTTCTCTGTGTCCTCTTTGCAACAGAGCAGATGTTAATTTCCTGTCTTCCTTTTATAAAAGACTACATTTAAGTCATCCTTGAACACTGCTTTTGTCTATACAGGCCTCAAAAGTCAGTAGTTATAAATTTCATTAACAGACTATACGTAGGGATCCCTGGGTGGCGCAGCGGTTTGGCGCCTGCCTTTGGCCCAGGGCGCGATCCTGGAGACCCGGGATCGAATCCCACATCGGGCTCCCGGTGCATGGAGCCTGCTTCTCCCTCTGCCTGTGTCTCTGCCTCTCTCTCTCTCACTGTGTGCCTATCATAAATAAATAATAAATTAAAAAAAATTAAAAAAAACAGACTATACGTATCTTAAGTGAATCGTTCTCTCAGATATGATCCACGTAGTGCTGGCAGTCTTTCCTCTGAGTAAAGTGCTCATTCCCCACTCTTGCCCCCAAAATCAAACAGGAACTTCAAGACCCCACCCCCCACCAAAAAATGCCATTTTCCATTGACCCACTCAAGAAAAGTTCATTATGGTGTCCCTTTTTCACGTCATTCTACTTAGTTGGAAAAACTGCCAGTTTGATGTAAAGGTTTGTCCAGAAGTCTAAATGCCCACTTAAATTCAGCTCTAGTAGCAAGCTGATGGTAGGTTCTAAAAAAAAAAAAAAAAAAGAAAGAAAGAAAGAGAAAAAAAGTTCATTAGAAAAATGATGCTATATCATATTTTGAACATGGGGCTCAATTATTTTTCAAAAATTAGAGATAATTTTTGCCAGCTTAATCTACATCTCTCCTATTGTGTTTTTTGTTTGTTTGTTTGTTTTTTGTTTTGCAGATGGAACAGGTAAGTTTTACTTGGACTTCAACTTGTTCAGAGATCTCCTATTGTTTCTTGAGTCTTGAGTATATCCTCTGATCTTTTTTCTTGTAAAAGCATAACTGAGAGTGAAATGATTTTTATTACTTCTCTTCCTGCTACTAAATCAAGGAGAGAGACAGAATATATTCAGATAAAGAAAAAAGGAAAAAGAAAAGAAAGGAAGCATCCCTAAGCACAAGTACCATTCATATTTTGGTGGAGGTCTTTCCGGAGCTCTCCCTCTGGCCCCAAAAAGGACACACAAAGCCAGAACCACCTAAGCAGCTGTCCCACCACCAGTAAGCTGCAGATACAGCCCTCCTAATAGAATAGTTCTTGGAAGTTTGGGTCTCTACCTCCGAATAGAATAGTTCTCAGGAGTTTGGGTGTCTACCTCCTAATAGCCTAGTTCTGGGAAGTTTGGGTCTGTACCTCCTAATGGAACAGTTGAGAGTTGGGTCTCTACCCCCTAATAGAACAGTGCTTGGGAGTTTGGGTCTCTACCTCCTAATAGAACAGTGCTCAGGAATTTGGTCTCTACCTCCTAATAGACTAGTTCTGGAGAGTTTGGGTCTGTACCTCCTAATAGAATGGTTCTGGGGAATTTGGGTCTCTACCTCCTAATAGAACAGTGCCCGGAAGCTCGGGTCTCTACCTCCTAAGGGAGCAGAGCCCGGGAGCTGGGGTCTCTAAGACACCTGCTGATGTACCGCGCCCCTGCTCTGGGTTCGCTCCACCGACACCCTCCTAAGAGCCGGTCTCTCCGCAGCCTACCTGCTCTCAGCCAAGCCCTCCGCGAAATTCCGACTCCAACACACGATCTCTATCACCCTTGATGACGTCAAAGGAGAGAGAGCCCCGCGGGCAGGCGGCTCAGCTCCTCGGACCCGGACCCCGCGCACCAGACGCAGGTGTCCTGCCTCCGACTCTGCGCCACGGGGAGGGGCGGGCCTGAGGAGCGGATGGCGGGGGGTGGACCGGGGGTAGACGGGGGGGGGGGGGGTGAAGGCCTCGGGGGGTGGACCGGGGTGGGGGGCGCGGCGAGGGGTGGACGGGGAGGAGTGCGGGCCTGGGGGGTTGGACCAGGGTGGGTGTAGACCCGGGGGGGGGGTGGACCGGGGGTTGCAGACCGGGTGGTGCAGACCAGGGGATGCGGACCAGGGTGGGTGGATGGGAGGGGGTGCGGACCAGGGGATGCGGACCAGGGGGTGCGGACCATGGGGGGGTGCAGACAGGGGAGTGCGGGCCTGGGGGGGTGGACCAGGGGGTTGCAGACGGGGGTGGTGGACCTGGGGGTTGCTGACCTGGGGGCGTGCGGACCAGGGGGTGCGGCCTGGGGGCATGGACCAGAGGGGGTGGACCAGGTGGGGTGCAGACCGGGGGATACAGGCCTGGGGGTTGAACCAGGGGGGTGCAGACTGGGGGGGGTGCGGCTTGGGGGTGTGGACCTGGGAGTGGTGGACTGGGGGGTGGACCTGGGGGGGTGGACCAAAGGGGTGCAGGCCGGGGGTGGGTGCGGGCCTGGGGTGTGGACCTGGGGGGGTGGACCAGGGGGGTGCAGGCCGGGGGGTGCGGCCGGGCAGGGAGCGCAGGGCCCGCGTGGGGAAGGACACGGAAGGCCCCGGATCAGGCGTGCGAGTGGCCCCAGGGAGCCTCGGGTGGCCCCGCCGAGCTGCCTCCTTGCTCCGAGACCCGAAGACGCGGCTGCGGGGCGGCCTCCGCCCGTGGGGCCCCAGGAGCCGCGACCCCAGGTGCAGGCCTGTTCCGTGACCCCCTTCACACGCAGGTGCCCCAGAGGGCACGCTCCCCGTGGACAGTTAGGGATACAGGGAAGTGTGGATGTTTGGGGGGAGGGGTGGCTGCAGGACACTAAGGCCTAAACATTTTTAGTGGAAAAATCTAGCAAGGAAGGAACCAAGGTTTTATTACTTTCAGGGTGCCCAACAAGTGAAGGGCGCAAACCCATGTGCTGTGGCCTCCCTGCTTGGAGGACCCCAGGGAGCAGTGGTGCAGGGTGGGGAGGGCTGCATCCTCCTCCCTGATGTGCTGGCCTGAGTCGCCTTGTCCCAGGGCTTCCAGGTGAGCTCAACCAAGGGGACCCGAGCATGGGGAGGGGAAGGAGAGGCCCGCCTGGGGCGTGGGGATCCCCGCTCCCGCCCTGCAGGGTCACATATCCCAGAGTCCCTGGATAAGGAACTGATGCAGAGAGAGGATGCCTTTCCCAAAGGCCCACAGGTAGCACAGTGCTAGAAGCACAGGTTCAAATCCAGGCTTATATCAAATCACAGCCCGCACCAGTTGGCTGCATTGTTGCTGACTCTTATTCTGGTGCATAAAATCCAAATTTCAATCCCTGTTTTCTTTGAAGTCCTTGATGCCGGATGGCCCACAGAGCAACGAGAGAAATACTACTCCTGGGTCAGTGGGAGGCATTAGTAATATCTTCAGCCACCGCAGGAGAAAGTATAATTTTATGGACCCAGGTCTAGTTAGCAGAGAAAAAAAGTGCCATAAAAGTCATCTACAAATGTACACATGGTAATTCACCTCTAAAATGCACCCATTTGTGCCACTAAGTATCTTCAAATATGAGGGAGAATGTTTCAAGAAATTTCCGTGATTTAACATTCGGAAACCAAACTAATGGATGCCTAGAGAGTCATCAGGGTTCATACATACATAATATTGTGCAAAATTAGAGAGAAGTGACCAAAGTCAAAGGACGACTCTACGAATGGGCCGTCTTTGGAAGGTTACTCCATCTGAAGGCTGTTGGTCGCCTGTCCAGAAAGAGGGGGGCACTTCTGATATCAATAAACCAACACCATTAGCCAACCAGAAAACTAAGGTAAGGATAAGGTTAGGGCATGCCTTACGTGCTAATATCCAAGATCCATCCCTATCCACAAAAAATAAGATTTCTCACATCCTCTCCTGCCTGCCCCTCCACCTTATTCTTTCTCCACCAATTCCATTTTATACTCTAGGTGAATCAAGATACTTGTACCTTGGCAAATCCATGATTCTTAGTAACTGCACCCTTTGCTCATGCTGCTCCAAATGCCTGGGATTCTCTGCCCACTCAAGGCTAGCTTGTCACCTCCATCCACTAACCTTCCAGAATCTGCTGAAGCTGTCGTCTCTGTAACAGCAGCACTAGATTACACCAAACTGGGAGCTACCAGGGAACGTACCAGAGCTACATTCCTGCAGGCATTGCTCAATTGAGCAGGATGCTCAAGTTTTTTTTTTTGTTTGTTTTTTGTTTTTGTTTTGTCCATATTTGCATCCCTAGAACCTAGGACGTGGCTCACACTGTTGACTCAATAAATAAATATGTACAGAATAAATTCATGAGTGAATCATTAAAGAGCCTGAAACAGAGCGCAGGGAGATTTCACTGTTTAATGGAAGGAGAAACTATGAGCAACCTCCAATACTAAGTACAGTTTTGAAGCTATATAGGGTTTGCAACAAATAGAGAACGAATTTCTAGGAAGCAAAAAACAAAAACAAAAACAAAAAACTATGGGATTGTCCCAGGCTAAGAAGAGCGTTATGTTTAACTACTCACCATCATGACCGAATTAATTTACTAGAAGTGGTGTCCTGTGGCATAGCATCCCTTTTCTCTTACTAACACCACACCTAGCACCACGGTCGTCCCTGAGGCCTGTAGTCAAGGTCTCCTTTTTCCAGTGCACCAGGCTGAATGGTGGCCCCCAAAGATATCAAATCCTAATCCCTGGAATCTACAGATGTTACTTCATTTGGGGGGAAAAAAAAGAGCCATTGCAGCTGTGATTAAGAATCTTGCAACGAGATCATCCTGGATTAACCGCATGGGCCCTGAAACTGCACCACAAGCGTCTTGTGCAAGAGAGGTAGGGGCAGATTGTCGATATGGAGGGAGGAGGAAGCTCTGTGATTAGGAAGTAGATTTGGGATAATCTGACCACAAGCTGAGAAGTGCCAGCAGCCACCAGAAGATAGAAGGGGCAAGGAACAGGTTGTCTGTTCCTACGGAGCCAGCGCAGCCCCATCAACGTGGTGTTTTTGGCTCAAACTGATTTTAGAATTCGGGCTTCCAGAGCTGTGGGAGAATTAATTTCTGCTATTTTAAGCCACTAAGTTTGTGGTGATTTGATAGAGCAGCCACGGGAAACTAGCACTCTTGTAAGGTGAGGTTTTTACCTTGATTTCAAAGCCAACTCATAATTACTTATGTATCAGGCACTGTTCTGGACGTTGGGCATGGACGAGAAAAACTTTTCTGTAAAGCTTCCCCAGCCCGCCTTCCTTTACCAGGTCTAATTCCCATGTCTTCCTCTGTACAACCCCTGGTCTTTGTACTTAATTTCATTATGGTCCCTATCACTGTAATATGTTAAATTTGTTTTAATATCTATCATTCCTGGAGAAAACCAATTTTTCATTTTTTAAAGGTTTTATTTATTTATTCATGAGAGACACACAGAAAGAGAAAGAGAGAGAGACAAAAGCAGAGACACAGGCAGAGGGAGAAGCAGGCTCCATTCATCAAGAACAACAATATTTTTGCCCAGGTCCCTGATGTGGGACTCGATCCTTGGTCTCTGGGATCACACCCAGAGCCAAAGGCAGATGCTCAGCTGCTGAGCTACCCAGGTATCCTGACCCCTGATCTTTGTACTTAATTTCATTATGGTCCCTATCACTGTAATATATTAAATTTGTTTTTATATCTCTCATTCCTCAAGAAAACCAATTTTTCATTTTTCTAAAGTTTTTATTATTTATTTATTTATTCATTCATTCATTCATGAGAGACCCAGAGAGAGAGAGGCAGAGACACAGGCAGAGGGAGAAGCAGGCTCCATGCAGGAAGCCCGATGCGGGACTGGATCCCAGGACCCCGGGGTCACACCCTGAGCCACCCAGGTACACTGACCACTTTTTTCATTAATTTCTCTTTCCCTAGGACACTGCACAGTGTCTAGCTGACCTTATGTGTTCAGAAAATACCTGATGAATTAAAGTCAAATTGAATTATAAAGTTTCACTAACACCTTTTCAAAATGATAAAAGGTGTTTTTTGTGTGCGGCTCCAAATAAGGCAAATTAAAAATGATTATTTTCGAACGAACACTTTCTTTTTCCTGGAAGAAGCAATATTAATAGCATTCTAGTAAACGTTCAGACACTCAAAACTACACACCAGAGAACAAATTGATATTATTGGCAAAAAAGAAGCAAGCCATTATCATCTGAAGAGGTGTTCACACAATGGCACGGCATGCTTCCAGCTGCTCACTGGGACTACTCTTCCTGTTGAAGGGACGTTCCAAAAGTGCAGACAAAAAGAGATTGTACCTGAAGAATTTTCTAAAATTTCCCCCTAGAAGGCATGATTTGGCAGCATGGCATGGTTATATAGTCAATGGCCGGCCCAGGAGTACCTCGGCCGGGAGATACCCCAGCTGGAAAGCGTGGTTCCATGGTCTGGGAGAAGGATAAGGACGTAGGGCACGAGAAGGTGGCAACAATCATTTTCTTGGTGTTGGACGCTGCATTACAAGCATAGCAGCCGATTCCAGTGTGGTGGTGCTGGTTCAACAAATCTTATCTCCTGAGCTTTAACCGGGGTGCAGGGGGAGCCCCCAGACCTGGCTCCTACACCAAAGACAACCACTTCTTGGGGAATTCTTTGGTTCTTCCCAACATCTTCGTAGAATGTGCCTCACGGTGGAATCAGGCAACTCATAGTCCAGAACGTCTTCCATCACCGCGAACCTAGGGGTTGCAAGCTTATTGGAAACAGGGCTCGGGATCTCCGCTTGATATCCGCTCAAGAACAAGAGTATTTTGCCCGGGTTATATGTTCATTGGGATGACATTTATCTTGAGACTCCATTCGCAGGGAGCACACCGTGTTCCACTTACTTTGCACGGAGTGGGGCGTTCAGGGGGTCTGATGAAGGCGTAGGGGTGGCCTGACCTAAGCCTATGGGGGATGCTTAGCTCCTCCCTCCTCCTGCTGCACTCCTAGTGGCAGCTCCTTGCTCTCCCTCCTCTAATGGCGGGTTCTGAGCCGCTCAGAGCTTTGGGAGGACAGCGACAGGAGACCTACCCCTTCCTCGCAGAGCTACAGCACACCATGCGCCACCGCTCCCCTGCCTTGCCCCACTCTCTCTATTCCAGTATTAGGCATTGCTTATGGATGGGTTTTGGCTTGGTAAAGACTCTTGTAAAGACTCTTATAATCTTTTAAGACAGAACACCAGAATACCTATTATCACTCATTGCTCTCTCTCTCTCTCTCTCTCTCTTTTTCATCCTAAGTTGAGAAAACCATTTAAGCTTTTTATGGCTTTCCAAATTAAAACCTGGTCTTTCTCACCCAATAAATGCTTCCTCCTCGCGCGCATCCTTTTCAGGATAAAGGCACCATAAATCTGGAATTCAACAAATAAAGCCATCTTCCACGTGATGACTCAAAGACTGAGAAAAGCAAAATTCTGAGTCAGAGGAAGGATTTTAGCATTTTGTGGACAGATTTTTCTGTTTTGTTATTCAGTCTTGTGTAGGATTTAATGATCTGAATCGACTCTTTGTAAAACCCACAGATCCATCTACGCAAAGCAAAAATAAACAGACTTGTTAGAAAAGATCACAGCAACAGAAAGAACATAGCACATGCGTGTCTGCCCCAGCATCAGCGCAACTGCGCGATGGAAGATCTCCTGAGATTTTTAAGCTGAGAATAGACATGATTACCCAACACGATCCCCTGAACCTGACCACAAATGGTAGGTCCTATCCCCTGAATTGTAATGTGTCACTAGGTTTCTTGCCAATATGCCTGGGCATCGAATAAATATTTTACTTATTAGAAGCAAACAAAGATGGTTTGGTCCTTTTAATATCTCACAATGTGATGGTTGGTAGCGTTGGCACCATTGTCAACATTTTGACTGTCCTTTTCTACAGATAGGGCTTTCTGGTTTTTTTTTTTTTTTTTAAATCATACCTGGCACTAGTGAAGTGCTCATTAATCTACACATTTATTCAGTCACTTGCAAATCGTTTTGTGAATACTTACTGTGGGCCAGGAACTCTTCTAGGCACTGGGAGTAAATCAACGAACAGAGCAAATATCCAGCCTTCGTGGAGCTTATATCACAACGAACACAGCGAACAAGTGAATTGTCCAGTGTGGTATAAAGGTGGTAGTTTTTTTTTTTTTTTTTTTTTTTTTTTTTTTTTTTTTTTTTTTTTTTTTTTTTTTTAAGAAAAGCAAAAGTATGGTAAGGAAAGGGGAGAAAGGTCAGGGTCACAGTTGTAGTATTACATGGGGTATCAACACCATTTGCTTTGATGTGGAGGGACCTGGAGGGTATTATGCTGAGTGAAGTAAGTCAACCAGAGAAGGACAAACATTATATGGTCTCATCCATTCAGGGAATATAAAAAATAGTGAAAGGGGATAATGGGGAAAGGAGACAAAATGAGTGGAAAATATCAGAAAGGGAGATAGAACATGAGAGACTCCTAACTCTGGGAAGCGAACAAGGGGTGGTGGAAGGGGAGGTGGGTGGGTGGATAGGGTGACTGGGTGATGGGCACTGAGGGGGGCACTTGACGGGATGGGCACTGGGTGTTATACTATATGTTGGCATATTGAACTCAAAAAATATATACATTTTTTTAAATAATAAAAAATATAAATGGGGTATCAAGATGTGTTTTACTGAGAAGGTGGGATTTGAGCTAAAGTTTGCGAGAAGCAAGGTCATCAGCCAGGCGCATCTAGCCTATGGACTCCAGGCCAGGGAAGAGCAAAATCAAAGCCCATATAAAGGAAGGATGCCCAACAAGTTCATGGAACTGTGGAAAAAGAAGAGGGGGGGATTGAAGGATAAAAAATAAATTACAAAAATAAAGGAGGCCAGAACATAAAAACTATATGGATACAGCCAAGAGCCACATCAAATTCATTAAACACAAATATTTATACATTAGTGTCTGTACCTAACTGCGATTTTTTTTTCCTAAGCAGGATATGCTCTCCTTAAAGCTACCATTGGCTGGACGTAATGAAAAATATGTCTGGGCTCCTATAATCTTGCACCAAAAGCCCATACATCTTGCAAAGCCTTCTGTTTATGACATCTATAATCATGGGCAGGGAAAAACCATCACCTCAACAGAAGGGAAAACAAGCACACCACTTCCTTCACTTCCTCACTGGGCTTCGATATGGTTTTTTAAACATGCTTGTTCTGTTGTACATTCAGCAAATGAGAATTTAAATATTAGACTAAAAGAGAATTGCCTCAGGTCGGTAGACCGCATCCAGGAAACTAGGTCCAATTCTAAAATCTCTTCAAATGAAAGGAAAGTAATTTTTTTCCCTTTTTTTCTTTTAAGATTTTATTTATTTATTCATGAGAGACACAGAGAGAGGCAGAGGCACAGGCAGAGGGAGAAGCAGGCTCCATGCAAGGAACTCGATGTGGGAGTCAATCCAGGGACCCCGGGATCATGCCCTGGGCCGAAGGTGGTACTAAACCATTGAGCCACCCAGGCTGCCCCAATTTTTGTTTTTTGTTTTTGTTTTTTTGTTTTTTGTTTTTGTTTTTTTTCTTAAGAGGATGGGATGAGTGGTTGTTGTGTGCCAGGTACTGTTTACACAAGTTAACACATTTATTCCCACCACAAGCCTAGGAGACTTCTCCCTCTGCCTATGTGTCTGCCTCTCTGTTTGTCTCTCGTGAATAAATAGATAAAATCTAAAAAAATAGAAGGTTTTTAAGGATTTTAAGGGATTTCTGAAAGGTATACAAAGAAGGGGCCACAGACATCCTTGTCCTAGGATAAAGCAGTGAGTGTGGCGGGGGAAGGAACCATGAATGGGAAGCTACCTCCATGCAGAACAAAAGCTACCATTCATTCCTCATCCACCCCGTACGCGTGCACATACACACTGCTCCACATTCAGGCCATCACACACTCCCAGAGGCAAATAAATACATCAACAACAGAGAGCAGTTATTGTCCAATCTATAGAGAAGTAGGCGATCTAGAACGATCAAACACTTGCAACACAGCACCATGAACACTGGCAAACCCAATGCACAGGAACAAATATGATTCACAAGACCACCGAGCTAACAGAGCAAACTGAAGATTTCTGAAGGGCTAAAACTGTATTCTCCAATAATTAAGAGGTCGATCATATCTGTATGACAAAAACTAGTTTTTATGGAATTTTTTTAAGGGGTGTGGGGATGGCACAGGGAATTTGGAATTGGAAGCAAGAGTGCTGCAATTAAAAGCTCGATAGCTGGGCTGGATGACAGAATGGACAAGGCTGATAAGCAAACGAGGGAGCTGGAGAAGGGAATAAAACTGCTTTCCCAGAGTGCTGAGGGTCAGAGAAAAGTCTAGAGAGGTGGGAAACTGACTGCGATGTCTCTCTTCACTGCCTCCCTCACACTCTTCATCACCCTCCTTCCCTGAATGTAACCACTCTTTCTTTATAGGACACTCTTCTCATCCTTTTACCTCCATCTGTGTCTGTGGGTTTGTGTGTTAGTGTGCTCACACTTGTTTTATATGCAGAGAATAATATTGCATCTCTATGTTTTCTGGAATTTTCTCTTCATCCTTAGATGACTGGAATTTGCAAATTTCACTCTAAGGTATTTCTGTTATGAGACCTTTTTAAGTGGCATTCATCAAAATACAAACCTAAAATACAGATTATACTGAAGTAAAGATTTTCATATACATTTTTTCAATATAGATTTTTTCCCCCAAACGTATTCAACATTTTTAGCAATTTGAACTAGAAAATTCTGCGCTGAATATGAGTTGCCAATCCCAGGGATAATGGCCACATGTCCAAATAGGGATTCAGTAGTTTATTTCCAATTAATCTTAAAAGACTTGAAAAGATGTAAATGGCATGTGTGTCTTTATTCATCTATTCAAATAACATTATTGAGTGTAGTGCAGGTGGCTCGACAGTAATAAATAAAAAATAATGATGCATAGCCTTTTCCCTCTCAGAATTTTCTGTCTACCAGAGGAAACCTACCCCAATAACTATTGTACAATTTTGAAGTGCATAAAAAGTTTGCACAAATTGCTACAGAGGAGGAAAAAGGAGGAGAAGATTCTAGTAGTGGAAAGAGAGATTAGGAGCCTGAACCAAAGAAAGGAGCACCATATTTATAAAGAAAAAAATTCAGTTTCCTTGTCGAGATAGAATCAACGCAACATGGCAGCCAACTGCATGGACGGGAGATGGGAGGCAGAGTAGAGATGAAGGTGGCTCTCCGGCGTCATCCTTGCAAAAACCAGCTTGCTGCTTCCATCAGTTGAGATGGGGAGAATTAAATCTGTTTTGGCTTCAAAGGAATGGGAAGAATTGATGATTTAAGTTTTAAGCATATGGTTCCCATGTGCTACAGGTCATCAAAGTGGGGCAGCCATCTTGTAGAGCACTAATACACCTGTGTTTCGTATATATAGTAAAAATGCAAGAAAAATAAATGTCGATGAGCACTGTCATCAGGAGATTGGTTATCCCATGTAAAACCAATGGTTTGTGGGGTGAGACTCTTTAAAAAGACATTCAGTCATCAATAAATATAGAAATGCCCCCTCTACCTGGCCTGCATACTGACAATGAACATTAACATGGTAAAGACTGAGAAATTTGGTAGCAAAGACGTCTGCTACACTGACTTGATCACAAAGAGCGTCTCCTGCTTATTTTTGCTTTCCCAAGTGCTGTGACCACCTGTGGCACAGGCCATTAGCAGGTACTGACAAATAGGACAATATTCATCTTCAAACACGTACTGTTAAATCCAGATACTGGACCTAATGGCACCCTTATCTACTCTTGAGGGTATGGAGTACCTCTCCGGACTTCACAAGATTCTTACAGGCATCTCCATGAAACCTACAGGTATTAAATATCTTTTTATTAAAATCATGCCAGAAACACTGGAGTCACCTGCAAAAAGTTCTGGCTGTGAAAGTTAACCCTATTTAAATGCCGGGTCCAGCATGGGTTTTACGTCTCATTGTTGGCTGTGCCCAAAGCTCCCGATTTGAGTCTAACAGAGTACATCTTACGCACGTGTAAGAGAATAACCAGTGTCGTTCTGTCATTATAGAGGGAGGTGATTGCCAGAGCAATAGCGTTCACCCTTTCAACCCAACAGGGTGGCCCGAGCGTCGGAGTACTATTGCGCAGCAAAGGCCACCCCTCACCCTCTCGGTCTCTGTTGCCACCAGGCCGTGGCCAGAACTTCCTTACCATACCCTCGCCTACTGGCCTTCATGTCACTGTCAGTCCTAAGCACTGGGTGTACTGGCGGCCTCCTGTGTGACTCGAGTGGGACATGACCACTCTCCACCGCAGCCACCGGTAGCTACTTACCCATCCCATGGGACAGGCCCTTCTCACCCAGCATGGTGCCAGTCCTCTTAGGTGGCCCTGCAGCCCCATCAGTGCCCAGATTGCAGTGGTGTGTGAGCTGGGAGTGACAGCGGGTGGACGTGGGGTAGTCCAGGGCCCCACAGTTCTCCCTTTAGTCTGAAAGATGCCCTCAAAAGGAAGGGGGGCATCCAGTGTAGGCTGCTGATGACTTTGGTTGCCATTCAAAGAATGTGGTCACTGAACTGGCAGCTGGCTGAACTCGGATCTGAGGTCAGGGGTCAGCAGCTCAGGGTGATGAGGAGCCACGGGGCATGGGGCCAAACACATAGACGGTCGGGCAGCCTTGGACTAACGGTCACCGAATGAAGGTGCTCAGAGCTTGAGGTGAGGGTCATCCCTGGAGGCTGAAGTCTGCATCCGTCATTAGGGGGGTCAGTACACAGGCAAGGGGCCACACAGGGAAGGTGCAGTCCCAACATCACGTTTCTACACCAGACCCTCTGATCTGTCAGGAAGGAAGTTTACACAGGGGCTTCTGCTCTCAACTTGGGAGGCTTCAGGGGTCTCCTGGATGGGCAGTCTCAGCAATGGGACATCAATCCAGAAACAAAGTGAGTCACATTGTGATTTACAGTGAGGGGAATGCTTTGACCCCACTCCTGAGGCTACAGGACAGAAAGTCAGGACAAAGTCCATGGATTGTCTTGACCTCCTCTGACCACTCAGCATCTCATGAAATAGGAGATTTAAATGATTGCTAAACTGGGGAAGAATAAAATGTTTAGCCTGTACCCTCTGGGAGCAAACTGACCTCATGGGGCAGGTATTCCTCTGCTCCTCCACGTTGTGTATTTTACTCACCCAGCGATGTCCTTGGACAGTAAGTCTGTCCAACATGGGATTCAGCTACTATGCCCGTTTGGCCCCCAGACTAAGCTATGTTCCCCAATCTTATTTTTATCACCAGTGAAGGCATTATTTTATCCTTCCAAATGCATTAGCATTCTCTGTCTCTCTCTCTCTCACTCTTGCTCTTACTCTCTCTCTCTTACTTATTTCTCAATTAGTTCAGAACCTAGGCGGAGAAGAGGGATATTCTTTACTCAACCTCCTCAATGAGCCCCATAATTTTAGTAATGGATCAGGGTTGTTGCTCTGTGGAGGATCTCACAGAGCTCCCCCCCCCCCCCGACCTCGCCATAAAAACAAAAAACAAAAAACAAAAAACAAAAAAACAACCTCGAATGCTTGGGTAGATACAGGAAACGACACTTCCTCTGTGTCAAGTAGCATCCTTAGCAGTTACCATGTCTTATTGCTTCCTCATAACCTACAGATGAGGGTAAAAATTATTAACATTGCCTTCTCAAAAGAACCCGAGGCTCAGATAGTTTCAGTGACTGGTGCCACGTCACACAGCTCCTGGATTCCTTGCCCCACCACCCAGGCTCTCCACCCTCTGCGCCCGTTCTTTGGAATTTCTATGAAAACCAAATGACACACCTTCTACCCTGTGATGTTTAACCTAGTTGAGCTCTGTGCAAGCCTGTAGATGTCTAGTAGTTTGGAACAGTCTGATGGTTAGTAATGAAGGTTGCAAAGTCTCTCTTATTTTGCATACGATTGTAGCTTTGTCACCTTGGACACATAATATATGGACTCTAAGACTCCACTTTTTTTAAGTGTCAAAAATAAGCAAAACACAGCCCTGACCTCATAAAGTGAAACAAGACGTTGCATGTAAGGTGTTCAGCATGGAGACTGGCACATAGAAAGCATCTACTAAGTCCGCTTAGTCCTCAAAGCCCGACAGTGAAGCCACATACGTTTCGCTCCATTTTCCCCTAGTTCCTAGATGAGACTGCATTGCTGTTCTTCAGTATGAGCCGATTTGGTAAAAAATACTTAGTTTATTTATCAAGCCAATGTTACTGCTTACAACCCTCGGTCACAGACCCATTTGTAATCTGACCTTCAAGCTTCCCCTGCTTTAAGGTGCAGCACAATGCACACGGGATTGTCACTGGTGGGTGGGCATGCCTCCATAAAATAAATATCAGATTTTTATTTTTGAGAAATTCACTTACTCAAAGGGGCCTTGAGTTTGCGTCTTCTGTTACACATGCTTTTTCCCGAGCCCTGCTCTTCTTTCTCCTGGCTAACTCCCCAACCTCAGCTCCCTTCCCAAACTGGAAATCCCTCAAGGAGGCTGGTCCCTCATCACTGGACCCTGAGTCCACTTGCTCTGTGCTCACCCAACAGGTTTTCCTGTTGTTCTTGTGTGTTCGTCATAATTCGTTAGCCCCACAGGACTGGAGTCATATCTGTCTTGTCTGGCACTGCTTCCCCAGCTTCAAGCACAGTTCTAGGGACATGATCACTATTTGTCAAATTGAGTTGGTTGAGTATGATCCACCTCACGTCAGAGAAATGAGGGCAAACCAACATGCGTAGGACCCTTTCTTTATGTGAGGCATTTTAGAAACACACCTGCAATTCTTAACAGCGCCATGTGACACCCAGAGTTACCCGCCCTCTGCGCCAAAGGAGACTGAGGCTTACTTAGAGTGGTTAGGTGTCACGCCTAAAGTTTACCAACTGCTTATCAGCAACAGATTCTGAATCCAGAGACTGATATGTTTTATGACAATGCCATGACTTTTACCATTATGTGATGAACGCAGCACAACCAGTGAGGTACGTTTTGCTCAATGGATGGATGGATGAATGGACGGATGGATGGATGGATGGATACACAGACAGACAGATGTAGGTTTTCTTTTCTGGAAGGGAATATGTAAGTGAAACCCTTTCTGTCACCCGACACTCTACTAGATCTTTCAAACAGCCAAGTGGGCAAAGTTGTTGGTGTGCTCGGGAGGAAAACAAAACCCTCTGCCAGCACTATTACGCACCACAGAAGGTTAATTCTTCTGCTAATCCCTTTGAGCAGGCCATAGCTGCTGACAGTGCTTTCCCTTTTGGACAATGGCTGCGATGATGCACCTGAACAGCTCATTCATTTGCAGAGAGAACGCAGGCCGCCTCCAGCACTAGCAGATCAGCACATTTCATTATCAAATAATATAGCAGGAAATGGAAAACATTTACTCTGTCACCTAATTCCCACCACTCCTCCCTGGGGTATGTTGACTCCAAACCCTTGTCCGATCTGGCTTTAAGAAAGCAAACCACGGGGAACCACTTCATCACCTAATCAACTCCACAACTAGAAATACTTTCCTGACACCCACATCTAATTAACAGTGATAATAAAACTAATGTGATGGTGCTGATACTTTGGCCAAAATGCAGAACAGTGTCACCAAATGAAACTCAGCAGAAGCTTCCCACTACCTGCCCATCTTTCATCTCAATGACCGCCAATAAAAAAATCATGAGCCACACACTCCCCAGTTGTGATGCTTTTGCAAGGAATTTGCATAATGAACAGCAAAATTGAAATAAACACTAATTATGTACTGAATGGGATGTGGAGAGGTGATTCAAGTAATTTGACTGGCTAATCAACGGGAGATTATTTCTCAGCTCTGCCTGTATAGATACCAGAGATTTACTATCTGTGAAAAATGCAAATCAAGTGGTCCAGTGGTTAGGACAGTGGCCCCACTGAACATCGATGGATGTCAGGCCATCATGGTTCCCTGACTGTCTGACAGCCTGTGGATAACGTGCTTACATTTCAGTGCTAGCCAACACCACCTACAGCTAGGCACTCCTCTAAAGCATCTACAGAGTTTAAGTTTATCTATACAAGGCTATCTTTAAAAATATATATACATATAAGAGGGTAAAGAACAGAGAGTTTAAGAAACTTAGCTAACAGCTTACATCTGAAGAGCAGCAAATTCCAGAATGGACCTAAGATGCCCGGTTCCAAAATCTAGGGTCTCTACCGTTAAGTTAGGTTACAGTTCTCCATCTTTAAGTACTTATGGCTGAATTTATGCAGTAGATGTTCTCAGTTCGTTATAAGAGGAAAGCTGCCTTGAAGAGTTGGATCTAATCTTCAATATCAACTTCATGACAGCTTTAGCTTTGGGAACTGTCATCAACCAAATGACTAGTGTAGACTGGAGGTAAGGGAGGTCCTTGTCACGGGCTGCCTCTTGATCCAGAAATACGTGAACCCAAATTTAGAGTGCTTGGAAGCGGGAGGGAAGGTTCAGTTACACATCTGATCTGCTTCCTTTCAGAACTGAAACGACTGAGCAAATCACTGAGATTTATTTTCGCTTGGCCACTGTGCAGCGGGGTAGTCCATATTAAACCATCAGCAGAAATGCCCTCTAGCAGGTGTCTGAAGTGGGGACACCTCCGTTTAGGCTAAAGTCCATCGCTATCACAGAAGTTAAACCTCTGCTCTCATCACTGCAAATGCCAGGCCACTCGAAGTGAATCCGAGGCAGAAGTAACTGCCCCACATAACGATCCCCTATCCGGATACTTTACATACCTAATCACCATTCCTCACAAGGACATTAAGAAATAATATCATTATCTCTATTTTACAAACAAGGAAGTCAACTCTGCGATGTTACCTACCTTGCTCGGAGTTACGTAGAGTGTGGTTTCCAAGCCCTACTTATAAATGTTCTAACAATTTCCAGATTAAGAGAATCTAAGTTTTATCAACGTATTCCTTATGTGATTTCTCCTTAATTCTTTAACATCTTTCCAGCATTGAGGGCAAGCAACTAAAAAGAAAAGTCTCAAAAAAAAAAAAAAAAAGTCTCAAATTAAAACACAGCCTAGGAAATTGCTAGCGTCCGCCTTTTCTTTGAAGAGTTCTATCCCATGACTATAGCAATTTCATTTAGTTCATCCACATGTAATTGCACACCAATCCATAGGAGCCCACCAGTGTCATAAAATACCAGGGGCTTGTGCTATAATGCAACCAGCAGATCGCTAGCCTGCCCCCACATGATGAATTTATAGCATACGCTGGACAGGAGCACTGAATATAAGTAAATATTAAGGGGATATGGGAGAGAATGTGAGGCAGATTCGATTCTACAGTCACAACGTTTGGCTGCATACTACTTTATTTACAGTGATTCAATTTTTTTTTTTTTGTTAGTTTACTGTGATTCAATTTGATCCATTATATAGCATGGTGAGAAAAAAACCCTTTGGCATGATTTTTTTTTTAATTAAAAATGATGTTCAACAGCAAATGCAGTGAAGTCACAGCAATAAACAAGACAAGACCATCGCCTTTAAAGAGATTCCCAGGGATCCCTGGGTGGCGCAGCAGTTTAGCGCCTGCCTTTGGCCCAGGGCGCGATCCTGGAGACCGAGGATCGAATCCCACATCGGGCTCCTGGTGCATGGAGCCTGCTTCTCCCTCAGCCTGTGTCTCTGCCCCTCTCTCTCTCTCTCTGTGTGTGTGTGACTATCATAAATAAATAAAAATTTTTAAAAAAAGTTTAATAAAGAGATTCCCAGACAGCGATTTAAGAGCAGTAAGCTTTATTGTGTTGTATGTGATGGAAGTAAGTAAATACTACGCACTTCAATGTCCTCCTTCCAATCCCACCTTCAGATGAGTATAGGAAGATATGACAAGATATTTCACGGAAAATAAATCACCAGTAAGACTTGAGGATTTTTTTTTTTCAGTTCATCCGTAAATGGTCAAACAGAAGGCATTTTTCTCTTAATTTAATATGAGGTAATTCCATCCCATGAAAAACAGGTACACGTACCCAAGGTGGGATCATTTCTGAAAGAAATATGAAGAAGAGTACACTCTACCTGGGTGATCTCAACCATCCTCCTAACTTCAAATATCATATGTACTGCTGACTCCTTAATTGATAACAAGACTCAGCTTTTTGGGTTTAATTTCCATACCCATTTATACACTAGGTATTTTTATCTGCATGACCTACAAGTATGTCAAACTGCACAGAGTAAAAAATTCTAAATGAAATTGCAAGAAAATATTTTTTAGTGAGCCTTAAGCTGGTGGGTTGACTTATCTAAAACCATCCCCCTCAACCCATGCCCCACCTAGTCTGGATGCTTCCAATGCTCAGACGTAGGCTAAAGCCCCCCCACACCCCACCCATGTTCCCATTCTCCTCTCATCCCTGGGAAAGCCATGAACGACCACCAGGCCAGTCCCAGGAACGAGAGTTGTGGCGTCTCACCCCATTAGGTCCGGTTGTGACCAGCACCCTTGGGAGGCACACGAGGCCCCCGTGTCCTGTCTCATCTGCACCCAGACCTGCTGCACAGAGGCAAACGGCAGATGGGCAAGCGGCAGCAACAGAGAAAAGCAGGAGAAACTGCAATCACTCTGAAATGCCTCTAAGTCAGCGGGTGCTAACCAAGGAAGGGTGGACCGGGTACACAGCCCTACCTGCTATCCAGGAACATACTTTAGAGAAGTGACTCCAGGGGCTAAACTACAAAAAAAAAAAAAAAAAAAAAAAAAAAAAGGCAATTTTCCATTCATATTCTTAATCAAAAAAAGTCTGAATGCCATCAAATCAATGTTCACAATCTGAGATAAAACCTCTGCGGCATCTTAAATTGTGCAGCTGGAGCCAACATGTAAAATGCTGCACTGGAATCCGCACTCTTGACCTTCCCGCACCACGAGGCCTTGTGCTCCTGAGGGGGTTGCTGGTGCCCCCCGACTGACCACGGCCCCGAAGCTGCTCTGAGAAGGCCGGGCCACCTGGGTCCCCCAGAGGTCACTCCTCCCCACCAGGGAGCGTGAGCTTCATGCCTGTAGGGATTAATTCTGCTGTTTCTTTCTCTGCAATATTACTTTTCTTTCCCTTTTCTCTAAGATTTTTGTATTTCTTTGAGAGAGAGAAAAAAAACGAGAGAGAACATGTGCGAACCAGGGAGAGAGGCAGAGGGAGAGCATCTCAAGCAGACTCCCTGCTGAGCTTGGAGCCTTGATGTGGGATCAACACCCCCACCCCGCCCCGAGATCATGACCTGAGTGAGATCAAGAGTTGGGCGCTAAACCGATCGGGTTTCCCAGCTGCCCCTTCGGAATTACATTTCTTGAACCTAACACAAAACATGGACTGAAAAGTTGATGGATTCAATTTACACAGTTTCTGTCGTTATGTGCCAGAGTCCAGCAGAGGTAAGATTCCCCAGGATAGTACAACCATACGTAAAATTGTATAGTGCAGAAGCCAAAGGGGCCCTGGATACTGGCTTTTTTCCCCCAAATTCTTCATGGTAAAAAAACAATATAAGTAAATAATATCATAATAAGTAATATAAATAAATAATATAAAAATAAATAATATGAAAATAAATGATATAAAATAAATGATATACATATACAAATAAATAATATAAATATAAAATAAATAATATATTATAAATGGTAAAAAATAAATAAATAATATAAATACAGGCTGAAATGCTGAGATGAGTCCAGAAACCCAACTTCTCCCAGCTATTTAGTGGAAGAAGCTAGACGGGTAAGATGGCATTCCAGGGAGTTTTCTAAAATTGCATTCTCCTCTCTGATACATGGGGAATCCGTGCAGTTCCTACAACTTCTCCTGAGTGGCACAGTCACTTGGGCATCATTCTGAATTGATTTTAAATGATCCAGTGGGACCAACTGGGAGAATCAGCTCCTTCCACGAGAAATCCCGGAATTGCAAATTAACGTAGGATCATAAAACATCCTCTTCTTTGCCGTGCGGTGATTGTATCGACTGGCTCACAGCTCTTTTGAGGCTGGCCAACATGATTAACTTGAAATTTAAAAGCTATGGATTTCAAAATTATCATTTCCACAATCGTTTCTCTGGCGGGAGGAGGTCAAGTTAAGTTAAAATTAGAGCTAATCTGAAATTGTGGTGAGCACTGGCACGCCCAGCCTCCTTATTTACCTCTCCACCACATTCACTGTGTCCCTGAAAAGGACCGGCCATATGGTATTTTAGATCTTTTGCACATGCTACCTTACCTGAAGTTTCTCCCTGAAATAACTGTTCCCTTGTTTGTCTGGGTAGCTCACACCCATCCTTCAAAACACAAGCTGAAAATCACTTTACTGCAAAGAATCTCCTCTTTTCTCTAGACAAAGTTAGTGACTCTCAGGTCAGCACATGGATCAATGTTTTTATTCTTACTTGATAATCATACCAGAGGACTTTTCCATAGCCTTTTGAAGGGAGCCAAACCGACATGAAAAAAGAAGTCTAGTCTCAGAAAATGACCAAATTGTAAAATTCATAGTTTTTGAGATAAATTTTTGTTTCTTAAATACACAAAAAGAATACATCATAAGTAACCATTGATTTATGAACCATGGAACACCTGAGCATCACCTCGATATCATTTATTCCCCAAAGATGACAAGCAAAACCAAATGGACCATTGGACCATTTTGCTGAGCTTATGGTAGGCACAAAAAAAAAAAAAAAAAGGTTCCGAATGAAGAGGCAAATAAACATATAACATATAACACCAACATCATAACCGAGTTCATTTTGTGGACTGAATTTATCGAGTTATTTATGTATGAGCTATGCAATACGGATAAGCTTATCACTTAGGATTCCTTCAAAATAATTAAATGGGAAGAGGAGCTTGTTGCCAACAAAAATTCTACATTTTATTTCCTGGCTACTGATTTAAAGGACAGAATAAAATAAAGATGCAAATACACTTCCTTGTAGAATCCACAGCTTAAAAATAGTAGATCATTAACTCTGCTATCCTTAGAGAGTGAATATATAATTTCTCTTATAACTGGGCCAATCTTTGGTATAAGAAGAATAATAAATAAAAATGTAGGTATTGTTCTGGACTCCCCAGTTCCGTGTTGGTTGTCTCGAATCAAATCTGCTTTTAATTTGTTACCTGCTTTGTTTTTCAGAATTATGTAGTCGTGACATTTTCTGTCATAATGCATCTTCTTACCAACTATACGAGGCCATTCAGTGACATGCCCAATTGCATTTTGTCATAGAATGCACACCTCCAGGGTGATCTCACCTACAGCTATGGACTAAATTATCATCTGTACCTTATATCTATGTCCTAGGGCTTCACAGATCTGTACTTTTGGCTTAAGCCTCTCTCCCAGGCTCCAATTTTAAAACAATTGCCTACCTATACCTAGATCTGGATTTTGGAGAGGCATCTCAAACTCAGCATTTCTAAAACTGAACTAATTATCCCTCAGAGTCTCAAAGACTGTATCCTCTTTTCAAGGTTTTGTATCCTGCTCAATTTATGCAGCTACATGGGCCAGAAATTTGGAATCTCATTAATGTCCTTCTTCTTCTTTCACATCCTCATATCCTATCAGCTACTGAATCCTGTTGGTTTTACTCCCCAAACAGATTTTGAATCTGCCCATCTTTCCCTGTTCTCACGATGGATGCCTGAAATCCTGCTCCCAGCCACCACTTTTCCTTTTTAATATTTATAACATACATGTGACTCCTGCAACGTCTCTCACTTCCATTACCATAACAACCTCAAAACCGGTTTCTAGGCCGCTGGTTTTCCTTACTCCAACCCCTCCCCTTTTTTTTTTCTCACCGCAGCCAAAGTAATCTTGAAAAAAACCATGTCCCTATATTATACACCTGCTAGTGGTTCTTTTATCATTCCCAAGAGTCTAGATTATTCTGTAGGAACCAACAGTCCCCAAATGTCAGTGACTTAACCAAATAAAACAAACCAAACTACATTGCATGTCTACTGTGGGTCAGCAGGGAAGTTCTGCTCATCATTGGTACTCAAGGATCCAGGCTGATGGGGCCTCCGTGATCACTCTGAATCACTGCAGTGTTAGGGAAGACTCCAAATACAGCTGACCCTTGAACAATGTGAGTGTTAAAGCACTGACTGCCCACACCATCAAAAATCCACATGTAACCTTATATTCCTCAAAAACTTAACTACTATAACCCATTGTTGACTTGAAGCCTGGCTGATAATGTCAACAGTCAATTAACACATATTGTGTATGTCATATGTATTATATACTGCATTCTGACAGTAAAGTAAACTAGAGAAAAGAAAATGTTATTAAGAAAATCATAAGACAAAGAGAATAAATTTATGGTCTAAATCGTAGTGACAAAAAAAAAAAATCCATGCATAAGTGGACCTGCACAGCTCAATCCCATGTCATTCAAAGGGCAACTGTACTGGCTGCTAAATCAATCTGCTGGGATGTGAGGCATGGCACTTTCGCTCACATTTAATTGACTAGAGCAAGTCAATGGCCACCTCTAATTTCAAATAGGATAGGGAAGGGCAATCTACTCAAATGCTGAAGAAAGAAGTTTTGTGGATGCCTTAAGGATTTGCTTTGTATTGCTGTTGGGTGGAAAGCCAAATACTTTGGCATAATTCTCAAGGCCCAGATCTTTGTCTGCAGCCACTTTTCCTGCCATCTTGTCTTCTCACCTGACATTCTCGCAGCTCTATTCTCTCTTGGATACATAATGACCACCATCCCATGTGCTCTCCTTCTGCCTGGATCCTTTTATTCCTCCTCAGCTTGTCCAGCTCTTACTCCCCATTCCAGTTTCATTGTAAGAAGCACTCTACCTTCTGTGGTAAGTACTCATTCTATGCACACCCAGAGTAGCCTGGAATTCTCCTTTCACACTGACTGCTTCTTTAACTGTCCATCTCACCAAAGAAAAATTAAAGTCACAATAGCAGGGACTGTAGATGCGTAACCGGATTCCACTATATTCGCATAACCTGTCCCTATGACACAAAGTGGGCATTTACTGATATTTTTGGAATGAATACCTAGTATTTCCTATGAAGCTGAGTTTTTTTTTTAAGGTTTTATTTATTTATTTGAGAGAGAGAGAGAGAGAGAGAGAAAGAGAACATGGGTGGAAGAGGGTGGGGGCAATGAAAGAGGGAGAAGCAGACTCCCTGCTGAGCAGGGAGCCGAACTGAGGCCTCAATCTCAGGACTCTGGGATCATGACCTGAGCCAAAGGCAGATGTTTAACTGACTGAGTCACCCAGGCATGCCTGTTGTTTTCTTTTTGTTGCTGCTGCTGCTGCTGTTGTTGTTGTTTTTAATATGGGCAATTTTAGAAGCACATCTCTGAAAGAGTCAAATGATACCTTAAGCCAAGATTTTGGGACTACCTAGACCCCGAAGGAACTTTTCTTTGGTCTTTACAAGAAGATAACAGAAAGAATCATCTGAAGATAAGTGTCTTTAAAATAAACTCTAAATTAAAGTTAAGGTCAATTAAGCAGGTTCTTCTCTCTTATTTCTGCTAAGTCCCTGTCAATTATTTTACATGCAGTTCAGCTTATTGCTTTGGTTGATTCATCAATCAGGCATCCATTCATTCAGCAAATTTACTGAGTGACTACACAATATTAGGAATGGTTCTAGATACTGAACATATTATAGGAGTAAGTCGATAAAGACCAAAACCTCTGTTCTTATGTTTCACATAGGAAACTGGTAATAATCAATGAACAGGTGATACTTATACTGTGTATAATAATGATAAATGCTCTGAAGGTTAAACAGGTGGAAAAGGGATAGGGAGATGCCAGGGGTGGGGCAATGGGAAGACAGTTTTAAGTAGGAGAGTCAGAGTCAGGCCCCACCAGCAACTGGCCCAGGACCTGACATGACATGGTGCCTTGCTGATGTGAGGCACCATATTCTGGGGAAGAAAATGTAGGTAAAGGAAAGAGCAAGTCTCCTGAGGAGGGCCCATAGTTGACTTCTAATAAGGACAATGGTGTGGCTGGACGAGAGGGAGTAGTAAAAGATGAGTTTGTGTTCATTGTAGGGGGCTAAGCTGGTGGCAAAAGCACAAATTGTACATGTGTGGAAGTATTTTTGTCGACTAATTTAAGACAAAATCAAAATGTGTTCCACTGAAAGAGGAAGTGCTTTCCTTGCTTATGAGTCCTGAGCAGTCTAGTTTGGTACTTGCGTTAGCACCTCCGGAGAAGGCGATAACGTCACTCCAACTGACCTGCTGAGGTCTGTGCATGATCACACCCGGCACACTAGTGAACATGGTGGAACTCAATGTTCTGTACTGTCATCTGCATACGTGCTCCTCCCTCCCCGTCTTCACCACTGGATGGATATTTTGATACTTCAGTGAGCAATGTACAGAATCAGGGCCGTCATTTGGATGAGTCAACCCACTAATGATATGAAATGTTGATTCCCCTGCAATCAAAAGTAAGTTCCATCCCAGGCCCTCAAACTCAAACTAGAAATTCCAATTTGAGCACAATGATAATGACTTCCACTTATAGAGACACATTTCTCCAGAAGTATTCCAAAGTGCCTTAACAGTTATATACAGGCAATCACATCGCCCGTCACTAAAACACAGTCATGTCTAGGGGGAAAATGCAGTCACTGTTTAATAACAAACAGCAACACAGCAAGAAATAAAGAACAACAGTTTGGCAAATGCCACTGCTAAATGTGAGGGGTGGGTAAGAGGGTAGATTGAGGAGTCAGCTGTAACTCCAATTGGGAATCAGTCAGGATATCTGTAGTGCGAGTGCTCAGTATTAATCCCTGCAGGGCCACCCAGCTCATTGAACCACTGAAGCTGGCCCCTAACACAGCTGCCTTAGATTCACCAGGGAATTTAATAAATGTTCTGATTCAGGGGACCTATATCAGACTCTCTACATCAAATTGTTCAAGAGGAAGGCCCAGGAATCTGTTTTTAATATGCTTCCTACAGAACCCGCTTGTACAGGGGCTGACAGATTTGGAAAGCACTCGTCCAACTAGGATGGAGAACTGAATTCATGGCCATTGAACATGCACATTGAGGGATGAGAAGCACCATGAAATCATGGCATTTAGGAAAAGAAGCAATTCCCAAGGCTCTTTTTCCTTGGATAGATGCGGTTAAGGTCTTGAAGTCTAGTTCTTTGCAAACTACAAAACCATTCAGTGTATAAATGAGGTCCACAGATGAAGAAGATTTTAGAATCTGTGTAAGCTAACCATTTGCAGAACCGGAAACTGAGGACAAAGAGGTGGCATGACGTGGCTATGTCACCAACAGGAATTTCAGATACAGCGGCCTTCCCACTAACGCAGTTCATTTCTGGCCTGAGGACCTGATCTGGAAATGCCAACTGGACTGTGGTTTCTTTTCAGTAACTTTCTCATTTCCTTCTCATTAACTATCTAGTTCACCTCGATAACAGTCTTCTACCTCTTTCCTTCCCTAACATTTGATTCCTTCCTCTTCTGCCTCTCTCTACTCGCATTCATTTAAAACCAATACACTTGGTCCCTGCTTCACTTCACCTTGTTTTGAGCAACAGCTGCACACTAGTTTTTTTTGTTCCCACCAACGTAGGAAGTCATTTCCAGGTAACAGGCATGTAGCGATGCCCTGCAATGCAAAGAATATGACTTCTGAAATCTAGAGAACAAGGCTCCAGTCATAACTGTGACACTAATTAACTTTATGGCATGGGCACCATTCATTCATTCATTGAACAATGATTTAGTGATGGCATTGCTAGGTACTGGTAACAACGCAGCCATGTTTTCTTCTGTCCTGGACATCACGGTCAATGAAAACATCAGACGTTAAACAGTGAATTAACAACTGTGATAAGGGATCTATAGAAAAACCAAGGACTACTGTGGGGCAAGCTTATCGGTACAGAATTTGAAATCTAGTCAAGGGGGGTTGATGTCTGGAGAATCTTCCTGAAGAAAATGACACTGAAGTGGAGACCTGAGAGCTGAGTAAGAATTACCTGGGAAGAGGGGGACATGATAGAGTGCTGTGGACAGACCTAAAAGCACATGCAAGCTTCCTGAGATGAGGGATGGACTGAAAGATTAGTATGACTAGAGCTGGAGCAAGCAGACGCCAGGAACCCCCGGAAGAAGGGAGTGCCCAGGTCATGATACCCTATGTACTACTGAGTAAAATGGACATAACACAACTTGCCAGCAGGTTGCTGTTAGCATCAGTGAGGTAACTTTTGAGAAAAGAATTTAAGACAAGCCAAAATACTTTTCACACCTATCCAAACAACAAGCATTTTTTTTTTTTTAAATTGATAGATTTCATGTAGAAACTTGCTGTTTTGGGCAGCCCGGGTGGCTCAGTGGTTTAGCTCCGCCTTCAGCCCAGGACATGACCTTGGGGACCTGGGACCCAGGATCGAGTCCCCCATCGGGCTCCCTGCATGGAGCCTGCTTCTCCCTCTGTCTGTGTCTCTGCCTCTCTCTCTCTTTATTCTCTCATGAATAAATAAATAAAATCTTAAAAAAAAAAAAAAAGAAACATGCTGTTTCCTTCCTACCTCAAGAGAAAGGAACTTTGAATCCAAAGGAACCCCCTGAAAAAGACTAAGTCCCATTTAAAGTAAATTGGGATGAAAGACCATGTGCTTCTGTCTTCCCTTCTCAATCAGAAACAAAATTTGAATTTGGGTGTGTGTGTGTGTGTGTGTGTGCTTGTGTGGCTTCTGTGCGTGAGTGCTTGATCTACTACTACGTCATTTACCAAGTCTTCAAAACGACTGCACAGCACTAATAACCTGATGAAAATCACTCAAGGCCTGAGCTGGCATCTTGTAATATCACAATTTTCCTATTTTTCCACAGGAACACTGCCCATGTGCAGATCCCTGAGCCAATGGCTATTATTATCCTTCTTTTGAGACAGCTTTTGCTATCAGAAAATCCCTGCAACGAGAGCCAAAACAGGGGTGTGACAATCACCTTCCAGTTTGATAAATTGAGAGGCAATGAGAAAAAAATAACGTTTAGACCTCAGCTCCACATCCTCATGACTGGTCACCCTCAAGACACGTGCTTAGGAATCAGTCTTCATCTTTGCAAGAACTTTTAAGAATGTTAGTCATTAATCAATTACAAAACATGAGTAGTTAGAGAACGAACTGTCCTCCACCCCATGAGTGAAGTAACTTCCCCTTCTCATTCAAAATACGTTCTGCTGTGGCCATATGAAAAGCATGACATTGTGTCTCCTTCTTGTCCCCTGATATGGTTCTTCGGATTTCTACCCTTACCCTCTCCCCCGTGCAGCCACATACGCACAACCTTGCCCCAACAGGCATGAGATTTTTCAGGGATTCTTTTTTATAGACGTTGAATTTGGAGGAAAGGAATCTGGTGCATATTGAAAGGCAAAGGCAAAGGCAAACAAACAACAACAACAACAAAAAAAAAAAACCCTATACTCCCAATGTTCATCTGTTTCCCTGAACTACCACCGTTCTCATTAAAGAACCCTCAGAGAATACATCTCCCTTCACTCAGGAATCAACGGCTGCCATGTAGAATCTGCAAACTCTGTTTGGCTTCTTCAGGAAAGTACTCTTGCTATGAACCTAGTAAGCTAGAAAGAGGGACAGCTGAGCTTATCACTGAAATGCCAAGGATCAATGTCTGGCCTTCATAATGGATACCCTCGGGGTGTGGTAGAGAATTGTAGGAGAGCAAAGAGTCTACTTAGGCCCCATGCGGTTCTGCTTGAGCCATTACTCACAAGTGAGCTATAGCAACCTGCCCCCCTCCCTCATTCTCCAAGATCACCTCCCACCAATGAGGTAAATACATACTAACCAATCACTATCCCTTCACTGCTTTGCTCTGCTCGAAAGCAAGTTCAGTTCTTTTTTATTTTTTTAATTATATTTTAATTATCTTTTAAATTTTATTTATTTATTTATTTTTATTCATGATAAACATAGAGAGAGAGAGGGGCAGAGACACAGGCAGAGGGAGAAGCAGGCTCCATGCTGAGAGCCCGACACCGGACTCGATCCCCAGACTCCAGGATCACACCCTGGGCCGAAGGCAGGCGCCAAACCGCTGAGCCACCCAGGGATCCCCATGCAAGTTTAGTTCTATAAGATTTTTATCTACACTGTAGATGAGCTCGTCTAGCATATGCTAATGAAGTTCTTAAAAAAAAAAAGAAAAACAACCTTTATATTTTTTATTTTTTTAAAAAACAACCTTTAATTAAATATTACCATTCTAGCAGCTATTGGAACTTTCTCAAAGAAGTTAACAGTGATAAAAATAAATAAATAAATAAATAAATAAATAAATAAATAAATAAATAAATGTTTACAGTGATGATTTCAGGATGAGTGTGACCAAGTTGCTTCCCATCCACAGTCCCAAAGCCTTAACACTTGCTGACCATCTGCTATATCAAGTCTTTTAGAATTAAATAGCCACTTACTAAGTCATGTCGAAAACCCACGTTTAAAGCAACGCTACCCATCGACCAAAGAGACTGAACTAGCATCTGATGGAGAATAAGGGACCAAGTGAAGATTCATATCCAACTAGCATTTGATAGACAATAAGGGGCCAAGGTCTATTCATATTCAACAAACATTGGTATCATCCAGCTGACTCACAGCCATCACGATTACTTTGCAAAAGTAACTATGAAAGGAGTTTCTGGTTGCGTTCATTTATCCAATCGTACATCCTAGACAAAAGGACCTGAATCTATGAGATTTTAGAGGTGAACTTTCATTAGACACATAGAAAGCTGAATCCCTGTAATTTCAGGTCAGGTAAAAATCATCACTTTTTCTAATACACGTGGCCTGCACCCAAGCGAGAAATGACCGTATCCTCAAGTCAGAAAACCTCAGAGTAAGGTCTGCCTCTAGCCACTACTTTAGGTGCGCCATCCTCCATAAGCAACTTGATCTTTCTGGGCCACAGTTTTGTCATTTGTACGTTAATGACAACAATCGCCTATTTTATGGTGGAGAATCTTAAGAAAGTGAAAGCATCTTGTAAGGATTTCTAGAGCTTTTTTTTTTTTTTTTTCTAGAGCTTTCAGTCGGAAGCTGAGTAAGTTAGCGGAGTCACTTATTGTGCCTTCAAAAAGTCCTTGCAGTGTATGGTGTAGATAAAATTTTCTACCATCTGATAATTTCAAAATACGCTCAGCAATCCTGACTCCCCTGAGGTCTTTACGTATCATCATGCACATAACATTACAAACTTCTTTTTTTCCAGTAAAGACATCGGCTCCAACATGGGAAGGAGCTCATGAGTTTGAGGAACCAAGGCCAGTGCAGCTGGAATGTCTGGAAAAAAAGATGAAGTGACAGGAACTACGTTGGGAGAGCAGGGTAGAGGCCCAGGTCCATGGGGCACCTGCCAGCCATGATAAGCAGATTGGATTTATGTGCAAAGGGAAGGTTTGAAAGGAAGAATGATGTGATCTCATTTACATTTCTTAAATTTGGCTGCAGTATTAAGATTGCAGCGGAAAGCTTAAACCGGCAAAGAATCAAGGACAGGAAGCTCACTAGGAAGCTATTTTAATTAAGATGATGGCCTGGACCCAGGTGGTGGTAAAAGGGATGAAGGGGAACCACCGAGAGACACAAGGTAGATATTTTGAAATCTGAACAAGAAGAGGATAAAAGAAGGGGGTGATGGTGATGACAAAGGCGACACGGGTAATTAGGCAATAAACACTTTTCCCAACCTTTGATCCAGCTCAGTTGTGCCTCGTGAGCTCCCATTTCAGGTCCGCAGTGTCACAAAGTGGCTGCAGGGTTCCGCGCCGCTGCGCTCCTCCTCCAACTGCTCGGGGGTCCAAGGATGGCCTCACTCCAGGCCTCGTCGCCACTGTCTGCCTCTTTGTGGCAGCTGACCAGGCACCGCAACCAACCAGCTCCTGAGGCTGCTGTCCTCCCATTAGACCGCCAGCCCCAGAAAGCAGGGACCTAACAGGCCCACGGGAACATCTGCCACGTTTATGGTGAAAGCTAACATGTGGAGCCATCAGTGGGGTCGGATCCAGTGCTGCATGGATTTATTTTTACATAAATGTGAACAAAGAGCCCATCCTCTTGCCCCAACCCCTCATTCCACCCCCTACCAACACCAGAGGCCCAGACAGGTGACCCTGGGCTCCCCTGTGCAACGGAACCTGCCCCATC
Source organism: Nyctereutes procyonoides (assembly GCF_905146905.1). Lineage (NCBI taxonomy): Eukaryota > Metazoa > Chordata > Mammalia > Carnivora > Canidae > Nyctereutes > Nyctereutes procyonoides. The sequence goes on along the minus strand of NW_026575134.1, from coordinate 27,676,929 downwards.
TGCTAACGGCCTTGCAAGCCCTATACTCAGGCCAACCATGGAGGCAAACAGACAATTGGCTCGTCGTCTGGGGCTAAGCGAGAAGCGGATGTGGACGCCTCCTGGAAGAGGCCTGGCGAGGGAGAAGGAGCGTCCCTGAACCTGCCGCCCCGGGGCCGTGTAGACGTGGCAGCTGAACAGCCTCCCGGTGATGCACACACCATGGAGGCCATTGTTGTTTGCTTTCTTTTTAAGATTTTATTTATCTATTCATGAGAAACACACACACAGAGAGAGAGAGAGAGAGAGAGAGAGAGAGAGAGAGAGAGGCAGAGACACAGGCAGAGGGAGGAGCAGTCTCCATGCAGGGAGCCCGACATAGGACTTGATCCCGGGACCCCGGGTCACACCCTGGGCCGAAGGTAGAGGCTCCACCACCAAGCCACCCATCTACACTCTCACATACATGTAGCAGCACACCAGAGGCTCGATGCTTAAGATCTGAGACGAGCTGGCGCTAGCTTGGCCACGCTTTGTTTTCAAACACGCTGTGTCCACAGAATGCCGCTGGGGCAGCAGGAGGAGGCCCTCCCGGTGATAAGGGTCCCACGGTTCAGCTGCGACTTGCATAGCAGCCCGGGGCCTTCAGGGGCTTCTCGCCTATACTTGGGCCATGGATCCTCCCTCCCCCGCCCCACCCTTCAATGGGCCCAGGTGGGCCACCTGCAGCAGGGTGCTCGGCCAATGCAACACGGCCCCCCCACCTCCTTCCATGGGCCCAGGTGGGTCACCTGGAGCAGGGCTATTGGCCGATGCAACACAGCCCCCCCTTCCATGGGCCCAGGTGGACCACCTGGAGGAGGGGACTTGGCTTATGGAACATGGCCTCCCCTTCCATGGGCCCAGGTGTGCTACCTGGAGCAGGGTGCTCGGCCAATGCAACACGGCCCCCTCATCCTCCTGCCTGTTCCCACAGTAGGATGCCCGTCCGTCTGTCTGTCTGCAGGCGCCCACCCCCCAGTGGCCTGCACAGCAGATGCAGTAGTCCCCTGATCCCATCCCACCCCACTGTCTACCCTGCAAAGAGCTCGGGTGACAACCCTCACTCACTCCGAAGGGGGCCCCGGGGGCTGTGATAGGGCGGCTCACGGGCTGAGCTCCGCGCTCTAAACCCACAGGGGCTGCTGCCTGGGAACCCCGAGCTTTGGGATGGCTAGCGTGGCGTCCTAGGCCTCTCCCACCAACCTTCCTTCTGTTTTTTTTTTTAAGATTTTATTTATTTATTTCATGAGAGATACAGAGAGAGAGAGGCAGAGACATGGGCAGAGGGAGAAGGAGGCCCCATGCAGGGAACCCAGTGGGGGACTCCATCCCAGGACCCCGGGGTCACACTCTGGGCCAGAGGCAGGTGCCCAACCACCAAGCCCCCCAGGGGTCCCATCCCACCTACTTTCTGCAGTAAGCAGCACCACCTCTATCCATTTATATTTCTTGATGCATGAGATGTATTTTAGAAAGGCTTCGGCAGCTTAAAATAAGTAACCCCTCGTCTGGGGCATGAACTCTGATTTTGGAATCAGGTACCCAAGTTCAAACCTGCCATGGCAGCTCTTTGCTGTCAGACTTTGGAAATTGCATCTAACTTTGCATCAGAGGAAGATGTCAACCCCCAAGGACATACTGAAGCCTAAGAAGATAGGTGAAATTTGCTTGTTAAATGTGTATTTAATATATGTATTTATATATGTGTATTATATATGTATTTAATGTATTATATATTACTTATATATATTAAATATATATACAGACACATATATATAGTATATATACTTTACAGTAATATATTATTGTAGAAATATAGAAATATACATGATATATTAATATGTGACAATACAGATATAGTCATATATATATAATATATGGGACTCAGATCCTTTACAGTCATTATTCCTTTGGACCTCGGATGGCCACATGGAGTTTCAACCATTTCACTCACATTTCTACCTCAGTTTGAATTTATCAGAGGCCTTACACAGACATTCGCCTGAAAGAGCACTACCCCATGAGCCTTTAGTCGTTTGCTTTGATTTATCTCCCCCCACAGCACCTGACTTGCTGCACATTAATATTTGTTACTGGTTCATTGTTGTCTTCTCACATTTTCATGTAAGCTCCAGGAGGTCAGGGATTTATCCTTTTTATTGATTTATTCCGGGACTGGAATAGTGCCTGGCACATAGCAGACAATATATATTTACTGAGTGAATGAATGAGCACCTCCTATTCTAAAAATCTTACGAGGCGTTTATTAACAAATAAGTTTAAAAAAAAAAAAGAGGGAAAGGTGGTTTTTCGGTATCTTGAGGAGCCCTGGATTCCAGTACTGTTTTGTTATTAGTGCACTGCCTACCATTTGGCTAATCAGTTCATCTCTCTGAACCTGTTTGGACATATTCATATTGAGGGAAGTCAGGTGCTGAGATTTTATGATTATGATTATACAGAAATAAATCCCATTATCTTTGCCTTCTGGTTTTCATATCCTGTGTAATCTCCTTAAAAGCGGGTGAAACCTCTGATTTGCTTCTAACCCACAGTATATATTGTAAAGGTGATGGGATACAGATCCTACATGCGGGGGCTTATAGTGGCCATCCTGCTGGGAGACCCTCTCACTTGCTGGCTTTCAGGAAGCAAACGGCCGCTCTGGGGAGGCTCCCATGACAAGGAATTCAGAGCTTCCTTCAGACCCTCAGCTAGCAAGGAGTAAGGCCCTCTGTCCCACAGCCCACAAGGACCTAGATGCTTCCACCAACCACGTTAGTTCGGAAGTGGATTCTCCCCATTTAATCCTCATTTGACACCTCAACCCCAGCCAACCAAGACCTTGATTGCAGACTTGTTTTTTTTTTTCTTGTTTTTGTTTGTTTAAGACTTTATTCATTCATTCATTCACAAAAGACACATAGAGAGAGAGAGGCAGAGACACAGGCAGAGGGAGAAGCAGGCTCCCTGCGGGGAGCCCGATGGGGGACTCGATCCCGGGGCCCTGGGATCACGCCCTGGGCTGAAGGCAGATGCTTAACTACTGAGCCCCCCGCGCGCTCCTTGACTGTACACTTGTAAGAAAGTATCCAGTTAAGTCATGCTGGACTTTCAAGTCACAAAATCTATATATAATACATGGGAGTTGCCTTAAGTCGCTCCATTTGTAGTGATGTTGTTGTGCAATGACGGATAACTGATACAGATACAAAATATTCTCTCTGCCATAATGGCACGTTTATCAAATATGCGGAGCCTGATACCAAAGAAGAGAAGGCGCTTGCTATGCCTCTGCAGTCAGGGTTTCCAATTCAGATCACTGAAGAAGTAAGCTTCCTTGGGACACACACACAAATAACCAATGCTTCATTACCCCCCCCCAAGACTACTATAGAATGGGAAGGAATGTATTTCAGACAGTTTCACTTTTGCTCTTCTATTTTTTTTTTCTTACAGGCCCCTCCATCCCTCCTCTTCCAACTTCATTTCCCCAGATACCAATTCTCTATCAAAAAAAATTTTTTTTTCTCTTTAGGTTAGCAAAACAAATCACGTTGTGTGAACATGCCCTTTGCAAACTGCTTGACAATGTAAACACTATTTAAATCAGCCTTGCCAGGACTTGGCCTGGTCTTTTCACAAATGCTGGCTTGACAAAATATAAACCAATAAGTAATCAGAATCTAGCCATCGAGAAATGTACCATTAATTAGTCCAAAGATGAAGATATTAAAAAAAAATCAGAATTATCAGCGCTGCACAAAATGTCAGTTCTCTCTATGGTTGTCAAGTAGGACATGTTTCAGAAACCCACAGCACATGGAGAAGATACTCAGCCCGAAGATTCGCAGTGGTCTTTCTGTCTTTGACTTTAGGAAACTTCTCTGGATAAAGATATTTTTCCCCAAAAAATAAAATACATAAAACTTAACAATAGCAAGGTGATAGAGATAGGCATAGGATTAGAGATAAATGCCTATATTTCCATGAAGTCAGATGCAGAATAACAGAATAACATCAGAAGGAAGGCTGGCATTACATGGAACGGAAGGGAGCCTTGGATGGATAACAAACTACGCAAGTCGTCTGAGCCTGTGAAAGGAGCAGAGTTTTGGGTTGTTTTTAAATCAGCAAATCCTTTCAAGTCTCCTCTCTTGTGTCCTCCCTTAAGTTAAAGTATACACAGAATTAATTCATACACACATGCAATCACACGTAGCAGCTCTGAGGCTGGCCCTCTGCATCAAACCTAACTTAACCAACCTAGGAGTTACTCCCTTTGATGAGGAAGAGAAGGGACGAGAGTCCTCCCATCTACTCTCTGCTCAAGGACTCCTTCTAGACAAAAATCACTGATGGGATAGTTCTCTGACCCTTCTTTCCATCCTTTGACATCTTTTGAACCCCCCCCCCAACCTGCTTCTTTCTTTGCTTATCCAAGTTCCTAAGGATGGCCCGTTCCAGCAGTTCCAAGCTCCGATCACAGTTGTGATTTATTTAAACCTGCTGACATCTCCAAGGCTCAGCTTCCTAAAGTCCTTAAGTTAGGTAAGGTCATGCTAACTTCTATAGCAGAAGTTTCCTAGGACTCTTAGCAGTGTAACAACATGAGTTTATTTTTTGTTCACCCAATAATTTATGAGGGTGTTTGGTGGATCCCCTTGTACACGTGGCTTGGTTATTAAATTCCTCTCGTGTTGTATTCCTACCATCTCCTAGGGCCTCAGGTCCTCGGAGCCAGCAGAGGAGGAAAGGCAGGCCGTCCCACTTACTAACCATTTCAATCGAAGTGTGATACCCATGGGGTCTGCTCAAATCCTACTAGTGGCAATAAGTCACATGGCCAGTGAGCCTCAATTGGGCCTGAAAAACCGTTGCAAACTGAGCAGATATTTCCACCAACACTCTGCACTACGGGAAGGAAACAACTCTTCGGTGAGCACTTCATCACCTCCTCTAGAGAGGTTATCTCGGAAACTTCTTCCAGCCCTACGCTAAGGTGCTTTTATGTTGCGAATCTTCTATCCTAAAGTACAAAAAATGTAGAAGGGAAGCCAAAGAAGCACAGAAAGGAAGGCAAAGTTTAGAAAATAAATCTCACACCGATTCCTATTAGATGCAGATATGAAATACGTACCCCAAGCTGTCCATAAAAAAAAAAAAATCTTTGAAGAATCCACAGAGACACAATGATATACATGGAAAATTATTGATAAATAATTTTATCATTATGAGTAATCTCTTATGGGGAGTGCAATTCTGGCAATAATCTAACTAGGACAACGAATCAATTTTTTTTTTTTTACTAATTATTATGTGCAAAGCGCTATCCTGAGTATAGCAGCAGAAATAAGTGCAAACGCTTTCTCTATGAAGAGGGTAAAATACCTTATTGGAAGAGCAAAGTAGCACTAATATAAACTAAAAATTCAACACATGAATGTTAGACACATATATTTCCTTTAGGGGGCATGTTTCCCAAGATATTTTTTTGTGGGAGTCAGAATTTCAGCTGGGCTTTCTAATTTAGATGGAGTCTGAGGACGTGAAGAGGAGGGAAATTTCTCTCACTTCTCAAGCTTAGGCCACAAGCCTCCTAATCTGTTACTTATTCATAAAACGGACCAAAGGGGTAAGTCCCTCTCCATAGATACCAGCAAGCTGTATATCTGTACGTATGTTTTTCTAGCACAGATTGGCTCAGCTTCCTTATTTTAATTCTCCTAGATACTCTGATTTGCTCACTTAAGCCAGCTTTTTTCTTCCCCGAGCTTTTAAAGTAATATCTGTTGCATTTGCTCTACACTCCAGTAATATTAACTCCATGACATTTGTAAATGCTGATTTGAACATTTTCAAAATGTGCTGTATCTGAAGTCCACTGAAAGGCACGTCTCTCTCAAGTGAAGGGTACATGTTCTTTGATGACCTGGGACATTCTGTTCGGAGAGAGAAACACACCTGAGGTTACTAGCAGCTCGCTTTCTTTTGAGGAAAGGGCAGGGACAACAGCGTTTAAAAATAAAGACAGTTGTGGGAAATTTAAAAGGCGGGGCTCTTTGATTTTCTAGATGACGAAAAGTTAAATGTCTCATCCAAAGACACTCAGGAATATTAAAAAAAAAAAAAAAAAGACACTCAATAAGACGCTGGTGGTAGCGGCAATGGGAATCCATACCAGAAGCTTACACAGTGACAATTTGCCATTTTCAGGTTGAGTTCATTGAACTCCACTCTTGGGCCACCGTGGGGAGATTGAAAGGTTAAACCCATTTTGTGAGGTAGGGGGCAAAATCAGCATCTGTTGACCAATAATGACGCAGAACTTACTAGAAGGTCTCCATCTGGGGCTGTTCTATAAAGGGTGAATGGATGCATGAACTAACGCAGAGATAAATGGGTGGATGGGTGGAAGGGCGGTGGATAGGATGACACAGGTCTGTTCTTGCGATTCTTCAACAAGTCAGATGATTTGAGACCCCAACTCCACCTAAGCAGGGGCTGACACTTCCCTTAAGGCCAGGATCTAATTAGTCATTCAGGGATAAAAATTTTTATTAACTCCTATCCCCAGTTTCCTGCAAGTAGAATATTAACTGTCCCATAAAAGACCTTCATTCTCTTGTGTTAACCACAGGGGACTGAAAAGATGATGCACTTGAGTCTTAAAACTGATCTCTGTTCTTCTGCTTGAAATTCCTCCCGTGGTTTCCCTTGGACGAAACCCTAAGGGTAAGAAGCCAAGCCAGCGACCTACAGCAAGGACGTTCTGCGCATGGAGTCCCCATTCTGCTGGGACAGCAAACAATCTGCAGTTATACTTAATTATACCAAGTGGTATAACTGCAATAATAAAGTAAGAATTTTTTGTTGTTGTTGTTACTTGGCAGTGGATTCATCTATAGATCTCTGTATACACGAGCACTCCTTCATGGATACAACGTAAGACAACACTATTTTAGAAAACAAGCCCTTCAGCTGATAAAGCCCGGATTCAATCTTTCTATTTCTAGAAGATGCCTGAGGTGGTGGATCCTGACGTCTATCCTGACATTTGGGAAGATAGGCTTATCATTTTATTGGGCTCTGCAACCCAGATGGCACCATGCTAAAAAAATAAAATAAAATAAATAACTTCTGGAAAATAACAAGAAAGGGAAATCTGTTTGCTTGTCCTACACATCATTGTATTCTGTTTCTCTAGAGGATTTGCAGGTGTGATATTATTTCCCAGAAATACTCAAAGAACATTGAACGACACCTGTTTTGAGGGAAATGTGTAGGGCTCCCCCGAACTCCTTACTTGCAAAATATAGAGCTTATTTTCTCTCCAGATAGAGATGGAATTTCTTCGCACTGGCAAGGGACACTTCCCTTTGTAGCATTCACCCTAACAGGTGCTGAATTCTTAAGTCATCACAGATGCTCACTGCTCTCCTAGCCTCTTCCAACTTACTTTTTGCAAGACGTATTCTCATCAGACGATTTAAGGAAATGACTTAGCCATTCTAGGCCTTCGTCTGCATGGATAAGACGGGGATAACAGTACTCACTTCATGGAATAACAGTGACGTATTACAAGCGAACAGCTCATCACAATGCCTGGCATATAGTTAATGCTCAAGAGATGAGAGATGGTATCAGTACAATTAAAATTCACCACCACCTCCACTATCACTAGCATCCCTTCTGCTGTTATCACCGGTCATCTTGAATTCAAAACCATTCTGTCATTTTTCCCCCTTACTTAGAAAGATAGAGGTAAAAACTTTCTGTGAAAATGTTGGGCAGGATTTAAAATCCTCATTAACTTGGGGGCATGGGTGGTGGCTCAGTGGTGGAGCATCTGCTTTCGGCTCAGGGCATGATCCTAGAGACCTGGGATCGAGTCCCACATTGGGCTCCCTGCAGGAGCCTGCTTCTCCCTCTGCCTGTTTCTCTGCCTCTCTCTCTCTCTGTGTCTCTCATGAATAAATAAAATCTTTAAAATAAAATACTCAATAACTTAAAATATGTAATTTACTTTTGAGGATTTCTGACAGAAATAATGAAGGAATAACAACAATTTTCAGCAATAAATAATCCATAGGTATTTGAATTATTAAATTTATACTATTTACCCATTGTATATATCTGATTCCTAGCAATGGAATATGTTCATATACTATACATCGTGTTCTAGGATTATTTGTCTTCCATTTAAAAAATAGCATTATGACAGAAACCTATATCCATAAATATGACAGTCTATCCAGGTTCAAAACATAATTCCAGGTGTAACTGAAAAGAATCTTTTAATTTCAGGAAGTGAGAAATAAAAAAAATACTTAAATATCTATTATGAATAGCAATATTTTCAGGATGCATAAAATGTGAATAATGCCAACACACTCTGAATGCAAAGTGAAACATTTGCTTCAAGGAAAAAGTAATGCAAGCGATTTGAGAATCTAACTACAAATCAGAATCCAAACAAAGAAGGCCCACGTACGTCCTCTCTGCAAGATGAGCCATTCTGAAAAGAGCATTTAAACAAAAGATATAAAGGGGAGTCATGGGAAATAAAATGTCCAAGTTTGGTCTACAGGAAAGACGGTCAATTTTCACGGAGTTCTTTTTCAATATACACTGGCGGCTGATACATTGCTGAGGAGGGTGATTTCATTAAAGCAATAAAAGCCTCAGGAAAACAATCAGGAAACAAACATATAGTTCAAACTTTATATAAGTATAAAGAATAGAAGCAAGTCTCCTGGGAGCCCTGTATTTACTCAACTGTTAGTTTTTTTTTTTTTTTTTCTCTTCCCAACTGTCACTTTGGTATTGAGTAAAATCTAGAACTCAGGTGTCTTGACTACTGTTTTTAAGCACTTCAACCCTGGATCAAAATTACTCTAAAAGTGTAAGGTCTTAGGGGCCTTTCTTTAGTGAATAATTAAGTCTTAAGAAGTTCGTTTGGCCAACAAATGATTACTAGTCTGGATTTCAGGTCCTTCCACGGCACTGACGACATAGCAATATCAAAGACAATTGCATCAGCTATGATCCGTTTTGTAAAAGCATGAGAACCCTCAAAAATAAACCCAGATTTCAACAGTAAAGCACTTAGTAATTTCCTAAACGGTAAGTCACGAGATGATTATTCCCAAGTTATTCGACGGTTAAATAATGTCTCCAAAGATCTAGGGTTTTTCCATATTCCTATAATCCTTAGCTTTCGATGGCTTCTCCCTTGACAATCAGGCAGTAGTGTAGCAGGTCCTCACACCCCCACGTTCAAAGCCAGGAGGGGACTGGCAGGTTTCCAGTGTGTCCCTTTATCAGGACAAGAATGTTCTCGGATGTTCTCTTAGGTCTCATCAGCTAGAACTGGGTTGGTTACCTGCCAAGGTTTGGCAGCAAGGGAACAGGATGCTGAACGGATTGGTGACAAATGAGAGGTGGCTAGAAAAGTCTGTGGGGCTACTAATAGGGTTTACCATCGGATTCTTCTTCCGCACAGGCTTGCAAACCAACTGAACAGAACATTTCTGGGTACTTCCGTACGCAAGTCGTCATCTTAGGATGTGAATATCGATAGGCTTCGAAGGCTATGTCAAGGTGTTTGAATTTTATTCCAGTTAGAGTAGCAACTTTGAGGACAGGTTTGTTGAACATTCGCTTTGGCTTGTTGAACACTTTGCTTTAGCATCAACCTCGTTTTAAAGATGAGTAAGCTAAGCCTCGGTGATCTACTCAAGATTATATGGCCAATAAGCCTACCTCTTCTTGCTCATCTCCATGGTCCTGTTGGCTTCTCTGAAAGTTTTTATAGAAAACCCATGTTGCCTCTTGGGAGTCTCCAGCTCCTAAGTCTACCTCACACCCTTCCTACTCTTCTCACTTGTGACATAAGTCATTTGTTAGGTTCTTTGACTCCGGCTTTGCCAATTAGGATGCCAGCTTCGCCGTGGTGGAGACATCACCCATCTTGATCTTGTTTACCGTGGTGCTGTTAGTTTCTAGAATAATTGCAGGTATCCATAGGTACTCCTAAAATACTTTTTGAAGAAAGGTATGTATCAGTGAGTTTTTTTTTTTTTTTAGATTTTATTTATTTATTCAGGAGAGACAGATAGAGAGAGAGAGAGAGAGAGCAGAGACACAGGCAGAGGGAGAAGCAGGCTCCATGCAGGGAGCCCGACGTGGGACTCGATCCCAGGACTCCAGGATCAGGCCCTGGGCCGAAGGTGGCGCTAAACCGCTGAGCCACCCGGGCTGCCCTCAGTGAGTTATTCTGAAATGTGTTAAAAATGAGAAAATTTCCAGAGAGTGAAAAGACGGTCTTTTTATGGTATAAGGAAGCTTTCTACAGGTGTTCAAATCCCAGCAATCTGTGCCTGCTCATTACACCCGACTACTCTAGGATGTAATCTGGTTCTGAATTTTTCTTATGATTTGCTTTCATACATTTTACACAGAGATTTGTTCTCCTGCAGAAATACGGGTTTATTTATTCATTTATTTATTTATTTATTTATTATTTTTTTGAAGATTTTACTTATTTATTCATTAGAGACACACACACAGAGGGAGAGAGAGGCAGAGACACAGGCAGAAGGAGAAGCACTCTCCATGCAGGGAGCCGGACGTGGGACTCGATCCCGGGACTCCGGTGTCATGCCCTGGGCCGAAGGAAGGCGCTAAACCGCTGAGACACCCAGGGATCTCCTACGGGTATTTTTAAACACAATTTCTTTATTTTACTTGTTTTTTTTTTTTTTCTTTAAGGTAGAATTAACCTACCTAATCCTTAAAAATATATAATATATATTTATAGTACTAATACTGTACATGCCTAGAGACAGGGCTTGCTTTACTCGTATCAGAATAGGTAGCCATACAAATAATTTCCAGAACAGAAGGCAATCACCATCCCTTGGGCTTCAAACCATCCTCTTCCCTCCACCATCACCTAGCTTCATTGTGCTGAATTTCCCTTCTCTGTGGTCACAATGCTGCCCTCCTAAGTTATCTTCTTTTAAAACACTTTTTTTTTTCTGGAATTAGCAAATTGCTGCATGATTAACACCCTAAATTGAACACTGGTATTTGTCACATTCCTTCCAAAGTTAACCAAATGACTCAGGAAGAAGAATGCTGGAGACCTCAGCTGGGCAGGGGGTGCCCAAAAGAGGGGGTGGTGGCGGGGTTGATGATGAGGAGATGCGATAATGAAAACCAGTGGGAACTCCAGAATTTCCATATATGGGACTTGTCTAGGGTGGCAATCAATTGCATCCCTGCTGCAGTTTTTATAGTAAGAGTAAGGTTATTTCTCAATTTGTATGTTAATTTCAGGTATCCTAGGAAGGGGGACCTGGAGGGGATTATGGGGGATCCAAGAATAAAAAGACCTCTCCTTCTCTCTACAACCTGGCCCCATTAAATCAAACCTCCCCTCTTTTGAAGTCTACCTCCTGCTAGGCCTGCATGGTGGGGTGAAAAGTTTAAATGGTTGTAAATACCTGTAAGACAAAGCAAAAGACTCCAAAGATTTGACATGTGCAGGGTAAGAGTCTCTATTTAAAGAAACTAAACAGTAGCTGAAATTAACCAAGAAGGTGCCTCTTGTTGTTTGGAACCAGTTTGGGAGCTTCTGTTCCCAAAAGTGATCTCAACGTGACACCTAGTGGCGGCTCTAGGCTTACCCCTTCAGGTCCTGACGGAGATCCCCAGTCTCCAAGGTATTCAAAACCTGTCCTGGGGGCTCCAACTTTACTTCTATGGGAGGAAAACTTACTGATTTTACAGGAAAAAAAAAATCAGAAAAAAATATTTATTTTTTTAAATATTTTTATTTATTTATGATAGTCACAGAGAGAGAGAGAGAGAGAGAGAGAGAGAGAGAGAGAGAGAGGCAAAGACATAGGCAGAGGGAGAAGCAGGCTCCATGCACTGGGAGCCCGACGTGGGATTCGATCCCGGCTCTCCAGGACCGCGCCCTGGGCCAAAGGCAGGCGCCAAACCGCTGCGCCACCCAGGGATCCCAGAAAATATTCTTTAGAAGAAAATGCTCAAGAATCATTTTGAAGATGATATCCAAGCTTTTCCTTTTTTTTTCCTGGTGTATGAATTGCCTCTTCTTGATAATCTATGCAAGTCTTCCTCACCCCCAAGGAACGTTGGCCTACTTACAAATTCAAAGGACAGAAGCCCTTTTGATGGTATTCTAACTAATAATTTTCCACGTTAAAAATTGATAAATATCTCAGAAGGAGATTACGCATTGGTTTCCTTTGAAAGATTTTAGCCGGTGATTTTTCTTAAAAAAAAAAATTAATTATTCAAAAGTGTTTATACAAGCCATGTTGGTTTTGTTTGCATATGGGTATTTGTTTTTCGGTTTTATTGTTTTTTTATTTTTAGATTCTAAATTGAGTTTCTTCAAGCCCTGTAGATGCTATGGCCGCTACACAACCCCACCACCACCACCACCTCCGCAAGCAAGCGTGCTATAGTTTTTGGCCAAAATGGCTGGGAAATAGGTTTGATACTTCACCTTTTAGAAGCCCCCGTTGCCCCATCACTGGCAGCCCATCATCTTGGGCCACCTCTAGCGTTTGCTCATGTCCTCTTGGGCACTCCTCCTCCATCCCCTCTCTACCGTCCTAATTGATCAATCGTGTCAGCACTAAGGACCTCATGAGAAGACCTACACTGCGAAGTTTAGAGATGAGCTGGGCTCGTCCAAACTGGCCTTCTGCTGACATCGACACATACAGCGACAGTGGGGAAAACTGCAGGGAATGACTCAGCTTCCTGCCATCACTGTATCGTCCATCTCCATGGAATGAGTACTGGCTTACCAGGTACCAGGGAGCTAATTCTGCAGCAGCCCCCCCCCAAGTTAACAATGAACCTGAAGCCAAGGATTTTTGTACTTTTCAGCTGATGATTCCCTTTTATTGACTGTCATTTACTGAGTGTCCTCTTCGTATCGGACATGGCACTAAAACCCTTTTGCATCCTTTCTTGCAAACCCTCAAATGAGCCTTCAAACAGTGAGCTGCTTGGTTCCCATTTTAGATCTATGACAACTGAGGCTTAGTGACTTAATGTCTTCCTGCTTGTAAATAGCAGCACTGAGAAATGCTTTTGTCTCCGATATACTTCTTTTGAGCTTCTCTCTAAATCCTTGGGAGTTGGAAATGGAAGCTCTGTAGTGTAACAACAATCCCACACACACAACTACTTAACAATAAACCGAGTCTCTCAGAGACTCAGGATACGTACATATATGCACACATAGTCGATAATGCATTAAAGGAGTCCGATGTTATAATACTTTGAGCCTAAGTCACTGGAAACTCCTGTTTTGAAAATTGATCCTTTTTATCAGCTTCTTGGGCTGTGCTCACCATGGAAGGCCTGATTTCTTCAGGAGGTCCTTCAACTCAGCCCCCATCCCCTGTTTCCTCTTCTGCTCCTCCCTTCTCCTTGGGGATGGGATACAGACCTACACTTGGGGCAGACAAAATGGGTGGCTTACTCTCCATGGCTTTCATTCTGATCAAACACACTTGAAAGCACCCCTAACACAAATCTAAAGGGTTCTGAATATAAACCCTTTGGTTTTGCAAATCTCCTCTACGATGCTGAGGGAAAAGACTGCATCTTTGGTAACTGGGATTCAAACACTGGACAGCCATAGACGTAGAATCATAATTGCAAGACTGAAATTCCACTTGAAAGCAAACAGGAAGCATTTTTTCCCCTGAAGCTATGGGTTTTAGATGATTGATATATTTTAAATAAAATTGCAAGGTTTATTTCCATATGTGCAAGAGTCCCTGTAACCCACAGACCTAGAATCAGAAACACAGAGACAACAAAGCTACTGCCATGGAGGGAGCAGATTGTAGTGCTTGAAGTCAGTCATCTGAAGCCAGCGTAGCCAGCTCTAGGAGTCACCTCAGACACCACAGTTGACCTCTCTGTGCCTCACTTACTTCATCTGTTGAATGGGAGGGTTAAATGAACTAATAATATAGGGAAGGTTCTTAAAACGGTGCCTGGAGTAAGGCAAGCAAGCCAAGCTGTAAGTGAAGTCTCTGAAGCGCTGTGACGCTACCCCTGTAATCTCACCTCTCAGCCCACAGGCTGTGGGAGCACGTCTCCCGGAGAAATCAATGACAGGTGATGTTTATGAGAAGTAGGAGGCATCGCACCTTTTTTTTTTTTTCTTTTGCTCCCTTTCAATCTCTTTCTCTTTGAGGCAGCCACATACAATTGTTAGATCAGAATAAGTCTTCACATTTTTTTTTCTTCAGATGATGGATGGCAAAACTAAAATAGGTCCTCTTGAGATAATGTTTTTGAGTGTCCAGCTGGTGGAGACAGGAAAAGCAATTTCAGTGAGACAAGAGCCTTCGAGAACAGATTTGGAGAGAAAGTATTATCTTGGCCTTCTAGAAATAGAAGTGCCATGATGCAGACTGCAAGGAATTAAGATTATCCACATAGGCATTTCGCTGCTCCCCGTAAAAGAAGAAATGATGGGAGGGATACAGGCAGGGATGGCCCTGCCAAATTCCAACTTGGCCAACTAGCCTGCTGAAAGCGATGCAAACCTGACTGGGCACCGTCTCCTGCCTTGAACATTTAACATCCCGGGTGTGGCATGACCGCGGCAGCAATGGCTGGATGCCCAAATCCTCACGCAGGGGACCACCTCCAACAAGCCGAGGAGTCACCTACAGGGCAAGTCTAGAGACCACCCACCAAGCAATCTCTGAGAGAGCCACTGCTTGCCTACTGGGGAAGAGAACATTCTCAGACTCATGGCTTTAACCCAACTACCCTAGCTTCCCTTCTTGGAAATTAGCTTCTGGGAAGCTGGGAACTTAACTCCCGGAGTTAAGACTGTGCTGAATGGCATCATCTAACTGACAGCAAAATGTGTTTTGTTTTGTTTTGTTTTTATACTTGCTCCTTTTTTTTTTTTCATTTTCCAGCTTTATTGTGATGGGATTGACAAAAATTATGTATACTTAGGATGTACCACGGGTGTTCTTTAATAGTGCTAAAATATGCCGAGCGCCTTGTATGTGTTTTCATTCTTGATCTTTCTTCCTCCCTTCCTCCCAACGATATTCATTGAAATTGCTGCGTGCCAGGTGCACGGAATACAAAGATCGATTCAGACACAATCCTGGCCTGCAGGTCTTGAGGAAGAGAAAAAAAAAAAAATTCCACAAGTAAACACACAAGAAAATCATCAACTGCAACAACATATACTACAGAGATGGGCTGTGCTGTGGGTCCCCCTGGAGGACGGCCTGCTCTAGGCGAGATAGTAAGAAAGGCTTTTCCGAGGAGATGACCTGGAGGAGACACGCAGGGCTAGATGGGAGTAGCATCCTTTCTTGGATCTGAGGCTTTTTTGTGAGCATGACCAAGGACCAAGGCCCTGAGGTAGGAATGACTTTGAAATGTTTTTTTTTTTTTTTTTTTTTTAAAAAAAAAAGCCAGTGTGTCTGAAACGTAGAGAACGAGGGAGGGTTTGAGATAAACTTGGAGACGGAGGCACAGAGGGCTTGTCCAGGCCACGGAGGCCACGGTCACAAGGCCCTTTGCCCCCAAATAATGCAACACAAAGCCACATATTGAAAAAGGTATGCCAAAAAAAAGAAAAATAAAGGGGCAGCACTGTGGCTTCACCCCTGGCTTGAACCGCTTAGACCTGCAGGCCCCTGGGCCCATAAGTGGCCAGAGGAGAAGCTTCCATGAGGCTGCCTGGCTGTGGTGGCCCTGAGGGGGGCAGGCGCTTGTGGCTTCCCGGGGACAGAGGCCGGGCAAGGTCATCAGGCTCCCCCGATGTCCGAAGGAGGCCGTCCCCCGTCGGAGGCTGGTGGTTGCTGCCCAGCTTCTAGGTGCCAGGCCACTGGCGAGTGGGGACAGTGGGGTTGCAGGTGTGGGGGAGCTGTGGGCCCTTGGGAAGCTGTGGCCGCGAGCCTACCCCAGGAGCCCCAGCACCCGGGGCAACAGGGCCACATGACCCACCTGCGTGGCTGGGCTCCTGGGGGCTACACCTTGTGGAGGAGACCCTGGGCTCCAGGCCTGCACTACCAGGCAGGCCAGGGAAATGCTCCCGGCGGCCAGTGGCTCCGTTCACAGCTGGTGCAGGCCAGGCAGGCCCAGGAAACCCGCCTCAGCCCCTTGCACGCTCACCTACGACACGGATGCGCACAGAGCCCAGGAAAGCTTTCCAAGGCAACTTCATCAAGATGCAGACGATCAGACCACCAGGCCTTCCTCAAGCCTCCTGACAACAAGGGAACATCTCTAGAGGCAAACGACATTGGCTTTTTTACTTTTTATTTATTTATTCACGAGAGACACAGATTGAGAGAGACAGAGAGAGAGAAAGAGGCAGAGGGAGAAGCAGGCTCCATGCAGGGAGCCCGACATGGGACTCGATCCTGGGTCTCCAGAGTCACGCCCTGGGTTGAAGGCAGAGCTAAACCGCTGAGCCACCCGGGCTGCCCAGGGTTGTGGATTCTTAAAATGTACCACAAAACAATCTCATAATCCCACAGAACCGGAACGGCCTAGGACGGGCTGCCTCTGTTCTCCGCCGGGGCCCTCTGCTCCTCGCGAAGCTCAAAAAGCAGCAGGAATCGCTAGGCCTTGACTCAGTTTCCCCCGGATCTCCGCCGTGACCCTAACCACCTGCTTCAGAAAGACTCGCTATCTACACCCGGCCCACCACCGTCCCAGGCCTCACCACCTGGATATGCAAAATTCAGCTCGGTGAAAAAAAAATAAAAAAAAAAAAATTCAGCTCGGTGAGGCTGAACAGGGATACCTGCTCACACTCCTGCTCCAAAGCCTGAGGATCTTAGTGGATCAGGGAAAACATGAACAAAATACACACTTTATGTTCTTTCCACCTGATTTCTTGAACTGTTGTTAACAATAATACCGACGGACTCCTTGAGACTCTGCAAGTAAAATCTCATTTCATCTCATAACCAAGGAGGGTGGTAGTGTCATTCTTATTTTTCTTGGAAATGTCCAGGTCGTGGGATCTGAATTTGAACCGTACTTACATTCCCAAGGATACCATGGTCTATAGTATAAATGTCTATTTTCCGAGGTCATACATAACACGGTGCATGGATTACAATAAACACGATATGTGGAATATATTCCTAAGTATATTGGAAACTGCTTACAATGCCAGCACTAACTCCTCCTTCCTTTTCCCCAGTGGGACTCACAACATGCTATGCAACATGGATCAGGCCAACAGACCCTAAACACCTTAGTCTCTGGTTTCCGATCCTATATACAAATTACCACATGGAGAGCTTTTATTTTTATTTTTAATTTATTTTTAATTTTTTTATTTATTTATGATAGTCACACACACACACACAGAGAGAGAGAGAGAGAGAGGCAGAGACATAGGCAGAGGGAGAAGCAGGCTCCATGCACCGGGAGCCCGATGTGGGATTCGATCCCGGGTCTCCAGGATCGCGCCCTGGGCCAAAGGCAGGCGCCAAACTGCTGCGCCACCCAGGGATCCCCATGGAGAGCTTTTAAAAAGCGCTGGTTATGCCCTTTCCTGGCCTGGAGGATTCTGGTTTCATTGTTCTGGGCTAAGACCTGGGCATTGGTTTTTAAAGCTCCCCTGTCCATCCCTCTGGTGATTATTAAGGTCTCGGGGGTGGAATAAAACTGCTCTGAGCCAGGTAAAGTAAACCTACGTGTACAGACTGAACTGTCCCCCCAGGACTCACACCCTACAGCTCCAGCCCCCAGTAGGACTGTGTGGAGACAGGAGCTTCGAGGAGATCCTTGAGGGTAAATACAATAGAGCAAAGGGGTGGGCCCCAATGCTGATAGGACTGGTGTCTTTCCCAGAAAAGAGACCCAGTAGGGGCACACAGGGGAGAGACCACCTGAGGGAGACTACAGCAAGAAAGTGGCCGTCGGGGGGCCAGGGAGGGGGGCCTCCCCAAAACCCAGCCAGGCACCCTGACCTTAGACTTGCACTTCCCGCCTCCAGAACTGCTAGGAAACACGCTGCTGTTGTTTAGGCCACCCCGCCTACCACGTCCTGGAGGCAGGACCCCAAGTGCCCGATGGGAGGAGAGGCACCACGGCCTCAGGCCTCCTGCCCTCCAGGCAACCAGCCCGGGAAGGGAGTGAGCAGAGCGAAGGAGCTTCACTCACTGGAGAGCAACTGAGTCTCACAGGTTATTGTTTGCAGACCCTTCAACGATGGTGCAGAAGGCGAGCTGAGGACTAAGAACAAGCTGACACCCACAGCCCCCTGCCCCCTGCTCCCAGGTGAGCTGGATGCGACACTCCTCAGGCGCTCCTGGCTGTTCCTAGGCTAAACGGAAGGCAAAGCAAAGGCCACCTCATAGAGATCACAGTCCTGCAAAACAAGAGTCTCCCTCAGTTTACAAGTCTTAGTGATTTACTAGGAACAAGCATTCTTAGCGATAAACTAACATACAGAAGGAAAGTTCCAAGTGTCTTGATGTTACTGCTTCACCAGAGGGAGGAGCCACCTTAGGTTGACAATGGCAAGGCCTCTGGTATCCTGTAGGTCCTCTCTGGCTTATGAAACTTCTTTTGAAACCCTCCTTTTTTCCTTACCCCCTACTCCCAAGTATATAATCAGTCCCCCCCTCAGCCCCAGCCCCGGTGCAGCAGCTCTTCTGCCCATGGGTCCCGTCCCCATGCTTTGATAAAACCACCATTTTGCACCAAAGACCTCAGGAGAAATCCTTCTTGGTTGTCAGCCATGGACTCCACCAAACCTACCAACATTCCAAAAACTACACCAATGGAAAGGAGCATGATTGAGAAAAGACACAGGATGGAACTCTCTAAGAATGGGGCTTACCTCTCAATATTCTTACTTCTTTCCTCATTCATTGCAGGGTGAGCGCAGACTGCGCTCTTTCCTCTCTATCGCTCCCTACCAGATGTCACGGAGTCCACACCTCCCTCCAGTTACTACGAGGCCAACTAACTACTCTTTGCTTTGTGTTTGTTTATACTTTCATTTGGGGTCGGACCAACGTGCATGGAGGGAGGGTCTAGGAGGGTTATAACTGGTCCTGTTCCAAGAACAATTTTGAACATTTGAAGATAGAAGAGTCTATCCACAGCAAAGTTTTCAATCGAGGTTACTTTTGATCTTGGGCTTTTCCAATGCCTTGACTAAAGAGTGAATTGCAGCCTTTTTAAAAACATATGTGGATCAAATAAAAGGTGAAGGTGACTACAGCATGAAGGAATTAATCAAGGGCTGTCAGACAGTGATAATACAGTTTTCACAACAAAAGCTACAGCTGAACATCTCCCCAGTATCACGACTGGGTTTAGAACACGTGGTCTAAAATTAAAAAAAAAAAAAAAAAGTAAGCTCTAAAATGTATGGCACTGCACCAAAAAATCTGTGAGGAACTAGGCTTATGCTTGGGGGCTTTAGCTTTATTTTCTCTACTTCAGAGAGAAGACAGTCTACCTCCTATGATTTCTGGAGCAGTGAAGGCGTTAACATTCTAGAACCTTCTCAAATAGCACTAGGATGGGGGCTTCATAAATGTGATTTGATTTTCTTATGTCCTTTCCTAGTACTTGTTTCTATCCTTTGGTTATTGAAAAGCTCAAATCGCTCTGATGCTCAGTCTCCATACATTGTTAATGTCTTTGCATGGTGACCGATGGCAGCTACACTTGCGGTGAGCCCAACGTAACATAAATAGTTGTCGAATCATTGCATTGTACACCTAAAACTAACATAACATCACGTGTCAATTATACTCATTTTTTTTTTTTAAATAGGGGAGAAACGTTTGCACAGGATTATGAAAGGATATGTGTTAATCACTCCATTAAATGGCTTGGTGACATACAAAGTCCTATGATAACAGTTGTTTATATTGTGTGAAATCATGTAGGGATTTGGGCATTAATCCCCAATTGGGATCTTTTCTCATACAAATATCTCCCTTTCATAAATAGCTGGGAGGCTGAAGAGATGAAAACCGACAGAGAAAATGTTAGCGCATTCATTTTAATCTAGTTTAAGCATCCATCACTAACCAACAGGTCACATGACTGTCTGTTTACATCTACTCCCTGAATCGTCTCTGCCACGTAGTGAGCGTGTCACAAACTACAAAGGTTCCGTGCGACAAATTTAGAATGATCATATTACTTCTCTGAGTGGCAAAGTTGCTAGCTCTCAGTTATACAAGATGAAATCATAACAGACTTTGCACATTAAGGTTGACAGACTCACGCATGTTATAACAGGAGAATGTAGGATGAATACACACTTCTGTACGTACACTTGGTACCTTTCACATTTCTCTTCTCTTTGAATTACTCAAGTGCTCTCCCAACAGCCTTAATGAAACCAGACATAAACGGAATTACATTCTTTTAAAACTGGAACAATCACACATCAACTTGCATTAAGTTCCTTCCCGGAGATCTAACTGCTGTATATAGAACCGTGAAAGCACAATTTGACCTCCATTTCTTACTCTCATTTGTTTATTCTGGAATAAATTTGATTTGATCTCATTGTAATATCCTTAAATGTACTAAATCTTGCATTAGTAAAAAGACACGTGAAGCTTCTCCACTACCCTATTGTTCTAGTCTCCATCCTGGGCCGTCAGTCTGTGGTCTACTGGTTCACGAATTACCTGCCTGCAGCATTTAGCTAGGTGAAGCCTTGAAATCTGTTTTGAATGAAGGGAAAACGGACCTCCCACTTTCCTCCAAGTAAGGGGTATATGAAGAACACCCTCAATCACTGTTGGCCATGTCCTTGTAGGAGTCTACTCCTACGATGAGTTCTAGTGACAGCAGTGGTCCAAGTAAGAGGACAAGCAGCTCTAGATTACCAGGCTGCCAGTTGGTAACTACTTCTGGAGTAACAATACCAGGTTTGCATCAGTGACCACAGACACTTTGCTTGGTTCTCAATAAAAATGAAAAAAAAAAAAATCTAGACTAGTGAATAGTTAGTTGGCAAAGACCTACAACTGAAACAAAAAAATATTTAAGTAAATCATGGTTTGTTTAGTGAAAAGATATTCTGGGGTTTTTAAAAATAGAAATGTTTATAAAGAATGTTTAACATGAAAAGCTTATGATGATAAATTGTTTAGTCATCATTTCCCCTTCATTTCCGCCATTCCCAGTTTCTATGTTTTATTAATGGATGTGTTACTTTTTTTTCTGTAGAAGCTTTATTGAGATGCAATTCCCATACCAAAAAGTTGCTCGCTTAAAGTACATAATTCATCCGCTTCTTCCTTTTTCGTTTTTAGATCCTTGGTGGAGGGGGTTGGGGAAGAACGTGTACAATTCAGTGGTTTTTAGTACATTCACAAAGTTGTGCAATGATTATAGATATGTAATTTTAGAATATTTCATCACTTCATAAAGAAATCCCATGCCCATTAGCAATCTCCCCTCAGGGTCTCTTGTCCCCTACCTCTAGCCACCAGTAATCTACTCTTCTGTTCCTGTGGACTTGCCTTTTTAGGACAGACCATGTAAGAGAAATAATAGAATCCATGGCCGTTTGTATCTGCCCTTTTCCTGCCCATGAGTTCACGGTTCACACGTGTTGAAGTGTGCATCTACACTTCATTCCTTTCTAGTGGCAAATAATTTTCTATTGTATGAAGTACTCTATGTGGTTCATTTATTCATCAGTTGACATATATTTGGGTTGTTTCCACTCTAGGGCTATTATGAATAAAATTGCTATGAGCATTCACGTACAAGTTTTTGGTTGACAGTATGTTCAGTTCTCTCAGGTACACACCTTTAAGTAGGATTTCCGGATCAGAATGGTAACTATGTTTAACATTAAACTACATTTAGCTTTTTAGCATCAAATTGCTTTATGATGGCTGTACTATTTCACATTCCCATTTTGTCACTGAAGAAACAAAAACAAAAACCTCAAAGAAAATAACCTTAGACTACTTAATTTTAGGACACTGTAACTATGGAGGCTACAGATTGATTGATTGATTTTCCTTTTTAAAGTTCTGAGCTCACTATTGCCATCTGATTGCAGCAAGATTTAGCCCCTACAATTCTTCATTCTATTTTTTTTCAATTCTTTCATTATAAAAGATTATCCCTACTCATTGCCACTATGAATATAAGCAAAACTGGAGACCGGAGAGAGAATTAAAATAGTACAGGAAATTTAGGACACAGAGACAATAGAAGAGTAAAGGTAGAGGAGTAAAATAGCCAGTGAGCAATCAACAATTAGCTTTGCATTTTTATGTCAAGGAGAAAAAATGACATTGAGATAAACAACTTTGAGATCAGTAAATTGAAATCAGTAAACTCCTAAATTTGGAGGTTAAAAATAAGCTTTGGGATAAAAATGATATTTTTCCCCTTTAAAGACGTTTTTAGGCAAATAGAAGCAGGTAGAAATTGAAAATAAATCTCTCTAAATGCCAGTGCTTCCAACAGCCCAGTGTGTGAAAATCCAGCTGTTCTTTTCTGCTTCATACATTAGCAGTAATAATGGCAAAGACGATGCCTTCCTTATTTGCTGACAGTGTGTTGATGATGCAGGAGGCAAAATAGCATTTCTCTTCTGGGCAATGTTAATTATGGAGTGCTGACAGGAGTTCAAAAATAAATCCCAATCCTTCCAGTCAATGCCCCACATCAATAGAATATGAAAAATGCGTAACCCACTGACAAGCATGAGGGAAGGGTACACTCTTGCCTGCTGCCTCTTCTCTCCCAATCAGTAAAAAGATTCACGGTAAATTTAAAAACCAATAAGAATAATAGGTTATATCAGAATAGCAATTTAGAGATCTATCTATTATCTATCTTTTTTTTATTTACATTGCTCATTTTATTCTTTGAAGCAGAACGAAAATTTGACCTTATGCTTTTTTTTTTTCTAAGTCATAAAACCGAGAGTCAGAGAAATTAAGTGACACAGGAAATAAGTGGAAGAAAGAGGATTTTATTCCGGGCTTCTGTCTTTTCATCGAGGGCTAGAACTTTTCTGTTTTTCAGATCAAATTTCTGAGCGCAGTCCAGCAATTCTAAAGTTATTTATATGGATAATGGGTCAGATTTTTTTTTTTTTTGAAATTTGGGCCATATGATGAACTGTGTGTAACTACACCACACAGTTATTTTAGACGTGCACATTCCCTGCTGGAAATACATGAATGATGCTAACCTACAATATTTAAGACACTTGGATTTTATGGCCAAGGTACCTATTGTCAAAAACACAAGAGGGATTTCATAGGTATTTATTAACCTCCACTATAGTTTTTAAAGCAGCTTTTTAAGGTAATTATTATGATCCTCATTTTCATTTCAAGCAAGAAACTAAGAGTAATGAAGGTCACCTAGGTCAAATAACCAACAGAAAAAAAAATGTTTATACTTGGAACGAAAGTTTGACCTCAAAGCCACACGCTTTTATGATGCTATCTTGATAAAATGTAGTTAAGCTTTTAAAAAGTGTTGCTTCTTTGAACCAGTGATTTCACAACTGGGACTCTATCCTATGAAGGGAATGAAGGGCATGTTCTATGATTTTGCTGTAAGAATCTTTATATCAGCGTCATTTACAGCTGCCAAAAAAATGGAATTAGCCTAAAAAGAGCTCAATTAAATTGTGTTCTATCCACACCTTGCTAATAGTATGCAACCATTAAAAATCTTGTAATAGAAAACTATTGGAAAAACAGTAGCATCACAACATACACCCTTCCTCGTAAACTCCAATTAACCCGCAAACTTCGGTTAAGTATCATTTCTTTGGTGATGTGTGTCTTCAGCCCATTTCTCATTCCAAATTAAATTAGGCTGACTCTCTTCCGTGTTCCAGTTAAGTCTACACATATGGTGGGTGGTAGTATGTTTAGTGGTAGGCTATGACTTCCTCAAGGTCACAAAATAAGCTTTAGTCACCTTTATTATCCCACTCCTATCAAATTCACTGGTTCATAAATAGGAGGTATTCCAGAAGCATCCATGGAAAGAATAAGTGGATGATTCTTCAGCAGTGTGTTCAAACCATTTCACGTTAAGGATCATGTGGAAAATAAGGCTTGGATGGCTTACTAGGGAAAAGGGAAAACTGTCATGCTTACTCACAATGGGAGGAGAAAGACGCTGCAGGTTTAGTTGCCCTTGACCTTATCTTTCTGCCTAAAAGCAGAAAAGGTTTATGATCCCAGCACACTTGTAACCCATTCAACCCATGACATGCATGGCATGGTCTTGTGATGCATGCATTGCAACGGTCTGACAATAAACTGCGACAATGTGGGGGTTTTAATGTGATATCAAGATATTTCTATAGGATACAATAAAAGACTTTTTCAAATACATCTCTCAAAAGTAGCTGTAACTTGTTTTGCAGATTTTATGTATATATTTATTTTATAAGGATAGAATTCTTTAGCATTTTTTACAAAAAAAAAGCCACTAGGATCTAAAAAGTTTAAATTTCAGTGATAGAGTCTACACTGTCTTTACTATATTGTTTTCATTACATTTCATTTGTGAGGTCAGGATTTTTGTTTCTGTTTTCACTTTGAGACTGGGGTGAGCTGATTTTAACAAAGCCCATTAAAATGTAGTTAATGAGAGGATTTGTTCATCATTCTTTCCTGTAGACATTACAATACAGCAGAATGCTTCCAACAAGATACAAAAAATTCCTCTGGGAATGAGACAAGAAAGTTGCTATTTGGAGTTCACTGGGGATGAAGATCCCTTTCACCCCTGGCATCTCTACAGTCAGTATTCTCAAATTATCTAAAGAAAAGTCAGAGAGAGGGTCATCGGTAAGAAAGTCAAATGGATAAGGGCCAGGAAAAGAAACACACACACACACACACACACACACACACACACACACACCCCGAAGCAAATTTACAGAAGTCAAAACAGAAGACCGCCTTCAACTAATACTCCAGAAACCTTCACATCTTCTTGAAGTTCTGTTGACATAAAGGTGCAGCTATATTTAGAACCATGACATTTTTCGTGGCCTGAAGGAGTTTCTATTTACTTGTCACAGCATTGATGCCCAGCAGAACCCTCACACATGACGGCTTCATATTGTGCCTATAAGATTAGACTGGAAATGTTCACAGGGGAAAACATTAGGTGGTTCCCTCACCTTGTCCGTTCCATACTCTGCCGAGTTGGGATTACTTGTAGGACTTTGAAACTAAGGATTTATTTGGCCCTTCCTTATTGGACATTCCTGTTTTGTTTTTGCGCAGGGGAGGAGGTTATATAGACAAAGCAATGGATGATCACCAGAGATGAGTACACTTTTCAAATCATGAGCCACCCTCCACCACACACACGCATATACATACTTCTATACATCTGAAAGTATGTGTAATCACAAGATTTAAAATATATATATATTCTGGAAATATTGGCCCTTCCCACTGAAAACCAAATGATTTGGAGGTGTTAGATAAGAAAAGGTGATCACTTTTTCCATCTCATTATATTCACACGTAAAGAATTCTTGGTATGAAAAATCCTTCCCTTCACCTCTACCTATTTTAATAAATACACGTAACTAAAAGCAAAACTTTCATATTCCAAGAGAATTCAAATGATTTAATAATCAATTTTCATAGCCAAAGAGTCATCATTACTTTCCTGCTCAAACAATAAATATTCATGGAGTGACAACTTTGCTCTGACTGGCGTCTACGCACGGGGAACACACAGCAATTAACAAAACAGATCGCAGCCCTGACCTCATGAACCTCTTACTTAGCAGTAAGGGTGTTTTCACTGTTAAATTACCAACAATTTCTCTTAGCTCAAGATTTTATAAAGCTTATAAATTCATAAAGTGAAACTGAGGAACACTGGAAATCATGAAATTAGATGCTGAGACATATACAAATAAAATTCAATGTGACAAATAACTCAAACTGCATGACCTAAACGACACAAATTCCTTAATATCATCAACTCTGGTATAAAATCTCCTAAACATGCCCACTCACAGCACAGAAGTCGCAAACTCCGTATCTGTGACTTCATTTCCTCCAAGAAACCCTACTTCTTAGGCGCTTTCCTGTCCCCACTCATCCCCGCCCCCTCAAATCCCAGAGGATAAGCCTATCAAATCCATGGTCAACAACATATCCTCCTAGAGTGACTCATAGACAAATTAAATTTCACATTCTCATGGAGCACATAACACCAGGATGGTGAGCTGTAAGGGCCAGACGTGGGTGCACACTACATAAATATTTCAAATGGTCCACTAGAAGCAAGAGACAAAAATACAGGGCAGGAAAGGTGTGTACCGTAGACCGTGCTGCCCCTTGAAATGTGCATACGGAGCGTTATCTCAGGTTCTCCTTGTTCATCTTATCAGACTGGGGAGACTCTGGCATTCATCAGAGTAAGGTACTTGGATAAAAGTTCTGCCAATTAATGGCTCGGTCATAGCCAAGGATTAACCTTTGTGACCTGGGGTGGTAAACTCTCAGTCATGAATGCTGAGGTCGAGGATTCGGGCTGGAAGCTACACATCTGCTACAGCATAGAGCAGCAAATACAAAGTCTGGACCTCAGCTCCAAACCATCCTAGAGAAGGGGCGGTGGTTCCTCCACCCGCAGCTTCTGGGCCCCACGGCTCAAGACTGGGGTCCCTTCCGAGTCTTACGACTGGTGGCCCGGTTCCCTTGTGCAACTGGCATCGAGACGATTGCTCACCTGCTACTGTTCTGTCTCTGTAAGTTCTCCCCTCAGTCAAAGTCTGGTCCCGGCTTCTGTGTGTGCTTTCAGCTCATTCACTCGTGATTACTCGATATTAGATGATTCTGGACAAGTTAATTCTCTGTGAGCTTCAGTATCCTCTTCATCAAATAGGGATAATGACAGTAAACACTTCATTTGGTTTCTGTGAGGATTAAATGAGATAATCTATGTCAAGTGTTTATCACCGCACCCGCACATAGTGATCATCCAAAAACGCTAGCTATTATTAAAATTTAGGATTTAATTCCAAGGGATTTTTAGGACAAATAAGGAGATCATATCACATCTTAAAAGGAACTAAAAAATAAACTCAAGGGCTTTCATGAAGAGACATAGAGAGCCCTTATTCTATAATCGGCAACTCTGTCACCAATGTGATCGGCATCATTTGATGACCGGGTTAAATCTTCGCTCCAGGTCAGAGAAATTTCTCATGGAAAAGAGACAAAGAAGACTCCTGCTTAGGCCCTAGACACCTTTCAAAGAGGAGAATGGAGGGGTGGTGTGAGGGAAAGCTAGCCCGGTGACGATACTGTCTCCCTACCTAATTATTCATTTATTCCTTCCTCTCTGCATTATCTCCTTATTCAACAGTGATATATTACAATACACCACACTCAGCACCCTGGTGCCAAATGAGAAGACAAGTCAGGCCAACACTGAGAAGAATTAGCTTGTCTAAACCATACGCCCTGCTTGCCAGTCCCCCAAAGGAGGATGTGGCCTCCTGCAGAGCACGTGGAAGTCGGCTAGGGAAAGTGCTTAAGCAATCAGTTCTGCTGAGATGCTGAGGTAGCAAATTTGGTCATGGTCAAATATGTCAAAGAGCTGGAACCCTTCAGGCTCTCAGGCCAGCACACTGATCCTGTCAGAGAAGAGGCTTATGTCCTCACAACTATGGCTGTCCAATTTGGCAGAACATGACTTGGCGCTAGGACGATGCTGACACTGTTGATGGATTCCAGCTCTTAACCATGCTGGGGAGGTGGGGGGGCCCCTACTTTCCTAATCAAGTTTCATGAAATCCAGCTGAAGCTCAATGCTTCAATTTGCTGAATCCTTGCATTCTGTCCCCAAAGCACAGTGGGCAATTGGAGAGCCCAGACCCCTCCCCTGGTGAATGCCTCCAATATAATGTCCTTTATCAGTCCCAGTGTGTGGTCTCACTGGTGTCTTGGCCTGGCTTTGATCGACACACCTGGCATTCTTGAGAAGCTCATTACATAAAAGAGAATGAGACTCTTCAGTGTATTAAATTAATAAAACTGATAGAATGAGAGGCCATGGAGAAGAGGACACGCTATGTCTGGGGAGGTCATCCATTCCCCGGACTGATAGGCATTCTTGGAAGAGTTAGATAGATGCCAATCCTCACCTCTGACCATTCCCTTCCCCATAAGAAGAGGGCTCTACTGTAGAAGGTCAGTGCACCTGTGCCAACTACTCGTGAGAGGTGAGAGGCGGTTTCTATTCCTACATGCAATGAACTGGCTCTGTAACTAGACTCTCTCACCAGGTACTGCAGGGCCCAGTTTTAGGGGGATGATGGGAAGTCTCTTTTGGCTTATATACAAAGCGTATTTCTCAGTTCAGCTTTACTAATGATGGCATTGATGTCTGAATGCCTGAGGAAGTCAAAACTTCCTGGTCCATTTGTAATAGGTTCAGAACCTGAGAGAGACATTTAATTCAATGTCTCTTTTAAATTTCATTTTTTAATTTATTTATTTTTATTTTTTTTTATTTTCATTTTTTAAATTCAGACCAGAATTTGAATTCCAATTGATATTGGGAAGATTGAATTCAGTCTTGAAATGTCCATTGTACTCATTTCCCCATGGCCACCTCTCTCTCGCTGGGTTGTGTGAGCATTAGGACCCGTATGTAGTACGTGGTCATAATTCTGCTTGTGTGATAGGAGTTAAGAGAAGATGTAATGAGAGGTCCAGACCAAGAGCCTTGAGAGAATGAGGGAGTGGGTTTGGGTCTTGATATTGGAAACTTTTAATATTTTTTTCCAGCTACGTTAAATACAAGAAATACACAAAAGTTCAGCAAATGACTAAATGTTTTTTTCGAGAACTTCTTTGAAATTTTGACACCGCTCATCAGAACCAAGAGCTTAAGTACTACAGAAATAGCAGAGAGGACATTTAATAAATCACTGTGGAAGTAAAACCTCAGTCCATGCCACTCCCCTCCGGAGGACGTTGCTCTCCATGTGTCATTTAAAATGCAATTCCCTTCGCGTAGGCACAGAGCAGTTCTATTACCAGATGTGACTGCTTTTACTACTAGCAGTGGTTTAATGATTTTATGTCATCACAATAATAGAAACATGACATTCAACTGTGACTACGCTTGTATGAGGCTATTTTTGGAAAGCTGATTTTGTAGAGGGCATGGAAATGTGGAGTCTTGGTTCCTGTTTATTTCCCAAAGGCTTAGCCAGTAACTTTGACACATCATCCCTTCTGTGGAACTTTCGAGAATTTTTGAAACACGTGTGCTGATTTGAAGTGTCAAACGATGATTGCTCACAAGAAAAAAAGAAAGAAAGAAAGAAAAAGAGAAAAAAAGAACCCTTCTTGAGAGAAGAGGAGTTGGGTCTGAATCCACTTTTTCCATCATAGGAAACATGGAGTATTTCAAGGCCTGAGTTCTCACCCTCAATAGGGAAGATGCAGACACCACCACCGGCAGCATCACAGTCCACTGCCTTTTCATCTCAGAACACCTACTTCTCTCTTGCTTAAGGCCAACTCTTCCGTCAGTGTTCTTGAACCCCAACCCCTCCTGCCCCTTCTGGGACTTGACCCCTCAGTGCTCTACCTCGTTTCCTGTTTCCTCACCTTGCCTCTTCCCACCGGATCTCTCCTTTCAGTCCGTTAACATGCCAAAATCCTTACCACTGCCTCACACACACACACACACACACACACACACACACACACACACACACGAGCCTCTGTCTACCTCTAGTCACTGACCTATTTTCCTCCACAACCAAACTACTTGAAATAGTTCACATTTGCAGTCTCCCATTTTTAAATCTGTTTTCTCTCCTGCTTCTATAAATAAGTACATGATTTTTCCTTGCCTCCTTCTTTTACACAATGTGCTGCAAGCATTTTCTCATCCGTCCTCTCCCCTCTTCAACTCCGGCCCACCGTCTTCTGTTCTCACCAATCCCCCCAAGCTGCCCAGGTAAACTTCACCAATGACCTCGTAAGAGTTCAATCCAACGGTCAGTTATGTGGACATTTTGCTTCAGCATGTAACGGGTGACACCTCCTTTCTCGATTTAAAGACTCCCCTTTGGTCTCATGCTCTCGCTGCGGTTTTACTTACATCAGTTACCATACACTGGACGCATATTTCCTCCAGGTACCGTGCACACACTTTACGTTGCTAAAACAACCCCAGAAGGTAGAGAATATTGTATCATGGTACACGTTTAAAAATGAAGCAAGCGAAACCTAAAGAAATTGAATAAATTCAACCAAGTTACACAGTAATATGCAGTAAGAGCATGGTTGTATCCAACCCCAATGCACATTTTTTAGAAACTTGTTAATATAGTTAAGTAAAAAAAAAAAAAAAAGATAATAAAGAAACATGCCAAGTAGCTACAGCCAACAAATCTCATCTGTCCAGTTTTAACTAACATTAAATATTTTGCTTTATTGGTTTATTTGTTTTTAACAAATACACTACCTTAGAAAGAATAGGAGACCACTTTGCAATCCTCCCCAATTTCACTCTTTCCTCCCAGAGAAAACCATTATCCTCTAGTTCATCTGTATCCTTTATGTCCACATTTTTATCCTGTTCAAGTCATGCAGTCTTCTTTATCCCGCCCTTCCGTTTCCTTCTATCTAGAGACTACATATTCTCTTTCTTTTCTGTTGGTGTTCACTCATAAAATTTAAACATATATGGGTAAGAGTTTGACATTAATCAGTAAATCTAATCTCCTTGCAGATAAGATCCACACCAAACTTGTTCCCCTAATGGACCACGTCGTCTTGGTTGTGCCTTGTAAGACACCTCATCTTAAATGACAAAGAAATTAGTAATATGTATCATCCACCAATCCATCTATCCAACCATCCATATTATTTTTACAGTCTAAGGTTACTTCCCACTCATCTAAATGTTTATCGAAGTGTTCCATTCACCATCCCATCCTTATTTTCAGAGGAGGGGTTCGATTGCCTCTTACTGATTTTCATGCTGCAATAGTTTTGTTTTGTTTTTCAGTGAGATTGAGTTCTTAATCCTCACAGTATTTTTTTATGAGTATTTAAAAAAAAAACTTTAAATCTACTCTTGAGTTATAGTTTGGGTGAGTGCAGAATTGTATCTTAACAATTACTTTTCATCAACCCTCTGAAGTTATCCCTCCATGATGCTACTTGTCCCCACATGACTGTAGGACAGCACCTGTAATTCTAATCCTCATCCCTTTGATTGCAAAATATATTTCATCTTTGATCGCTTCCAAGATTTTCTGTTGGTGTGAGTTCTGAAGTTTCTTTGCGATGTATCTAGGTGTAGATTTGTTTTTAATCATCCTGTCAAGGACGTGGTACGCTCAGTCATTCTGAAGACTGGCATCCCTTTTCAGTCCAGGAAAATACTGAGAGCCATCATGTCTTCATTTCTAGTCTCCTCTTCTGAAAATTTTTCTTCTCTGTCTTCCAAAGTAGGCTATGTTATTTTCTTTTTATCTTTGCACCTATGCTGCATGTCTGGATAATTTAATCAAATCTATTTCCAAGTTACTAATGCTTATTTACACTTACCTACATCATTACCAATGTGTTTGCTCACAACCTTCAAATCATACAGCTCCAGTGCTCCACAGCTCAAGATCAGGGTCCTTCTCCGGGTCTGATGTCTGTACTTTTTCTTTCTTTATGTAAGCTTTTACACACATATTTTCAAGTCTCTTCCAGAGAGTTCTATTATCTCTAGTTCTAGGCTGTGAATTCTGTTTGTTGCATGTTCTGACTCTCTTTTGAGTTTTCATAGGGGACTTTAATATTTTACTCTTAAGTCATCTTCCTGGAGTTTTTTTTTTTTTATTCCTGGAGGTTTTTATGGACTGTACTGTCTCCTCAAAATCCACAAGTTGAAACCTTGAACCCGCAAAGACTGCATTTGAAGATAGGCTCTTTAAAAACATAATTAAGGTTTAATGAGGTCACAGAGTTGGGGCCCTAATCCAATGAGACTGGTGTTCCTATAGGGAGAGTCGCCAGAAGAAAGTACACAGTAGAAACCTCAAGTGAGTCTAAGAGAGAAGATGGCCACAACCCAAGAAGACAGGTCTCACCAGAAATCAGCCCTGGTAACACCTTGATCTGGACTGTTAGCCCCAAAACTGCTAGAAAACAAGTATCTGTTGTTTAGGCCATGGAGGCAGTGCTATTTTGTTATGGCACCTTGAGTACAGTGACACAGGGGTATTTCAGGAGCCCCAGTACACAGCAACCCCCACCTAAGTGCAGCTCATATTCCCCCTATTGTGTCCTTGGTGTCACTGAATTTTTATTAGGACTTTTGTTAAGTTCCCAACTTGTCATTCTTCCACCACATAAGCAGTAGCCATTTGGAACTCTGAGTTTGCTTAGAGCTGTTTCATACTGCCAGTTTCCCCAAAACGACTCATTTCAACTTCAGTTGGCATTTTCCTAGTTCCACTTTCAAGAATGCAGCAAAATAACTTCCTGTCTCAAAGGATCTTGCAGGTTATATATGTTCAGTGTCCTTGTATATGGACCCTGTGTCCTGGGCTCCTCTGGGAGGGTATGAAAGCATCAGACTCAGCAATTAGGGTCAGTTCCCCAGTTCTGGTAACTCTGTGAGAATGTGGACCTCTAATTATAGCTAAAGAATTACCTTGAATTCTTTAAAAAAAAAAAAAAAAAGAATTACCTTGAATTTCTTTCTTCCCCCCTGGGATCTTAGGAGTCCTCTTTCTTGATTCTTTACTCTGGCTAAGTATTTCAAAACTACTTCCTTTATAATTTGGTGGATTTGATAGTGGAAAGGACATTATTCTGCATCAGCTTAATTTCACATAGTGACCAGATACCCTTCTGCTCTATCTCAATATGCCACCTTATTTGTCCCCATCATATCTCTTCTGACTACTTGTCACAGCAAACAAAAGTTATTTTCCCTTTCTCTGCTTAATAATTTAAATACTAGCATTTTCAGAGGACTGGTTTTCTCCTCTGATCATCTCCTTAAAGGAACTAGTCTACTACCAGTGTTACAAATAACTCATTTAAAAAAAATAATGATTTGATATCTCAACAGCCACATTTGGTGGAGAGGTAATTTCCATCCAGCCAGCCTCCTTAACACATTATCATTACACAGCAGCTACAATCAACACCACTTTTAGTGAGATAGGGCAGCTTTCTGGACTTTTAACTTGTATTATACTTAATTGATATCCATCCTTCTAATCATTTTTGTTTTCATATAGTTTTCTCTTGGCTGCCAGAGGTATTTTTTTCTCTATTTAAAACAAACAAACAAACAAAAACAAAACTAATCAATAGTCTTTTATCCCATGGATCTTTCCAGTAGATTTCTTTTGACCATAGGATGACATCTAAATTCTTCAGCTTGTACAAATGAATCTTGATCACTGAGTCTTTGACAACTGGTTTAGTTGGACTTACTTTTCACAGGGCTCCATTACACCATTTTTTTTTATTTATTTATTTATTTATTTATTTATTTATTTATTTATTTATTTATGAGAGTCACAGAGAGAGAGAGAGGGGCAGAGACACAGGCAGAGGGAGAAGCAGGCTCCATGCACCGGGAGCCCGATGTGGGATTCGATCCCGGGTCTCCAGGATCGCGCCCTGGGCCAAAGGCAGGCGCCAAACCACTGCGCCACCCAGGGATCCCTCATTACACCATTTTGAATTCCAGCTTAATTAAGGTAGTTGTAATATTATATTTCCATGACTTCATTCCAGCTATTTCTCTCCCTGAAACGATTGCTCCTTGACCCCTCTCACACCCTTTAACTCAATATCACTTTCTCAAGTCTTTTAGTCTTTTCCAGGGAAAGTTGACAACATCTTCCTTTATATTTCTGCCACAAATAGTTTTTCTTGGCACTTACAATTTTAATTCCATTGATGTAATAATATACCTTGCCTCCTACTCTGAGATTATGAGATCTTTTAAGACAGAGTCTCTCAACCTCAGCAATATTGATGTATTATACCAGATAATTGTTTGTTGTGTGGGCTGTCCTGTGCAATTCAGGATATTGAGCTGCTTCCCTGACCTGTAAACACCAGATATTAGTCCAACCCACGCCTCATCAGAAATGACAACCAAAAATGTTTCCCAATATTGTCAAATGTCCCCAGGGAGTGGAAGCCCACAATCATCCCTAGCTGAGAACCACTGCTTTCAGATAGGAATTGTACTTCAAAAGCCCTGTGTCCAAGGCCACCACCTATGTTCTGGAAATATCACTTGACTGAATGAGTGATATTCAAACTAAAAAAAAAAAAAAATAGTTACCAACAGATAGTAAGTGTGTATGTATGCACATATATAACATGTGTGTATATAGATAGCCAGAGACATGGGGACTGAGATCTTCTCATTCTTTGGAATGTTAGTGTAAGTTATACTTTAAAACACATAAAATATTTAACTTGTGAACTGCACTTCTGAGTAATTTGGAGAGCTCAAGTTGAAATAATATTAAAAGGACATGAGATTGGCTCTATATATGCATGTCATAATGAAGGACCAAATGCCAACTAAAATACACAGTTAAGCGAGAACAATTAGCAATTTTATGAATTGGCTGCCAGTTCAAATTTATTTTGCCAAGGCTACTGTTTAGTTAAGTCCATTTCTGCCAATTATAAGAGCCTTCATTGAATGAGCTTATGTTTGAATTTCAACAATTCTGCATTTAACCTGAAGCAAATATAATCTCCCAGGCAATTGTCAAAACAAGAGACTATTGACAATGAGTCCCAGAAATAAAAGCTAAACAAAAGAAAAATCATACTTCCTAACTGTTCTTCCCTTAGACTTTGATAAATATCTAGAGAATACTTAGAATGTGCTAAATATTTGAAGGAAATAAAAATATTTTCAAAAATCTTTTTACTCCTTACTGAAATAAGTAATTCCTGTGTTGCAAATAACATAAAGAAGTAAAATCAAAAGGTTAACAATATCCAAGTGAATAGCCATTCCTCTCATTTGGAAAAAAAAAAAAAAAAAACAAAGAATCATATAAAAAGACATCATGAAATTTCAGCCTTAGAGGAAAAAATGTTGTTAATATCCGACTTATTTATAATATGACACCAAAAAAACCCTGGAAAACTATTAACATTAACTATCAGCTGAGCAATTACCTCCATTTGCAAATTTTAGTCCTGAAAACTCTGCAATAATATGCAAAGCCATGTATTCTATATTTAAATAACGACATTAGGAAACAGAATTCGGCATTCAGTTTGAGTTACGGGAGACTGACGTGTAAAATGAATTACATAAGGATCAAAACCTGGAAGAAAATATGTCACAAAGCTAACAATTATTTCTGGATTGCAGGACGAACAGGGACCATATGATCTCTTCTTTAGACACCTCAGTATTTTAAATTTATCATCAATCTTCATGGAGTATTATACATATGCATAAATGATAAGCTAAACAAAGGTTTTATTCTGTGACTCTATGCAGATTTGAGAATATAGCAAGGCTTTCTTCTTTTTTTTTTTTTTTTTAAATTCACCATGTAGTCATATTATTCTGACAGAAGTTTCAGATACAAGGGAAAAAAGTCAAATTTTATTTCTATACTTTGCTAAATGGTTGTAGAATGTAACTTAGCAAGCAGGTAAAATTAAGAATTAATTTGAAGTGTTCCATGTTAAGGTTGTCCTTGTCTCCCTGCCTCCTTCAAAATTCACCTCTTAAAAAGAACTTCCTTCCGTATCAACCAACATATCTTGGGACACTGATTACAACTTGTGTTAGGAGATTGAAAAACTGGGAGAAAGGAGACCAAATGTACAAAAGCTCCAATTCTTCTTTTTCCAAAAGGACTTTGGTATCATTGGAGTCTATATTGATGCCATCCTTATTTAGATGATGCACATC
This sequence comes from Nyctereutes procyonoides, assembly GCF_905146905.1. Lineage (NCBI taxonomy): Eukaryota > Metazoa > Chordata > Mammalia > Carnivora > Canidae > Nyctereutes > Nyctereutes procyonoides. Next base: position 27,640,890 of record NW_026575134.1, on the reverse strand, counting down.
ATCCCTCTCTTATATGGCAGTTACAGGTCTGCCTCCCAAGCGGAGTGTCTCAAGTATTCAAATGGAATCACTTATTCTTTAGATTCAATCCCCTTGAGTTAAATGCACGTTCAGGTACTATCTAAATTCAGGAATTAAAAAAAGTGCAAACAGCCAGTGTCTAGGAAACAGTAAGTATTTAATAAATATTTGAAAGAATGTATTTACAGAGAAAGAAAATTGGTTTATACAAATAACAAAACAACAAAAAGCAATAAAATAAATTTTTGTGGTCTCAGCATAATTTGGAGTTCTAACTACAACAGCATACCATGGACTTGAAGTTATTTCTTTCTCTGTGGTTTAGACTTTCCCAAAAAATTTTCCAAGACGCTTTGGTTCAAAATATGTATTTGGTTTTTTTGGATTTTTTTTTTTTTTTTTTTGCTTTTTTTTGTTTGTTTGTTTCGTTGGACTCTAACCTTTCCAAACACCTATCATGTCTACCAGGCAGCTGTCTTGAGACCAGCATAATTGCTGTTCTCTGCAGGAACAGGATTCCCCTGATTATTGCAGAGCTTGAGTTTATGTTTACTCAGGTCCCTGCTCAAAGGTCAAAGGTTGCTGGCTATTAGTTTCCTGGAAGCTTGAGCAACAATCTCCCTGAATCTATCTGAGAAAGAGATGGGTGACCTTGTAGGATGGTCCAAACGATTTATTAAGATAGTGGTTTCATGTAAAGCGCCTAACCAACACTGTGATTCCCATTTGCTAAGCCATCATGCAGGGAATGTTGCCTTCACTGCCGAAGATGACACTTGCGGAGAGGAAGCAATGATTGTCTGAGAACGTGAGACTGAAGGGCAGATTCACAGGTACAAGAATTTCTGTGTGTGTGTGTGTTTCCATTTGCCTGTTAGCTTCTGCATCATTTACATTATTTCTAAAATTAGATTTGGAGTCTATGTGAAGACTTGAACTGGAAAATAACCTCACAATTGGATTTCTTCTTTATTCTTCAAAGTTCTGTATCTGTTAGTCTGGTTTATTAATGAGTCCTTGAGAATACGCTATTTGCTGTTCCTGAAACAGCTTCACATACCCTTCTCCCCCCAACACACACAAGACCTTTACACTTGCTGCTCCCTTTTCTTGGGATGATCTTCTCAGAAGTCCATATGGCTTGTTCCTTCCTGCCCTTGTGGTCTCTCATCCAAGGACATCTTAATAATGAGAAGACAGCCATCTCTTCTGTCCCCCACCCCAATGCCTTCTCTGTCTTCCCTTCTTCTTATGCTTATCATTACAATCATCTGCAATATTACATTTAAGCTTACAGTTCACCTGTACACAAAGTAGACAATAACCTTCATGAGGACAAAGACTCTGTTCACTGCTGTGACACCTGCTCCTACAACAGGGCTGGAAACCTACAAGCTGTTTAACGACAATTTGTTGAATGAATGAAATCATGAAATAAATGCTAGCTATGTACATAAAAAAGGGACCATAAACACACGTGGCACACACAAACACCACCGCCAGAGAGTTTCCATTACGGTCAGAGGGTAGGTATTGAACAATTATCAACAGGATGAGTTTACAAGCATTGATTCAAATATGCTACAGGACAGTGTGGTATCTCCAATTCAGTCTATCACCCCCTAGATATCCAGGGCTTGAAGTTTTCACATGAAACGAAGGTACAGGTAGAGAGAAAGGTAGAAGAATTGCTGAAAAATTTGTATCTCAGCCATGGTGGGGGATAAACAAAAAAATATAAACTCCCTCCCCCAGCTAAGGATGTCAGGGCATATAAATCAACTCATTCATATGTAGGATGAGAGAATATATAAACTAATGAACAGACAAATCTGTCAGTAAAGAAATATAAGAATTAGAAACCTGTATTTCTTATATATTAGCCAGGTGACATCAGCAAGGTATTTAAATTCTCTTATATATCAATGGATCATCGGTAAAAATAAAGATAAAATTAGAACTCACCTCATCCCGCTTCTGAAATAATAAAATGAGAACATTTAGGCAATATATTTAGCACAGTTCTTGAGCATATGTGAGCGATTAGTGCTATTATTTAGTAAATTATTACTTTTTAGATACCACCTGCTTCAAAAACAGGGTTTGAAGAAAATAAAAAGGACAAATTTAAAGCTAGTAAAAACATCTCTGAGTCAAGGAGTGAAGGGTGATGAGGGGAGATATTCTGAGATACTCTAGTTGACTATCCTCTGACCACTTCTCCTCACATCTTTCTAATGGAATCTGGAATTGGTATGGGGCAGTATGCCTGGTTCTACTTCTCAGGCTCACCCACTGGTAGAAGTGGCTAATTAAATTCTAGTCAACGGAACAGAAATATAATTTTCTAGATGTAACTTCTAGGAAAGCATTTTGAAAAATGGAAACTGGCTCAACTTAGATATGACTTTTACCTCTCAGCCTTCTCCTACCTTCTTCCTGGAACATAGGCTGCCAGTGGGAGCCTTCCCAAGCATCTACTAACTACGGATTGACCTCAAATATGGAAGCTCTGAACTAAGAATATGTGCAGAAAGAGAGAAAGAGCCCGGATCTCTGATATCAACAAAGTGTTGAAGTGTCGCATGGGCCTGAACAGCCACCTCTTGTTTCCTCTCTCGGTGGAGTTTGGCTACTTTCTGTTGAACCACTTCATGGTTAAACAAAAATTTTAACTAATAGAGGTGAGACAGTTGTCCCAAATCATGAAAAGAGTCAAAAGCAACCTATTGCATGTACATATAGCTGAGCTGTAACTTTCCAACGGCCAGGGAAAAGGAACACAATGAAATCATGTAAGATTATAAAGTTCTCTTGAATGTATTAATAAAAAAAAAGCAAAATCCAAGTCTATATACTGCCAAATGTATTCCAGTCATTAGAATCCAAAAGAACCATTCAATGGGGTTTTATGTAAGGGGAGCACATGGTATCTTGACTTGTATATTTTATAGTTTTATGAAGCTCTGAATTAATCTTCATGTGTTTATTTCCTACAGTGACCTTTGACAAAAAGGAAAATGTTAAACGTTATAGGATCGTGAAAACATCATTTTCTAAATGTATGACCTGATTTAGAAGGAGAAATTCAAGAATGCAAAAGAAAGAACAGTTTGAATGAATCTTGCACACTTCTAAAATAAATCAATGGAGGCTTGCTACACCCTGAGCTAAATATCAATAATTTTGACATTAACATTTTTGTGAAGTGCCTGAAACGCTAGCATGATTTTAGTAAATAAAAGGTGACCACATGTGCTCTAATTTGGGATGTGAATTGACAACTGTGGCCATTCAGTCATAAAATTCAAGTGCTTGCTCAGAAAGAGGAGGATCCCAGTGTGAAGCCAGAGAGCTTCTGGAAGTAAGACCAAGACATTTATTAACGCAGTTTGGAGTTTACTCTAATGCTTTAATAAATACTTACATGAAAGTCATACAGATTAGCATCATAAAGCATGGAGAAGACTTTGGCCTATATGAATTCTGAGAGCAGAAACTACTACTTGCTAATCTTGGTAACCAAAAATAATTTTTATCGGGCTCACATAGACCAACATAATTATCTACTATCATCCGCTCAGCGTAGGATTGGGGAATCAATGCCCAGGTATGGAATCCTAAAATAAGAAACAAGGGAATGTCAACTGTGCATTCAAATGATGCTCTACTAGTTATGAAAGTGAGATCTCTGCAAGGGAAAAGAGTTCTCCCTTAAATATGGAAAGCAAGGGAATTCACAATAGAAAAGCTGACAGAGATAGGGCAGCCTTAATTTACATGTCAGCTATAATATCTGCCTTACAAGACTATTTACTTGGTAACTCGATGGCATTCCTTAAACTTAGTTACCGTAGCAACTGCCACATGACACATCAGCCTCCAAGACAGAGAACTTCTTTTGCAAGAAACAAAAGCACCATCAATATCTCAGAGGAACATTATCATTTTAAGGAATGCTGATGGTGTGAAGGATAGGTGTTAGCCCCATTCACTGATTTTTTTTTAATGTCTACATTCTACTAGAGTGTCAACAGTGCTTTCAAAGCTTTTTTCTCTTATTTATCACTTCACTGTCTTAAAAAAAATGTTAATTACCTGAAATATTAGCTTTCAGTTAAAGCTGTTAGGAAGCCTGCCACAAATCAAACTCCAACATACCTTCGCAGAAAACCCTTCAAGGACTCTAGATCTAGTTTAGTTTTTCCTAAATGGCATTGCATAGATCACCAGTATTGGCCATTGTGGTGCTTTGCTAAAAAGGGAAATTCTGGGGTGCCTGGGTGGTGGCACAGTGGGTTAAAGTTTCTGACTCTTGATCTCAGGATTGTGAGGATTGTGAGTTCAAGCCCCATGTTTGATTCCTTGCTGGGCATGGAAACTACTAAAAAAAAAAAAAAAAAGAAAAAGAAAAGAAAAGAAAATAAAGAAGAAAGAAAAGAAAAGAAAAAAAAGAAAAGAAAAGAAAAATTCCTTGGTCCCAACAGAGACCAACTACATCAGAATATTTGGGGTAAGATGTAGAAATTTGCATTTTTGGTAATTTAAATTAGTGATGTGTTCTTTATATAAAACGTTTATTTTCTTACCTCTGCTTCTTTGCTAACAAGCTTCCTCACCTTGAATGCCCCTCCTTAACTCCAGGTGTACAAATACCACCAGCAACTCATGGTTTAGCTTAGTTTCTTGGGGGGGGGGGGAACTTCTCACCAAAAATTAAAACTCTACTACTGTACTACTTTTTTATTTCTCAAATTGTTCTAATTCCCACTCTTTTTTTAAAACAGCATATTTAATTCATTAACATACATATTAGGGACATTCTCTCCCGTTGCCCTCCATTGTATTTCGTGTAGCTTTTTAATACAATTTAGCTAGTATAATTAAAATAAATACTAAAATGAGAGGTGCCTAGGTGGCTCAATCAATAAGGTGCCGGACTCTTGATTTTAGTTTAGGTCACGATCTCAGGATCATGGAATAAAGGCCCTGTTGGGGCACTGTGCTCAGCACTCAGAGTCTACTTGTCCCTCTCCCTCACCTTCTGCCCCTACCCCTGACTCTCACATGTGCACACCCTCTCTCATAAATAGATGATAGATGATGATGATAGATAGATAGATAGATAGATAGATAGATAGATAGATGATAGACAGAATCTTTTAAAAATTACTGAAATTAGGACATCTCTCACTGGCTAGGGTCTTCTGAGAGTAGAGGCAATGCTTATTCATTAATGTGTCCAAGTGCCTGAAACCATATAGGTGTCAACAAGTGTTCATTTAATTAGCCTATATTTAATAATACTTAAAATAATATATCAAAAACTTACATAAGATTGTTGAGCTCTAACTCATTTCAACTTCACATGAGTTATGCAGTAGTCACTATTAATGCTGCTCTTTTACAGATGAGGAGATACAGCCTTGAACAGATCAAGCCACCTGCCTTAGATACACAACTAGTAAGTTACAGATCAAGATTTAAAAATTGGGCTGCAATAGGAACCCAAACTTCAGCCACTAGGTAGGGTGCCCCTTTCCTTAAGAAACTATGAACTAATAATATTTAATTTTTATGGATATTGGTTAGAATATAGAAATGAAAGAATATAGGTATGAAGCACATGTGTCCTGCCACAAAGGTTTAGCCTTAACAAATGAAATCAACGTTCAGAACTTTCTCTTTCTTCATGTCTTTTTACAATCATCATATGAAGATCCAGGAATGGGTGTAAAAACAAACAAAACAATTAACACTGAACTATACTTTCTTGCACAGACTAAATCTTTTCCTAGGCCATGTCTTCACCTATGAAATAGGACACTTGACTTGCATGATCTTAACCTGTATGATTGCTTACAGCGATAGAATAGACTGGAACTCTAGGGTTCAGAATGCCTATCCACCTACGACATATTTTTAGGTCTTAGAGAGGAAATGTCTCCCCAGCCTGGTAGGTTCTCCTAGAAAAGTATTTCTCATCCACCAAAATTCTCCCGTACTTAGAGCAACAGCCAAAATCCTAATGATCCACAAGAATTCACCTGTACTTCCCATCTCTTCCCTTTGTCATAGTCCCTTCGGACTAAAGTGGCCTTGCTGCTATGCTTTTAAGTCAGGGCCTTTGAACTGGCTAATCATTCTACCTGGAGTCTTCCTCCCATGTAGGAAAAGGACTCTCTTCACATCCTCAAATGTCACCTTCTCACTGAGACTTACCCTGGCCATCCTATTTAAAATTGCATACCCTTACTCCATCCTGATAACCCCATTTTTTTCTTTTAATTTCTACATAATTAACTTGTTTTTTTTTTCCTTTTCATCCCACTACAACATGAGCTCCAAGATGAGGATCTTGTGTGTTTTCATACCTCAATATATCCCCAGCACCTAGCACAGGAGTTCATACAGCATGAGCCCTCAGACATTGTTGATTGGATTAATTAAAAATTACTCCTCTATTCTTCTTCTCATCCATTCATCTAAAGAACTTCTATTAATTGATGACTGTTGGGCATAATGCTTGCTGCTGAACTCTTCTTAATGAATTTTGAAACTCCCCAAACCTCACATAACTCCACCTATCCTGGCCACTAAAAATGTGTCCATGTGAAAATGATTAACATTTACTAAATTAATAAAGAGCGGGTTGTTCCTTTAACAGAAACCGAGTGTCGAAACTTAGACTCTGAACATTTACCCCAGCCTTAAAAGTGTGTCCTTGAAATCAGTCTTGTGTTGCCGCAAACAACAAAGAAAAATGGAAAAATTTAGGGTTTTGTATATCATGAGATTTGCAGGCTATTAGGCTAAATTAGCTCCGGTTGCCTGAAGGATGTCTTAGGTAACTGCAGCCATCCCCAAGCATTACCGAATCTAATTCCTGATGCCATACTTTGGGGAAAATATAAAGAAATCAGAGAAATGCAGGGAGCTCCTATCACAATGATAAAATGCATGAGTAGACCAGACTCTGAGAAAGATCAATCAAATTAGAAACATACAGCCCCCCCCCCAAAAAAAATAAAACCCACAGATCACTGAAGGGGAGGTTTCTTCTCTACAAATATTAAAGGAGAGCAACAAAGAGAAAAAGACTTTTATTCTGATTATGTAATGGAATACTGTTTTTAAAAGCACTCGGATCTTATATATATGAGAATCTGCACTAAACAAGACTGTCTTTCTATGGAAAACCAGCATTAGAAGCCAAAATGGGTTTCTCCATACCACTGTTGTGCAGTGGATTTCTAATTGAGACTACTAGGGATCATGAAGGACCCTGAACAGGGATGATCTCATTGCTGAGTAATTGGGATGGATATACAGCATTTTATTTTATTGGAAAGACTCAGTAATTCCCTAGATATGCATGTATGATTATTGCAGGGGAGCACTTTCATGAAACTGGAAGGAAAACAAACCAAAAAAAAAAAAAAAAAAACGTTCAGGTCTTTGAAATACCAGAGTTAAAATATGGGGCTCTGTTCCTTATTTGGTGGAAACAGCCCCTAAAATATATGCAATGAGATCCACTTTCTCTGTTCCATAACTATTGGCTGGGAAGCTAAAAGGAGCCACTGTGTTGCTATGGAGAGTCATGGACCAGAATTTATGAAAACTGTGTCTTTGCCCAGGTTGTCTAATTACCTTTTTTTTTTTTTTTTTTTTTTTTAATTCTGGTAAGCTGTTAAATGAGGTTAGGGGTTATCCTAAGTACCTTAGTGTTGATGGTATTGAATGTGGTCTCTCTAAAAATGAGAAAGTACATTAGAGAACCCATTTTTCCACAAATTAAAGCATTCTTCAAATGCCTACTATTAGAGATTTCTAAATAATAATAATAATTAATAATAATAATAATAATTAGAGATTTCTGAACATGACAATGGTGATAATGGTGGATGATACTCTTCAGGGAAGTTTTGTAGGCATCACTTCTCTTTTGGCAGAACTTGGATGGGTTTTACCCTAACTTTGTTCTTCTCTCCCTCCTCTCTTCTATGTGATCTGTGGAAAGGATCTTTCTAAAGGAAGAATAATGGCCCATTTTCTCAGTTGTGCTCAGTGAGACCACAGGAAGCAAAAAGGAGAGTTAAGTGTCTTCACTATCAGTAGACTTTCCTCAAATATTCCAGATTAAACCCCCTACGTGATTTTTATGTTGACTTTGCCACGTAGGTGCCCACCTTTGGCTAATGAGGAAAGAGATGTTTAAACATGCCTCAACTTTATCATTTTCTCTGGTTACGTTTCTCGCAAATTGTTTAGTCCTGAGCATAATCATTCCTCCCTTTCAAAATCCTTCTAAAGAAACGCCATTCCGATTTAACTCTCTAAGGTGTAGTATTTTGCTTTTTTTCAAGTCATCCCACTTAAGTTGATACACTAGCATAAGGAAAATTAAAAAAAAAAAACACTTTAATTTTTCAGTTTTGATTTTTTTTTTTTCTTAGCCATACCTATAACCTTAGATCTTGAATAATGATCTCCAGGGTACAACCACCTTTCTAGACAAACTAAATTTTTACACTTTCTAACATACTCTGGTTTTATCTATATGTATTTTCTTCTTCCCTCTGCAATTTTGTGTAAGAATCACACCAACTTATTCTACAGGCATGCCCTGGGTCTGCTGACCCATCTGTGTAGAAAAGTCTACAAGCCTGCAAAAAAACATAGAGAGCACCCATACGATGCAGGAAATCTGAAGGGTCAGATATTTCATCTACTAAGTCACATATCCTGTATATTTGTTTGCCAAGTTTATCAACAGACTGGTGAACAAAGTAAAATAAGAAAAAAAATCAATCATTAAGCATCCTATAAATAATACCCTCAAACATCTTCAAAATGCTAATGCTATCTATCTATGTCTTTATTATTCTTCCTTGACCTTAAATGTAGAATTTTCTATTGCCAGGATAGGCAATTACTATTAGTCTTATTTTTTACAGATGAAGTATTGGGATAAACCTCTACTATCCAGGATGCCAGTTCCAATTACGGGAACAAGCTCTACCTAACAAGTTACATTCTATTCTGTAGAACCTAATAGGTATTTATTTAATGATGTTTGTCATGATATACACAGCTAACTATCTGTTTTTCTTTTTTTTTTTCTTTAAACTGAGGCAAAAGTAGTGTATAACATTTGTTTCAGGTGTACAACAGGATTCAATATCGGCATACACTACAAAGGGATCATCACAGGAGTCTAGTGACTGTTCCTCACTACACATTGGCCTCTTTCACCCATCACCCACCCTCGACCTCCTCTGAGAGCCATCAGTAAGTTGTTCTCTGTATCTAGGAGTTTTGATTTCTTGTGCTTTGATTTTTAGATTCTATGTATAGCTGAAATCATGTGCTATTTGTCCTTCTCAATCTGACACATTTCCTTGATATAATACCTTCAAGGTCCATCCACGTTGTTGCAAATGGCAGGATTTACTTTTTTTTAATAGCTGAATAGTATTCAGTGTGTGTGCGTGTGTGGGTGTGTGTGTGCACATGCGCATGTGTGTATCACAACTTCCTTATCCAGTCATCCATCTATTGGCACTAAGGTTATTTCCATATCTTGCTATAATGCAGGGAATGCAGTGAATAATGCTGCAATAAACATAGGGTGCATATATCTTTTCTCAAAATAGTGTTTTTATTTCCTTTGAATGAATACTCTAAAATGGAAAAACTGGGTTAGGTGGTGGTTCTCTTTTTAAACTTTTTGGGGAACATCCTTACTGTTTTCCACAGCGGCTGCACCAATTTATATTTCCACCAACAGTGTCTAAGGGTTCCCTTTTTCCACATCCTGGCCAGCACTGGTTATTTCTTGTCCTGTTGATCACACCCATTTTTATCAGTGTGAGGTGATAGCTCATTGTGGTTTCAATTCACATTTCCCTGATAATTAGTGATGTTGAACATCTTTTCATGTGTCTGACGGTAATTTGTATGTCTTGAGAAAAATGTCTTTTGAGATTCTCTACCAATTTTTTTAATTAGTTTTTGTTTTGTTTTGTTTTTGTTTTGTTTTGTTTTTTTTTGCTATTGAGTTGTTTGGGTTCTTTATATATTTTGGATATTAACCAGGATAGATATATAATTTGAAAATAGTTTCCCCTAGTCAGTAAGTTGTCTTTTCATTTTGTTGATGACTTCCGTAGCTGTGTGGAAGCTTTTTAGTTTGATGTAGCTGTACTTTTTTATTTTTGCTTTTGGAGTCCAATCTAAAAGTTCAGCACAAAGACCAATGTAAAGAAGCTCTGCCTCTACATTTTCTTCTAGGAATTTTATGGTTTCAGGTCTTACATTCAGTCTTTAATCCATTTTGAGTTCACTTTTGTGTGTGTCATAAGATGGTAGTTGAGTTTCATTCTTTTGCATGTGAATGTCCAGTTTATCCATCATTTACTGAAGAGATGGTCTTTTCCCCACTGTATGTTTTTGGTTCCTTTGTGGTAAATTGACCACATAGGAGTGGGTTTATCTCTGGGCTTTCTATCCTGTTCCATCGATCTAGGTGTCTGTTTTTATGTCAATACCATACAGTACTGATTACTACAGCTTTATAGTGTAGTTTGAAATCAGGGAGCATGATACCTCCAGTTTTGTTCCTCTTTCTCAAGATTGTCGTGTCTATTTAGTCTTTGTAGTTCCAACAAATGTTAGATTTGTTCCACTTCTGTGAAAACAAAAACAAACAACAACAAAATAATTCCATTGAAATTTTGGCAGGGATTGCATAGAACCTGTAGATTATTTTGGGTAGGAGGGACATTTTAACAATATCAATTACTTCAATCCATGAGCACAGATCTTTCCATTTGTTTGTGACTTACTCAATTTCTTTCTTCAATGTCTTATAGTTTTAGTGTATAGATCCTCCACCTCCTTGGTTAAATTTATCCCCAGGTATTTTATTCTTTTTTAATGCACTTGTAAATGGGATTATTTCTCTTTCTATTGTTTATTAGTATATAGAAACACTTAGGATTTCTATACATTGACTTTTGTATCCTGTAACTTTACTGAATTCATTTATTTTAGTAGTCTTTTTGATGGAGTCTTTAGGGTTTTCTATGTATAATATGTCATCTGCAAATAGTGACAGCTTTACTTCTTCCTTTCCAATTTGGATGTCTTTTATTTCTTTTCTTGTCTAATTGCAATGGCTAGAACTTCTGATACTATATTGAATAGAAGTGACAAGAATCTGCATCCTGGTCTTGTACCTGATCTCAGAGGGAAAGTCTTCAACTTTTCACTGTTGTGTTTGATGTTAGCAACAGGACTGCCATACCTGAATTCTGTTATATTGAAGTATGTTCCATCTATACCCACTTTGTTGAGAGTTTTTATTATAAATAAATTTTATTGATGCTCTTTCTGCATCTTTTGAGATGATCATATACTTTTTATCCTTTGTGGGTGTGGTGTTTCATGTTGATTGACTTGTGGATCTTGAACCATCTTTTTAATCTTGAAATAAAGCCAACTTGAAATAAATCCCACTTCACTTTGGTTTGCTAATATTTTGTTGAAAATTTTTGCATCTATGTTCATCAGGAATATTGGCCTGTAATTTTCTCTTTTGGTGGTGTCCTTGTCTGATTATGGTATCAGAGTAATGCCAGCCTCTTAAAATGAGTTTGGAATTATTCCCCTCTCTCCAAGTTTTTGGAAAAGTTTGAAGAAAATATTAATTTTTCTTTGTTTGTAGAATACACCAGTGAAACTATCTCATTCTGGACTTTGGTTTGTTGAGAGGCTCTTCCATTACCAATTCTATGACCTTAACAGTAATAAGTAATAAGTCTATTCAGATTTTGTATTTCTTCATATTTCAATCTTGGAAGATTGTATGTTTTTAGGAACTTATCCATTTATACTATGTTACCTAATTTTTTTGGTCTACAAATTGTTCAAGGTAGTCTCATGATACTTCGTGATTTTGTGGCATCAGTTGTAACTTCTCTTTCTTTTCTGATTTTATTTATTTGATCCTATTTCTTTTCCTCAGTGGATTTAGCTAAAGGTGTGTCAGTTTTACCTTTTCAAAGAACCAGCTCTTAGTTTTATTTATCTTTTCTATTTTTTTCTTTAGTCTCTCTGTACTTACGTTTTGATATTTTCTTTCTTCTACTAACTGTAGACTTTGTTCTTTTTCTGTTTCTTCTAGACATAAAGTTAGATTGTTTGAGATATTTCTTGTTTCTTGAGGTGGTCCTGTTTGCTATGAACGTCTCTCTTAGACCTGCATTTGCTATATTCCATATTTTTGATTTCCATTTTCATTTGTCTCAGTGTGTTTTTTTTTATTTTTTCCCCTTTGATTTATCCATTGACTTACTGGTTGTCTGGTAGCATGTTGTTTAGTCAGCACATATGTGTGATTTTTCCAGTTTTCTTCCTGTAACTGATTTCCAGTTCTATACCATTGTGGTCAAAGAAGATGCTTGATGTGATTTCAGTCTTCTTAATTTTATTGAGACTTGCTTTCTGCCATAAACATGTAATTTGGCCTGAAGAGAATGTTCCAAGTGCACTTGAGAAAAATACGTATTTTGCTGCTTTTGGGTGGAATGTTCTAAATATATCTATTAAGTCAATGTAGTTTAATGTGTCATTTAAACACAATGTTTCCTTATTGATTTTTTTTTTTTTTTTTTTGGTCTGTGATCTATCTGTTGATATAAGTCTGGTAATAAAGTCCCCTAGTATTACAATATTGCTGCCAATTTCTCCCTTTAGGTCTGTTAATATTTGCTATATATACTTAGGTCCTCCTATGTTGGGTGGGTAAATATAAATATTTACGAATGCTATACCTTTTTTTTTTTTGGATTGACTCTTTTATCACAATGTAATCTCTTTCTTTTATTACAGTCTTTGTTTTAAATTCTGTTTTGTCTGACAAAAGTATAGCTATACCAGCTCTTTTCATTTCCATTTGCATGGAATAATCCCCTTTTCTATTCCTTCACTTCCACTCTGTGTGTGTTCTAAGATCTAAGTGAGTATTTTATAGGCAGCATAGAGATGGAGCTTATTTTTATCCATTCAGCCACATTATGTCTTTCAATTGAAGCATTTAGTCCATTTACATTTAAAGTATAGGTATGTACTTATTGCCATTTTGTTAATTATTTTTTCTTATATACTATATGAATGAGTTCAATAGTCAGTCCTTTGTAAGAACAAAATAGACATGTTTTCATAAAATAAAATCATATTCTATCAAAGATTGTGACCCTATGCTAGCCTCAAAAAGTGCCTCCTTCAACCATCAAAGTTTATCTCAAATTCCTTTGATGTTTCACTTACCTATGCTTTGTAAACATCTCTGACCCTTATTTAAATTATCTCTTGGCTCATGATTCTTTAATATACAAGTACTTTTGATACACATGCACTTATGAATCCACTCACCATAAAAGGAAACAAACATCCCTTTTTACAATTACTTAGTCATTTTACACCTTTTAATAGTTTCCATATCCATTATATTAAGCTAAAAGATAAAGCATCAGAAGAGAAACACATTTCAGTAAAGATTTTCACTTTTTTTAGTTCAATTTAAAAGATAAAATTATAGGTACCATTGCCATCTGTGGCAAACAATCTTGCTGCCTACCAACAAATATCACCTTCTCTCTTAAAATTAAGCAGCCCAATTTTAAGCTAGGTTCTGTGCTGCCCAAGCAAATGACATTCCCATTTATTCCTCCTCACAGCTATGTGTGGCCATATGACTAAGTCTCGAGATGCATGTGACTTCTGTAAAATCACCTTGAAAGTTAGTGGGGACCTGTCTTTTTTAACCCTTTTTCTGTATCATGGTGCCTGGAATTGGATATGATGGCTGGAGTCTGAGCAAGCGTATTGGCTCACAAGGGTTACAAGCACAGCCTGGAGAAGAAGAAACAGTGAGCTTGAAGAAATGGGTTCTGAAAGAATTTGGAGCAGCTTTATAACCAATTCAATGCTGACTTTTGGCCTCAAAATGTTGGAGATTTACATATATAATACTTCAGACTTGAGGTAGGCATCGATATCTGTATTTTACAAAGAGGGATATAAAGTTTCAGGGATATTAAATGATTGACAGAAGGCCATAACAAAAGGTTTTAAATCACATTTCCTAGGACAGCTTCAGATTGCTTTCTATTAAATAATGGTTCCTCTAAATTGGCCTATTTACCAAACTAAAGAGGACACTGTTTAATTAAGCTCTCAGTTTATAGTCAGATTATGAGAAGACAATGGATAATCCCACTAACAAGGCCAAATTAGTTCATTTTAAGAGTTTAGTGGCCTTCATTTAAAGTCAGCATGTTATTTTCAAGAAACTCTTCTATTATGTTATAAGAAAAAGAGGAAAAAGGAGAAAGAAATAATACTTTTAAAATGTCAAGCAGTTGGTGTTCTTAACTACCTGGAAATTTGTAAACCCAGATATAAACAAATAGACGTGATACCCTTTATTCCAAGACGAACGAAAGTAGAGTCCCATTTTATTGGTTGCAGAGGGCATCTTTCTAAAAGTTTAGAAGAGCTTTGTCAGATGAAGTCAAAGAAAGTGAAACAAAGATGAGATTGAAGCCAGTGAGGAGGCTGATGGAGCCGCTGATACAGAAACGACAGTGAAGGTTTTGAATGGTTATGAAGACAAAGGGCAATGATAAGGAATGAAGATGGCACTTTTATCAAGGTAATGACAGTGGAAAGGGTCTCATCCTGTTTGAATCACAGACTTAAAAAAAAAAAAAGATTTTATTTATTTATTCATGAGAGACAGAGAGAGAGAGAAGCAGAGACACAACACAGGCAGAAGGAGAAGCAGGCTCCATGCAGGGAGCCCGACGTGGGACTTGATCCTGGGTGTCCAGGATCACGCCCTGGGCTGAAGGCAGATGCTAAACCGCTGAGCCACCCAGGCTGCCCTACAGACTTTTTTTAAGTTTTTATTTAAATCGCAGTTAACATACAGTGCACAATATGATGATATAGTACACACTTTACACACAGTATATTTTATGGAGTACACTGCATACAATCTAGTGGTTCAACATTTCAGTACAATACGTGGTGTTCATCTTCCTGGTTTGGATTTGGCTATTTTTCAGTTGAAATTATTAGATACTTGCCCTAAATTCTTTACTTTTCCTTCCCTAGGTTGGTCCAGTTCTATTTCTTACCATACCGGCCTCCTATATTTTGACTGGAAATAGACGAAGATAGCATCTCTGAACTCCATCAATAATACTCAGCATCTCTTAAAGACCTACGACATGCCAGGAAGCTTGCCTACATTGTCTCTTTTAGTTTTTATGGTCCCTGTTAGAATCAGAGTGTGGTCAAAGGAGCAGACTGCCTGGTGTAAGACCTAGTCTGTGCTTCTTACTAGTCCTAAGATCTTGCAAAGCTCATTTATCTGTCCTATGCTTCAATTTCTTTCGTTTGTTTTTTTTTTAAGATTTTATTTATTTATTCATGAGAGACCCAGAGAGAGAGAGAGAGAGAGAGAGAGAGAGAGAGAGAGAGAGAAGCAGAGATCCAGGCAGAGGCAGAAGCTGGCCCCATGCTAGGAACCCAGTGTGGGACTCGATCCCGGGTCTCCAGGATCATGCCCTGGATTGAAGGTGGCGCTAAACTGCTGAGCCACCCGGGTTGCCTGGGCTTCAGTTTCTTAATCTACAAAACCAGGATAAAATTATATCCACCTATCTGTGTTGTTGATAATTAAGTTAGCTGATAAATCAAAAGGATTTCGAATACTGCTTCACTATCTGCTGTTCTTAGTGTTCTTAGTGTCCCCCTCATCCCCACTGCTGAGAAGAAAACTGATGCTCAGAGACTCCACCCTATTAATAAGTGGCAGAGGTAGGATTAAACCCTGGGGCTGCTAACTCTAGAGTAGTCATCACTCCAAGAAACCCTTTGATGCCTCATTCTAATTGAGTGATCATGCCCAATGTGCAAAGACAACTTTTCAGAATGCTCACTCCTCAAAACTCGTGCTTGAAAATGCCCTTCACAGGGAAGGTGACAGGAAGCTGACCCTCCTCACCTCTCATTGCAGCCTAGAGTACAAGGCACACCTGGCTTCCAGCAGCCTACCTACATTATGAAGGGTTATCTGGTGTGAATCTGAGCTATTAGTGGCTTCACCCACATAATGAACACAATTAGTTTTACACCTTTGGAAAGAAAGGGCTAGAGGCTTCTGTGTTTTCTTCGCCTCAAACTCTTCCTTCCTCCCCCCTAAAAAATCCCCCCCCCCCCGGCTGTCCACAATCCTCTCAGTCCAAGTCAAAACAGTATTTTCAAAAGACGCTGCCAAGGTAGTTTCAAACTTGAGTCATTTGAGGTGAATTTTAATAAACTTCTTTCCTTTCTTTCCGCTTTTCAATGTCTACTTAAGAACAAATACAAAGTCAACTTCCATGGTCTTTATAGTTCAAGCCCAATAAAAAGACATTAAAATTCCAATAAGCAATAATGTCCTTTTACTGCATTTTAGTACTAAAAAAGTAAGTAGTTCTAAGACCGCTGTGGCTGTTAGTACTTAAATGACCAAATTATCTTAATTGTCACAGAAGTGGTACTAAAGTTTGAGAAAGAGAGAGTGCATATGTGAGAAAGAGGGAAAAGTGCCATCGTTACCCTCACTTTTGTAAAGGGAACATTTGTTTGCATTCCAGTCAACGGCAAGCCACTTCCTAGTAAATCAAAACCCAAAGAGGTACGAGTGGTGAAATTATATGGCATGTGCCACCCTTGGCTGAGTAGTAGTAAATTTAACTCCATTGTGCAGAAAGCTGCTGTGCAGAATTATGAGTCCATTTGATTCCAATTTAATCAACTTGAAGTTCCAAGCTGGCCCATTTTGCGGCTGAGGGACATTGCATCACAATGCACAACACATTTTTTTTTTTTTCTGTTTGGCAGAAAGCTCTTTGGATCCTTGTTGCCCAACTCAGTGTCAAAAGATGTCTGCGAGCCCCAGGATGGTGTGCAGCTAGGATGCACTTCATTTCAGCTGAATATACTTGCACCAAGAACCATCTACCCAAAGGCAAAAGGAAAGGAGGTAGTGGCAGAAATAATAGTACCTAAAACTAGAATTCCATCGTTTCCTAAACTAACTAGGTTCATCTCTGATAATAAATTTTCCTTCTTTTCACACAAAGAAGGAGAATTTGCCTCACCTTCCCCAACAATATCCATAGCATCTTTTTTCCCCTCCTTACAGCAAATTCCTGGAAAGAATGGTCTATCCTAACAGTTTGCGTGTCCCTTCCTCTATTCTGCAGGACCCACCCCTAACACGCATTTGCCCCCCTGATTACACAGAAATAATTCTTAACAATTTACGACTGATCTTCATTTTGAAATGCCTAATGATCATCGCTTAGTCCTTAGCTTCCTTGACCTATTAAGAACACTGGAGATTAATGTTTCCCTCTTTCTTGGAAGGTGTTTTTCACTCGGCTTCTAGGACAGTCTTTCCTAGAAGGTTCTTCCAAACCTTCCAAACCTGCCTTTGAGGCTACATGCTTCATGGTCCCAGTCCGTAGTTGATGGAGTATTCCTGACTCATCCATACCTACTCACTAGACGTTTTCATCCAATATGGCTCTCAGTTCCACCCATATGCCGATGACCACATTGGCATCTCTAGTCTCAATATGTCTCCTATAATCCAGACATTTTTTATTAAACAACTGCAAATAAATATCTAATGAGTATCTTACAGTTAAAGCTTCCCAAACACTCACTTAATTCCTATGTGTTTGCAATCCAAGGTGCCATCTTTTCCACTTCATTAACTGATGATTCTACCCTATCAAACCAAGACCTTGTTTGGTCTTTACTTCCCTTTCTCACATTCTACTTCCAATCCATCAGCAAATCCTGCTGTTTTACATTCAAATATACTCTGAACCTGCCCGCTTTGTACTATCGACAATGTCACCTCCCTGGTCCAAGGAACCGTCTTCTCATGCTTAGATTCTTTTTTAATTTTTTTTTCCTAAAGTCATTCAGAGTAGTAAAGATCAGTTTTATTCTAGGTAATACACCATCTATTAATTAAAAACAATAAGAGATTTTCATTTCCTAATGTTTTACACTATATTAACATACAAATGTTAGTTTCAAAATAATTACTATTTTTGATGATCACAGTTGATTTGTAGGGTACTAGTGGAAAGAGTTAATTATCCACTGTGGGAACAAGGCATGATCCCATGTTCAGGATTCGCTCCATGTTGTGCTCCCTCCTCATGGGTAGCCTATTTCTCTTTCTTTTTTTTTTTCTTTTTATTTATTATTTATTTATATTTATTTATGTTCAATTTGCCAACATATCGAATAACACCCAGTGCTCATCCCATCAAGTGCCCCCCTCAGTGCCTGTCACCCAGTCACCCCCACCCCCCCGCCCACCTCCCCTTCCACCCCCCCTTGTTTGTTTCCCAGAGTTAGGAGTCTCTCATGTTCTGTCTCCCTTTCTGATATTTCCCACTCATTTTTTCTCCTTTCCCCTTTATTCCCTTTCACTATTTTTTACATTCCTCAAATGAATGAGACCATATAATGTTTGTCCTTCTCCGATTGACTTTTTTCACTCAGAATCATACCCTCCAGTTCCATCCATGCTTAAATTCTTATGAGACTTCTAACCATCCTTCCTATTTTCACCTGGATTTTATTCAACATACAAATATCAAGGTAATTCTTTGAACACTTGAGTCAGATCAAATCTTCCCTATATTCACAACCCATCTATGCCTTCCCATCTTATCCAGGGTGACATCCTGGTAATTTTTCATGACTCACAGCACCCACTATATCTTTCACTGACTCTGCTTCTACCACCACCTAAGCACCCTTATTAGATCCACACCTCACCTAACAGTTCCTCACACCAACCCCCCTACACCCACCTCAGCATGTGCTCTTCTCAGGGCCTTTGTACTCACTGTATAGAATGCTCTGTCCTGGGACACCTGGGTGGCTCAGTGGTTGAGCACCTCACTCCAGCTCGGGGCATGATCCTGGGATCCTGGGGATCGAGTCTCTCACATCAGGCTCCCCTCAGGGAGCCTGCTTCTCTCTCCCTCTGCCTGTGTCTTTGCCTCTCTCTCTCTCTCTCTGTCTCTCATGAATAAATAAATAAAATCTTTTTTTAAAAATTAAAAAAGAATGTTCTGTCCTCAGGATGTTCCTTCTCATGCTTCCACTAGGGCTCTGTCCAAATGTGTCTTTATCAGAAAAGATTTCCATGATTCATATAAAATAGCATCCTGGGCCCATTACTATTAATTAATCCCTTTGTCCTGCTTTATTTTTCTTTATGACATATTTTGCATTTTGTCACTAGCCCTCTTTCCTCATTAACCTCGAACATAATGTGACTTTCTTTTGCTTGCTTCTATATCTGGAGTGAATAGAAGGGTTTCTGGCACATAAAATATTTTTTTTTTTTTTAGTAAGTTTCAGAATTACTTAAATAGTTACTTCACAACAATCAGTAGAATCAACAAAATGGAATTATACTTGCCTGATTTAGAAGAATACTTAAAAAGTGATTAAGAATGACAAAGTTTGGGAACTCTTGACTTTCAAATATATAACATTTGTGAGGCAATCTCACCAGATAGAACAGGGTCACGTCAATCACACCTTGTGACACTTTATAAAGGTCATGCATGTTTGAAATAAAATTCTCCTTGACATAATATAAATAATGAGCCCTGGTATAATAATTAGGAAATATTGATTTGGGAAATCAGATGGCTCAGGCTTTCTGAGATATAGGGATAGAGAGCCAAGAATCACAGGCTTATGATGACTTGGCATCTTTTTATCTTGCTTGAATCCATCTTTAGCTTGTGTGAATCCATAGGGCACATGCTTAGTACATCTGGCTGAGTGTTCTGGTCCCAATAATGTTTCTCTATAACTATTAATGTAAAACCACCTCGAATTAATACCTCTGCTAAATTAAACTTGACATGGTTCGAAATGCAAGCCAATATGTTTCCAATTCCACAATCACAAATCACTGTCATTTTATGAATTCTAGACACAGAAGCTTAAAATGTATTAACTTTGTTAAACAACATCTGATTTTATGACTCAAATGTCAGTCTTCACAGTTCAGCAAATTCTTTTAAATATTCTACAGTGTTTCTTATATTACCCCCATAGACATTTATAAAGAACTTCTTTTGTGTGTGTTTTTTTTTAAGTAGGCTATAGTGGAAAAAAAAAAGCTGTCAAATTTTACTCATCTCTACTATACCTATTAGTCTTTACCTTGACCTTAGATTTACCACCCTTCCCCAACAAAGAAACCAAATATCTAGAAAAAGCAAAAAACCTCAAGATCATTTAGTATTCATTTCACAAAGAGCATTCTGGTTACCCTTTGAAGAGCAAGTTGACATATTACCACCTTCGAATTCAAAACGTCTTAAGGGAGTATTTCAGCTCCATCATTAAGAAAACGGTTTCATTTCATGAGATGCAACAAATAAGGACACAAACAGAATATGTCACAACATGAACTCTCCTCTAAACCTCATCACTAACATCTAATTCTGTTTTGTACAGCTCGCTGCCTACACCTACCACCTGAGACCCTGATTGTTCTACATTCTTTCTCCCACAAGTTACCATTCTTTCTCTTCCTATTTGTCATGCCCTAATATGTCCTTGTATGAACAGTGTATGCTCATTAATAGTGAAATATCTGTCCCTTTTCCCCTTACTTATCACTTACTTCTCTTTTTGTATTATTCCAACTCATTTAGCACTCACAGCCTAATACAAGTATTTTTGGAAACAATATCCTCAATAATATATAGCCAAATGTGCATGATCACATTTTGTAGGGCACAATTAAGGACTGTGAAACAGCCTGGATTAATTTAGAGCTAACCTACCAGAATTGACTAACAAAAATGAACATTAATTACCATACCCTGCCTCCTTACTACAGCTGAGTTTAATGTTCATGTCTTTAATATTAGCAAAATAACACAAAGATGAATACACTCTTGTGGCCTTACCATATGATGAGAAAGACTGAGCATTTGTACAAACATTGTAATTGTGTGCCGCTACCCTGTTTAGCTAACATTTGTCTCAAGCAGAAAAAACTAAAATAATACACGCATTATAGTAAAGAGTATCCTGTGACAATGATGACCATTATAGAGCAACACAGAAAAATGCTTAGGATAAATGAAAATAAAGATGTAGACACGTTTTGAGCGTATGCAATGCCAGATGTTTATGGAAAAAAGACTGAATAGGGATATGAAGGAAGAAAGAGTTGTAGGATATCAAAGAAAAAAAAAATGCACTAGGTGGAGGTAAACAGGCCCGTAAGACTTCACTCAAGACACTTGCAAAAGAGGAGAGGGACTCCAGTAATGGGCCCAAGAGACTGAAAACTCCACTGAAACACAAGGCAGGAGAGTTTTTAAGCACTTGGGTGAGTGAGTGGAAAAGGAATGGAGAGGAAATTCATGGAGAGGCTGGAGATTTGTTTGGTTGGTTTTGGTGTTCAATTTATAAGATTTTAATACAGCGTACATTAGCATTCCTGGTTTATTTCAGACCCTTCATTGCCAAGCCTAAGGGCAGTGGTTGCTCAGTTTCCCTTTGTCCGTGGCAACCAAGGCATAAAGGTATCTGCTTCATCAAACCTTAAATTTCACATTATTCTTATTATCATCCTGACCCCTATCAGGGGGAAGGTTGTGTGATTAGGCCACATGTTTGCTAACTGGTACTTACAGAAGGTAGGCCTCCTACCCTCCCCCATGCACAGAAACTGGGAGAATGGGCGTTCTCTTTCTTGGTGATTGTATTTCAAAGGGATGGCCCCAGGTCCTTGGAAAGAGATTTCTGGGCTGTAAAACTGGCAAGACGCTGGAAGAAGATTTATATCCCAAAGAGGCAGAGAAGAAAATCATAATTTCAAGTTTTCTAAAGTAAATGCTCTAAGAAAAGAGGGTCAGGGGCCGATGATGAGAAGGAAACCTGCTTAAAATTTAGTCCAGCTAAGGGGAGCATTGAGGCCTTCACGGCCAAGGATTATGGGTGATATTTTCTACTGCCTTTGGTTTTTGAAACATTATTTTTACAATTAAAGTCTAAAACGTCACAAAAATGACCCCAGTTAATAAATTCTGAGCCCACCAAAATGTTCCCTTGGGCAAAAACAGTCAAGCCTATCACCCATGTGCCTATTTCTCAAAAGAATCTTGTAAAGTTGGTTAAGTATAACAGTCCCTACTGGAGAGCAGCTTTCAAGGCACCCATGAAACAAATCTGAGAATTCCCGCTGCCACTGCTTTTAGCTTTCTCCTTCCTCAGGAACTAACGTATCAGATTGTTCCATGGCTCTGAGGTAAATTGTGATCATTAAAATCAAGGCAAGGGACCACAGAAATCTCTTAGCTGGTTCTTTTTTATTTCCTTCAATTACCTCTCCCATGAAAATTTCAATTCTTACTAAACAAACTTCTCCCAGTAGCTCCTGTCACCCTAAGTTAACTGTATGTATTTAAACACATACTTCTGACTTTATAGTCCAAACTTATCCAAATTGTGAGCCTGGCAGGGTTTTAGAGTTATCACGCTTGCCCAGAATCATTTAAGCTGAACTGCTTTTCATTTTCCATGTACTATTGTGGTAACAGCATAAAAATCTTGACCAAGGAATAAAGAGGGCTGGGTCTTGCCTTAGTGTCACCGTGGAATAGGCACAGAGCGCTGACCAAATCTTGTCATGACCCTGGCCGACAACACAGATACACATCAGTAACATGAAAGGGTTAAGCTCCAAATTGCTAAGATCTCTTCCATCCCTAATTTTATGATTCTGATTCTATTATCTCCTAAGATCACTGTGAAATAGAAGTTAGTTTATGTTTATTCAAATTTTTTGGAGAAATCTACAACTCTGCACCCCACAGGAAGGCAAAGAATAATATTAGCAGGCAGTTTTAGAATAAAGACCTATCATCCCAGAAAAAGCACTCAGCAGAGAACCAGCCACAGGGTAATTTTAACTTTCCTAAACTCCTTTTTTTGGGGAGTTTCTAGAAATGATCGTGTTACCAAGCCTCAATTCTTATCCTAACAGCTGAGTTTTTAAGTGTCATTTTAATTCATTTCTATAAGAACTACACAGTCTCCACAGTATTTAACCAAAAAAAAAAAACCCTACAACCTCATAAAATACTTACCAATATCCATTTATTGCAAAAATATACAAGAGAAGATACTATGAATTAAGTTAATGCTTTAGAGTAATATTTTATATGTTGTGATAACATCTTCATGTATATGAGAAAAGTAAATGAAATGCTTAAGAAGAATATTACTTATTTAAGTGGTATATTATACTGGATTGCACATAAAATGAAGAACCTGTTCACAGTAAATCCACAACTGTCCCCAATTCTTCCATTTTCCAAAGCTGGGAATAACTGGTCTACATACATCGGTCAATCCTGAGTTTGGCTCTCTGTGGTGGGGGGAGTTTTCACAGGAATAAAATACTACATAGGTTACTACTTAAAACCATGGTAAATATAAATACAACAGCCAAACCGAATAAAAGGGTTCATTCATCTACAAAGAAACCCTTTGTGGAACCCTCTTACATTGGGGAATGCAAGCTGGTGCAGCCACTCTGGAAAGCAGCATGGAGGAGCCTCAGAAAGTTAAAAGTAGAACTACCTTAGAACCCAGCAATTGCACTACTAGGTATTTATCCAAAGGATACAGAAATACTGATATGAAGGGGGACATGCATCCCGATGTTTATAGCAGCATTATCAACAACAGCCAAAGTACAGAAACAGCCCAAATGTCCACCAGCTGATGAAAGGATCAAGAAGATGCTTAATATATGGAATACATCTGTTCCATACAATGGACCATTACTCATCCATCAGAAAGAATGACATCTTGCCATCTGCAATGACATGGCTGGAGCTAAGGGTTGTTGCTAAGTGAAAAAAAGTCGGTCAGAGAAAGACAAATATCAGGATTTAACTCATATGTGGAGTTCAAGAAACAAAACAGGTGAACATAGCAGAAGAGAAAGAAAAATAAGAGAAAAGCAGAGAGGGAGGCAAACTGTAAGAGACTCTTAACTGAGGGTTGCTGGAGGGAGGAGGGTGGAGGGACGGTCAAAATGGGAGGTACTTGGATGAGCACCGGGTGTGCTATATATGTGATGAATCATCGGATTCTACTCCTGAAACTAATACTACACTGTATGTTAACTAACTTGAATTAAAATAAAATCTTGGAGGAAAAAAAAAGAAAGAAACCCTTTGTGATTTACCCAAGAGTCAGAATTGCTCCACTGAATGAAACCACAGTTCACAATCTGTGCTCTTAGCTGGTTACCCAAGGGGACCAGAATATTTCCCTTTAGAATTTTGTGTAACTGGCCACTTGGTGTCTAGTGAGATGAAGGAAGGGCCTGGGAGTTACCAGGACGCATGGCGGACAGTCAACAGGATCTAGGACTCATCCTTGTTAATCCTCTCCTACTGTAAGACCGTGTCCTCCTAAGAAACCCTGCCTTAGAATTCAGGCGTGGGGCTCTTTGCAAAGTCACGGCCGAGAACTGCTAGAGAAAACGCTGACAACTCCACATGCTCCGTGGCATAGAATTTTCCTTAAAATGCAGGCTCTTTAGGAATGGCAAGGCCTCTTTCCCTAGGATTGCTTTTAACCGCCCTGGCTTTGTTTCTGCGTACTGTTGGTTATCAATAAAGCTTTTATCATCCAAAGCTGCCAAATAAAATGGACCGAGCAACGGATCCTATCACGCTCCTCATTCCCCAAGTGGAAAACCAAGGTTGTAGGACATCTGAGCCTGGGAACATTTCAGAATGTTAAAACAGTTGGAGTAAAGCTACTCTGTGTTTAGTATGCACAGGAAACTGCTTCTTTTCCTGAGTTTGATGCCAGGGTGGAATTAACCCATTAGAAACTAAATATGCAAATGCAATGCAAATCAACATACCATACTATTCCCGGCAAGTTCAGCAAAGCTTGGCCTTTTCTTCCCAATAGTGTTTGTTCCAATGAACAGACTATCTGGACACCTGCCATGTGCATGGAACACAATATAGAGAGGTCTTCTTCCCTTGTTTATGGAATTAAATTCCCCTAGTTATTTGCCGTTGACCTTCAAAAGGCTTTGTGCCCTTATCAGCTAAAATAATCTGAGCTGGGTGATACTTAAAAGTCATTTTAAAATACTGTCAACTAGTCAAAAGGCTCACAATAGTGATCAGGGCTCAAAGAAATGGCTGTAGTAGCTATTTGAAAGAGAATAGTCCCAAGGGAAAACTAACAGATCTTGGTCCATTTATCCCAGGCAATAAATCATGACCCAGACAAATTGAGGTATATTGGGACTTGATTGCTTAATGGATAATCCATTGACCTTTTAATCTCCCAGATCCTTTTCTGTATTCATCTTTTTGGGCCAGGAAGCCCATCACATACCAGGCAAAATCGTTGTTTTAGCCAAATGTAAGATTGTAAAAGAATACTGGGAGCACAGCCGCTGTTTTTCCTCCCATTGGTACTTACTCACTCCTCCCGAAACCCTGAAAAACCATAGGTATGGTAAAAAGGAATTCTAGAACACAAATTCAACAGCTCTGTTCAATCCCAGTGTGTTACTAATTAGGTATAGACTGGGCCATTCCAAGCAATCAGTTGACATTAGCAACCTGACTACAGGCAGCCAATACAATTTCTCTCTTTTCTTCAAGAAACAGAGTAGCTTGATAACATCAAAGATACCAAACTGAAGGCTGATTTTAGGTGGGGAGGCAAGGGCAGCTGAGTAATGCTCAGCACTTGATAAAATAAATCTTAACAACAAATTCTAAATGGTAGGTTAGTAGAAAGTGGCTTGATTTCTAAAAAGGCTGGCGCCTGTAGGTTTGTTTCTTTCTCCAGACCATTCTCGTCTTCCACAGGAACACGATATCACTGCCAACACTCCTGCATAGCTCAGTCATCCTGGGAAAAAACATAACTAAGTACTATGTACAGAGTAATCAATCAATCAATCCAGGAAAATGAGCAAGTCTCACCCAGCAGGCTCCTAGGGAAAGTAACACACTATTGTTTTTACTCTATCAAACTCTATCCAAATCAGTAAACCAATCAGTTACTCCACTCTACCACCAGTGTGGGTAGATTAAATAATAATTGCATTGTTTAGTCAACCATTCCAACCATTAAGTGGCATCCAGACCCACCACGTTATACAAGGCCCCATCTGTTCTGTTGCATTGAGTGAGACATCCGAAAAAAAAAAAAAAAAAAAAAAAGGAAGGAAAATCTTCCAGCAAACCCAAAGATTAGTAGAAATCAGAAAATGGTATTAATAGCATAATCAGCATTTACCCATGCAGATTAACCCATAAATAGAAATAAGGCTTATCCAGTTCCAGACAACAGAGAAGTATTTCATTAACTTTAAAAAATAACACCTTCTCTCTTTCTATATAGTTGGGATTTTGTTGATAAAGCCGCTATAAACATCAGGGCGCATATGTCCCTTAGAATCCGTATTTTTAACCAATAATTGCTGGGTCATAGGGTAGCTCTATTTTTAACTTTTGGAGGAACTTCCATACTGTTCTCCAGAGTGGCTGCAGCACTTTGCCTTCCCACCAGTGGTGTGAGGGGGTTCCCTTTCCTCCACATCCTCCACAACACCTGTTGTTTCCCATGTTATTTTGGCCATTCTGAGAGGTGTGAGGTGGTCTCTCATCGTGGTTTTGATTTACAGCTCCCTCCTAAGTGATGTTGAGCATTATTTCTGTGATGTGTCTTTTCATATGTCTGCCGGCCATCTGTATTCTTCTTTGGATAAACGTCTGTACATCTCTTCTGCCCATTTTTTAACTGGGTTAGGATGGAGTGAGATAGTATTATGCTAAGTGAAAGAAGACAGTCAAAGACAAATACCATATGATTTCACTCATGAAGAATTTAAGAAAAGCAACAGGTGAATGGGGGGAGGGAAAGAGGGGCAAATCCAGAAACACTCTTAACTACAGAGAACTGAGAGTGACAGAGGGGACTTGGGTGGGGGGCATGGTGAAATAGGTGATGGGGATTAAGGAGGGCCTTTGTTGTGATGAGCATGTTGTATGTAAGTGATGAGTCACTACATTCTACACCTGAACCTAATATTACACGGTATGTTAACTGGAATTTGAACAAAATCTTGAAATAAAAAAAAAGCTCTCATAGTGGCATGTGCTGTTTTACATTGAGAGGAACTGGTGAAAGTCTGTTTAGATCACCCTGAAAATCCACCACAATTTAAGTGTACAGACCATAAAATTTCAGAGAACTGAAGATTTCTTTATGTAAATAGATCAAGAAATTAAAGTTCAACTCCTTTGACTTCTAGCTAGTTATTGGAAGCATATATACCTAATCCCAGAGCTTCTTAGAACAAATCACTCTTCATTATACCAAATAAAATTTTCAAATTTGGATGGGTTATTGGCACCTTAAGTTTTCCATTAAGAAGCTGAATAGAGTGATAGATTATTCAGAAGTTGAGATAGAGGTGGAGACCAATCTACAAGTGACATTCATCACTATCAAATAGCCCAGCAACCATGAACACCATGACATGTTCAGGGCTTGATCTTGCATTGGTGGTGCTGTGGATAAAACAGTCCTGATGCACAAAGAGTTTCTAAGTCAGCTCAGCCAACCACAAGCCCAGAAACACCAAAGAACAAAATAGTGTATGTGTAATAAAGTCCAATCATTCTGTAGGTATATAAGTAGAAAAGAAGTGAGAAATATGGAGAATTTTGAAGATGGTAAGTATATTCCTAAAAAATTGCATTGATGGTTAGCAACAAAATCACAAAGTTCTTGGCGATCCCCGGATGGCTCAGTGGTTTAGAGCCTGCCTTCGGCCCAGTGCGGGATCCTGGAATCCCTGGATCGAGTCCCACATCGGGCTCCCTGCATGGAGCCTGCTTCTCTGTCACCTGTGTCTCTGCCTCTCTCTCTCTCTCTCTCTCTCTCTCTCTCTCTCTGTGTGTGTGTGTGTGTCTCTCATGAATAAATAAATAAAATCTTTAAAAAAAATCACAAAGTTCCAAATGCATAGTCTCCATGATGCTGAAACTCAATCACATTTCCCACAGGAAATAGATGTCGGAGGCAAATCTGAGGAGTGTTTAATAAAGGGACTATTTACAATGGTGCAGCCAAGTACAAGGAGGCCACAAGGTATGGTTTAGTACCTAGGCTAATAAAAGAAGAACACAACTTATCTTCAGTGGGTTTGTAGAACACAAAGAGAAGTCTATGATTTGGTGAGAGCACGGATTTATCCCCATCGTGCTCTCCTCCTTTCCTTCCATTCCCTGCTAATGAGGCCCCATGCTGGGAAAACCCAAGAAAATGCCAGAGGACACAGAAGTCAAATGCCAGAGGAGTATAGATCTGGGGAGACAAAAAGAAAGCTTTGTGCACAGGTACTAAACACTATTTCCAAATGTCTTTCTGCTGCTGCCTCCTTGACTTTCCTTATGCCAAGTATGTACTCTTGCCACCTCCCTGTAGCCATTTCAGCTTTCACCTTCTCCAGGAAACCTTACTGACTTCTCCCCTTATGGAATTAACTAGTCAAGACTTGCCCTCTGGGGAGTGTGCTGTATGTATGAATTTCCTTTCTTTTATCTGTAAACTAATGTGTTGATTCTTGGTTTCTATAGTCAAAAAAATCATATTATTTAGGAAAAGAAGGGGAAAGCTTATGGGTTGGTTAGAATATATAGTTGTAAAATGAGACTTCTGGATTAGTAAGAAAAGGTTGAATGGGGACCAAGCAAAAAACAGCAGTCGATATCTAAAAGTGGACAACAAAATGCATTTTTTTAGCACATGATCCTGAAATATCTAAGTTTTGGTGGTGACTTTATTTATTTTTTTAAAGATTTATTTATTTATTTACTTATTCATGATAGACCTGGGGCAGGGGGAGAGAGAGAGAGAAGCAGAGACACAGGCAGAGGGAGAAGCAGGCTCCATGCCAGGAGCCTGACACGGGACTCGATCCCGGGTCTCCAGGATTGTGCCCTGGGCCATAGGCAGACGCTAAACTGCTGAGCCACCCAGGGATCCCCTTGGTGGTGACTTTAACCTGACTATATATATCCTTGATGTCAAAGGCAATTATTTAAAATATAACTAATATAATTAAGTGTTTGAAAAGTCAATGCATCTTCCAAAAAGTATTTTAGGTGGAGTTAGTATTTTAGTTGTGGGAAGGGGCTGAAGAACGTTTATTATATTTTTGAGGGAAGGAGACATTACAATATGTTAGACTCCACAGGTCTTTAAGATCTTGGCAACCTATTACTTGTCAATCAACTTTCTTTCTTGTATAGCCTGGGCCAACACGTAGAAAAGGTCTGATACACCTTTAAAATGTTTTATATGTTTTAATATCTATATAATCCAGTGACATGAGGAAAGCAACCAAAGAGGACATCCTGATACATCTTAAACTAAATTTTATCTTAATCTACTTTAATATTTTTATTACAGTCATTTATAACATCAAACCCAATAGAATATATAACCATTGAGGGCCAGAACATTTTTATAGCCCAACTATAAAATGTCCCTTATAAAAGGAAGGAGCTCAGCAAATGTTGGCTAAACTGAATTAAGTAAAAAAAAAAAAATGTAATGATATAATTGACATAAAAATCAACTCACTTCACTGTGATTGAATAAAACAAGTTTTAACTAATGAACAGCAACTTTCAAGTTTGCCCATCAACATAGTGGAAGACGTCATATATTCGACATGAAATTAGAATGCCCTGTGCTAGATTAGGGATGTCTTTAGTTCAGAGAACTGGGTTGTACTGGGGCTGGCTATATTACAAATACTCCCATTGCTTCTGGTATAAATAATCTAGAAATAAGCATATCTCTCATTTCCTGGGGGTTGTAAATATAGCAATATGGCCCAGAACTTGCAAGCTCACCATTTATATAAAGAGAAGTGATACTAAAGCAAATCATTTACCAAGAAGCATCCATAGGAGCGAGATACAGCCTTTCTCCCAATCATACACTGAGCACAAAATTGACCAGTGGCGAACAACTAATTATGTGAAGGTAGTGAAAGTTTATAGGAAAATCATCTTGAAAGCCTGGGGAGTTCTAATTTCTCAAGTAGACATAACTCAGAGACCCTTCGTTGGTCACAAACCCATCTTATCTTTACCATAGAAAGAATATTTCCAGACTTCCCTTCTAGTACTTTGTATTATTTTTCTCTACAAAAACATACCAATACATGTAACTTTTGTTATTTCCTGGTGGGCATAATTACATTAACTATCCAGCAATTACATTATTCTCGTAACATTTACTTCCTTAAAGATTTTGGAAATAAGTACATAGCCAAACTCATTTATTTTTATCTCCAGATGTCTTTTGATAAATAATTCTATCTGGAACTTTGACCTCAAGGAATGCCTGGATTTATTTTCTTCCCCCTTCAAATTCTGTACCTTAAGTCTGACAGTCTGGGGTAGAGATGAGGAAAGTGTTGGTTACCCACGTATGCCAGACTGGGTAAGATACATCATTCTATTTTATACCACACTAGACACGATGTCTTATGATTTGTGAGGTATAGCCTATTTTGAGATTTGCAGAATGTTTTCAGGGAGCTAGTCAAACAACTAGGCTCCAGACTGGGCTCTAAAACTTACTGTGTAGTCTTGAACAATTCACCCACCTGTAAAGTTCACTGTACTTCTTGCTAAGTGTAATAAGTCTACTGACTCATGCATGGTGTTCTGAAAAATTCAAATGACTTCAAGAATATATACCTTTGTAACTGGTTAAGTGTTCTTCGATTACAAGCCTACAGGTCCCTAGGAGTCCCATCATCTCCACTTACTAACATGCAGTCTACCAATGCGGCGGTAAAAAGACTGGATACTTTGATGTCAACAACTAATCCACCTGGGATCAAATCCCAGGCTTACTCCTCCAGACCTATGTAAACTTGGGCAAATTTTGTAACCCCGCTGGAGGACAGTTTGATTCTGTATTAAGTGGGGGATACAATGCTTTTCAGTTGGTGGTCACCCATCTACCATTAACTATTGCCCTGTGTATGTCTTAGATTGTTCTCCTCCCCCAAAATACATGAAGCAAAGATACCTTGCCTTTTCTAGATACTACAGCTTAGAAACTAAGAAGAACTCAGGAAAGTTCACAAGAATCACAAGGTTAATGGCTTGGAAAATAGTATGTGTGAATAAAGTTGAAAGGAACTGGGTTGTTTGAAATAGTAGACAAGTAAGGGAGGGACTAAAAATGTCTTTTTGGAAATAAAGATAAGGAGATGGAATGGTGATCATCTCCTTCCACTCGTGAAGACTAGAGACAAGCAGTAAGATAGAGAGATGGCAATTGTATGATTTCCCAGTTAAATTTGCTGGGTAGAGCGCAGGCATTAATCCTCTGCTTCCTCCCCAAACCCACTCGGGGCACTATTAAGGACAATATGAGATGGATAGATAGATAGATAGATAGATAGATAGATAGATAGATAGATAATAGGTAGGTAGATAGATGATAGGTAGGTAGATAGATAGATGATAGATGATAGATAGATGATGATGATAGATGATAGATAGATGATAGATAGATAGATGATAGATCTCATACATATATATCCCAAAGGACAGAATAGATGATACCTAAAAATTGAAGATAAAAATTCAAGATGAAAATTCAGGATATATGCATGCTGTTTCAAAATACAGAGTTCAGATTTTAAAAATGATACTAAAATAAGTGAAAAAGATAGACACTAGGACTGCTATTTTTTTTTATAACAACTATTTGATCTTCTAAAGCAGGGGTTGGCCCACTACAGCATGCTGGCCCAATCTGTCTGGCAGCTTCCTTTACTTATATAAAAGAACATTTTCTAGGGACACAGCCACATCCATTTTTTGTTGTTTGTTTGTTTTTTAAGATTTTATTTATTTATTCATGAGAGACACACAGAGAGAGAGAGAGAGAGAGAAAGAGAGAGAGAGATAGAGAGAGGCAGAGACACAGGCAGAGGGAGAAGCAGGCTCCATGCAGGGAGCCTATGCAGGACTCGATTCTGGGACTCTGGGATCACGCCCTGGGCTGAAGGCAGGCGCTAAACCGCTGAGCTACCCAGGGATTCCCCACCCATTTGTTTATATAATTCTGAGGCTGCTTACACATTACAACTGCAGAGTTGAATAGTTGCAGGAGAGACCATAGGGCCAGCCTAGCCTAATATATTTATTATGTAGCATTACAGAAAAAAAAAAAAAAAACCTCTGACCACTACTATAAACTATGAGCATGCATAGTTTTTTTTTAAAAAAAAATAGAAACATAGAGGTACTGAATATATTCTAAATAATGAATGCCTCTACACCCTAAAATGATGAGTTGAGCAAAACTCAGGGCTTCTCTTTCTTGGAGCTCTGCATTGGCACATTTTCCTCTTCTAAATCACTGTGGATTGTCCTCTTCATCCTTGCCAGGATGATGAAACAGTTGGTATATCCAAGGCAGTGGCTGGTCTAGGTTTCAAATTAAGCAAAGCAAATCCTTATTGTTATTAGTATTTTACTTCACATATTAAAGCAGGTTTTGCTCAGTTGTCTATTTGGTTCAAAATATACAAGTTTTCTTAAAATATTTTATAAGACATCTGTGCACCCGCTCATCAGGTTTTCTTAGCAAGAATGAAATAGGAGGTAAAAGCCTTCCTGGAAATGTGGCTCTCAGAGGAACCCAGTAGTGACACAGCCCAGAGCTCACTTCTGAGCCTGAGAGTTTAAGTGTTTTCCTTGGGGAAAAATGCTGCATGGAATTCTATCAGCATCTTTCTTGCTGGATTGCTTTTTCATCATATCATCTTAACATGTTGCATTGTCTCTTAGTGTCATGTTTCTTAAAATGCTCCTAATGAACTGCTTAGGTTAAAACAAGGGAAAAAAAATAACTTCCTGATTTATATTTGGTCACAGAAAGTAACACCTTAAGAGGTCAGCAGATTTCTCTTCCTCACCTCTACCTAAAGTTTCAAAACATCAGTTGTGGTAGAAGCGAAATTTACTAATCAAAACTGTTGGGTTTAAAAATAAGTTTTTTCAGAGCACATGAAACTTAAACTCTCGGGAATAACTACACCCTTCCATGTCATCATTTATTATTGATTCTTTGAATCAAAAAGAACTCATTAAAGAATAAGTATCTATACCTTCGGTAGCATAAAATCACATCCATAGTTTAAGAGTTGTGCACAGGCGAGTGCTCTCCCAATAAAAACAGTCTAAAAATGCATTATTCCTTTTCTGAAAACCAAGTCTGATATTAGCTAGAGTAAAATCTCTCTGGTAAGAGGTTGTTTTACATAAAGTAGTATAAAAATAAAAGCAAAACACCTCTTGGCTTGAGCTTTTTTATTATTCTGGATCTTTTGAAATAATTATTCTCTGCTAGCATGTGGAGAGAAATGAAACTTTAATACATGGCAAAGGAGATGCCTGAGAGGAGGTCAGTCAACACAAGAGTATCCATCCAGGTAATGGCCAACCATTTGCTCAAAGCATACTTAAAGGTGCTTATTGACTAAGACGGACCACAGTGCCTAACAACACAGTAGGGACTCAATAAATGTTGAACACATGAACGCATGCACGACTAGATCAGTGTACTCTAGACTGATTGAATAGATAAGGTGAAGAAATGCAGCAAAATGGGGAGGTTGACCTAAAGTTGGCCTTGGAGCTCATGTCACATGAGCTTAGGAGTTAGAAAGATACTATGCACATAACCTTCATATTTTCTCTATCACCCAGAATCTACCTATGTGACAATATTTCATGAATTAGTATAATAATACAGAGATAGCAAATTATTTTTAAACAGCTTCATAAAAATGCCAATTTGAATAGACATATGTATTCTTAGGTTTATTGTAGCATTATTCATAATACGATAGAGAGCAGCCTAAGTGTTCATCAAGGAATGTAAAAAGGATATGTAATATGCACACACACAATGGGAATATTACTCAGCCACAAAAAAGAGCTTACCGTTTGTGACAACACAGGTAAACCTAGAGGGTATATGCTAAGTGAAATAAGTCAGAAAGAGAAGGATAAATACCATATGATTTCACTTATACGGAATTTAAAAAGCAAAATAAATGAGAAAACAAAACAGAAAAAAAAACACTCATTGATACAGGAAACAAACTGCTGGTTACTAGAGGTCGGAGGTCCTAGAGGGTGGGAGAAGTAGATAAAGGGGATTGAGAGGTGCAAACTTTTAGTTACAAAATAAGCAAGTCATTGGGATGTAATAATGTACAGCATGGGAATATGGTCAGTAATATTATGATAAATTTGGTGGCATGATAACTACACTTACTGAGATGATTTTGCAAAGCATAAAAATATCACTATTAGGGACCCCCAGGTGGCTCAGCGGCTTAGCGCCTCCTTCAGCCCAAGGTGTGATCCTGGAGACTCGGGATCAAGTCCCACGTCGGGTTCCCTGCGTGGAGCCTGCTTCTCCCTCTGCCTGTGTCTCTGCCTCTCTCTTTCTCTGTCTTTCATGAATAAATAAATAAAAATCTTAAAAAATACATATCACTATTATGTGCACTTTAAAGAACTAGACATTCTATATCAATTCCACGTCAATTTAAAATGAAAACTAAATAGTTTCAGGTACATATAAGTTGTGCTTTAAAGACAAGTTGTAATCGAGTAATAGGCGCCTAGGATGGTGTCAAATGGCTCAAAGTGTTGATGTATGGAGATTAATGGCAAGGAATATGCTCTCTGAACAAGAAAAAAAAAACACACATACAATAAGCCATGTACCTACAAACCCACATTCTCACTCTCAAGCTCTGTCGTAGCGTGTGAACAAAAATCCTTAGGATATTATCAACACACTTGAAAGAATGGTTCATGAATTAAGCATAGAGGTGAGAAACAATCAAGCAGGAAATACCTTCTGAGTGTCAGAAATTGGGCTGGACATCCCAGTAGGGCTTGGGATAGGGGCAAGGGCTTTACATTACTCTAAGGTTTGTCTTCTGCTCTCAAGGAGTTTACAATCTAATTGGAAAGAAAAGACCTACATTGTTAGAGTTAACGACACATTCAAATTGGGGGGACACTTACATGCCACCCACCACATATAAGGCGTAAGACCGCAAACCTTTGTTATACAATAGAATAGTGAGATGACGTGAAGTGACATCTAACTGCCTGGACGTGGGATGCTCCGGGTCACAGAGACGTGTAACAAAAGAGATGAGAATGCCGGGCTCCGGTCACCCACAGTAGTCTGCTTTCCTCATGCTACTCGGTAAAACAGCAGGTAAATATGGTGCAGGTTAGGACTTAACTCTGTTTCTGGTTTACTGTTCTCCTGCGTTCACCACAGGGACTGACAAAATGTAAAGTTCCAGGATTGAATAATGAATGGACAGAACAGTCAAAATACAACTAAACATCTTACAAGGAAATATTTAATGACAAATTAAGACAATGTCATATCCATTCTTCCTGGGAAGGCCACTATTGAAAGCATGCTCTGCAGCAGAGAAAATGGGGCTGACTGAAGCTGTGCTGATGGGGGGATTGGAGAGGGATTGGAGAGGGAACCCTCAAGTCAAATCAAGACTTTTGCCTGGAAGGCCCCTGGGTAGCTCAGTCAGTGGAGCTATGGACTCCTGATTTCTGCTCAGGTCATGATCTCCTGGGCGGTGAGATGGAGCATCCCCGGCGAAGACCTGGGCTCCATGCTCAGCAAGGAGTTGGCTTGAGATTCTCTCCCTCTGCCCCTCCCCCTTGCTCATGCACACACTCTCTAAATCTTAAAAAAATAATGATAATAATTTTCCCTCAAAGCACAAGAAAACCCCGAATTCTATGTAAATTCATAGAATAATACGTGAAGCCAGAGTCTTACCCATGACCAGCTCAACCTAGACACCTAGACACTATTCACTGGCTTTACTGAGAGAAAGAAGAAAGGAGAGAAGAAACAGCAAAAGAGAGAGAAAAAAAAAAAAAACCTAGTTGTCAGAAAACAAATAGCAACTTTATAGTTTTTCATCAGCATAATGGAACATGGAGGGCATTCAACCTTTAGGTAACGTCCTGGAATCTAGATTCAGTGGGTCCTGGCACACAGAAGTGCAGCAGTCCTCTTACTCACATACCCCCCGACGAGTCACAGTTCCAGCTGGGGACTCTGCAGAGACTCCCCACCAGCTTCTGACATCACCAACCTCCCTGAAAATACCATTTCATTATTGTTTCTGGAAGCAGAGATGTATCAGGCGTAGGCCTTTTTTTTTTTTTTAATTATTATGTTCTTCAATAGTTGATTGTTCTTTTACAAGGTTTGGGGTAGGAGGTACAATATCTGAGAAAATCAATTACTTTTCCTACGGCTTAATTTATGTCAGAGTGGCTAGGAAAAATAGTCAAGAAAAATGGCAATAAGATTATTCATGAACTCCAACATAAGTAACGCTATTTCGTTGGGGACAAAGTTTGCTCAGGTTTCTTTAACTGATCCCCTCCACATTCCTGTGACCACACCCCCATCATCCATAATGAAGAGGGAAATGATAGAAGTAGACTTAACTCATGGGAAAATTATCAAGTGCTGATTGTAATTAGCCAAGGACAAATAACCTCTGATGCTGGGTGTGGATGCCTGTCGCTTTACAAGGCTTATCAATATCAGCAATTCTTGTAAACAAAACCCTAACAGGGTATATGGTTCTGATTTTCCCACTTTTATTCGGGGCGGGGGCAACATTTGTTCAAAGCGGAAAAAAAGAAAAAAAAACGGAAAATTCTGAAACTTCTATTTATTTTAATTATTCACTAAGAATGACAGTGACAGAACAATTGAAATGGGAGGAACACAGACAAAATTAAAAATGAACTGTGATGAGGCGTCCTTTTAATATTCTATTGGTTCTCTGGTGATTTATTGCCAGAGACAGAGGTGCATAAGAAAAAGCTTTATCTTGATTTTAAAATCCTCTTAATGCCATTTGAATCTCTTGCTTTAAGCCCCACGTGGCAGAACGCGAATGACAGGCTTCTTTTAGCGCAGCCTCAGCCCCCCTGTCAGTGGCGCGTAGGCTCAAGTCTCCTTTCTCCTGTTTTCCCTGTGCTTAGTAGTGATCTGATTTAGGCAAGTGCATGACCGAGTGAAAAATGATTGATATGAAATATATGCATGTTGTTGTGTTGCTTCAAGGAGGAGATCACCCGTTGGGAAAGAGAGTGGATGACATTCCTGTTCCCCAGGTAAGAACCACCCAAGGCGATAGTTGGAACAGTCCAGTAAACAGCGCAGAGGCTAA
The DNA here is from genome assembly GCF_905146905.1 of Nyctereutes procyonoides. Classification (NCBI taxonomy): domain Eukaryota; kingdom Metazoa; phylum Chordata; class Mammalia; order Carnivora; family Canidae; genus Nyctereutes; species Nyctereutes procyonoides. The sequence continues at coordinate 27,603,317 of NW_026575134.1, read as the reverse complement.
CTGGGCCCCACCGAAAATTCCATTTGTTTTTGGTTTTCGCTCTGCATTCCCTTCAGCGCCCAAGATGGGAGCATCCACTGCTAGAGGCCAATACTTTTACGCTGAGCAACGTTGGTACAAAGGGAAGGAAAGAGGGAGACGTGCAGTAAAATCGCTGTAACCTAGCAGGACGTACCGATAACCCTGATCGCTGCAAAGGGCACCTGCCTGTTCCGCACGGGAGCCCAGGAAGGCACCTGCCCCGCGGGGCCACAGTGCCCACGTGTTGGCTAGAGTTCACTTCGCTCCCCTGATGACTGGGGAGGGTGGCCCGGTGAAGTGTAAAAAATACAGATACCCTATAAATGTGTTCTATAACCCTAGAGAAGTGACATCTGTCAAACAGCTAGCTCACCTGCATCGCAGGGCCTACCCACACCTTCCACAGACATCCACGGCCCAGCGAGAAGACTGATGTGCAAGACCTATTGCTACCAACAGCTCTACTTTTAGGGTCTGCCAAATATATATATATATTTTAATTACAGTCCAGTAAACAGCGCATATATTAAAATATATATATATATTTTTTAATTACATCAATTTTTTTTGTCATGACACAGGTTAAGATTTGCAATATATTATGAATTTCAGATCTACCCCTTGCTCAGTGTGTGAACTGAAGTGAGCTTCAAAACCCCATCAGTCTATGAAAAAAGGATAATAACAGAACTCCTATAATTAGGTCTTATCAGGATAAAATAATTGATAATTAATTGCCTGGAATGCTGTAATTACTTAATTTTAGTTATTTTCAAGAGCACGAGGAAGAGTAGGGATATAAATCATCTTCAAATATCCCCCCCACCACAAACTGTGTTCTGAAAGCATTGCACCCACCCCGCTTGCACTCACTACCTCGGCCTAAGCCTGCCCCGGGCTCCTGTCACCGCAGCTGTGCAGACACGTGTATTCCTGAAACTTGTGCCATGCTACTGTGGAACGCCCGCCGCACGCAGCACGCCAGGCTTCTTCGGGCTGTGTGGGATTTCCTCTGAGGCCAGGTTCCTCCAATTCTCTTAAAGAGCCCCAAGCTTGCTGGGGGCCTGTCATGCGTTGGAGACAGGGTCCCAGCCTTCTTCACAATGTGCATATTAAGCCTGGTCACTCCTGGGAGTGGATCACTCCCAGGTGAACCCTACATGAGACCTCAGGCCGGGGACACACCTTGATCATAGCCTAGAACATTCCCCAGGTGAACCCTACATGAGACCTCAGGCCGGGCACACACCTTGACCGTCGCCTGGATCACTCCCCGGGTGAACCCTACATGAGACCTCAGGCCGGGCACACACCTTGACCGTCACCTGGATCACTCCCCGGGTGAACCCTACATGAGACCTCAGGCCGGGCACACACCTTGACCATCGCCTGGATCACTCCCCAGGTGAACCCTACATGAGGCCTCAGGCTGGGCACACACCTTGACCGTCACCTGGATCACTCCCCGGGTGAACCCTACATGAGACCTCAGGCCGGGCACACACCTTGACCGTCACCTGGATCACTCCCCGGGTGAACCCTACATGAGGCCTCAGGCCAGGCACACACCTTGACCATCGCCTGGATCACTCCCCAGGTGAACCCTACATGAGGCCTCAGGCTGGGCACACACCTAGACCGTTGCCTCCATGAGGTTCTGAAACAGTGAACTGGGCTCAGCTCTGCCTGGGTGTGTGACCTGCAGAAACTGTGAGGCCTTCCATGTGTGCTGTTTCAGCCACTAGAGCTGTAGTAATGTTGTTATGAAGCAAAAGAGAATAGCATACCACAGGGTGCGCTTGGGATAACACTTGCATATTTTCTTAAATCTATCGGGCTCTACATACGGTAAACTATCTTATTTTATTTTTTTTTCTTATTTTAAATTCTTCACATCACTCTGTATAGTACTCAATGCATAGTAGTGCTTTATTTTTTTTCTAGACTAAAAATTGGTCTTTGATTCTCATAATCCCTTTATCCACATAGTGATTTACTGGTAATAAGTAATTTTGGTGTACAATGCCACTTCCAATTTACACCAGCAAATCACAACTGATTAATACTAACTAATTTGGAATTCGGGTTATTGATGCAATAGATGATGTGCAAGTGCAACGTGGGTATCCTTAATTCCTCAGTGCCTGATAATGTGACATGAAGATTCATCTGCACTTTGAAAGAATATTAAAATGCCTATCTGCTGTTTGTTCTGATATAATTACAAATATCGAAGAAAATCCATAGAAAGAAAAAAAAGAAAATACTCATAGCCAGGCATGCAGAAAATATCTAGCCTTACAAAGGAAATTTGTACTATCGTGTCAGCAGAGTTTAATCATGGCCAAGGTGTGGGACATAAATTTATTCTCTTTTAATCCACAGAAAACATACTTTGGGACCAAATTAGTAGGATAGGCTAATAGTACCAGACAAATGGTAGAGGTTGAAGCCTGATGATATCTTGGAGGCAAAAGATAAAAAAATATCTATGTGATTCATTCAGAAATATTTTCAAGTTAATTGAGCTCACAGACCACACTGCTGATTTTTTTAAAGACCAAGTTTCAATGCGTAAGATCCAAAGATCCAAAGTGCAAGTGGGCAGTGTCAGAGAAGTGGGTCTGGCTTTCTCTTTGTATTTTATTTTACTTTATTATTTTATTTTATTTTATTTTATTTTATTTTATTTTATTTTATTTTATTTTATTTTACTATTTTATTTTATTTTACTATTTTATTTTATTTTATTATTTTATTATTTTATTTTATTATTTTCCTTTTAAGAAATGGGTTCATTACTCCAGGTGCTTTGGCTCTTCCCACCCTTCATCTAAATTGCCATACCCACAGCCAGAACATAGCCAGGCTGAGAGTTCAAGTCATGGAAAGGAGAAGGAAATGACCCTGTCTGGATTTCAAGAAAAAAAAAAAAAAAAACAGAGAGGGAACAATTTATTAAAACAAACTAGAAAGAGCACAAAGTACCCATCTAATTAGTGTTGAATGACTGGGCTCAAGTCAGAATGTCAGCTCTGGAAAGCGGGGAGAAGGTGGGCTTGGAGGGAGAGAAAAAAATCGGGGAAGATGATCCAGTCAGTCCTGAAGGTCTGCCTCTCTTGAGCCAGTTGCAGGAGTGAGGGACCCATGCTGATTTCCCTTTAGAAATTAAGGAGGAAGAAGAACCTTGACTTTCCCTCCATTCCCCCCAACCTGTCCTGTAACAACAGTGGCCTACGTGCCCCCGGCGCCTGAGAGGCTTCAGCATCATCCTCTATGACCTGCTTGACCTTTATCACCCAAACTTGAAAAGCAATAGTCTTGTACCCATCCGGGAGGCCTACGGCTCGATTATTCGGGCAGCGCTGTGCTAACCCACAGATGTGAAAAACTTAGATTCAGACAGAACCACATTCAGGCCCTAGCTTCCCTGGTTACTAACAGGACGGCCAAATATGCAGCCCTGCCGTATGCGGGAGTAAGAACATGGCCAGTGGTGGGCTGGATCTCTCTAAGCCTTAGCCTGCTCATCTCTAATATTATTAATATCTGCCTTTGGGTACTATTGTATGAGATGGACTCGGCTCATGCACAGCGGTAGTGTAGGACTTACAGATATTAAAAAAAAGTCAATGCTAACTCCCTATCATCACCCAGGAAATGTCAAGGGCAAATAAGGGCCTCATCCTCAAATCACCTTCACTCTACTTAATTACAAAATACGCCTCTGTACACATCCCACTGGTATCCCGGTGCCTGCTGCTGCTCTACAGGTGACCAGAGGAAGTTCTCTGTATTAAAGCAGGCCTCCTGCGGGCACTCATTACCAGCTACTGCTAATATGCTAGAAATGAACGATAAAGTAGTATTGGAGATAACTACGTCACACGCGAGTGAGAGACTTGGTTGCAGCTTGTAGTCAACCCTCACAGAGCGAGGCGGGGGAGGGCAGGGAGGGGAGCTCCTCTGGGAATAGAATGGACCCACCTAGAGAAGCAGAGTCTGTTCACGCAGCCTGCTTCTCAGACGTCCCCCCACCTCACAGAGGAGATTTTGAAAGTATGAGAAATAGACATCGGCGCCAAATAAAAACACTCCTTTCCATCATAGCTTGCAGAAGACAGTTTCTTCTTCTTCAGCCTACCCTCTGTAGCCATCCAATGGGAATTTCACTTTTTCTTCCTATAAATAATCTCTCACTGGTCATTCGGGCTATCTTCAGAATTACTACAAATTTGGTTACTTAGAAACATCAGAAATGTATCCCCTTCTAATTCTGGAGGCCAGAAGTTGAAAATCAAGGTGTTGGCAAGGTTGGCTCTTTTGGAGGGACTCATTCCATACAGTTCTCTTAACTTCCAGTGGCTGCTGGAAATCTTTGATGTTCTGTGGTTGGTAGACCTATCACTTCATCTCTGCCTCCATCATCATCTGGCTTTCGCTACTGTGTGTCTCTGTGTCTTAACCCTCCTCCTCTTTTCTCTTTTAAATCCAATCACTGGACTTAGGTCCCATCTTAAGTCCAAGAGGATTTCATTCTGAGATTCTTATTCTATTTACATCTGCAAAGATCCTACCGCTAAGCAAGGCCAGAGTCACAGGTCAGAGATTAGGTGTAGGACACGTCCTTCTGGGGACACCATTCAACCCACTACACTTGCCTCAGGTACTCACACCAGCCTCTTTATTCTTGTCCTTCCACAGTCCATTCTTAGTAAGTCCAACCTATGGATCTTTAAAAATGTAAATGTGATCCTGGGACACCTGGGTGGCAGAGTCAGTTAAGAGTCCAACTCTTGGTTTTGGCTCAGGTTGTGATCTCAGAGTCATGAGATCAAGCCCCATGTCAGGCTCCATGCTCAGTGGGAGTGGAGTCTGCTTCAGATTCTCTCTCCCTCTCCTTCTGCCCCTCCCACTTCTGCTCTCTCTCTCTCAAATAAATAACTAAATCTTATATATCTATATCTACCTCTGTGTATGTATGTATGTATGTGATCCTATCACTTTTCTGCTCAAACCACCTTGAAGGCTTTCCACTGCAGATTAGAATAACGCCAAAAGTCCTATTCCATAGATTAGGGCCCATAGGATCTAACCTCAAAGTTTTCCTTCCCACCTTCCACAACTGTCTTTCCTCCTCTCTCACATTCTTTCTATTCCACGAAGACATCAAAAGGTTTTATACTTTCTGTTCATGGACTTCTCTTCTCCCATACTGACAATGGTGGTTCTTGCTCATCACAGAGTAGGTTCACAGCATCCACATTTTGGGTCAGATGTCACTTCCATAAAGAAACTGTCTCTGACCAAGCTACCCATACTAACTCCTACTTCTCACGGTCACTCTTTGCCCCAAACCAGGCTTTATATCCTTTAGGATGTGTCACAATATAACATTACCTTCTCTTTTAGTTTGCATATTCACGGTCTCTCTTCACTAGAAACATGAGGCATGATAGCAGCAACTGAAACTCCAGTGTGTAAAACACCATAGGTCCTCAAAAATAAACTTTGGAGCCCCTGGGGGGCTCAGTGGTGGAGTGTCTGCCTTCAGCTCAGGTAGTGATCCCTGGGTCCTGGAATCGAGTCCCATGTTGGACTCCCTGCGTGGATCCTGCTTCTCCCTCTGCCTGTGTCTCTCCCTCTCTCTCCAGGTCTCTCATGAATAAATAAATAAAATCTTAAAGAAAACTGTTTAATGAGTGAAAGAATAATATAATTGCGTCTCTAAGAAAAGCGGGGCAGAGAGGAAGGAAGTAATACTCAACTACAACATGCTAATTATCTTCTTTACATATACTAGCTGATTGAATTTTCCCGCAGCTTCTATGATGTAGGTTCTATTCTTTCTCCTGCGTGCGATGCAGAGAGGCTAAATGACTTTCCCAAAGTCACAAAAGGAGGGAAATGAAGATTTCACCCAACCTAGATCTATCTGACTTCGGGGCTCCAGGACTTTCAACTAATTCTACTCCACAGAGGAGAGGTAGAAGAAAAGCAAGTCTTCAGACAGCATCAAAACATATTGTCGAAGTAGTTTGGTGAGAAAAAATGCCATAGGTTTTCAGTCCTACTCCTCTAAAGTGGTTTCTAAAAGAAGCAGTGGTCTACACTGAACTCTTGGGGAAGCACTGGGCTCCTCTGGCTTTGGGGTGGGGGAAGTGCAGGGTGCATTAAAATCTAACCAGTGTTTCAGCAAGTTAGCTCAAAATAACTAGGGTGGGTGTTTGCTTTTCACTTGGGTAAATTTAATTAGCTTTGTGGGTGGCTAGGAACCGATGCAGACCTCCTCTGGCTGCTATACAAAATTATCCAGGGCTACATTTAGCATTTCTCAAAACATGCTTTTGATCTCCATCACACTCACAGGAAATTGGGTCTCAGGTGCCTCAGTCAAGAGAATGTTGAACCAGCACAGAGAATAAAGCTAAATTTAAGATGAGCAGAATAAAGTATTTCCTCAAGTCTATAATCTGCGGTTAAAAGCTATCATCTCCTGGTACCTGGGATGACAATATACTTGAAAAGCCTTTTCAAATCACGTTAAGCTGCTGTGGTTTGTTAATGAGACACACACACATACTTCATAGCACTTATAAAAAGGGGGAAAAATTAAATGCTGAAACAATAGTTTAAAGAATTAGAATGAAACTAGTCCCTTGAGAAAATAGATGCTTTCCGTAGTCCTGTTTCAAGAAAGAAGATATGCTTGTTACCGTTTCCCCTCCTCTCCTCCTCCCTGATTTTTTTTAAAAACGATTTTTATTTATTTATTCATAAGAAACACAGAAAGACGCAGAGATTCAGGCAGAGAGAGAAGCAGACTCCCTGCAGGGAGCCCGATGTGGGACCCGGGGTCACATCTTGAGCCAAAGGCAGACGCTCAACCGCTGAGCCCCCCAGGCATCCCCTCCTACCTGATTTTTGGACACTTGAGCCACGCTTAATCAGAAATGTTAACAATTTGCAGAACATTTGTTTCTTAAACCATTATTTAAAAGTCAGAAGCATGACCTAGATTATTCAATTCCCCAGTATATCTGTGACCAGATGACTGAAGGAATTAAGGTCAGAACCTGGTTAGCCCTACATCTGAGCCTCACACTTGGTTCATACATAAATGCCTCCACCCAACAAATATTTATAAAGGCTTTGTATGAACCAACACCTGGCCAAACAATATAAACAAGGTACTTGCCCCCCACAGCTCATATTTATTAAAGTCAACGGATAGTAAACACACATGTAAGTGAACAGAAAACACAATTCCAGGTGGGAGTTGATGTTATCAAGAAAAAGTAAGACAGTTGAGGAGATAGAGAGCAATGGTGAGGGGGCAAAGGATATTTGAGCAGAGATCTGGAAAAGTGAGGGACCAAGGTCTGCAGATAATTGAGGGAAGGGAGAGAGAGGAGCAGGAAACATAAACTCCCTAACATGGTAGCACCCTTGGCAGGTCCAGCAGCAGCTGGGAGGTGGGGTGGGTGCAGAGGAACAAGAGGAGGAAGAGAAGAGAGAACAGGGGTTGGAGAGGCAGCCTGCCTTGCACACGGGTAAGGCCCGAGTGGGCAGGAGAAGAGCCTAGGACTTCCTCCCATCTCTGGGGGAAATCCAGTGGATGGTTTTGAAGAGTAGAGTGACATTCTTAAAGCACACCTCTAGCTTCTGTGTTGCAAATAAACTGAAAAGTTTCAAGAGTGAAAGACAAAAGATCAGAATGGTCATTGTTATGGTCCAATGAGAGTAGCTTGGGCAAGGGTGGGAGAACCAAAGGTGATGGTGCGAAGCAGCGAGATTAGACAGGGCTGGCTAATGGACTGGATGCAGGGGGAGAGTGGGGGAGGGGGAACCAGGATGATGAACAGATCTTTGTTCTGAATAACTAAACAGAAGACGATGCCATTTTCCTAAATGGAACTATTTGCCACTCTATTAAAACAAAAATAAAAGAAAAAAATTGGGATCCCTGGATGTCTCAGTGGTTGAGCATCTGCCTACAGCCCAGGGCATGATTCTGGGGTCCTGGGATCCAATCCTACATCGGGCTCCCTGCATGGAGCCTGTTTCTCCCTCTGCCTGTGTCTCTCATAAATAAATAAATAAATAAATAAATAAATAAATAAATAAATAAATAAATAATAACATCTTAAAAACATAATTAAATGCATGTTTTCTCCCCACCATTACTGTCCCCTTCATATACAGAAGCAGAACAGTGGGACATATTTTCTTTTGTGCTGTTTTCTTTAATTACCCTACATTGCTCAGAGTGATCTTAAGGCCACTCTCTGGGAGTAGAAAATATGTCAAGATAGCATAAATCAGAACTAGAACAAAAATGGCCTTTGGCTTTATAGTTCTACCTTTAGGAATTCATCCCAAGGGGAGACATCATGTATTGTGTGAGGCTAATACAAGGGTGCTTACTGCTACACTGTTTGTTGTAGGAAAAGATGGGAAACGACACAAAGTAGTCATTGTACATTATCAAAATCACTACGATGAAATCTGAAATACTAATATTGTATGTGATTGACATAGGAAGTTGTCCACATAGACTGTGACAAGGAAAAATTCAGGTTACTGAAGCGCGTGTACAACATCATTCTCTCTATAAATACACATCTGCATAAGAAAACTGTCCACACACCAGATCATTAAAAGTGATTACCCTGCACTGAGAAAATGGTGGAATAACTTGTTCAGAAAATTTATGCACGGGTTCATAAGACAAAAAAATAAGACAAAAAAATGTAAAGCTCCACGATGAAATGTTATTTTTAAAGTGGGGAGGTGAAAGAATAAAGAAAAAGAATGTGTGTGATGGGAAGCTGTAAGGCTAAAAATATGATCAGCAGGATTTTCTACCCACCTGCTACAGGTGGTACTATAATTTAGGAGCAGCTGACACTAAGAGACATCTTATTAATCACAAAATTCACAATATCCAGAAATACAAATTAATATCATTAAGATGAGAAGCGTAATCCTGGAAATACCGGCACCTCCATGAGCTGGTGCCCCTAAATCTAGAGAGTCTCCAGGGGCCTCCCTTCCCAGCTACCCAGCATTTGGGCGAGCCAGGTTGGTCTTAATTCCTGGCATCAGCCAATCGTGTTTTCACCCCAGATTATTGGCACAGGTTCTTGTCTCGATAGTATTCCTTATACCACTCAACTGAGGAATGCCTACTCCCTTCCGGTCGGTCTAAATCTCACTCTACTGCAAAAGAATTACTTGATTCCTCCAATAGTAAATGACTGACCTATGACTCCTTCTTGGCGCCTATCAAAATTTGCCGTTTTATGTTATTTGCAGGATAGTTTTTAAATCTTCTCCATTAGATGGTGTGGTAAGTAAATTAATGCTCTGCCCTCACGAAGTACATTCATATCCTAACCCCGGGTACCTACGCACATGTTCCTTTCATGGCAAAAGGGATTTTTGCAGGTGCGACTCAATTAAGGACCATGTGGTAGAAGGTCATCTGGACCATCTGGATGGACCCAGTGTAATCACAATAATCATGATAAGGGAAAGACGCAGGAACCAGAAGAGGAGGGAGTGGTGTGGGGCTGCAAGCCAAGGAACGTAGGGCTCTGTAGCAGCAGGAACAGGCGAGGGGAATGGGTTCTCCTCTAGAGAGTCCAGAAGGAACATAACCCTAATGACATCTTGATTTTAGTCAAGTGATCCATTTCAGGCTTCCGACCTCTGGCAATGCAAGATGAGGAATTGTGTCGCTTGACCCAAGTTAATGGCAGTTTGTTACAGCAGCAACGGGACACTCACATAGAGGATACGCAGCTTGAGAAGCCACAACTTTATCCACATACTAATATATGCACAGCATCTAACAACGGGCCTTGCACATAGTAGGCGATTTGTAAACACTTGAACAAATGGATGTTTGGATGTAGTACTTTCCCAATTAAAAAGGGAGAAATGTGAGAGTGGTAAATGACAAAACATTACAAAAAAAAAAATTCTGTGCAGTCACTAAATCACTTCCATGAATTTTCCATATATGACTGATCTCACATAAATTGAAAACCATGTGTCATTTTACACTCAATTTAAAAACATGGTCCCAAATGCACACACAGCTTTAAGAGCCAATGTCTTGGTAGAAAAAGAAGTAATTCTTTTCAAAGATCTAGGAAGATCTAGGAAGAACTTCTAGGAAGAATGCAATATTGAGAACTGTATTTCCACACTGCCAGCCAAAAGAAAAGAAGTAAGATCAGTCACCCCCTCACGCTGCCATGTTCATCCTATGCCAATAAGCTTTGTCGCTGCTTTGATCGACTTCCCTGGTCAGCTCACCAACAGCACGTAGAGAAGGGAGGTCCACGGTGTGAGCCCAGATTCTGATGACTGAGCCGGGCTTCGGGGGAGGATCAAATGCCAACAGAAAATGCAAGGGGCAATCCAATGCCTGCGAATTGGTTTGCGATGTTTAAGATGCTGCCTAAAATCCTATCAATCTTTTTTTTTTTTTTTTTTTTTTTTTTAGAACTGGAAATTTGGTTACCACGGTCTCCCTTTGTTGATTTTGAGCCAGTTTAATGAGGAGTGTGAACTTTCCGCTAGACATTTTTTAATTTATTTTTTACTAGACATTTAAAATGCTCCCCGTGGTGTCATGGCTCTCAAACACTAGCATATACCAGAACCACCTGGAAGGCTTGTTAGACTGCAGATTGCCAGGCTCCATCCCCTGAGTTTGATTCAGTGGGTTTCAGCGGGGATCTGGAAATCCCATTCCAAGTCTCCAGGTGATGCTGCTACTGGTCCAAGTGAATCGGTGTTGGAGGGGGGGGGGCAGCTGGTGGTGTCCCACCCAGGTCTCCTTTATCAGCTAATGACAGCAGCTCTCATTTCTGTTTTGTTTTGTTTTCCTAAAAGAATTCCCTGGCTAAAGGAAGTCTCCTTCCTGGGAGGCCACAGGAATACTACCTCCTTCACTCCACAGCCCGGCCCTCCAGACACACACAGATACACACCAATAGACACTTGCAGTGGATCCTAGGAGTCAACTTCTTTGCCCTCCACCTTTCTGTGGTGCAATTCCAACCCCAAGACTTTCCAGGGGTCTAAAGCTCAACTGCGCTTTCAGCTCCTTTGACCCCAACTTGTTCTGCTTCCCCCACTCCCCTTCCCCTGAGAGCCTGTCCTCAGTAGAGGAGCTCAAGAATGCTCCCCTCAGCCTTGGCTTCCTGCAACCAGACCTCTGCTATTTCCCTTTTGCTCATATGGCTGCTGGGCCCAATACATCAAAGACCAGCTGGCTCCCTGGACACCAGAATTACAATCAACATCTTTAACGATGAACATAACATGAGTAAAATGTCCCTTGTACAACACGAGGACCCTTGAGAGAGGAAGTACAAGCAGCCATAATAATTTCTCAACCCCCTCACATCCGTTCTTACAAAAATATGTGTATTAAAATCCTTCAAATCTGAACTCAAACATTATTCCTTCAGCGAATATTCATTTTTGTCTGACCCCTCAGTTTAACCCTGACTTCTCTGTCTAAGGTTGTCATATTTTCCAAAGCCTCAACCGCATAGCACTTATCATGGTTTTCAGTGAATATCTGATAATATGTTTGAATTTAGTATCTTGTCTCCCTGCTAGACAAATAAGTCTCCCTCTCTCCCAAATAAGTAAGAAATGATTTAACTTCAATGCTTAGTATGGAGCCTAATACAAAGTATGCACACGCTACCTATTTGGTTAAGAATAAATGCCTAATGAAATGGCTAGCTTTGAAAGAGTGGGAAGCTTCCACGTTTTTGCTGTAAAGTCAGACTTTCTCACTCCAATGACTCTGGCAAAGATGGACAGTTTGGACCACGGTGAAGAAGGATACCCTGAGCTCTTAGATCACAGCGAGCAACATTTACCTGTCCAAGTGGTTAAAAGTGAGGAGAGAAATTGGAAGTTTTGGAAGTAAGGGTCTATGCAGCCAGAAGACTGATTTGCAACCCTGTCTTCATGATTCTTGGTGATGTATTGAAGTTTAAGTCTGAAATGAATAATATCGAACTGTGATTTTATGCCACAGACCACACTCAACCCCTCTGTGCCTCCTGTCTGCTGAAATTATGTTGCCTTCACCACTGCATTTATGGTACAGGCATGTGAATACCATAATGAGAAAACTTCCCTTACTTGATGCTACGATGTGCGATGTTTAAATGGTTCCACATTTGCTAGATCATCAAAAGCTAAGATAAAAGGATGCATATTATTGTTGTCTCTGTGCCCTTCCAGCACAGAAGTGTCAAATCGTTACATTACCACAATCAATCTCGACACTTGTCTCCTATAAAAATCTATTTTGAACTTGAGCACGAGAAAGATGGAAAGGCAAGAAAATCTAATGAATAATTGTTGGGAAGCTAACTAAGTGAAGAAAATGCAAACCAAAGGCATTAAAAGTCAATTTAGAAACAAATAGCATTTTGTCAGACTTAAGAATTACTCATTAGGGGTCGGAGGTACATCCCCATCACCAAGGCAACATAGATAATGAGGCTTAACAAAAATAATTAACAATTAGCTTAGTGATGTCTTTTTTTTATTGTATTTTAAAATAATCTAACTTAACTACATAGTCTCATGCACACACACACACACACACACACACACACATACTCACACACATCCCATAGAGCCATATTCTTCCTGGGAATAAATCAAGTCACCCCCAGTCGTGCTAAAATCCGAAGTGCCATGCTGGAGAGCATTAAGGAATTTACTGAAATGGAAGCGGACTGCCTCCTTCTCTGAGTCATCAGGTTTTAAATAGAAATGAGATAGTAAATTTCTGCCCGCATCACACTGTGTGTCTTCTCTGATTCACTACTCTCATTCATCTTGCTGTTCTCTAATTTGTAAAGATGCAGGCAACGTATAAATATTCATGGCAGCTCTGGAAATAGACTGAGCAGTGCTCAGTCTTCCGTTAGAAATGGGCAGAACATCAAATAGGGCTGGAGATGAGTCTCAAAAATGATACAGTTGGCTTGTCAATGGAGGAGAAAAAAGAATGGCATGATTATGTCCGAGAAGAATTTCACAGCTGGATCTGTAAGCAGGCCTCTTGACTATGGCTTAGGACAGAGGTTCTCAAACCTGCCACACATCAGAATCGCCAAGCCCCTGGCATTTTAAACAATTTTCTAAGTGATTCTCAAATTTAGCCTGGGTCAAGACCCACTGGTTCGATTAATGACAGTACAGAATAAGCCACTCCGACAGACTTCAGTTTGTGGGCATCGCAAATACCAAAAAAAAAAAAAAAAAAAAAAAAAAAAAAAAAAAAAAAAAAATCCTGAAAATAGGAAGCAAAACAAAATACAACCCTGCAATCAACATAACATAAATATTTTTAAAATATTTTTATTTATTTATTCATGAAAGGCAAAGACACAGGCAGAGGGAGAAGCAGACTTCCCACAGGGAGCTGGATGCAGGACTCGATCCCAGGTCTGTGGGATCACTACCTGAGCCAAAGGCAAATGCTCAACAACTGAGCCATGCAGGTGCCCTATAATATAAATATTATAACAGAACATCTTCTAGGATACAGTGGAGCATTAAAAAAGGGACTGGGCGACTAGGTCATTCTATTTCATATAGATGGAGTGAGGTTCTCGAAAATCTTCCCAAAGGCCGTGATGGAGGTTTGTTTCACAGGTGTCTGGAGAGGATGTAGAATGGTCATGCAAAAGGAAATTTCCAGCCAAGAACATATCACCCTCAAAAAGATGTGCTGACCTAAGAGAATGGGGGCATCCGTAACATGTAAGTGGACCGACATGGTTAGAGCAAGGAACTGCCTCTTTCTCTTGGTAATTATGTAAAATGTACAGCCCTGGCTGCTGGACAGAGATTTTAAGTATGCTATGAAAAGTAGAAAATCAGAGTTCTTTTGAGATACAAGGGAGATTAGTTTTCCATGTGGAATCGTATGGTGATAAAGAAGAAAGGAAGTCAGTTCAGAGGATATCAAACTTTGAAATTCACCACTGAGGTACTGGAGAATGTAGAAGGAAATCCCTGCGGAGTTTAAAATACCCCCTTTAAACACCGGAACTGCACTTATGATTTAAAGTCTCTTGGGGCTCCATTATGGTGCCTGAACCCATCAATTCCAGTAGGGGAAAGGCCAGCTTTTGGAAGACTACCAACAAACACATGTTCATTGCTTCACAAATTTGGATCTTTACGTGGACAAAACACCCCTAACAGGTGTATGGAAGCTTTGGGCTGCTTGTTCTGTGGCGTTGATCGGTTTGCCCAGGTCTTTCCATGCTTGGTTCCTCACTTCTCCTTACATTTAGCAGCAGTGACCAGGGTACTATGGGAGCCCACCTAGGGCATGATGCTGAGCAAATACATGTGGCCTCTAAGAGCACATGGAGCTACAGATGTAGGTCTCTGAATCCCCGGCTTCCATAGGGGCCAACCACGCTGGCACAACTCTGCTTTCTCAGACAGTGACAACCACTGTCCATCTGGGCAGCACTCAATCTGTCTTTTCAATTTCACTGGCTTTTAAAAGCAATACTAACTAATATAATGTTCTATGTTAATTATATCTTCAAGAAAATTTAATTTTTAAAACCAGGGGGCAAAATAACTGCTAGCCACATCGCCGTCTAGTGGCACATGTTTAAATTGTCACCGGGAAAACCACTTCCAGGGGGTTTTGTTTTGGTTTTAAAGATTTTATTTATTTGTTTGAGAGACAGAATAGGACATGGGGAGCAGTAAAGAGACAAGCAGACTTCCTGTTGAGCAATGAGCTGGATCCCAGGATCCCGAGATCATGACCTGAGCTGAAGTCAGATGCTTAACCAACTAAGTCACCCAGGCACCCCTCATTTCCAAGACTTTAAATGAAATCTCAGCATCTTTTGACTTCAAGTCTATGTTATTATAATGAAAGTAATAAAATAGCATTTATTTAATGCTTTAAAAAATCAATATTCAAGAAAACAGACATCCCTCTATAAAACCAATTTCTAAGAGAAATCAAATCAAAGCCAATGGAGGAAAAGGTGTTTGGCATGGATAAAATTAAAGAATGCTCAATTAAATTTACAGTTTTAATTTGTTTCCTTGCTCTCCAATGGTTTGTCATCTTCAGATACAAAACACATAGAACACCTTAGATAATAAATTTTAGAAAATTTCTCAAAAGAATTTTCTTAAACATTATTAAGGAAAGCACTGGACTGCCTTAACTCATCTTTAAATGTGGTTACCTTATATTAAAAAAATATTTTCTTTCCCATGATGCCAATACATTAATTCAATATCTGCTCAACTACAGCAGCAACAAAACATGCTCTCCTTTTAGAATAGCTGTAGGAGTCTATGTTGGTATATCCCTGATATTGTTTTGTAATAGAGGTATTCATTTCCTCTGAGCAGACCAAGTCTCAGAACAGAGCCTACAAAAGTATATAAGAGGAGGAGAAGATGCTGGCAGCATAGGACCACGCTAGGCTTGCCTCATACCATGAATATAACTAGATAATTATCAAACCATCCTAAATACCCCAGAAATCAATCTGGAGATAGTCAAACTCCACAATTAAAGGTAGAAAAGAGAGGGGAGGGGGTTGGGGTAACTGGGTGGCAGTCATTAAGGAGGACATGTGATATAGTGAACACTGGGTGCCATATGCAACGATGCATCACTGAACTCTACCTCAGAAACTAATAATACACTATATGTTAACTAATCAAATTTAAATTACATTAAATTAAAAAAAAATAAAAGTAGAGAAGAAGCCATATTGAAGAAGGTAGAAAATGCAAAGGTGCAGCTTGAGAGACAAACAAATCCTGGCTGGTGTGGTGAGGAGGCAGTTGTGGTCATGGAGAAGGGAAGGAGACACACGAGCACATGGGGGGGGGTGCACGGGGGAAAATGAAGCCCAATAGCAATTGGCTTAGGAAGTGAGAGAGCTCAAATTTCATGCCTTCATGCCACCAGTGGGTCTTGAAGCCTCAAGTTTTAAAGGTCCATGTGCTTGGTTCTGGTACAGCTCTATGGACAGCAGAATGGCTCTTGGAGGAAAGGCAAGGCAAACAGCCTGTGGACATACAGTGTGAAAACACCAATCTGAAGCATACCTGGGGCACACAGTGGGGAGGTTAGTGACTCATCTCCACGTATGTCCCAGACAGACAGAGTTAAGGAACAGACTCAACTGGGAACAAAGAAACCTGCAGGTACCATCTCCCTCCCTCACCCTTCTGCATAAACACAGAGCCATGTGTGGGAACCAGCACCTACATTCCCTACCTAACTCGTTTATGCTAAGACATTCTTCCAGGAAGAACCTACCTTCCCAGCCATGCTTGCCTCAATCTCTCCCACAGAAGACCAGCCCAAGCCCCTGTGAGCCTCATCTATGATCCAGGAGTTTTGTGAGGCCGTGTTTCTGGCTGCAGCAGTGGCAGGTCTTATTTTACAAACCAAACGGAGCACCCCTAGTGAAAACATCCACATTCGGGCCAGGAAAACAACACCACAGCAGTCAAAGAGAGCCTCTGCAACTGACAGGCCTGAAAGAGAAAGCACCTAGGACACAACAGCAGAGTGCATACAGCACCCAATAGAGACACACCAAGAAGTGGCACCCCTGGGGAACAGCAGACACTAGACTGCAGGGTACTCCAGGACCTCTTTTTCAGAAAGCCAATTCCCTCAAGGACAGAGGATATACCTGACTTTCCTAACACAGAGAAACAGGCACAGAGACTTAGACAAAATGAGAAGATAGAGGAATATTTATCCAATGAAAGAACAGAACAAGGCCACAGCCAGGGATCTAAGCAAAAACAGATATAAGTCACATGCCTAATGGAGAATTTAAAGCAATGATCCTAAGGATACTCACTGGACTTGAGAACACAGTGGAGGACATCAGTGAGACCATTACACAGAGATAAGGAATAAAGAGCAGAGATAAAAGGCTTAATAAGTGAAATGAGAAACACACTCAACAGAATAAACAGCAGGATGGAAGAAGCAGAGAAATGAATTGATTACCTAAAAGACAGAGCAATGGAAAATAATCAAACTGAACAAAGAAGGGAAATAAAGAATTATGCAAAACAAGAATAGAGTTAGGAAACTCAGGGACTCCATGAAACATAACAGCATTCATTTATAGAAGTCTTAGACAAAGGAGAGAGAGAGAGAGAGAGAGGCACAGAAGTTATTTGAAGAAATAATAACTGAAAACTCTGTATTGGGGAAGGAAACAGATATCCAGCAGGCCCAGAGAACCCCCAACAAAAAAAAAAAAAAAAAAAAAAAAAAAAAAAGTAGATCCACATCAAGACATATCATAATTAATATGGCAAAAGATAGTGATAAGGAAAAAAATCTAAGCAGCAAGACAAAACAAGACAGTTACATACAAAGGAAACCCCATAAGCCTCTCAGTGCACTTTTCAGTGGAAACTTTCCAGGCCAGAAATAACTGCATAATCTATTCAAAGTGCTGAGTGGGAAAAACTCACTGTCATAAATATTCTATTCATAAATATTCTATTCAGCCAGGCTATTATTCAGAATAGGAGAAATAAAGACTTTCCTAAACAAAAATGAAAGGAATTCATGACCACTAAACCAGCCCTGCAGCATATACTTATTAAAGGAACTCTTTGAGTGGAAAGCAGAGACCAAAAATTACAGTAGGAAGATAGGAAATACAACATCAGCAAAAATTAATAATTCTGTAAAAAATCAGTCAAGGAACTCACATTAAAAGTATACAAAATATGACATCATAAACTTAAAATGTGGGAGAAGGGAGGGGTAATGGGTTCAAACTTAACCACCAACTTAATATAGACTGCTATATGCAGAAGATGGTATACACAAACTTAATGGCAATCACAAATCAAAAATCACTAATAAATATCCAAAAAAAAAATAAAGAGAAAAATCCAAGTATATCATTAAAGAAAATCAGCAAAACATGAAAGAAAGACAAGAAAGGATCAGATAAAATCTTCAGAAACAACCACAAATCAAGTAATAAGATGGCAGTAAATACATGTCTATCAATAACTACGTGAAATGTAAATGGACTAAATGTTCCAATCAAAAGACATAGGGTGAGGGCAGCCCTGGTGGCTCAGCGGTTTAGCGTCACCTTCAGCCCAGGGCAGGATCCTGGAGACCTAGGGTTGAGTCCCACGTCGGGCTCCCTGCATGGAACCTGCTTCTCCCTCTGCCTGTGTTTCTGCCTCTCTCTCTCTCTCTATCTCTCTCTCTCTCGGTTTCTCATGAATAAATAAATAAAATGTTTTTTTTAAAAAAGAACAGAAGTAAAAACAACAACAAAAAACAAACAAACAAACAAAAAAAACACCTCCCAACAAACAGAAGTCCAGGACTAAATATCTTCATAGGCAGATTTTACCAAACTTTTAAAGAAACAAGGCAAACAAAAGGAAAAATAAACTATTGGGGTTACATCAAAATAAAACCTGCAGAGCAAAGGATATAATTAATGAAACTAAAAAGCAACTTATGGAATTGGAGAATATATTTGCAAATGACATATCTGATAAAGGGCTAGTATCCAAAATACATAAAGGACTTAGACAACTCAACACCCAAAAAAGAAATAATCCAATTAAAAAATGGGCAGAAAGCATGAACAGATATTTCTCCAAAGATGGCATCCAGATGGCCAACAGACATGTGAAAAGATGCTCATCATCACTGTCATCAGGGAAATGCAACTCAAAACTAGCATGAGGTATCACCTCCCAACTCTCAGAATGGCTAAAATCAACAACACAAGAAACAAGTGTTGACAGAGACGTAGAGAAAAAAGAACCCTCGTGTGCTGTTGGTGGGACTGCCACCTGGGGCAGTCGCTGTGGAAAATAGTATGGAGGTTTCTCAAAAAGTCAAAAACAGAACTACCCTAAGATCCAGGAATTGCACTACTGGGTATTTACTCAAAGAATATAAAAACACCAATTCAAAGGGCTACATGAACCCTTATGTTTATAGCAGCATTATTTGCAATAATCAAGATATTGAAGCAGCCCGTGTGTGCATGGATTGATGAATGTTGATAAATGCATAAAAGACAACCTATGGGGCAGCCCCCGGGGGCGCAGCGGTTTGGCGCCACCTGCAGCCCAGGGTGTGATCCTGGAGACCCAGGATCGAGTCCCACGTCTGGCTCCCTGCATGGAGCCTGCTCCTCCTGCCTGTGTCTCTGCCTCTCTCTCTGTGTCTCTCCTGAATAAATAAAAAAAATTAAAAAATAAAAAAAAAGACAACCTATGGGGAAAAAAAAAGACAACCTATGGAATTGGAGAAGATATACTGTATTTATATACTTATATATAATATAAACTATATTTATAATATATAATAGTTTTTAAATTGCTAATAGCAAATGATTAAATGATTTATTCATGATTGAAGCTGAGAATGATTTATAAATGCATTTTGATACCTTGCTGATAAAATAGTAACATTCCATTTTTGCAATCTTGCAAGGAATACAGGAAGATGCTGTAAAGGCTTTAAGGTGTATACCTATTATGACCAGGTAATCAGAACACACACACGCACACACACCACCACGTTAGTGTTACATCATACCGATTTTTCAGAAAGGCCATGTTGCAACTCTACTGGATAGCTGAGTAAACAGTGTCCAGGGCTTAAAAATGGGGGGAGTAGGGAAAAAAAAGAGATGGAAATAGTAAGCAGTACACATTTCAAAGCCCACTTTTAAGCATTCAACATGATGAATATAAAAATGAAGATATGGGGGTGGGAAGGCAATGTATATTTTCACATACACATAATGCAACAACCTGGATGGAGCTAGAAAGTATAATGCTAAGCAAAATAAGTCAGTAAACAAAGACAAATACCACAGGATTTCATTCATTTGTGGTATTTAAGAAACAAAACAGAGGAGAAAAGGGAAAAAGAAGGGAGAGAAACAAGGAAAAGGGCCACCTTGGTGGCTCAGTGGTTGAGTGTCTACCTTTGGCTCAGGGGGTTATCCCTGGGGTCCTGGGATCGAGTCCTGCATCAGTCCTCCTCCCACCCCTACCACGGGGACCTGCTTCTCCCTCTGCCTGTGTCTCTGCCTCTCTCTCATGAATAGATAAATAAAATATTTTAAAAAAGAAAGAAGAAACAGACTCTGAACTAAAAAGATCAAATTAATGGCTAATAGTGAGGAGGTGGCTGGAGGAATGGACAAAACAGGTGATGGGGATTAGGGGTTCACTTGTTGTGATGAGCACTGGGTGATTACATAAAAAAGTACCTAAGAAAATATTATAAAAATAGTGAAAGTTTTATGCACATTCAGCATAGCACCATTTTTTCTTTTTTTTTAAGATTTTATTTATTTATTCATGAGAGACAGAGAGAGGGAGAGAGAGAGAGAGAGAGGCAGAGACACAGGCAGAGGAAGAAGCAGGCTCCATGCAGGGAGCCTGATGTGGGACTTGATCCCGGGACCCCAGAATCACGCCCTGGACCAAAGTCAGGTGCTAAACCGCTGAGCTACCCAGGGATCCCCCATAG
The DNA here is from genome assembly GCF_905146905.1 of Nyctereutes procyonoides. Lineage (NCBI taxonomy): Eukaryota > Metazoa > Chordata > Mammalia > Carnivora > Canidae > Nyctereutes > Nyctereutes procyonoides. The sequence continues at coordinate 27,582,679 of NW_026575134.1, read as the reverse complement.
CACCATTTATCTTGGTCAATTTTTCTTTGAAATAAAATTTTTATTTATTTATTTATTTATTTATTTATTTATTTATTTATTTATTTATTTATTTATTTTAACATTTTATGTTTGAAACAACCTAAATCTTAAGTACTGGAGATGCTCCTGATAGTGAATAAAGCATCAGCTTATCTAATGAAAGTATCCAGGAACTACTATCAGCAGCCTGGTTTTGTTTAGGTGTCAAGTTAAAAATAGTCTTTACATTTTTAAGTGGTTGAAAACACATTTAAAAATACTATTTTGTGGGCAGCCCAGTTGGCTCAGCGGTTTAGCGCAGCCATAAGCCCAGGGCCTGATCCTGGAGGCCGGTGATTGAGTCCCACGTCGGGCTCCCTGCATGGAGCCTGCTTCTCCCTCTGCCTGTGTCTCTTCCTCTCTCTGTCTCTCATGAATAAATAAATAAAATATTTAAAAATAAATAAATAAAAATAAAAATACTATTTTGTGACTCATGAAAACTAGAGCAAATTCAAATTTCCAGCATCCATAAAATGTTATTGGAGCACAGAAATGCTCCTCTACTTATCGTATATTACATCTTATTATTCATCATATATTATATCTCATTATTGTATATTATATCTCATTATTATCGTATATTATATCTCACTTACAGTCATTTTCTTCAATAGCATAACGAAGTAGTTGAGACAGACACATAAGACCTACAAAGCCTCAAATATTTACAGAAAAACCCTGCTGACCCCTGATCTGATAAGAGATAAGAGATTATGGATTCTGGAATCAATCTCCTTGTCATTAAGTGCCAACTCTGGTATCTATTATCCATGTGACACTAGGAAAGATACCCCCTCTGTGCCTCAACTTCCGCACTTGTGAAATGAAGGTGGTAAGAGCGCCCGCCCCCAGGACTGCTGTAACTGCATCATGATGCATATACCGCGCTTAGACCGCAGTCAGCACAGTGAAAGCTCGCTGAAGTTACGACGTTTCTACTAACTGCTCAAAACTGCTCAAGTGTTAGATGGAACATCAGATAAAATTGTAAATATAGTATGAGTACACCTGTTAGTAAAATCTTCACATAAAAGCTGTCTGGTAGAAAATATGCCAAAATATTAACGATGATTATCTCTCTTTAACTGGAGGCATTTTTACTTTCTTCTCTGTTCTTCCCAAGTTTACTACATGTACTCAAATTACCTACATAATGAGAAAACAATCATGGAAAAAAAAAAAACGATGGAGCCTGCTATAACTATGGAAACAGTTCTGTGAAAGCACATTTTACATGAGGAATGAATATACAAACATAAGTAATGAATATTCTCTGTTCCAAAGGCTCTCATCCAGCTGCTTCATCGATTCCCACCACCTTTCACCTTTTTTTTTCTTTTCCTACCAAAGGGTAAGAGTGACATTTATGCACTTCGCCTTTCACTTGTGCTGCTGGTCACCTGGAAGTGTTGAGGTGACAAGTTTACCCAAGTTCATCCTATTACACACATTGCTAATTACCACTGGCTTCCACTGACACCACACTTCATTATCCACATTGAAAAATTCATTCCCCAGCCTCTCTGCTGCAGGCACTTGTCTCCAGCAGCCCTCCCCATAGACAGTTGCATTTTTATTCTGTATTAAATTCTCCTCATTCTTAGCATCAATCTGTCAACAACAGAGAGCTATCAGGTCAGCTCAGGGTATGTGACTGAATTCCTGGGGAGGGGGTGTGCATATGTGTTACTTGAACACCAACCCTTGGTCATAATTTATTAAAACCACTGATTCCCTCCCCTCCAATACTATGTTGTGAGAAACAGCAATTTATATATTTTATTTCTTATTTTCTACTGCATCTGAAAATAGCACTAAAACACAAAGTTGTGAATATCTCTGAACAAGTCAATTCCATTTGGTGTGAATTCATGGCAAAGGCAGAGGATTTGAACTTAAATAAGATATTCAGTTCCACTTAACCGGGAAGGTATTCCTTTCCCAAATGGCAGGTTATACTCTAGGGCTTATGCTGAATAAATGTGAGAGGCCCCAGGAAAAATAATCAGATTGTGTGGTGTAACTCTAATACTTAGCACAATGTGTGGCAGGCAGTCATCACACCATGAGCCTCATCTAGACTTTTTATCTTACATGGATCCATCCATCCCTTCACCCATCCAGCCAGCCACTGGTCTACACATGCATATCTTCACATATAAAACTGGGTAAAACGTTTAAATTCACAGACTACTGGAAGTAGATCAGTAGTGTCACCTCTTAACAAGCACAGTTTATTTTGGGATGTCTACTATAGAGGCAGATTCTAAGGAAGATACTGATGATAAAAATTAATCAGAATCTGTCCTGTTCTTCAATGAGCTAACAGTCTAGTAGGGAACACAGACAGGTAGACACGTACACTGAACATAATATAGCAAAAATAATAATAATAATAAAATAAAATAAAACATAATATAGCAAGAGCAACGATAATAGCAGGCCTAAGATCCAGAGGATGAAGTGACATAGTCTATGGGGAGGAGGTTGGAGACCAATGTCCTACATGAGAGACATGGTTCCCAGGTGGGAAATGCTGAGTTTCCTGCAGATTTTCCCGGGTTGCTTCTCTGTGACTTTGCTGATGAATTTTCATGCGTATTTTAGTTTGTTATGAGAGGGAGTAAACCATGCAACTGATCCTATATAGCTCAATCACCATATGATCAATCTCTTTTGAAGAGCAAGAGGCCCAGTTGAAAGGGAAAGTGGCTTGCCCTCATGCAACCAGATTCATGTTTTGCTTCACTTTCTCTCATCCCGTAGTATTTCTTTTTCTTAATTTAAGGAGTTGCCTCTAAAACAGGTATACTACACAAAGAATAAATAAGTACTCCTTAATTTTATTTGGTTGAGTTTCGACTCAACTGCTAAATTTGAAATTGAGTCAAATCACCAAAAGATAATGAAGATGACCTTTTAATGGATATAGAAATATATTTACTTTTATATTTGAAGATAAGAAAATTGAGAACTAGACATTGGCCCAGCACGGAGAACCAAGCAGAAGGAATCTATAGGCTACAAGGATGAATCTTCTCAGGAAATCCCTGGGTTATATTTTTCACCTTCCAGTGAGAGCTCTAATAGGATTGGTACAAAAAAGATTGGCTGCCATTTGGTCTTGTGGATTAATCCTACTTTGCTTCTATAATTGTCATTACTCTTCTCCTCTATTAACAAGTATATATATATATATATATATATATATATATATATATATATATATGGAGATGATCACACCAGATAGAAAATCCATACACAAGTTCTAGTAGTATAAGGAACTAGAACAAAGTAAAATAAAACTTAAGCATTTTATTTACTAGATACCAGTAGAGCCTGGCAACATTGACAATTAATATTTTGAAGAATTTCCCTTTGTTCTATGAACAATGGTAACAACAATTGAATGGGAATCCAATTAATGAGAGGGAAAAAAACCCTCCTAATAATTTTTATTAATATAAGGCATCAGTGTTTCTGATAGGTCTAAGCTAAGCCAATAGGATCTCATTAAATCTCATTAAAGAAGTCGGTCATGGTCTGGTTATTACATAAACAGAATAACATCAAGGAAAATCAAATAGGAACTTGGTGTGTCATGTTTGTGCTTTTGAGAAAGGATACAACCCTCAAGTCAGACCAAAACACAAGACAATGGAGGGGTGTGTGTGTGTGTGTGTGTGTGAGTGTGTGTGTAGGGAGGTATCTTATACTGAAGATGAAAAACAAGAGTCTAGAAATTGGCTCATGCATGAAAATCATAGGAATTGTTGGCTCTTCAAAAAAAATAGAACATTATCTTCATAAATGTATGATTAGATTTTTATGTAACCACAAATACCTGGGAACTATTTGCAACAATAATAATAAAACCCGCATAAATACACAAGCTGACGGGAGTTCACCCACTGCAAACCATTGGTGTATCAAGTGATAAAATCATGTCTTCTGCTCCAGATATTTTTCTCCTCCTAAAACTTTCTCTAATATTCTGAGTCCATTTTTTTCTCCCTACTTTAGGAAACCATCCCTGACTTCTTCAGCTCACACGAGTAAATCCTTCCCCTGGCTCATTAGTACTCGTTCTCTGGACTGCATGTATCTTTTTTTTTTTTTTTTTTTGGAATGATTCTTAATTAATGACTTCCACTTCATCTCAACTAAATTATAAATACCTTAAGCCTCAGGCTATGATTTGTACTTGTTCAGCAACCTTTTGATTACATAGGGGAGAAACACAACAGAGAAAGAAGGTCCAGAACACACACCAGGCACATTAAATGATAGGGTATTCATTCAAAAAATATTTATTGAGCTACCCTGTGCTGAGTCCTTTCATAGGCTTTTATTGGTAGAACAAAACAGCCAAACTCCTTGTCTTCATGGACAATACAAGCTATGAGGTGGCACAGTCAATAAAGATGCAGGCGAATAAATGACTATGACTGGTCATAGTTTTCTAAAGGAAATGCATTGCATTCAAAGACGAGGAATAAGGACCCAGGGTTGACAATGTCTATTTTCCATTTTTGCCTTTGTGTCAAAGATATGATTCTAGTTCAAAACACTCATATATCAGGCAGCCCAGGTGGCTTGGCGGTTTAGTGCCGCCATCAGCCCCAGGCATGATCCTGGAGACCTGGGATCGAGTCCCACGTCGGGCTCCCTCAGGGATCCTGCTTCTCCCTCTGCCTGTATCTCTGTCTCTCTCTCTCCTCTCTGTGTTTCTCATGAATAAACAAATAAAATCTTAAAAAAAAAAATGTACGAGTCCCTATACAAGCTCCATAAGAATGGCTGCAAATGAAGTTCTCACACTGCCTGGATGGAGAAGAGTTTATTCAACAACTGAGGATAGACTATGAGCCTCTCAAGGTGAAATATTTGGCAGGTCAGCAAAGATCAACAGGTTAAAAGAACAGATGAAGGGAGACAAAGAAGGAAACTAGGATTACTGTACGATAATCCTTTCTCCAGATTACATCACCAGTTAGCAGACAGGTTGTTCCCAGGTATTTCATCTCCTAACAAGAGGCTGAACTTCCCCAAAGTATTACCTCCAGTCAGATGTCTGAACGATATCGTAAATTCTGTATGTCAGAAATCTGGGCATAATTTAGATGGGTTCTCTTTGGGGAGGTTTCATGAGGCTGAAATAAAAATGTTAGCTACACACGGGGGTCTTATCAGAGCCTGGGGGTATTCTTCTAAGGTTACACTGCTATTGAAAAAAACATTTACCTGTGGCTGTAGGACTCAGAGCACTTGCTTCTTCAAGGTCAGTAGGGGAGTATCTCTATGACTTTGAATCTCTATAGGGACAGGATGAATCCCTTAAAGAGTTAGCCTGACTAGATGAAGCACATCCAGGACAATCTTCCTTTGATTAACTCAACATCAACTGATTAGGGATCTTAACTGCCTCTGCTAACTCCCTTCACCTTTGTTGCATAACACAGTCTAATCATGGGATAAAATCCCATTTTAGTTCAAAGTTCCTACCCATTCTCCAGAGTACACAGGGCACCTAGATCAGAAGATGGGAATCATGTGGGACAGTTCATAATCTGCCAGTAGTCCAGGATCTGCATCCGCTCCCTGACAGCATTACACTACAGTAGCTGAGTCAAGTACTAGTAATCCCCCTCTTAATGTTCCATATGGTTCTCTGAAGTTATTGAATGCTAAAACGAGGGGCTGACTGTCAATTACCACCTGTAATGCCCTGAAGCCATTGTTATTTAAAAACCCATTCATTCATTCCTATATAATCAGGACCAACTTTACTCATTTCTGATCAATACTGACCTTAGCATGTATTTGAGTTTGCAATTCTAGTCCGCATTCAATGAAAATGTTCCAGTGAAAATACTGTCTCTGTCCTATAACACCTCAGATCCCCAGGTCTACGTATAGGACTTCCTTCTATTAACCTCCTTTTTCACCTAATATGGCAAAAGGACATTCACTAACATTTTAATATGTATTTAGCACTCCCAATAAATTGATTAAAATGTTTTATATGTCTGGGTGGGAAAATAATAGGGCACAAACCTTATTTCTCTAACCAAATATTTTTATTAGGAAAAAGTAAAATACCAATTAAGAAACTAAGTTACCACCTTAAGAAATTAAAAGAAAAAGAGAAAAAAAAAAGAAAGCAGAAGGTAGGATATAACAAAGATAAAACATGTATCAGTGATCTTAGAAACAGAAAAGTACAAGGTGTCTGGGTGGCTCAATTGGTTGAGCATCTGTCTACAGTTCAGGTCATGATCTCAGGGTCCCTAGATCAAGCCCCATATCAGGCTGCCTGCTCAGTTGGGAGTCTCCTTCTCTCTCTCCCTGCTCATGCTTGCTCACTCTCTCTTTCTCAAATAAATAAATAAAATCTTAAACCACAGAAAAATATGGAACACAAATGAAACAGAAAACTGGTTATTTTAAAAGATCAGTAAAACTGGCAGGCCCCTAGCAAAACTGAAGAATAAAGACACAAATTACCAAAATCAGTAATAAACAATGAATATCCCTGCAGACCATGTAGACATTATAGGGATAATAAGAGAATACTATTTTTTAAAAAAAGGAGAGAAAATACAATAAATAATTCTACACATATAAATGTTTGACTACTTAGATAAAATGGAGAAATTTCCTCAAATGCACAATCCAACACAAATCACCAATTATGAAATAGATAATCTGAAGAGCTTATAATACAAAAAATATAGAATACACAATTTAAAAATTCATTAAGAAGAAAAATTGGACTAGTTTCAATGGAGAATTCTAATAAAATTTTAAAAAACAACTACCATTCATTTTACACAATTCTTGTAGAAAGTAATAGAAGATAGAATACTTCTCACATCATTTTCTGAGGCCAGTATTACCCTGACACCTGACAAACACAGTAGGAAAACAAAACTACTGACCAATATCCACTATGAATATAGGTACAAAAATCCTTAACAAAAGATTAGCTAATAGAATTCAGTAATAATTTTATGCCATGACCAATTAGGGTATATTGTAGGGATTCAAGACTGGCTTAACATAAAAAAAAAAAAGTGTAATCTATCATATTAACACACCAAGTAAGAGCAATCACATAATCATATTAATTACTTTAGAAAAGTGTATTTGACAAAATTTAGGACTTATTCATGAAAAACTCTCAGAAAGTTAGGAATAGAGGAGAACTTTTTCAGCTTGATAGGGTTAATCTACAAGAAAATGCCTACAGTTAATATCATATGTAATGATGAAAGACTAACATTTTCTCCCTTAAAATTGGGCACAAGCAAGGATTCCCACTCTCACCACCATTTTTAGGTTTTTTGTTTTTTGTTTGTTTTTAATCTAACTGTCTCACTACTGCCACCTCAGTGCCAGGGGAAAACAATGCCTTTTCAGTCAGTGAATCATTTTTGTTTTTGTTTTGTTTTGAAGATTTTATTTATTTGAGAGAGAGAAAAAGAGAGCAAGAGTGGGGGGAGGGACAGAGGGAGAAGAAGCAGACTCCCCGCTGAACATGGAGCCCACCATGGGACTTGAAACCAGGATCCTGGGATCATGACCTGAGCTGAAAGCAGACACTTAACCAAGTGAGCCACCCAGGGGCCCTTCACTTGGTGATTCTTTGATGAGTAAACACCACATGGTACAATTGCAGAAATGGTGAGTTTCATAATTTTTTGGTTCAATAACCCAAATTTCATATATTTGGATCCCAAAGGGAAAGAGAATAAGTTAGTGATGGCAAAATCAGAACCAAAATAACAGATTCAAAATCAGTTTTTATCGTTTTAAATAACTGGGGAGGCACTCTTTCCACTCTGATCTCATACAGTACTGTGAGTCTTAGCCAATGCAATATAGCAAGAAAAAGAAATAAGAGGAATACACGTAAAAAAGGAAGAAGTAAAGGAGTCTCCATTTGTAGATGATGTAACAGTGCAATAGTCATCTATTGAGGTATTGGTAACATTGTGTCCCATGAGGTACCAGCCATGAAAACAAACACCATACCTCTACCGTGGTTGGCTGGGCAGAGCTATCCTTAAGTCATAGTCTTTATGTAATCAATTTTCCTATCTTTAAAAGAAGCATAATGAACTGTGTAACTCTCACAGGAAGTTAAGAAATTTGTATTGTAACCTGTAAAGAATGGCCTTTTGGAGTGAATTATGCTCCTCCCCTCCCCCACTCGCCAATCTATGTTTAAGCTTTAACCCCCTATGTGACTATTTGGACATTGGGCCTCTAGGGAGGTGATTAAGGTTAAATGGGCTAATAAAGGGCAGGACCCTGATCTGATGGGAGTAGTGTCTTCTTCACAAGAAGAGACACACCAGGGGCGCCTGGGTAGCACAGTTGGTTGAGCACCGGATCCCTGGTTTTGGCTCAGGTCATGATCTCAGGGTTGTGAGACCAGGCCCCACATCAGGCTCCCCACTCACTGCAGAGTTTTCTTGAAATTCTCTTTCTTTCTCCCTCTGGATCCTCTCACTCTCCTTCTCTTCAAAATAAATAAGCAAATCTTAAAAAGAGAGAGAGAGAGAGAGAGAGAGCTCTAGTCTCTCTCTCTCTCTCTCTCTCTCTCTCTCTCTCTCTCACTCACACACACACACACACACACACACACACACACACACACACGAGATCCTGCAAGAAGATGACCATCTACAAGAGAGGAAGACTGCCTTTACCAGAAACCAGCCTCAAGGGCACCTTGCTCTTGGACTTCCAGCTTCCAGAGTGGTGAGAAAACAGATGTTTACTGTCGAAATCACCCAGTCTGTGGTATTTTGTTATGACAGCCTGAATGGACTCATGTAAATGACATTATAGAAGCCACAGAAATAGGTATTTTTAAGAAGCAGAATGTAGACCACAGAATTAAATACAGAAATAAAGTTAAGACAAAGTAATGGGTAGAAATGGCATTTAAAATCAGGTGTACTAAGAGTAAAACAAAAAGGTAACTACGACAACACAAAATTGTTTTTATACATTCATATATTTAGGTTTTATAAGTGAGACTATGTCACATGTTTTACTATGTTTCATGAGAGCAAGTCACCAAAATATGTCCATGGTTCCTTTACTATAATAATGGAGATTGAATAACAGTGTAGCTATGGTGTTGTGTGTTTTTCACAAACACCCTATGAATTTGTTCAGAATAGTGAACGGTGTTTCAGTGGAGGGAGACAATGGACCATATATACCCAAAAATTCAGTGAATAAGCAAATAAGTAAACAAGATTTCCCAAATGAGGAACTAGAGATTAACTTAACAATGTCGTATGAGCTTCAGAGGAGTTCTATTTCTAATGTAATGCTAAAGGAATAATGAGTAAAAACTGGAAATGGAGAAAAGCAAGGCCACTCCTAGCCCTTCAGTATAAATCTGTGGTACTGGGCAGTTATAAGAAACAGTTTGAGGAGCCAAAGAGAAACAGGCAGTAAGTTAAGCAAGTTCCTGAGGGAGAGCAGTGACCAGAAGACATGTAGAGAAGTGACGTAAGGCATCTCTATCCTGGAAATAGACAAAATGTCTCCATTCTTCCTGTGGAGCACTGACCATCATTGTGCTTGCTCCTGACCATATACTATTCACATGCAGGCAAACTCATGAACACATGTTCCGAGTTCATTCGTACTCCTGGGCAGGGAGCTTGAGGACCACTAACTCACATTCCAACACTAGAAATGAAGTTTCTATTACTACTGTCTACATTAGCCCGCAGAACAAGCCTAATGAGAACTTTTTCATTTCTCCCCATTAGATGCCTTCCCTGGAGGAAACTATATTACTGTAGCTATATTTAATCTTCCATGACCAGGGAGCTCAGTTGGTGGACAAAGCTTAAAATGTACAAAGACCTTAGTTTAAATCAATGATAAAAGAAGCATTATCAATAACCTCCCATCTAGATGATGGCAAGACTCTGGCACTGAAGTTCCTGGATTTCGTGTTCCCTGGACCCTGGGAAGAATATGGGCCAACACCACCAATCAGCAAAGTTCAATTATCTTAAGCAACAAGTGATATAGAAAATCCGGAATGTCAACGTCACGAAAACTCAAGCAAAGAGAAAAGAGAGTAAGCTACAATGTTGTCTTCCATTAGCTCAGTGGGCATGAAGCTAAAATTAAGATAAACTTACCTTCATGAAAACATGTCCCTGGTGCAAGAGAAAAGGATAATTGTATGGATAGCAACAGTAAGGTATGAGCACATTAAAAACATGATTTTAAAGTCTTAGATTTTCCAGTATTCACAGCACACAGTAAGAGTCAAGAAATAAGATTTACCACCTAGGAAGGAGAGAGGATTAGGACATGAGGGATAACGATTTCAGACACTGGAATTGGATAGATTACTGTTTTATATGAGTCACACGAGGGTGATAAATACAAATTGAGAGTCGGCAACCATGCCATATACACAGATGACCTTAGATAGTCTACTTTCGTCTTCATGTCACCGAGCCATTTTACCTCCTAAGATATGCCAGGGATCTCAGGGCTTCCACCCACTTAGTATTGGGTCATACTGAATTGCTTGATATAAGATGAAACATTTCAACTGCAAAATTCAGGGCTGTAACATTTTGTCAGAGAGGAGTCTTATTTGAGGCTGCCCCTGATGAGAGAGGAAACAGAGAAAATGGATTTTGTAGAAAGAGATGGTTTTGTAATCAACACACACTGGAAGGGTTTTTATCATAAAACATTGTAGAGGTCTATAAAAACGTTGTCCCTCCTCTTCTACAAACTGCAGAGAGCGTTTCTCGACACATATTCGCACACAGAGGAGACATTGTACAGGTCTTACATTTGACGAGAGTCACCCTGTAACCTTTCTTGAAATGGGATGGGCTTTCTTGCACAGTAGCAATGAGGAAAAAAGACAGGGGGGTTATAATTTATAGAGTGTCTGTGGGTGAGACCAAGGATTGCGTACTTTCAATACTGAATACTGCAGAGATTCCGTGCTATGACATCACACATGGTCTACGTTACCACCTCTAGAGCAAGGGCTTAGAAGGCTTCCAAGCAGAGGGCTGAACTAGTATCGCGGTGTAGTGTTGGATCACGTCAAAGTCCCTTCCCAGCATTAAGCCTCTTTCAGAATTAGGATGCTGGTAGAGCCTCCTCCGGTCTAAAATATTTACTCCAGGGGAGAGAATTGAACATTCCTGCCACATTTGTGGCAAGCTTCACCCTGTAGCTTATAGTGCCTCTCCTTGTGGGACAATTATATTTTTCTACCCCACTGACGTGAGGAATGGCAATTTGACTCATTGTGGCTAATGAATTGTGAAGAAGTAATGTGTGTCTCTTCTGAGCTCAAGCTCAAGACTATCTGTGGTCCCACCCCCTTTGTCCCCATGCCACCAGACCCAGTTACAGCCAAAATAAGGACTGCTTCTGCAGCCTGAGTCCTGGAGTGAACGTAAAGAAAAGCAGTGCCGCAGACTAGTCTCCACAGCAAATAGTAACAAAACCAGAGAAGTAATAATTTGCTTTAAGTCATTGAGATTTGCAAGTTACTAGAGCATAAATGGCAGAGAAGATGGTAGAAAGGCATAAAAATATTTTTGTATACTCAATATTATCTTTTAAATATGATATAATATTTAAGGATATTTCATACTTAATATTATTGTATTAGAATTTTGACAAGGAACTGGTTGTTAACCACGGTCATGCCAATTGATTATCACCATTTCATCTTAAATTGGTAGTTCAGTAACATATTACAACTGATCGCATGGTTTAGGTACCATCACAATTGATCGTTTGTACCATCTGGTAATATTTTGACAAGTTTCAAATGCTGTGAGTCAGTAATTTCAATTTTAGGAAACCATGAGATCAGTAAACAGATATATAACATTTTTGCGAAAGCATTCCTTATAATATTGGGGAAAAAATAATGAAAACAATCTGAGTATCCAACAACAGAAGGTGAACTAAATGAATTCTGATAAACTTTTAAAATAAAAATATATCATGTCATAGAGGAACATTTAAACCTATGGGAAATGCTCAAAATACACCGAGGGAAAAAAAATCATCTTTTAACATAATATATATGGTATGATCCAAATGTTGTTCAAATTATATAACTGAGTAAAATTCTGGTAATGTAAAAACAGGCAATTTTTTTTCTTTTATACTTATCCATGTATTTCAAAATTATCTGCTACAACTTTGTATTATTATAATGAAGTAATCATAATGCTCTACGGTACACTGTTGAATGGGGAAAAAACATGACTGGCATGACACACCAAAATTCCACTGAAATACACACATAATACATCTCTAGAACAACATATAGAAAATTCTTAATATTAACTTTAAAAATATTGGTGGAAGGCAAGTGAGAAGATAACTTTGACTTCATGCCTCATACAATTTAATAACACACACTTTTTAAAAGCATTTATTTATAATTTAAAAACTTCACCAATTGACTTATTTCACTCAAAGGTAAGGGAGAAGAAATGGGTAGGAAATCTCAGAAAGGAAGACAGAACATGAAGACTCCTAACTCTGGGAAACGAACTAGGGGTGGTGGAAGGGTAGGAGGGCAGGGGGTGGGGGTGAATGGGTGACGGGCACTGAGGGGGGCACTTGATGGGATGAGCACTGGGTGTTATTCTGTATGTTGGCAAATTGAACACCAATAAAAAATAAATTCATTATTAAAAAAAAAACTTCACTAACGTTTTTAAACATACAAACACGTGAACACACACACACACACACACACACACACATTCCGGGCCTTGTAAAATGAGAGACCATTGAACTTGGTGTCCTCACTGTCCTGGTCAGATGTCCTCACTGAATAGAACAGAGACACAGTTATTCAGTTTTCAAAACCTTCAAGGTAGAGTAAAAGACTATAATCCAGGCCAATTTCCATAGGCTCTTTGGAGTTATTCTTAGCTCTGGTATTATGCTGAAGTAATCTACCCATTTATTTCCCAAAAGAGAATGTACTGGTTACACCCACATTTCCCAGGCTTTGGTCCAACGTGTAAGCCTCAAAAACAAAAATCACTTGAGGAAAAAAACAAAGGCCCCTGTCTCGAGAATCCAGGCCACAGAGCGTGAGAGAAAACAACTTCACACAGAGGAACAGAGGTAAGGCTGAGGCTTCTCAATGACTTGCTCTGCCTGTGATTTCACATTGGCCAACTCTGACCCTTAATTTCATTCGTCTCCACACAAGGTACATTTTCGCTCAAGAATGTGTGAGTAACTCAGTCATAAAATGGTATATCCTAAAGAAACATGTCTTCCACTTGATTATTAAAGCATAATATAGCTTATTTGTAAGAACATACAAAGTAAAAGGACTTTCAGAGGGAAAAAAATATTACATAATACTGCCCCCTCCACCCCCCGCTTTCCTTATTGTTAAAAGGTGCATGTTTCATTTTCAGTGGGATTTATATTCCAACGGAATTCACTCTTTTCAGGATGCAATATGATCCATGACTATTTATGGTTCTACAAGTTTCATAAAGTATCCCAATAAATCTATTATGGCAGAGGAAGAGAATTAACAAGGATAAGGGTAATTGAGTCATAATGCACAGTCAATGAAGCATCATTAATGCAGCAATGACTTAAAGGAATATAATTCTTAGAGGTTCTGAGTAGGTTAAGGTCTGAGGATAACAATCCCTCTTATGACATTAAATTTTCCCTGTAGTAATCAGTAATCACAAAAACAAATGCATTAAAAATAGCACCTCTCGCTGCTTATGGGACACGTAGACATGGCTGTCAACACTGCAAATTGAGTCACACATATGAATCACGTGTATTCAAAGCCATGAATTCAAGACACATTCCTTCTCCCTGTGGATTTGTTAAGAAGAACTATTTTGATGGGAAGGGGCAGTATTGTAGCAGTATCTAAAGCAGTAGAAAATTAAAGCCAAGATAAGTATACGATAATACAGGAGTATAGTTAAAAATCATAACGTGACTACCACATTTTATGTACATTTTGTGACCATTCGAAGTAAAGTTATATTTATATTTACACTGGAGAACATATATGATCCATCTTGATATTTGAGTGTCTAACACAGGTCATAGGATGTGAGATGAAACAAGAAAGAACCTAAGATATTGTGTCGCATTTCTGAGATGTAGAACACCTACGTGTGCGGGCAAAGACGAGAAAGGGAAGAAGCTTAATTGGAATCACAGTTGTGTCATTTGGTAGGGTTTTAGATGGCTTATTTTTCTTTCAGAAAACTGCATAGTATTCTATTTTTATTTTTCTAATTATATAAAACTGGACTGGAGGAAAGACTACACAGCTATTTTCAAGTTTATATGTTCAGAACAAGAAATATGTTAAACAGAATAGATCTGAGGACTCAGTATGTAACCTTGACCCTGGGAACTTTGTTCTCCATGACTTTCTACCAGCACTTACTGTACAGTGACACAATATCAAAAATCACATTACATCCACTATTACCAGTTTCAAGCTGCCTTTTATTGGACCTGTTTACCTGGTGCTTAGTCAATTTTTCTATTAAAGTCCAGTGATTATGGAAGGGAAGGTCTTGTGATTGACTGGGTTGAATGATTTCATAGATAACCACAGTCAAGGTGGAATGCCAATTTCTCTAAGTCCTGTTCAAATGGGTAACCAGAGTGGTGACGTATGATAAGAAACACCTGATCCAGGTTTAGTTTACCTGCCAATCCTTACTCTAATGTTTGCTAGGTGTTTCCCAAAGCAAAGTCAGTAAACAATTCAAAATTCCATGGTTCCTGCAAGATTGTAGATCACTCCGTTTCAGACCCTGACATGGGGGGGAGGGGGAAGCTCTGGTTTTGGCTCAGGTCATGATCTCAGGGTTGTGAGATTGAGCCTCACCTGGGGCTCCCCACTCAGCAGGGAATCTGCTTGAGGATTTTTCTCCCCCCTTTGTCCCTACCCCTGTGCCTGTGCCCAGGCACATGGGCTCTCTCTCTCAAATCAATCAATCAATCAATCAATCAACTAATCAATCAATCTTTAAATGACAAATACTTTTAAAAGTTTCAGAGGGACAGAAATGCAGTGGTCAGATCCTAAGAGGCTGATTTTGCACTGCAGAAGCAGCCTTATCTTTGTAAGATCTCTGCTTTCCAAAAAGGTCCTGGGGGTTGCTCTGTGTTTCTGTTTCTTACACCTGTGTTATCCCTGGTGACAAATTATAATGTGTTTTTTTTTTTTTTTTTTTGAGGCCTTCAAATGAGAAGTAGGATCAAATCCAAAACAACTTCTTTCAGTTTGGGACTTCAGCCAAAAAACTAGAGAAAATAAATTCTTTGGTATAGTCTTTTCTTCTTCCTCATTTCTTAAATCCTCACACAAATACAGCTACTCTTTCAAACTCTGGATCTACCTCTAGAAAAATTACCAAAAACATCAAGGTAGTAAGTGTCATGGTATTTTTATTTTTATTCTTACCCTTTCAGTAATATTAGATAATAGATATGAGATAATACATGTAACTTTGTCAATGGAATTTTAACAAAATTTCTGAGTCATCTGCCAAGAAAAACAAATATACTTATTGAGGAGTATGAAACAAGAGGTACACAGCTTGCCATTGCATAAGAACTGAGATTTTCTTTTTTTAAACAACTGGAAATGAGCATTTATGGGAAAATATAAAATAATGCCTTTACCTTTGCTGAAATATATTAATCAAATTTATACTGGATGATAATTCCCCAAATTCAGAGATAAATGGAAAATATTCTCTGCATGTTTGTTGTATATGTTATGATATTAATAGAAAAAGTTATTTTTGATACTTGGAAAGGAGTTAAATTTTACAAATGAACAATAAAAGATATATTATGAACATATATTTGACACACCCACAGGCAATATCATACTCAATAAGGAAAAATGGAAAAATTTTCCCCTTAAGGTCAGGAATAAGACAAGGATGTCCCCTCTCACTGCTTTTATTCATGACAGTCCTGGAAGTTCTAGCAATGAGACAAGATAAAGCAATAAAAGGTATCTGAATTGGTAAAGAAGAAATAAAACTGTCACTATTTGCAGACAACATGATATTTTATGTAGAAAACTCTAAAGATATCACCAGAAAACTCTTAGAATAAATGAATTCAGTAAGGTTGTAGGATACAAAATTGATACACAGAAGTCTGTTGCATCTCTACACACATCAAAGTAGCACAAAGAGAAATTAAGGAAACACTCTATTTACATTCACCCCAAAAGGACTAAAATAAATAGGAATAAATGTAACCAAGTAGAAAAAAACAAATACTATGAAAACTATATGACACTGATGAAATAAACTGAAAATAACCCAAACTGGAAAGAGATTTCAGGCTCACTGACTCAAAGGATTCATATTGTTAAAATGTCTATACCACCCAGCAGTCTACAGGTCCAAAGAAATCCCTATCAAACTGCCAATAATATTCTTCACAGAACTAGCACAAATAATCCTAATATTTTTTATGGAACTACAGAAGGCCCCAAGTAACAAAAAAAAAAAAAAAAAAAAAAAAAAAAACTTAAGAAAAGCAAAAATGGAGCTATCACAATCCCAGATTTCAATATATACTGCAAAACTGTAGTAATCAAACTATCAAACTAGTACAGTCCTGGTACACAAATAAGACCTGAATGTGAGGCCTGAGACCATTAAACTCTTAAAAGACAACATAAGCAGTAATCTTTTGGACATCAGCTTTAGCAATGTATTCATGGATATGTTTCCTCAGGCAAGGGAAACGAAAGCAAAAATAAACTATAGGGACTATCCCAAAATAAAAGGCTTCTACACAGCAAAGGAAACCATCATCAAAACAAAAAGTCAACCTACTGAATATGAGAAGTTATTTGTAAGTGACACACCCAATAAGGGGTTAATCGCCAAACTATAGAAAGAACTTCTACAAATCAACACCAAAAAAATCCCAAAAACAAAACATGAAACACACATGCGTGCCCATGCGTGCACACACAAATGACCCAATTAAAAATGGGCAGAGTATCTAAATAAACATTTTTCCAAAGAAGACATACAGATGGTCAACAGAAAAAATGAAAGACATTCAACATCACTCGTCATCAGGGAAATGCAAATGAAAACCATGGTGAGATATCACTTCATACCAGTCAAAATGACTAGTAACAAATACAGGAAATAATAACAATTTTGGTGTGGATGTGGAGAAGAAGGGATTGTCATACGCTGTGTTGATGGGAATGTAAATTGGTGCAGCCACTGTGGAAAACAGTATGGAGGTGCCTTGAAAAGCTAAAAAAAAAAAAAAAATAGAAATAACATATGATCCAGTAATTCCACTATGAAGTACTCATCCAAAAAAAGCAAAAACACTAATTCGAAAAAATATGTGCACCCTTATGTTTACAGCAGCATTATTTATAATAGTCAAGATATGGAAGCAACCTAAGTGTCCATGGTTAGGTGGAAGGATAAAGATGTTGTATATCTACAAGGGAACATCACTTAAACATAAAAGAATGAGATCTTATAAGCAGCAAAATTAAAATAGGCAAGAAGATAAAGAAGAAGATAAAAGAATATAAGACTTCCTTAGAGTACTAAATACAGAGCTATTTTCATTAAAGTTATATCATACCAAACCTTGCCCAACTTTTGTTCATCTATTTGTTCAACAATTGCACTTGAAATCCACCTCATTGTTCTTAATTCTCTCAACCATCTGAACTGCATCAAAATGTCATATCATCTAAGATACTCTCTAGTAACTGCTATATCCATTTATTCTATAGCCTACTACCAACGAGTCATCAGTTCCTGTGGTCTGCTACGTATAAATAAAAAGACAAAGAATCATAAGATTAGGAGAGAAGGCATTTAAAAAATAAAGTCAATTCTCGGTCTATCACAAATTTAGAAATATAAAAGCATTTAAAAATATGCGAAGACAGGCTGAAAAAAATCCTTACTTCGAATGATAAACATTAAACTTTTCAAATAACGTAATGGTGTTAAGGGATTGAAGCTTTCCAGAAAAAATAAATTCATAATTTCTTTCAGATACCACAACAATATGTTTATGGAAACTTTATAATACTTCATATATCTAAGAGACTAACATGGGAAAGAACAAATTTTATTGGACCAAGAAAAGTAGGACTGGTTGTTGATGAATACAGGGAAGCCGATTCTGGTTTGCTTATGTAAGAACAGTATTTGATTAAATTTATAAAAATGGAATACATTTCCGAAGGACATAATGAGTACATAGCCACTGTAAATTTATATATTTATATTTATATTTATATTTATATTTATATTTATATTTATATTTATATTTATATTTATATTTATATTTATATTTATATTTATATATATATTTAGGTGGAATAAAAAAAAATGTGTGTCCCAAATAATAGGAACCATGAACAAAAACCAGGTAACACGGATAAATGAAACCACAATGGAAGTACGGGTAAAGTAATGGGTTAGAATTTAAATTTAACATTTGGAATTTGAAGAGTCATGAGGGAGACCATTTTCTAACACGTTGCAGTATTAATCACATAATAGAATTTGGGAGGATGCTTGTATTTATGGGAGAACTTCATTCGAAGCATCCAATATGAAACTTAATGATCCAACTTGCCCAAATCTTAGCATGTCGGGATTTTAGTTTATGCTCATATTAACTTACTTGACTTCTTCCTGTGGGATAAATATAGTCTCGCTCACATCCATGGAGAACTGGAATCATCCCTGTTTTCTTCTATGAATTCTATGTCCTTCTCAAAAGCAAGGAATCCAAACTTTTCTCACAGTCCCTGACTCAGATGGGTCCCTGGAATCTAGTACCGATCACCCCTGCTCAGTGAGGTCACAATGGTACATCCATCTTGATGAAAACAGTTCTTGAGTTTTCTCCATCCCTCATCCCTTCCTTAATCTAGGTCTACATATCTCCAAGGAGGAGAGTGGCTTGGGGGCGAGAGACCGGTCCATCCCTTGCCCCAACCCCCACAGTCCTCCTCCGATCACCAGTCGTCACTCTACCTAGCCAGAATTTCTCAACAGTCCCAACTGGGATAAGAGGTCAGCTACCATGTACCCAATTAGCAGCTTCTGCGGGGGCGCTCGCCCTGGGAAGCCCAAGTACATCAGTACCTTCTTCTCCTTTCCAACGTGCACACAAAACACACCACGGGTACACCTCAAGCGAAAGTCAATTTCTCAATCCCATTCTATTAATTTGAGGTGGAGTGGAGAGCAGAAGAGAGGCAGAGAGTGACTGGGAACAAAAAGCATTTGAAAGAGCCACAATTTAAAACTCTTTGATGTAAAAAAAATTAATTTACACAAAATTGAAATATAGGAGAAGCCTTTTGAGTGTCCTCGACCTGATGGCACTGCGGGCTTACCTGGTATTCTCAGGTCCCTGCGAGTACAACCTGTGCCCACAGCAGGCTGCATGTTTGCTGATGCGCGTTAGCAGGACCTGCCCTCTGCTCCCAGGAACTGGGATGCAACCTTGCCAAGTGCCTAGTGCATTGTGCTCTAATCTTATGTACCTGTAATTACAGTTAACTGGAATTAAGCATTAATTATAATATTTTAAATAGTAAATAACCTGATGAAAGGTAGGTGAAAGGTTCAAGAATTCCCATTTGTATGCAAACCAAATTGAATGCTTTGTTAAGACTTGATATTGGTGAGTCACGAAAAGCCTCATTGTCAAATAGACGTGGGTGGGAAGATCCTAAAATTCTAAAATGTGGAGGGAAAAAAAAATCTGAAAAATAAACAAATGAATTTTGCTCTTGAATTGCTTTGCAATTTTTTCTTCTTAAAACTGCTTGCTGTGGTTTAAACTGGAAAGGGGATTAAGTGTTACATTCTAGGAGTGGCTTATGTAAGAATGAGGACTTGGACCACGGTAGTTAAAACAAAGAAATCCAAGAAAAAGCATGGTGCTGGAACAATAGATTAGAGAAGGATGTTGAACAAGTTTTCTATATTCCCTCTTGCCAATTTCTTTATTCACTGAATATTTACCATAAATTCCAAAATGTTTTCCCATAAATCTCCTTGGATACTCTAGTTCTCTCTCTTTAGCTATTTACAGGTAATTTGAAAGACAAGAGCAATATACTCCCCTATACCTTTCATCTAGATTCACCAATTGTTGGCATTTGCCAATTTAGCTTTCCTAATTTTTCACACTGTTCACTTCTACTGATTTTTACTCTATAGCATTATTTTTAGTTACTTGTGCCTATTTCTTTGGGTCAAACTATTTTGTTTTCTTTATTATTTTTTTAAAGATTTTATTTTTTTATTCATGAGAGACACAGAGAGAGGCAGTGACACAGGCAGAGGGAGAAGTAGGCTCCGTGCACCCTGCGTGGAAGTCAGATGTTCAAGCACTGAGCCCCCCAGGTGCCCCGGGTTAAACTATTTGCAATTAATTTACAGACATCAACGCCCTTTTACTTCTACCAAATTCAGAAAATTTGGCCTGGATCCCATCCTATAGCGTTCTAATCAGTTCATAGTCACGTTTAGGAAATCACTGTTAAATTCAACCAAAATCTATTTAAATAGGGTTGGACG